>NW_022631017.1:1771376-2371376 GCF_010015895.1 Lontra canadensis | reverse complement strand
TTCACCCAATTTTCCTAGCAAGTGAAGAATGAGAGAAGGAAATGCACCAATATGTTTAAAGTGGCAATCTCAGTTTTTGGAGATGGCAGATCTTTGAAGTTTTGTTCTTAATGATTTCTCTGAAGTTTCCAAATTGTCTGTGATGAAGTTGTATTGTGGTACAATCAGAATACAAATGCTATTGTTTGAATTGTATGATAGGTTGTTTGTGGTGTGAAAGTTTAGCGAAGACAGAAGCCAAGGGGCTTAGAGGACTCACCTTCCCAGTCATCTTTGTCTTTTTCCACAGAACTCCAGAAATGGCCTGAGAGACCCTAGCACCAGGTGGAAGTTCCCCATTCCTTACATTCTGGCTGACAATCTGGGTAATATTAATTGTTTTAATTAGGAGTTTTGGGCTTTGCTCTTCTACCCCTGCACTCCTCCAGATCATAGGTTTCAGATTGGGAGTAACACCAATGCGTATGGGGGTTTCCAAGCCCTGATAATTCTTTATCCCATGGGATGAAAGGCATGACCTTATATTGACCCAGTGCTACTTAACGAGTCTGACATACAGCGCATCGGATAGTAATTTTAAAAGTTACAGAGTATCAAATAATAAGTTTAAAAGTACAGAACAGGGGCGCCTGGGTGGCTCAGGTCATGATCCCAGGGTCCTGGGATCGAGCCCCGCATCGGGCTCTCTGCTCAGCAGGAAGCCTGCTTCCTCCTCTTTCTCTCTGCCTGCCTCTCTGCCTACTTGTGATCTCTCTGTCAAGTAAATAAATAAAATCTTTTAAAAAATAAAATAAAATAAAATAAAAGTACAGAACACATTAATGTCTGAATAAAACCAAAAGCGCCCCCAAAGAACAAAAATGCAATGAAATATAATTTAGCTTCACAACCACGACAAGTTTACGCTTTAAGTAATTGTTTGGGTGAATCTATGTAGATTTTCAGCATCCTGATTTCATCCTCTTTTGTTAGTAGACAAACATTCCACACTTTTGAGAGCTAGAAAAATCTATATTTCCCATGCTAGGAGCCCTTGTTCCTCAGTATTAATAATTTCAATTCTTTTCTCTCTCACGATGAAGGACTGGTTAAGTCATAGTTCACTCATTGTTGGGAATAATACTCGGGAGAAATAAATGACTATTCAAAGCCATGCATGGACACTGGCTGATCCCAAGCTAGTGACTGACAGCTGGGCAGCCAGATGAGGCAATGCCCGAGAGGCCCATCTCACACGGATGCAGGAGAATCAGAGGAGAGGGGAAGCTGGGACAAGCTGGCTCCATCTTAATGCATTGCGAGGCTGTGCCCTCAGGAGGCACAGCTTATGTTTCAATATTTTCCATCACTGTTAGTAATGCTGGTCCCTTCTTTGGAGGACAGCTAGATATATACAAATGCTGTTGTTCTCTTTTGGAATCTTTTGGAATCTTTCGGAAATTTGAGGTTTTATTCCCATTCCCCAGGGTTGCCCACACCTTTGCCAATTCACAGAGCACCCATATTCACTGGAATGTGATTTAAGAAAGGTCAACTTTTGCGAGGGTACTTCCCCCACTACAATTTTTCTTCCTGCCTGTCGCACCTACGCCAGCACCCCCTTCCTTCAAGACATAGGCACGCCAGTATGTGCCGGACATTTGCCTTCACCTAATATTTGGTTGAAGCTTCACCAGGCTTCTGTGAGCCATTAGGTCTGTGCCTCTCAGACTTTTGTGTGCGTAAGCCTCCCCTGACGATCTTCTGAAACTGTGGAGTAGATCAGCGTCGGGGTCTCGGATTCTGGACAGTCCCCCAGGTGATGCTGATGCTTTCAGTCTGCTGGGCCCAACTTGAGTAGCAGGTGTCTTTAGCTGTACGCTGGTGACTGATGAAGAGAGAAAGATGGAAGACAGGTGGCCTGAAATAAGGTACCAACAGTAAGGACACAGTGGTGGTTCTCAGCACCACGTGAGAATCACCTTCAGTTTTAAAATAAGGGCAGATGCCCGGGTCTATACCATTGTAGAAAGCAGACATTGTAGAGTTTCATATTTGTATACAATTTTTAAATTAAAATTAAACTTACCCAGAGTAAAATACACAACTCAGTGTAAAAGTCAATGGCTTTCAATAAATGCACATACGTATGTGACCCAATCTCCCATCACTCCGGAAATTTCCATGTGATTGTTTCCAGCCAATCCCTACCCTCCTCTCCAAGACACTACCATTCTAATTTTTCTCCCTATCAATTAGTGTTACGTGATTTATAGATAAATAGAATCCTTCAGTGTTTACTCTTTTATATCTGGATTCTTTTGTGTAACATGTTTTTGATGTTTTTCCGTATCATTATAGACCAGTAGTTAATTTTTTTTTTTTAACTACTCAGTAATAGGGCAATTGTTCATCCATTTTTCAGTTGATGGATATTGGGTTGTGCCAAGTTACATATATATATATATATAATTATTATTTGTCTTGAGCAAATGTCTAGAAATAGAATTGCTTGATTATATGGCAAGTATATGTTTAACCTTAGTAAAAACTGCCAAGCAGTTTTCCAAAGTGGCTATACCATTTTTCACTCTCACAAGCAATGTAGCTATGTCCCATTTGCTCCACATTTTCAATAGCATAGGTGGAATTAATCTTTTTTAATTGTAGACATTCTGGTGGTTACAAAATGGAATTTCACTGTGATTTTAATTTGCATTTCCCTAATGACTAATGGTATTTCCCACATTTTCATGTGCTATTGGTCATTTGTGTATGTTCTTTTACGGAATGTCTGTTAAACTCTTATTATGCTTTTTTTATTGTATTGTTTGTCTTTTCATTATTTGTAGAAGAACTTCATATACGATGGATGAAGTCTTTTGTCAGAGATAGGTAGATAGATATCTTGAATAATTTCTCTCAGTCTGTGACTTTCCTTTTTGTTTGTTGTTTTGTTCTTGTTTTTTAGGCAGTGTATTTGTTTATTAATCTTTTCAAAGAAGTAACTTTTGACTTGCTAATTTTCCCTTTCTTCTCTCCTTTCTATTTGGTTGTTTTTTGTTTGTCTTTATTATTTCCTTTCTTTTTTTTTTTTTAAAGATTTTATTTTTATTTATTGGACAGAGAGAGAGATCACAAGTAGGCAGAGAAGAGGCAGGCAGAGAGAGGAGGAGGAAGCAGGCTACCTGCTGAGCAGAGAGCCCGATGCGGGGCTCGATCCCAGGACCCTGGGATCATGACCTGAGCCGAAGGCAGAGGCTTAACCCACTGAGCCACCCAGGCGCCCCTATTTCCTTTCTTCTACTTAATTCCAGTTTATTTTGCTCTTCTTTTTTGGATTAAAGGTGGAAATTTATATCACGGATTTTAAACTTTCATTTTTCTAATAAAATATGTTATAATATGGCATCTAAAGCTGTAAATTTTATTTGAAGTTCTGCTTTAACTGTTCTCCGCAAATTTTGATATGGTTGTATCTTCACTAAAGTTTATATATGTTCTAATACCTGTTGCATTTTTTTGAAATCCATGGGTCAATTAGAAGTGTATTTTTTTAAATTTACGAGTGTCTATAGAGCTCCTAGATATTGTATTATTGATTTCTAGTTTAATTTTGTTGAGGTCAGAGAACATATTCTATAAGATTTTGGTCTTTTGAAATTTACTGAGACATATTTTGTGGTCTATCTTTGTGACTGATCCATGTGTGCTGGAAAAGAACTTATATTTGGCTGGTGTGGGTGTGTTATTTTATCCAAGTCAAATAGGTCAAGGTGATTGTGTTTTTCAAATATTTTTATCTGCAAGGAGTTTTGGATAGTTTTATCTGCTACTGAGAGAGAATTGTTAATAACTATAATTGTGCGTTTATTTATTCCTTTAGCATTTTCGTGAAACTGATCTTTTGGACAAGTACATTACTCTATCATCTTGCTAAATTGACCTATTGTTTAGGGAAATTTCTCTTTATGTCTGGTAATCCTCTTTATTTTGAAGTCTACTGTGTCTAATTTAAATATAGCTACACCAGTTTTTCTTTTTTTTAAACTTACTGTTTTCACTGTGTATCTTTTTTAGTTTTTTATTCCTAACCTATCATTGTCTTTATATTTAAAATGTCTCTTTTTTAGGCAGTATATATCTGGGTCCCACATTTTTTTTTTTTTAAAGATTATTTATTTATTTATTTGACAGACAGAGATCACAAGTAGGCAGAGAGGCAGGCACAGAGAGAGGAGGAAGCAGGCTCATTGCTGAGCAGAGAGCCCGATGCGGGGCTGGATCCCAGGACTCTGGATCATGACCTGAGCCGAAGGCAGAGGCTTTAACCCACTGAGCCACTCAGGCGCCCCTGGGTCCCACATTTTTATCCAGTGTATCAACTTCTGAATTTCAATTGAAACATTTGGTCTATTTACTTTTTTTCAGTTTTTTTAAGTTTTAATTTTTAATTTTTTCTATTTTTTTTTAATATGAATTCAATTAATTAACATATAATGTACTATTTGTTTCAGGGGTACAGGTCTGTGATTCATCAGTCTTATATAATAGCCAGTGCTTATTACAGCACATACCCTCCCCAATGTCCATCACCCAGTTACCCCCATCCCCCCCACCCTCCTCCACTCCAGCAACCTTCAGTTTGTTTCCTAAGATTATGAGTTTCTTATGGTTTGTCTCCCTCTCTGGTTTCATCCTGTTTTACTTTTTCCTCTCTTCCCTTATTTATATTTAATGTAATAATTGATATAGTTTGTTTTAGAACTGTCAGTTATTATTTGTCTTCTATTTTTCTTTTATTTCTTCTTTTTCTGGCTTCTTTTGGTTAGATCCAACAATTTAATATTTCATTTGGTTCTTGTAGTGGCTTTTTAGCTCAATCCCTTTGTATTATTTTGAAAGGTTTTGCTGTAGGGATTACAATTTGTAACCTTAACATGTGACAGTGTACTTAGACTTAATATTATGCCATTTTGCATAAAATGTAAGCATTTTACACCACTATAATTCCATTTATAACCCTTTCTTTTGTACTATTGTTGGCTTATATTTTTCAACTATATATTTTATAAACCTCATAATAATGTTATCATTTTTTTGCTTTAATCAGTTGTCACTTAATGTGATTAATGAAGAAAAGTAGTCTTTATATTTACTTTTATACTTGGAATTTCTGGTGTTGTTCACTCTTCCTGGAGATTTAAGTTTCTATGTGGTGTCATTTCTCTTTAGCCTAAAGAACTTCCTTTAGCAATATATTTTTTTTTCTTTTTAAGTAGGCTACATAACCAGCATGGAGCCCAACATGGGGCTTGAACTCACAACCCTGAGATCAAGCCCTGAGCTAGATTAAGAGTTGGATGCTTAACTGACTGAGCCACCCAGATGCCCCTTCCTTTAGCATTTCTTATAGATTAAAACGGTTGGTGACAAATTCTCTTCTTTCTCCAAAATAACTTCTTTGTTGCCTTCATTTTGAAGGGCATTTTTTTTTTTTCCCCCCCCACTGGAAATAGAATTTAACAGGTATTTTCCTCTTCTTTAAAGTTTGTAATTATTGTCTTTTTCTTTTCCACATTTTATTATGAAAAATTTTAAATATATAAAACAACTGTGCAGTGAACACTCGTGTACTCATCAACCTACATTATACAAACATCATTCTGCTACATTTGCTCTATCTTATGGAACCATCCTGTCCATCCTTGTATCCTTCTATCAATACATTCTGTTCCTGACACATTTCAAAGTAAATTTCATGGACCAGTGTGCCTTATCCCAAACACTGCAGCATATGTATCTTTAACTAAAGTTTAATGTTTGTTTATGGTTCTTTTTAATGTAAAATATACATACAGTAAAATGCATGGAGTCTTAAATGTACAGTTCAATGAGCTTTAAAATATTTAGACACCTTATAATTTATACATTACACTTATATAATGTAAAAATATTCATACAACTCCTATTAAGATATGGAGCCCTTTTATTATCCCAGAAATTTCTCCCACCTTCTTTCATAGTACTTTCACCCTTCCAGAAATAACTTTTTCATTGTTTTAATCATAGGTGAGTTTTGCCTGTTTTAGAATTTCATATAAATAGAATCATTTTTTATTCCTTTTTTGATTATTCAGTAAAATGTTTTCGAGATTCACCAGTGTTGTGGAGATCAGTAATTTGTTCCTTCTTATTATTGAGTGGTATTCCATTGCTTGAATACAGAATATCACAGCGTGTTCAACTGATCCCCTAGTGATAGCCACTTGGGTTGATTCTGTGCTTGAGTTATTATGACTAAAGCTACTATGAACATTCCTGTACGTTCCCGTTTTGAATATATGTTTTTATGTCTCTGGTGTAAACATCTAAAGTGAAATTGCTGGGTTATAATATAGAGGTAGGTTTAGTGTTGGATCTCTTTCAAAGTGCTTGTACCATTTTACAAACTTCCATGAACGATGAATGAAAGTTCATTTACTACACATCTTTGCCAATATTCGTTGTTGTTAATCTTTTCAATTTTAGCCATGTTGGTGGACATGTAGTGGTATTTAATGATTGTTTTAGTTTACTTATTGTTGTTTCACTTTCTTTTTTGTTTGCTTATTGGTCATTTGTATGTCTTCCTTTGTGAAATACCGGTTTAAATAGTTTGACCATTAAAAAAATTTGTCTATTTTCCTTTGAGTTGTAGTTTTTTATATATTCTAGACACAAGTCTTTTGTCAGATTTGTATTTTGCAAATATTTTGCCCCAGTTACATTGTCTCTAGTCTTTTTTCTTAAACTTTTGTGACAATTAATCTGTCTTGGGTATAAATATTCATATTCTAGATGCCACAAAGAATAGGTAAAATTTCATAAAAGTCTTTCAGTAGGCCTAATGCATACTCTTGTTGTTACCCATGTTGTGTCCACAAGTCATTTACTGATCATTCTACTGATTTATTTAATGACCTTAGTATAATTCTATGACATCCGAACTATGGAATCGCCAATTTCATGGTTTATTAAATGAAATAAGGGCCAGGAAAAAATAAAGTAAGTACTTGGTAAACTGCCAAGAATTATAAACTCTTTGAGAGAGTGCACAAAACCAAACATACAACAAATACAATTTAACTTTATATAACTGAGCTTAAATTTCAACTTAGAGTTCCACCTTCAGTGAGTTGATGGGAGGGAAAAAAAACAAAACAAAACCACATACTAAGTGAAACGTAATCTCTGTTCCTCTGGAGTATCTTTCCTCCCACCCCACGCTTGTCTTGTGCAATGCCACGGCACGTGCATGTTAGGGGAAAGAAAAGACATTTGATCTTTGGTCACTGGTCCTAACCTACAGGTTACTGGTAAGCATCTACCCTTCTAGACACTTCAGATCCATTAGGCTTCTGCTGCTTTGGATCCAAGACTGAGTCATAAAAATCTTTTCCAAGGTTGTTTTCAGGGCTACCTGTGTAGTCTTGCCATCTCCCCAGGGGTCTCGCAGGGAAACAGGGTGACATTCCATCTGTGCTCCAGGTGCCTTCAGACCCCGTACACCTCTCTAATCTCTGCTCTCTTCCACCCGCAAGAGGGTGTATCTTTTTAGATTGGTGTACACCCATTCTCACTGCTTCTCTCTGGATGCTTTATTCACTCGGGAGAGAGAAATGGCTTGCAGTCCCTTCTGTCTTCTCTGTGGCTTAACTCTGCTGGGGCAGTGCCCTCAGGATCTCCCCTTGAGTTGGGAAGGGGAAGGGAAGAAATGAGGAAGTGAGTTCATAATTTTGTTCAGCTACACACACAAGTATATTCTTGCTTTGTTAGTATATTAACATTGTGTATTTAAAGGTCATAAATAATGTTTATATATGTGACTAGTTTTATAGTTTTAGTTTCCAAAGAATCTGCTTACTACCAAAAAATATATCCTGGACCTCTGTGGATTTCATGTGCTGGCAAGATTTTCTCCAACTATGTTATGTATATTATCTAAGATCTAAGTAATGCTCGTTGATATTTTTACTGATTTCTGCAGGGCTGAATGCCAAAGGAGCCATTCTTTATGCCTTTGAAATGTTCCGCCTCAAGTCCTGTGTGGATTTCAAGCCCTATGAAGGAGAAAGCTCATACATCATATTTCAGAAGTTTGAAGGGTAAGAATGAAATTTTACGAAGTGTGTAGTAGTCATACCTCTTTCTGTTTATAAAAGTGATACATGCCTTTCAAAAGAAGAAACTGGAAAGAAACTAAAAGCAAAATCAAATCTTTCTCTGTGAGTTTTTAAAGTCTGTAATGTTTTTAATGATCTAGATGGAGAATGAGGGTTTTTTTTTTTTTTTTTTTTTTGATACCTCTGGGTCTAGGAAGATTCATTTCAATTTTTTTCCTGGGTTTAGGTCATGTTTTAAATTATAGTACTTTTTCTTCTAAGTCAGGTGTATTAAAGTATAAATTATACAGTCTTTTTTATGGCACTTGTTTAAATTATGGTGCGTTGTTGGCTAGACCTCTTTGAAAAGCTCTAGATGTAGTGTGTAGTTATTTATTTCCCAGGAGAAATAAAGGGTATATCAAGAAAGAAGCTCTTTTTTTTTTCAGTGATATTTATGTCAACGAACCTGGGCTAGATGGGGTTGGGAAGCCAAGTGACCACCAGCTGTGACTGCAAATGTGTGTGTCTTTAAGGCCCACCTGGAGACATTTCCTCCTGCTGCAGTTCCCCACACTGCCTCTAGAAGTTGCCAGGATTTGGTTGTCTAGTTCTGTCAGCATTTTTGTTCATCATGGATGTATAACACAGAAGAGGAAGGAACTTAGCACATGATTTAGGCTCTTAAGAAAAAAAAATGCCAAAAATAGTAGTAACAAAGTTAAGTTGTGATCATCACTTAGATAAAGGTCAAGTACCTTTACTTACTTGAGTAATTGCTTTCTTGGCTCAGACTCTTATTACAAATGAAATTTTTGTACAGCTACAAAGTGCCAGGAAGTGTGCCCATCTCTGGACACAAAGAAGCAAGAGACGGTCTTAGACCTCACAAGGTTTAGAGCAGGCACTTGGGAGCGGTGGAGAAACAACGAGTAAATAGTTATACACAGTGAAGGGAGTGCATGGGCTGTAAGAGGACAGGGAGGCAGAGGAAAGGGAAGGACAGAATGGGGGATGGGAAGAGAGGGAGAGAAGAGAGAAGGGGAAGGAAGAAGAAGGAAGAAAAAGAGGAAGAGAGAGACAGAAGGGGAAAACAAACCTAGACACGAATCTGGCTTACTTGGAGAACTCATTCAGTTCTGAGTGTGTAAGAGGCAGAGGGGTGAGCCATGGAACCAGGATGATAACCAGGAGTCTGGTAAAAGACAAACCATGTGTGAGGGAATCCACCGTTTAGGGCATGACTCATTCGTTATATGTTCAGGTTTCCATTTTAGAAAGATTACTCTAGCAACAGTGGAAAAAGAATTGATGTATGGGCATGAGTGGTGGCAGGAGACCAATGAAAGAATGTCTCAGTTGTCCAGGACAGAAAGAAAAGGGGACCCACACAGATGAAGAGGCAGTCGAAATGAAGAGGAGTGAATGGATTTCAGAACTATGAAAACAGGGAGACTTCTCAAAAGCTGTCTGCCTGTCTACATGAGGGGTTAAGAAGAAAGAGGAATCAAAGAAATCTCTGATTTTTTGATTCAGTGATGGGCGAGTGGTAACTTTATTCACCGATTGGGAATGTTGCCAGGAGAACCACTTTAGGAGTAAGATAGTGAATATGTTTCTGGACATGTGCTGAGGTTCCTTTGGGTTACGTAAGTGAAGATAACCAACAGTATTTGCACAGTTTCTTTTTATGTGAAGAAAAAACATGTAAAGTATACCTTGGGCCTTGCCAAGTGCACTGATTTTAGAGGTTCTCTGTTTTTTACCTTTTCATCTTGTTCCTTGGCAACCTTTGTGCTTGTAGAAAGTACCAAAGCCTTTAATTATTTACTTAGGATTTCAGGGAAAAAAACCCTTCATTTTCTTAACATTTTTATTTCCATTTTTAGCTACCACTTTTTCTTTTCTTTTCTTTTTCTGTTAAAAATAAAATGAAGCTAATGAGATCACTCTCTAAAAGTTCTCTTTTTCCTAGTAAAATTCTCAGGGCTTCTTTTTAGTTTGTAACTCAATCCCCAAGTACTTGATGAAGGGGTAGGTCAGCTTTGAGGGACGTTGGCTGGAAACCCTGAGTCTGGGAGATTCTGACTGCCCGTGGCCAGGAGGTGTCTCTGTTATATGTAAGTTAGGAGAAGGGAAAGGGCAGGAAGATGGTCTGGGGCAATAAACTGCCCTAAACTGGTCCCAAACTCTTCAGGGCTAAGGTGCTGGAAATGGTAAGTTAACGGGGCTTTTTTAGAAAGACAAGGGAAAAGACTGAAAGCTGCAGAGTTGTGGCATTTTTGCAACTTACACGTTTCCTTTGGAGGAGGGATGCTTTTTATAAAAAGATAAATAGTAAGTGCTTTGTCTGGACTTTGGCTATCTCAGAGTCGACCGATTTGGTAATGAAATGCCACTGTCAGAGAGGCAAACTGATGGCTGTGATGTTTGCTTAGCTCAGTGAAGTTACAAAAGATCATTGATTGTATTCTTAAAATTGCTGAATTTCATGGTATGTAAATTACCCCTCAAAATATTGTTAGAAGATAATTAAGATATGCCTTTGAGTAAAAGTTAGATCCATTAGCATTTGAAGGCATATGATATTAATAATCTCTGGGAAAACTCAGGTAAGACAATGTGATTGTCACCAAAGAACTTGGAATCCATTGGTCACATTTAATGATTCTGTTGAGCACTGGTTTGAGAATGGATCCTCTTCCACAACTTAAAGCAGATGAGGAAACAGTTCGTGGGAAGCTTCAGATTTGCTTAATGGAGGAGGAAAGATGGATTCATGAAAAAAGACAAAAAAATAGTTAGGAAATAAAGGAGGCAAGAGGCTGCACTATGAAGAATGTGGAGAATCCGCCAGGAGCTCCTGAGTCTACTGTCTTCTGTGGGAAGTGATGGGGTCCTTCTGGCCCGAGCCTTTCAGAAATGATAGGTGGCCAGCTCTGTGCTTTCAGAGCGCCGTGCATCGGCTAATAGCCAAAGAAATGGACTTGCTTCTTTAATGAGGTTCTTTTTCATGATCATAAACCTTACACCTGTTCACTGTAGGTAATTTGGAAATTCATTTCAGTATAAAGGAGAAAATTTAAATCAACCATAGCCACCACCCAGAGACAACTTAATATTGTGGTACAAAACAATATGTTATTCTGTAGAACGCCCTTTGGGCTTGTGAAGGTGAGAAGGAATGCTAATTTTTACATCTTTCTGCTTGGTGCATTATTAGGATTGATTTGCCTCTGAGTATATTATTACTTCTATAATGGACCACCACTTTTTTTTTTTAAGAATTTATTTATTTATTTGACAGAGAGATCACAAGTAGGCAGAGAGGCAGGCAGAGAGAGAGGAGGAAGCAGGCTTCCTGCTGAGCAGAGAGCCCAGTGCAATGCTGGGCTTGATCCCAGGACCCTGAGATCATGACCTGAGCCGAAGGCAGAGGCTTTAACCCACTGAGCCACCCATGGACCCATGGACCACCACTTTAAAATTCTACTTATTATTCCCTTTAGGAAATGTTGTTCATTTAACCAGTCCCTTATTTTGAACTGTTAGCTTATGAGAATGGTATTGATAATTTCTTTTTCTAATCAAACCTAACTTCCTTCAATTTTGTGTTCTGGAACCCTATGAATTATAGCCACTTGAGAGTTCATGAGGAGAAAATTTCCCTCTTCTCTTCTTTAAAGGTGCTGGTCTGAGGTTGGTGATCATCACGTGGGACAGAACCTTTCCATTGGCCAGGGATGTGACTATAAGGCCATCATTGAGCACGAGATCCTCCATGCTTTGGGATTTTACCATGAGCAGTCAAGAACTGACCGAGATGACTATGTGAACATCTGGTGGGATGAAATTCTTCCAGGTGGGTAGAAACCCAAGGAACTTGGATGGGATTTGCTGTTACATTTATCACTTGCTGGGACCGACCCTGGGATGTCCGGACAGCATCTGTGTGTGGATAGAAGCCTCAGCTGGGAACACAGAATAGGAAAAGGGTATGATTTGTTGGCCTTTCCTGGGACCTGTGCTCATCTGATCATAACTGACCCCAGATAAGGGCCTTAGGGAATGGTATATGTTGGCTAACTCAATGTTAATTGGAAGTTGATCAGAAGCCTTTGCTTTGTTTCAGTGTTTTTGTTGAAAATCTACCTAAAATGCTATTTTCCTGTCGTAGTCACCTGACATCCCCTGAGGCTGTCATAGTCATTTTTCTGGATGTGAGGTCACATGTAGGCCTAGGAGTCTGCATGGAGTTTAGCTGAACATATGATCACCCTAATATATACTCAAGAACCTTTTCGGTGCTTTGCCAAATCAATGACAGGTGTTTAAAAACAAAATAAAACGACAACAAAAATGAATTCTTTTATCTGAAATTGTCACCCCGATTGTGTTCATGCTGACTGGTAGTCTGAGTTCTAGTTAACCAAAATTTGCCTGCCTTTCTTCCTCCTGTCTTCTTCCTTCCTCCTTTGTAAGTACCTCTATCCTTCTGTCTCCAGCCATATTATGCAAAGGATAACACAGTCTTATTTTATTTACTGTTATGCAGGGGTGTTATTCCAACAATTTCTATGTTCTTTAGCTTCTTTAGACTTCCTTGGACACCACTGTTCCTAGTTGTTTGAGACAAATAAGTAGATAGTTTTTGAGAATACTAAAACATTTCTTTTTGAAAGATTTTACTTATTTATTCGAGAGAGAGACAGAGGGAGAGCACATGAGTAGGGGGAGGCACAGAGGGAGAAACAGACTTCTGGATTTGCAGGGAGCCCAATGCCTTGAGGCTGATCCCAGGACCCTGAGATCATGACCTGAGCCCAAGGCAGACATTAAACCAACTGAGTCACCCAGGCACCCCCATCTCCCTCCTTTCTAAAGAGATTATTTAATATTTTCGTGGGGAAGGGAGAGTAAAACAATTTTATTGAACAGTTTCCCAATGTGCTAGAAAAAAAAAATCAATACTGTATTTCTGAAAACACCTAGATTTTAATTAGGAATTGGTTGAGGAAGTAGAAAAACATTCTTTTTGGTAGCAATAGATTAATAAAACCTTGACATATTAAAATGCCTTAACTATTACCATATGTGACATTCATGAGGCAAGGGATTATCTGTTTTATTAAGATTCCAATTTCATATATGGGTTCATATATAACAACACGTCTATAATAATTTTACTTTTAGGGACTCGTAAGATCTTGTCATACATTAAAATTAAATACAAATCCCCAAAGGACTTCTGTCAGAATAGCTCATTTTGAAGTATGGTGGATGAAAATCACTCAGGGGTTTCTTGATCCGGGTCCCTCGTGTTCTGATATGTCTACGAATGTGAAGTGGTGGGGAAAGGAGGAAAGCCGTATCATTTGTAAAAACCTAATACAACCAGGATTGAACCTCCACCCCCGCACACACTTTCACCCATCCTACCACCCAACACTGAGCTAGAGGTCAAGTAATATTCTTCTTACTTGAAATAATATATCAAATATAATGTAGTTGTCTCCTGGATGTAATTGTGTTATAACTGGGTCTATGCAGGTGGAGAAGGAGAGTGGGGTCATTGGTGATAGGACCTAATATCCCCTTGTAAGACTCAGGGCACTATTAGGTTTTGTCTCTATTTGCCTAGAGGCTTGGACTTCTTACCCTCCTGAACATAAACTTGGTTCTGCTGAGCATTAAGTAATGATGTAGAGAACATTCACACTTTTAAGCTTTGAAGAACACAATGATTAGTGCTTTTAGAATGATTTTCAGCCAAATGAGTTTCCTTTCTCAGAGGGAACCAGCACATTTGCCCAGGTAATTTTCAGACTTGCTCTGTTCTTGGTTGAGCATGAGTTACTCAACATATATTGCTTATCTCTTACCTATATTTTCATCAGGTATAATTCCATATATCTAAATTTCCTGCTATCACTGGAGAACTGTTCTCCAGTGAGATGTCAGATTATTAAGATGGTAAGCAAGGGCAATATTATTGCTCAGGGTAACTTAAAACGTCTACTGCATCTTGTCTTCTGTTGATGACAATATTACCCTTCAACCGAAGATGATACAGTGTTGGCAACGTAGTTCTCTCCCCAACTATATCTCCATCTCTTAAGCCAGAATTGTGTTTTTTGGATCTGTTCTCTTCAACCAAGGAAAGACTTCAATTTCTAGGGTCCAGCAAGAGTATGCAAACTACAGCCCATGGTCCATATTCACTTGCTTTTTGTAAATAAAGTTTCATGGGAACACAGCCATGCCCATGTATTTACATATTTCCATGGCTGCTTTTGTGCTACAGTGACAGAGTTGAGTAGCTTGACAGAGACCACATGACTTGCAAAGTCAAAAATATTTTCCTTTATACAAAGGATTTGCCGACTGGCCTCAGGTTTATAATGTCATTTCCTCTTCAAGGCTCTCAGCTTCGAGTTCCTGAAAACAGGACCTCGCCTGTCCTGTTGCTGCCAGGGGCCTCCACCACTGAGCATAGCTCCCAGTATGTAGACAGTAGGCACAGCAAAAAGGTGTTGCATAACATCTTAAAAAATTATTCAAAACATGTATTTGGTAAAGCTTTTGGATAAGAATCCTTGAATAATAAAGAATAAAAGGATCTATTCTAACCTGATGATTTTATTTATTTATTTATTAAAATGGAACGACCACTTTATTTTTTTATTTATTTATTTTTTTAAAAGATTTTATTTATTTATTTGACAGAGACAGATCACAAGTAGGCAGAGAGGCAGGCAGAGAGAGAGAGAGAGAGAGGGAAGCAGGCTCCCTGCTGCGCAGAGAGCCCAATGCGGGACTCGATTCCAGGACCCTGAGATCATGACCTGAGCCAAAGGCAGCAGCTTAACCCACTGAGCCACCCAGGTGACCCTAACCTGATGATTTTAGTGAAAGTTAAGGAAAAACTATCCAGTGAATTCGAATGTGCTGTTTTTAAGATCTCACCAGGAGTCACAAAGAGAGCCCAGACCAAGCCCCGGTCCTCACACTGGTCAGATATTCTTTACGGTTGTATCCTTTAGGGTAGGACAACCTAGGACCAAATGCTTCTCCCTTCCCTGTTTGGGTCATTTATTTATTACAGTCCTGTGCCACCTTTGAATATGCTTTGATCCCTTCCAAGGGTGGTCTCCATGAAATCCCATGATTTAGGAGGATGAAGCACTGGTATTCTCATTTTACAGCTAAAGTGTTGATCAACAGGGTTCTTTGGCTTTTCCAAAAGCATTTAGAGAATCCCTCTCTAGCACCTGCTGGCGTCCATTGTGTGGCTCATCTTCAGTCCCAAATGCACCTGCGTTGATGTCTTTCCATGGTGGTTACATGTTCTTCCCTTTAATTGTTACAAACAGCTGGATGGGAAGTTATAAAAGAAGACCCTGAAGATGGGAAGTTCATGATGGGGGAGTCAAAAGCATCTCACTAAGTTTTCCTGTCACTCCCTAAGAAGGAAATTAAAAATCTGTGAACTTCCCATTATTGCAACTGAAACAGTAAAGTCCTGATGGCTCATGGATTCAAAAAACATCTGACTGGTTTCTCATTTCAGCGTTCCACATGGCAGCATATATTACCTTGGGCTGATCCCCTAAAAGTATTTTCCTTTTCTATTTTGAAAGGAAAGTCGGTTTTATTCTTCTTATTTTATTTTTCTCTCTCCAAGAGGCTATTTCTGAAAAAGTGTGTGAACCTTAATTGCCAAGACACCCCTTTCTTGACAGCGGTTTCCCTTTCCCTCTGCCCCCTGGATTTCCTTTTTCTAACCCATGAAAGAGCTGGCCAGGTATAGCTCTTGGTGGATGAGGTACTTGCCTGTTAGCAAGATGTATCAATCCTGAGTATTTTCCTGAATCCAGAAATTCCTTTTCCTCTTGTTGGGAATACATACCTCCACTTTGACATTTTATCTTCTCTTCCTTAAAACCTTATACATATACCTACACACACATTTATTCATTTATTCATTTATTTGTTTATTTGTAAAATGAATCTTTGATTTAAATGTATACATATATTTGCTGTGGGTGGGATGTTGGATGAGCCCGGTGGTGGGTGTTACAGAGGACACGTATTGCATGGAGCACTGGGTGTGGTGCATAAACAATGAATTCTGGAACACTGAAAAGAAATTTAAAAAATAAATAAAAATTAAAAAAATATATATACATATATTTAATAATTTGTATGTAAAATTTATCCATTAATTATAACATGTCTTTCTATTTTTTAATATAGTTTTAATTTTTATAAGTGTATATACTATTATAGAATTTAGTATCATCATATTATTTGTTACTATTAATAATGTGTGTTAATTTCATGTACTTCATGCTAATTATAAAACATGTTAAATATGTATATATATTTAAATCAACTATTCATTCTTTTTCTCTTCTTTTCTTTCTTTTTTTGGGTCACTGGGTCTCTGCTTAAAATCTAGTTAAAGGGCAGGACAGAAGAAACAATGTAATTGAACGGGACCTGTGGCTTCTCTCTCTGTTAGGTTTTGAGCACAACTTTAACACCTATGATGACACCTTCATCACAGACCTCAATACGCCCTATGACTATGAGTCTTTGATGCACTATGAGCCTTTCTCATTTAACAAGAATGACAGTGCTCCTACCATCACGGCCAAGATCCCTGAGTTCAACACCATCATTGGGCAGCGTCTGGATTTCAGTGCCACTGATTTAGAGAGACTGAACCGAATGTACAATTGCAGTGAGTACCGCTGGGTCTGAGAAGTAGGTAAACAAACCTCAACAGAGTTTCCACCCAGCCCTTTAGTCTCCCCTACATTCCCTTTGCTGTTCCTTCCTGTTCTAGTTAAGGAAAATGGACAAACCACATAACCTTAGTTTATCTCTGGAGTAGAAAAAATTGTAACACCTGACTTGTTACAGGAGGGTTATGAAAATCAATTATGTGGTCGTATTTTACAAAGTAAAAGTATTGGACCGATGATGTAAGGGGCTATAATTGTCCAGCTTCTTCAGTGTCCTTATGAAGGGTGTATCCTTGTGTAAAGCTCAGGATAGGGGATGGTCTTGAAAGTATCTTTTATCCTGAAAAGTTCTTTACCCAAGTTAGTTGTTCTAGAGTCATCTAGTGCTCAGAGATGAGTTGTTTTCTAAAATGACCCTTTAGTCTTCAGAGACATATTTTTTTAAAAGATTTTATTTATTTATTTGACAGACAGAGATCACAAGCAGGCAGAGAGGCAGGCAGAGAGAGAGAGGAGGAAGCAAGCTCCCTACAGAGCAGAGAGCCCCATTCGGGGCTCAATCCCAGGACCCTGGGATTCTGACCTGAGCTGAAAGCAGAGGCTTTAACCCACTGAGCCACCCATGCACCCCCCAGGGACACATTTTTAAATTCTGTTCAGTATGCATGGACAGAAGACGTACTAAATACAAAGATCTACCAGGTACCCCCTTCTTGACCTAAAGGAGTTCTTGGTTGACATTTACAGCAAAGCACGACGACGGGCCTTTTTATCCTTTGACTCTGGGAGGTGGGTAGGGCCGCAGCTATGTTGGATGTTCTAAGATGTAATGGGTGACAGCAGGATTTGCATTAAGGAAAAGTCAAGAAAATGTGCAGTGTCTAAACAATGAGGTCTTTTTAGCTCAAGACATCAGGTCTGTGAAACAAGATGACTTAAATTTTTAACCAGGGGACAAAAATATCATTTGCAGCCACAACTCACACACTTTTGGACCACTGTGCTTTTGAGAAAGCAAACATCTGTGGGATGATTCAGGGTACCAGAGACGATGCTGACTGGGTCCATGAGGACGGCATTCAGTCCGGACAAGTGGATCACACCTTGGTGGGACAATGCAGAGGTGAGTGAAGGCGGTAATTAAGCACGCTGAGGTCGTTCACCAGGTTCAATTAGGGAATGACAACAGGCAGGTTTTGCCTCAAATGCAATGTTAGTTATCAAACCTGGAAATCCAGGCAAGCACAAAGAACATTTCTCATATCTTAATTATCAACTCAATAAAAAGTATGTAGTTTCTGGGCATGCAAAAGAAAGATGCCTTTAAGTGATGATAAAACTAGCATAGACATATGGTTGATAAGACATGGTTTTGTAAATAAAGGTAACGTCTCTAGAGCAGTACCCTACGATACAGCTATAAGGCAAGCCACATACGCAATGTGAAATTTCTAGGAGCCACATAAAAAAGAAACAAGAGAAATTCTTTTTAACCATACATTTTATTTAACCCAATATATTCAAAATATTAGCATTTTGACATGTAAGTAATAGTAAAGTTATTAATGAGCTACTCCACATTTTTTATACTCGGTATTATAGCACATGTCAGTTTGGACTGGCCACCATTCAAGGGCTCAGTGGCGACATATGTTGGGTAGTCCCCTATTGGATGGCATGGCTTCAGATAGTTCTTATGAGTGGTTTGTATAGTGGAAAGACCACAAAATCAGATGGACCTGGATTCGAAACCTGGCTCTACCCCTTGCTAATTCTAACCATGGGTAGTTGTTTTTGTTGGTGTCCTTTTTTAAGTCTTCACTTTTGAAAATCTCTCTAACTGGTCCAGGATATGATACCAGCAAAGATAGAAGAACCTAACTTATAGAAAACCTCCAGCTGCAGACCAGCAGCTTCCCTCTCCATTTTTTCCCATCTTCCCTTTCTGTCTAGAGGTTCCATTTATTTTTTTTATTTCTATTTTAACATCCTTTTATGGTGTGCCTGTCTCAGATATAATCTTGACCCTATAGATCATAATCAGTTTTTAAAGATTAGGCTGTTACAAAGTCCCTCAGTCTCTGCCCGTGTGAGTCAATTGGATTTCCTTCACAGAAGGGACCCAGCTGGTCACCCAGAAGCCATGCCACTGGGGTCAGAGGTCACAAACAATGGCTGCTCTTCCTCCGGTCATGGCAATGGGTGAAAGTCTATGCCACCCATCATATTATCAAATACATAATCTCCAGTGTCCAAAGGGTGATCTCAGTCTGAAGTTCCCTCTAAATTTCCATCATAGTATCTCATCCAATCTCTCCTGCGGACTTTTGCTAGTCTACTATACAATTTCCAGCTGAACAGAAGAGTGACCGTCCTATGAGGGAAACGTGTTAGAACAGTGTTCCAGCACCTTAATAGGAAAGGAAAGGACTACACCCCAGGAGAAATATCTAGAAAAGTTTTACCAGGTGAACCTGGGCAGCTAGAGACCACTGGTGGCGCTGTGGTAGATGTAGAGACTCAAAGAGCGTGAAGGATCCTTGGGATAGAAGCCACCTCCCATTTGAAACCAGGAGAGATGAATGGACACCTTTGAATTAGCGGCCCTGGGTGGGCAAGAATTCAGGTCTCCCAACACCCAAACCTGGGTTATTAGACTCTCATTTCCTATCCCTCAGTACACCCAGGTGGAATTCCTCAGAAAGGACCATCTGGAGACCTTAGCCATGTGAGCTAAGCCAGGCACTGGTTTTATTTAACCAAAGCACTCAGTAATTCACAATGCCGAGAGCTCAGGCTAGTAAGCTCAAGTACTGAGAATAACATGCAAGAAAGTATAATTTTTCCTAATATAATATTAAAGCCATTAGATATTTTTAAAGCTTTGTAGAGAGCCCATTCAAACAGTGATGCTTGTTGCCATCGTGGAAGGTACAATGCCCCACATATGAGGCAGGACGAAGTGGAGAGCCACAGGGCCAAAGTACCTAAAACTGTCTTAGGTGCTCACTTTGTTTTTACTTTATGAGATATTTTGAGTGGATACTTTGGTAAGAAGCTGAATTTTGGAGTACAACTTAAAGGACTTCTTTATACGCAAGAATCATTCTTTATGCTTTCTTGTGATGTGCCGATTTTCCAAATGATGTGTGCCTTTAGCTGCCTGCCATTTTGCGGGAAGAGAGCTCTAAGATATAGGAGTTGAGCAGACCTCAGGTTGGTTATAAACCCAGACACTTCTCACCCTCCTTTTCAGTGTTCTTTCAAAGCTTTCTTTATGTTCAGGACAAATCCTCAACTAGTCCCGTAATAAGCCTTGAATGCCCTTCTTACCTCATGGTAAAGATGACTTTGCCATCGATAATGCATCCAATTAAGGCTAGAAACGGGAGAGACAGAACCCTTATCATTGCAAATGTTTCAATTCCAGTCCGTAAACATAGGAATCCCATTGTCTTTCTACAGCTAGGAAATCGGCTCTTTTCCTTGGAATGGATCTCTAAACAGGAAAACAGATAAGGCAAATAGTATTCAGCTCAAAGACAACTAAATTCCATCAAGCTTTGCTTGAAGTCCATATCTCATTAAGTCAGAGGAGTACATTTCATGAGCTTGGGGACAAAGGCAATGGGGAGCTGGGGCTTTCACCAGGGAGTCTGTCCATGGAGGCAGGAAGAAGACACCCCACTTTCTTTTCATTTCTTTTAGTTTTCCCCAGAAGGGTTCTGGCTTTGTTGCCTGGGTAATGGCTGTTGCTCACTGATTCACTTTACGGGGGCCCGGGGTGCCCCGGGGTGGGGGCCACTGGATGGCTCACTGGGCTGCTCCTCCCCACAGGCGCGGGCTACTTCATGCACTTCAGCACCAGCTCGGGGATGGCAGAGGAGGCAGCCCTCCTAGAGTCCCGGATTCTTTACCCAAAGAGAAAGCAGCAGTGCCTGCAGTTTTTCTATAAAATGACGGGAAGCCCTTCAGATCGACTCGTCATCTGGGTCAAGAGGGATGACAGCACAGGCAAGGTTCGCAAGCTGGTGAAGTTGCAGACCTTCCAAGGTACCTGGAGACATTCGTGCAGGGCTGGTTTGGCTTAAGTCTGGAATCCTGCTCTGTCTTCTTCCCTTTCCCCTTCCTTTGCTCCCTTCCTCCCCTCTCTTTGTGCCTTCGTCTCCTCTTCCTCCTCCTGTCCCCCTTTTTCCTCCTTTTCTTCCAGCCCCCTCTTCCTTATCTAAGGGCCCACTATAATAACTGGTATGTTTTAAGCCCTCCGTGAATATTTTAAGCCCTCAGAAATCAGAAACCACATTGAAAATTTGGGCGAGGCTGAAATATATTTTTGAGAGAGGCCGACCAGAATATAGAAATCTGATTTCCACTACAGCTCTGCAGACAGCCAGGGCAGAGAAAATGGGCGATTCGGAGGTAGAGCTGGAAATAAAAGGGAAGCGGGAGATGGTGCTGCTAGAGAGAATGGTTTGGTAGTTGACAAGTGTTTCTTCACCTGTTTCATTTATTTATTTATTTATTTATTTATTTATTATTTTTTATTACGTTCAATTAGCCAACATCTAGTACCGTTATTTAATACACTGGACTAATGTGAAGCCTACTTGTGAAGTTGGAGGGAACCAGGATATGTGTAAATATTAACTTAATTATATTGTTTCTATATTCCTACGGTAATTTTATGTATCTCTACAAGAAGGTCAGCATGAAAACCTTAAAATACTAAGGGAGATAGTTGGATTTGAGGTTAATCTGGGTGTAAATCAAGATCCAGGGTTATAAAGATTCATTTTTACATTCTTTTGTGGTGGTGGGGTTCACTCACAACCAGAAGAGACACACATTCATCTCCATTCAATGAAGAAGTTCTCCATTAAAATGAGTCCCGAAGGGGCGCCTGAGTGGCTCAGTGGGTTAAAGCCTCTGCCTTCGGCTCAGGTCATGATCCCAGGGTCCTGGGATCGAGCCCTGCATCGGGTTCTCTGCTCAGCGGGGAGCCTGCTTCCTCCTCTCTCTCTCTCTTCCTGCCTCTCTGCCTACTTGTAATCTGTCTGTCAAATACATAAGTAAATCTTAAAATAAAATAAAATAAAATGAAATAAAATAAAATAAAACGAGTCCCAACAGACGAAGCATCATTTGAGTACTTCCAGAAGAAGCTGCTGCTCTTGAAGCCTGGAAGCTTCCTTAGAGGTCACTCCAGAGAACAGGTGTCTGAATCACTTCTACCCAGGCCCTCCGTAGGCTACCTGGGAGTGCAACAGATAATGGTTTGGAGGGTTCACTTTTCTGGCTGAGATGTACAGAGTCTCTCTATCAAATGGAGGGATGACAGCTAGGTGCTCTTCAAGAGTTGGGAATTTGCTATGTTACCAAGGATTGTACTTTTTTAATGAGACAATGAATTAAAATCTCAGTAACCCTGATGGGATCTATTATGGCTCACTTCTATATAGAGCTGACAATGTCAGCTTTGTAAGCACAGAATCAACCAAACAACCTTCTCATGCTTCACTTATTTCCTGACACTGCTCTGCTTTGAGTTCCATTGACTTCAAAGTGTGTCTCTGTTCAGAGTTTCCTAAGAGTGCCACATGAGTGGATTTCTAAAGTAGCTCATTCTGATCCTGACTTGTAAATGAAGCTTTTCTAAAATATTAGTTGAATATCATTTAATGTTTGTGTGGTATTCAACTTAAGATAGTTACAACTTTTTAAAATTTTAAATATATGGAAACTTTATTTCTTTATTTATACTTTTTCCAGGTTTTTATTTTTTATTTATTTCAATTTAAATTTTGTTAGTTATCATGCAGTGCAATGTTGGTTTCTGGAGTAGAATTCAGGGATTCATCACTTACATACAACACCCAGTGCTCATCACAAGTGCTGTCCTTAACGTTCATCATCCTTCTAGGCCCTCCCCCCCGCACCTGCCTCTATCAACCCTCAGTTTGTTCTCTATCATTAAGAGTCATTTATGGCTTGTTTTGAATAGCTCTTCACTTTCGCAAGTTATATTTTTTAACCGAAATACTTACATAAAAATGTGTCTACCTCTCTCCATGTATATACACATATCGATGTTTATGTGCGATCTTAAATGCAAAATGCTTGCATACAAATATGTGTATGTACGCACACATTTCTGCTTTTACTGAAGCTAGGATCCCCTTATAGGTGACAAATTGGAACAAACAAGGATGAGATTTGTGCCCCAAATAATCTTAGTACTACTTACCATCTGCCTGATTCAGCAGCTCTGTGGAAGCATGGAAAGGAAGCATTCTTAAAGACTTTATGGTTGAGTCTCTGCCTACATGGTAATGGGCCCTCGGGTCTTCCTTCTAGTACCATGTTCCCACATTTCAATCTCAAGGTGAAAATCCATATGAAGATGGTTTAACCCTGTTGAGTAAATAGTAAAAATCTTGTATGTCTGTCCCTATTCCAGACGTCCTACACCCATTACATCTCAGATCCATGCGTCCTCCATATGACTGCAGTCCTGTCCCCAGGAGATGGTACTTACATCTGTTTACAGGTTATAGATGTGGCCAATGTGCCCTCCCAAGCCCTCTCCTCTGTGTGCAGTTAACCTAATCACACAGGCCATAACCAGCTCCACTCCAGAAAACAGAATGTTAGTCCTGCCCCTTGAAGTCATCCTTAGAGAGAGTGACTGACAACAAAGGGAGATAAAGGCATTCTTCAGTCTGGTGAGAACAGAGCTCTGTACGTAGATTCCTGGTTATAACATACAGAAGGAGGAAAAATACTTCCGAAGCCCTCTGGCCAATTGCATTTCAGACTAAACTTCTGTAACACTCATCTGTTTAAATTCATCTGCTGAAATTCATTTTAGCCAACAGGATCCGCACTTAGGATCTAGCATTTTTCTTTTCCTTTCAGAGTCCAGGACTAAGGCACACTCTGTCTGACTGACAAAGTAGGGGGCAAATCCTTAACCAATTCTGAGTTGCTGTGGCATGGAGGTTTCCTCTGCCTAGACCTTCAAGCTCCTTTCTGGTTTCTTATGCTGAGCAACAGGAACTCATGTTCGAGAACAGCCTTCTCAACTTCTTACCTCGGGTCTTTATTCAAAATTCTCACTTCCAGCTCAGTCTTAGGAAAAAACAAAAAAACCCAGTAGACCTAATTTTCACTAGAATGTGACTATCTGGATAGTGGCAACTTTTTTTGTATTATTATTATTTTTTTTAAAGTATGGATCCCCTACTTGGTGGGATTTCAGATAATACAAAGAGAAAAATTTAGATGTTAGTGGATGAGTCGGTCTTGCGTAGGGGAGATCTAACTTGTCCTGTATGTGAATATTCACTCCAGAACATACCATATATTTCTCTGGCATCAAGTCATGGGTTGAACCATATGAAATCACCATTATTTGACTCTGAGCTTACAAAATGACTATTTTTATGATTCAGTCAATTACTTGGGTATTCAGTGCAAACATTAGGGGATGGGGTGCATTTATACTATGAAGCCCAGGGGGAAACACTGAACCTCTGGAATTGAATGATAATGGAAAACAAATTCTGATTAATATTTGAATATGAGGGGTGCCTGGGTGGCTCAGTCCTTGGGCGTTTGCCTTTGGCTCAATTCATGATCCCAGTGTCTCAGGATCGAGCCCCACATTGGGCTCCCTGCTCAATGGGAAGCCTGCTTTTCCTCTCCCACTTCCCCTGCTTGTGTTCCTGCTGCTTTTGCTGTCTCTCTGTCAAATAAATAAATAAAATCTTAAAACAAGATTTAAATATGAATATTAAAATAAACCATAGGGAAAAGTTTCTCAACCAGTTTGTAACAGTACCTGTCTCATAGGGATATTGTGAGGATTAAATTAGATACTTCATACAAAGCGGTTGGCATGCAGGGCGCCTGGGTGGCTCAGTCAGTTAGGTGTCCGACTCTTGATTTCAGCTTAGGTTATGATCTCATGGTCTTACTCAGTGCCGAGTGTGCTTGTCCCTCTCCCTCTGCTGCCCCTGCCCCAGCTCTCTCTCTCACTCTCTTTCTCTCTCACACAAATAAATAAATAAAATCTTTAAAGCACTCGGCATGCTAGCAGGCTTATAGGCCACACTTAAATGTTGAACACAGTTGTCACCAACCTTCTCTGTCCTCAGGAGATTTGGACCAAAATTGGAAAATTGCCCATGTGACGCTCAGAGAAGAAAGGAAGTTTCGCTACCTATTCCAGGGCACAAAAGGCGACCCCCAGAACTCGAATGGGGGAATTTACCTGGATGATGTCACTCTGACGGAAACCCCATGTCCTGCAGGCGTTTGGACCATACGGAATATCTCCCAGGTCCTTCAGAACACGGTTCCAGGGCAGAGGCTCTGGAGCCCTCGATTCTACAACTCAGAGGGATATGGTTTTGGGTTGACCTTATACCCCAATGGCAGACTGAACTCCAGTAGCCCTGGCTACTTAGGACTTACTTTTCACCTGTGCAGTGGGGAGAATGATGCCATCCTGGAGTGGCCAGTGGAAAACAGACAGGCGATAATGACCATCCTCGACCAGGAACCTGATGCTAGAAGTAGAATGTCCTCGAGCATGGTGTTCACTACCTCCAGGTCCCATACATCTTCAGGTAGGTGCTCTAAAATCTGCTGCTCACCAGAAAGGGCCAGTGGATGTGATTCCCGTGTGGATACAAGAGATGAACATTCCTCTTGCATTTCCTCCTTGGGTACGTCAGCAACATAGTCAAGTTGGAGTATTAGGTCACATTTTCAACGTTATCTTATCTCCCTTCTCTTTTCCAAATTCACTTATCAAGCATTTGTTAAGGGCTTTCACTCTGCCAAACTCAGTGCCAGTACCTAGAATATAAGCCAACCAGGCAGTTCCTGCTTCCTCGAATGCAGTCTACATGAGAAGACAGATACTGCTTGTCTCTTAGCAATTGCTCAGAATTTGCTAGCCTCCATGCAGAACTAATGCACTGACTCCTAAAATACCAGTGGTCATCAGTATGTTAATGGGATAAACGCATATCAAAAAGAAATGGGCACAGGGTATGTGCTATGGTGAGTGCTGTGAAATGTGTAAGCCTGATGGTTCACAGACCCATACTCCTGGGGCAAAGAATACATTATATATTAATAAAAATAATTTTAAAAAATTAAAAAAAAAAAGAAATGGGCAGATATTTAAATTTTTTACATGAAAAGTCTTAAGCCTTAAAAGGAAGAGCACTCATTGTCCCTTTGTCTTCACTGAGGAAGTAACTCGGTAATGGATAATTTGACCCTTCAGAGCTCTGGTTCTTTGCCCTTCCCCCCTTACCAATTCTCAGTTTTAATTATCCTGGAAAATATAAATAATCTGATATTTTTCCAACATATTTTTTTTCTAACAAAGCTTACCTACTCATTAAAGGGCAGTTGGAGAATGAAGTGTAAAGAGATAATGTGATGTTATGTTACTTATAACTTTGCAGCAATAAATGACTCCGTCATCTGGGACAGGCCATCCATTGTGGGAACCTACGATAAGGACTGTGATTGTTTTAGAAGCATCGACTGGGGCTGGAGTAATGTCATCTCCCACCAAATGCTAAAAAGGAAGAGTTTCCTTAAAAATGATGACCTTATACTTTTTGTGGACTTTGAAGGTACTTTTGCAGATCTTCCTGAAAAACTAATCCTATGTTCTGGGACTTCTACTGATTTTGCACCGATTTTTGAGCATCTCATGGACGGTGGGGAAATTTTTTTTTTTTTTTTGAGGACCAGGTTTAAAAAAAAAGATGACCTCTAGGAGAGCTATTGCTCAAGGACTCACATCTTTAACTGTCCTTGGGAGAAACTGAAACTTCAGTGTCATCTTTTTGATAATTTATCAAATATGATAGCTTGCTGACTTCAATTTAGTTTTGATCACTCTAGCTGTGATAGCTTTGTGCTTCCTTTTTCACGTTATAACAAATAAAAATGTGAATGGATCACTTTGAAAATAAAAATAGCTAGCATGAGAATCAGCTGGGTTCCAACCACCTTTCCATGTCACTGAAGGTGGCCTCCGTGAGGGATGGAGGTGGCCCAGGGAACTTTCTCCAGAAGTGAAAGTTAATCTAATCAGATGTTAATTGCCTTTCTTCCTCACCGCCCTTTGTCTATTTCCTCAAGATATCACCTACCTTAACCACACGGAGGTTCCAGCTCAAGGCACAAGGCTGTCTCCCCAAGGCCTTGTTCTCCAGGATCAGGAACATCAGGCCTCAGAAGAATATTCAGGAAAGGTCTTGTTAGAGAATGCGCTCCCCGGCAGCCTGCACCAGGGACAGCCTGACCGACAGAAGCGATCAGTGGAGAACACAGGCCCTCTGGAAGACCACAACTGGCCACAGTACTTCAGAGATCCCTGTGACCCGAACCCTTGCCAAAATGAAGGCATCTGTGTGAACGTGAAGGGGATGGCGAGCTGCAGGTAGGCTCTGTGGCCGGTGGGGAGGTAGTGAGTGGGTCAGCAGAGGTGAGCCAAACTTTTGCCTCACCTGGGAAAAGACACTGTTCGCAGGTTAGCGCAATGACTACATCAGAGGGTCACTTTGACCCCACAAAGCTGTGCTCTGAAGCAGCGGGCTTGTGCTGTCAGGGCATAGCCAGGGTCCTGCCAGGGCAGAGGGGTCCTAAATCACCCAACTCTTGGCTTTCATCCCTTGCCCACCTCTAGGACATGGTCAACAACATCTTGAATGTTGTTGGGATTTTGAACTCCCCTGCAGCGGTCACAAATGTTCCAGAGCTTTTAGCCCAGGAACGGCATGACCTGCCTCAGTGGAAATGAAGACCAAGCTTAAATCTTTACGACTGCCAGTGTTATTGTTAATTATGAGTAATTATTATTTCTATTGTCTATTTGTTCTGTTGCACTATGATTATAGTTATGTTTTCAATAATAGTAATACGAATATCTGATAGTTTTTGACAGCTTGCTATATAGGTCATGTACTTTCCTGATCAGTACACATGCATGATCCAAGTTATTCCTCACGACCACCCTGTGACATAAGGACCCTTGTTCTCCCCATTTGGCACATAAAGAAGTTGAAGCTTAGAGAGGCTAAATAATAAGACTAACATTTCCCAGATGGCAAATACCAGAGCTGAGACTTGCATCCATGTCTGTAGGTACAGTCTGCTAGATTTAATATTTCTTTTTATAATGTTTGTTGTTTGCATAAAATATTTCATAAAAGGATATACATGTTGAAAGCATCAGTTTCATGTGGCAAAATAACGGCAGAGGTAGCGACTGGCCTTCTTGGCTCAAAAGACCTATGTTTCTTCAGAGTCCTTTTCGATCTCCACTTTGTTTCTTCTCTTTTTTTTTTTTTTTTAAGATCTTATTTATTTGACAGACAGAGATCATAAGTAGGCAGAGAGGCAGGCAGAGAGAGAGGAGGAAGCAGGCTCCCTGCTGAGCAGAGAGCCCCATGTGGGGCTCTATCCCAGGACCCTGGGATCATGACCTGAGCCGAAGGCAGAGGCTTTAACCCATTAAGCCACCCAGGCGCCCCTGTTTCTTCTTTTTTAAGCTTTATGTTGAAATGATTTTAGATTTACAGGTACATTTGCAAAAACACTGCAGACCCTCCCATTCACAAATGTTCACATCTTACACAACCGTAGCAAAATTAGCAAAGCCGAGAAATGAGCATTAGTGCAACTAAATGCAATTATCAATAGCATTTGCTAAACCACAGACCTCATTCAGATCTCTCCACTCTTTTCACCAATGTCCTTTTTTTGTTCTGGGATCTAATTCAGGGTCCCTCCTTATATTCAGTTTAATGTCTCTTTAACCTCCTTCATGGTGGGACAACCCCTCAGTCTTCCCCCTCTTTCACTAACTTGACACTTTTGAAGAGTCCTGCTCAGTTATTTTGTAAATTGCTCCTCCATTTGGGTGTGTCTAATGTTTTCTCATGATTATATTGAGATCGTACATTTTTGGCAAGAAGAGCAAAGATGAGGTACACCCTTTCTTGGTGGGCCATATGAGGGGCACGTGATGTCCAAGGAGTTACGACTGGTGATTGTGACCTTGATTTCCAGGCCACGGGGTGTCTGTTCCTCACTCTGCTGTTAAGACATGTCTTCAGAGAGACATTCAGAGACCATGCAAGCATTCTGCTTTTTCTAGAATCCTCACCTGCTAATGTCATCGTCCATTGGTGGACCTGTTGCCACAATCGCCCTGAAATAGTCCAGGCGTGATTTTCCATCTCCCCCACTCCCTCTGTGTTCAGTAAGTGAAGTTCTGCTGGAAAGAATAAGGGTCCACTCCTCCCGATTCATTCATGCAACTCATTAGTTATATCACGAAGGGCACATAAATGTTTACTTTCTTCTCTGGGCCATAGTTCCATAATGCCAGTCTTGCCTTTGCTGCTCATGGCGTCCTGGCCTTGACCTTTGGGGGTTCTTCTAGATTGGCTCCTGTGCTATCTCAGCACCCGCTCCCTGTTTTGTGAACTGTCTTACTTTCTGGCACCACAGGATACTCTAGGCTTATCTTTTGTTTTCCATGTCCCAGGAATAGACCACTTTTCCAAAGAGTGCTGGTTTCTTTTATTGGAGAATGCCCTCGTTGTTTCGTGAGGGTTCCACAGCCGTGGGTCTGTGCTTCTCAGCTGATGGGGTCTTGGATACTAGATTTCCATCTGTGTCCCAGCTGGCTTTACCCTCAGAGTAAGGAAGGCTGTGGTTCCCACTTGTGTATCACCCTTTACTCAGCCAAATCATCCCTTTTCCATAAACCTGCAGTGTGCGGGATAAGCTCCTCTAAGGGAATCCTTGAGAATATCATTAAACTGTGTTTTGGAGGGGACTAGGCCAGAGAAATATTGAACAAACTTGTTATTATGAGCTGATTTTTTAAAAAAGATTTTATTGATTCTTTTGACAGAAAGAGAGAGCACATGCACAAGCTGGGGGGGGGCAGCAGAGGGATAGGGAGAAGCAGACCCCCCCACTGTGCAGGGGGCCCAATGCAGGAATTGATCCGAGGACCCTGGGATCAAGACCTGAGAGGAACACAGATGTTTAACTGACCAAGCCACCCAGAAGCCCCTATTACACACTGACTTTTAAGAAGCTGATGTCTAGGGACGCCTGGGTGGCTCAGTTGGTTGAGCAGCTGCCTTCGGCTCAGGTCATGATCCCGGTGTCCTGGGATCGAGTCCCACATCGGGCTCCTTGCTCTGCAGGGAGCCTGCTTCTCCCTCTGCCTCTGCCTGCCATTCTGTCTGCCTGTGCTCGCTCTCTCTCTCTCTCTCATAAATAAATAAAATCTTAAAAAAAAAAAAAAAAAAGAAGCTGATGTCTAGGCTAGTGATGAGGGAGGTAAAATAGTGCCAGAATGAGTAAAAGGAGTAGCTTTTTTACTTCTGTCACATTCGGCTCAGTGGTTAGACTTGTGATGAGAATGTTGTTTGAAGCAAAGGCTGCCATTGCCCCAGAAGCGAGGAAACATCACCCTCCATGCCTTGGGTCTGACATTAGTTGATCTCTCCACCGAATGACATTAAAACACAAACAAGCAAACCCAAGGTGTGGCTTCTGTGGGTCTGTGTACCAAACAGGGCAGGAGACAGTGTGCTCAGGATCTCACAGATTTCGGGGTGGCCTAGGAGATAGATGGCAGGATCCTCACCTTACAGCAACATTTTAATTGATACCATCTGGAAGTTCTCAAGCTCCAAATGATGCTCGGGGTCAGACTCTTATCTGGAGAATTTCCCTTGTAACTTTCAGTCCGAAGTGGTGGGGGCCACACGTTCTTTAAATGCCCCAAAACTTCCTCCTGAGCCTCGCACTCAGGCCAGGGCACCTGGTCTGGAGACAGGCTTCCAGAGATTAGACGTCAAGTGTGAAACGCTGAATAACCCTGTGACCTTGAGCACGTGATTTAACCTCTCTGCAAAATGAGGATATGACAAGGGTAATAAGCGCCCCCTCCTCGGGCTGTTGCAAGATTGAATTGACTCATACAAAGCCTTTGGAATGGGGCCAGGCATATGGGGCCACTGACTCCATGTCCCCTGCCACTGTGGCAGTTGGTGCTGGCCTCTACAGAGTGCTCGAGGCTCAGGTGTGTCCCACACTCCTCTTGTGTCCTGTCCCCCCAGGTGTGTCTCCAGTCATGCCTTCTTCTACACGGGGGAGCGCTGCCAAGCCATGCAAGTGCACGGCAGCGTCCTAGGCCTGCTGATCGGGGGCACGGCCGGCGTGATCTTCCTGACTTTCGCAATCATCTCCATGCTTTCCCAAAGGGCAAGGCAGTGACCTGCCTGCTGACCTCGGCCAGATCACAGAAGCACCTTCTCTACTCAGACCTTCCTTTCTGGGCCTCAGTGTAGACTGGGACGTTTTTCGTCAGCTCTGCTTTGAATAGGCCTCCAAGGACCGCGGCCTCCAGCCTCCTGTGTTATCATTCTGGTTATTCTGCCCACACTACCTCCTGCCCATCCTCACATGGTTCTGTTACCCTGCTCTGTGCTCCAAATGTAGCTCATGTGGCCTGGGACAGTCCTCATTACACTTCATTGTCAATCCCTTGTTTAATCGACCGTCTTTCCCACCGACTGTAAACTCCATGTGGGCGGGCCTGAATTTACCATGTTTGCTCTAATGCCCGGACATGTGCCTGGCTGGCCCATCGTGAGAACTCAAAAAAATGTGAATGAATGAACTGATAATGAATGAAGAACTAAGTTATAGAAACTCTCATTTTCACTGCAAATAAAATATATGTGATGAAACCTGCATGCTGTTTATATTAAAATTGAATACTTCTTTTTGCATCAGACACGATAGTATTCTTTTTTTTTTTTAAGATTTTATTTATTCATTTGACAGACAGAGATTGTAAGTAAGCAGAGAGGCAGGCAGAGAGAGAGAGGAGGAAGCAGGCTCCCTGCTGAGCAGAGAGCCCGATGCGGGGCTTGATCCCAGGACCCTGAGACCATGACCTGAGCAGAAAGCAGAGGCTTTAACCCACTGAGCCATGCAGGTGCCCCCATGATAGTATTCTTTAAGGGCTTATGTGTTAGAGGAAAGATTCCTACTTACAGCTGCACTTTCAGACATTTGATCTCCTTTTCCTCTGATTCTAAATATAGGTCTTCAAATATTTATAAATTCAATAAATATTTAGTCGGTACCTTCTGTGTGTCCAGCATTGTGTGTGTGTGTGTGTGTGTGTGTGTGTGTGTAGAGGGAGAGCTGTCCAAAGCTCTTCCTCAGATCTTTTTAAGTCTAAAGCATATTTTACATACTATTCATGTAGAAGATTATTTTATTAGCACACTGACAGGAGCTAGTAGAAGAAAGTTTCAAAGAAGTAGCTTTAGACACACTTTCTTTCCACAGTTCCTAAGGAGATAAAACTATTTGGGGCAAGAAGTTTCCAAGATAGATCAAGTCAAAGGAAATCTGGTCAGTACAAGCTCCACAGAGAGATGGCTCTGGATGTTTAATAAAAGAAAAGGTTTCGGGGTGCCTGGGTGGCTCAGTGGGTTAAGCCTCTGCCTTCAGCTCAGGTCATGATCTCAGGGTCCTGGAATCAAGCCCCGCATCGGGCTCTCTGCTCAGCAGGGAGCCTGCTTCCCTCTCCCCCTCTTCCTGCCTTTCTGGCTACTTGAGATCTCTCTCTGTGTCAAATAAATAAATAAAATCTTCTAAAAAAATAAATAAAAGAAAATGTTTCAAGGAGCCTGAGTAGCCCCAGCCTTAAGGGTACCAGCTTCCCAAGTACACACTTTATGGCCATTCTGGAAACAACATGATGGGTTAAAAAGACTGTTGCATGTGAAGGTGTGAGGAGATTTTGTAACAGGTGCAAACAGCACCCCTCGGGGCCCGACTCTCTGGCCTGAGGTCACCGGTATCCCCTGGAGGGCTGGTTGAGGGCACCACCTGCTCCAGTGGAAAATGGGTTTGGAAGTCAAGTAGGCCAGACAGGCACATCCAACCAACTGAGCAATTTTTGTAAAATCACATAAGCTCTTGGTCATAGTTCTCTAATCTGTCAAATGAAAGTAATAGCCACCTCCTCCCACCCCACTTTAACACGTCCGGAGTTGTAGAGTAATAAAATGGGGTAGTGGGTAAGAACATATTTTAGAGCATGCAAATGTTACTGTTCAATTTTCAGACTACACGAGACACTATCCAGGCCCCAGGCTAGACTTCTGTCTTCCAAGACCAAATTGAAAATAGACCAGTTTTTCTCCATGGGCCTCACAGCCTATAAGCCCACACTGTCTTCCCAGCTAGGCCTGGAGAAGGTTGTGGCCTCCACAATCTCGCACTGTCTCACTGTAGAAGGGAACTCCAGGCTCTGGGCTGTAAATACTATTGTTGTTTTCCTTAGTTTTATTAGAAAGAAATGTGCTCTGGGCTCTGCCTGACTTAGATGTGGTCTAGTTCAAAGGGAGAGCCCCCCCTTCCAAGCCAAAGACAACACTGCTTGTACACATGAGTTCTCTCTGGAAGCAGCAGAAGCTCAAATATCAAGGGTAATCTAGGATTTTGATCTAGTACTCTAAATTAAAACAGCAAGTCAAAACAATGATAAGAAGGTACCAGACTGAGGGCTAAATATTTTGCTATTTCTCTGCAGGTTCTCAGATCCAGCAACACACCCACTACCCACGTGCAACTCTGTTGATGACTGATGGGCATTTCTGTTGATTGATTGATTAAGAACCTATCACATCATAGATGGGACATCGCACTCAGCTTTTCTTTGAGCCTCAAGTTCTCAGTCATTCCAGGAGAATTAGCAGATACTTTTTTCTTTTGAGGTGTTGAGGTGGTGATGGAAAAGTAGACGTTCTTGTTGGGAGAGAGACAGAGAAATACCCATTACATCATCTCTAGGTATTGTGGTATTTGAGATTTAGATGAGTGACGTGAAAAAGCAAGAAATTTTCTCTGCATCTGGGTGCTTGTTTCCTGGGTCAACATAGTGGGTCAGCATAGTGGGAAGGAGTTAGAGTATTTGAAAGTCTGAAAAATGTCTCACAATCCTCCCCCAACCATACCTTCCTTCCCCCTTTCCTCCTCTGTCTTGTTTCCTTCTGTGAACTGGCCTGAGCCAATCTGGCCATTCTCTAATGTCAAGTTCTTTGGTACTATCTGGAGCCTGTGATAGTAGAAGTGGGTAAGACCCCTACCCTCTACCCCAAAGGCCACAGTGAACATTAACATATTTATTATCTATCAAGCCCCACAAAAGTCACCAAACCTATTTTGTAAATGTAGGACACTCTCTGCTCTGTGATTTTGCTTTCCAACAAACATCTTGGATTAAATGTTCACTCTAGTCACATGCAACCGAATAATCTGGCAGCCAGGAAGAGACAATCGGCTACCCCAGGGTCTCTCATCCTGGGCATTACTGACATTTTGAATGAGATATTCTTTTTCATGATCGCTGCGCTGTACCCTGTAGGATGTTAGCAGCATCCTGGCCTCTGTCCACGAGATGCCAGCAGTGCCACCTCCCTGATTACAAAAATTAAAAATGTCTCTAGATGTTGCCAAATGTCTCTGGGCGGGGGGAGTTAAGTCATCCTGGTTGAGAACCACCTGCCCAACTGGATTGGCCAATGGAATGTTCTAGCAAGTGAGGGAGGTGAGAACCAAATCGAGCTGTAATCCAAGATTCCACTCCAAAGTTAGTTCACTGGGCCTGCTGGCGTGCTGTACCTAGAGCTGTTTGAGAATCCCAGGTTACTAATGCAAAGATGGTTTCTAGCATCCTTTAAACTAAGGAAAACCCACTGCTGTGGTTTGGGATAGCAATATATGCTTTTTAAGATTTTATTTATTTATTTGAGAGAGAGAGAATGAGCGAGAATGAGAGCATGAGAGGAGAAGGCTCAGACGGAGAAGCAGACGCCCTGCAGAGCAGGGAGCCTGATGCGGGACTCGATCCCAGGACTCCATGAACATGACCTGAGCTGAAGGCAGTTGCTCAGCCAACTGAGCCACCCAGGCGTTCCCGGGATAGTAATGTTGAAAAGTTTTTACTTTGGATATTTCTGCCACACAGACTTTAATTTAGGGTGCCTCAGTACTAAGGACCGTGGGAACGTTGCCAACTCCTTCGACAAGCATCTAACCTCCTCCACCTCTGTGTTACGGTGGACCTGGATACCGTGTCCAGTGTAGTATACTGACGCATCTCTGCAAGCAAATTACAGCCAGTCGAACACTTTCTCTTTTCCAGCTCCTTCTTCCTGATGAATTACGTCATTCATCTCATGGCTTGAGGCAGACCTGGGGAAGTTCTAATCAGATATTTGAGTAAAGTGAGCATATTCTAGAGGGACTGAGTGCTTCAGTCAGCTCCAAAGTCCATTTAGATGGAGACTCTATTGTCCCCTTTTGGCTACCAGAGAGGTTTACTAAGACCAGTGAGTGGTTTGGGGGGTGGGACATCGAATGTGATGGGAAGATCTTTTTTGCTTGGTTTTCTTTATTACAAATATCATTTGTAATATCTAATTGGCCACCTACTCACATTTCCACGTATTTATGAATATGGCTAAAATGGCTTTCCCATGCTATTTATATAAACATAATATTTTTTTACCAAAATCTTCAAGCAAAATTAGTTTTCAAAGACAGGTATTGTGTTTAGCTATGAGTACTGTTCGCAAATGATCACAAACCCTAATGGGTGGGGGATGGGAGATGCTGGGACGGGATGGTAGCAATCTCTTATGAGTACTGATGCACAAGCAATGACAGAAGACAGGGAAATTCAAAGCAAAACCACAACGAGATAGCACCTCACACCTGTCAGAATGGCTAACATTAACAAGACAGGAAATGACAATTGCTGGCAAAGATGTGGAGAAATGGGAACCCTCTTACGCTGTTGGTGGGAATGCAAGCTGGTACAGCCACTCTGGAAAACAGTATGGAGGTTCCTCAAGATGTTAAAAATAGAGCTACCCTACCACCCAGCAATTGCACTTCTAGGTATTTATCCAAAGGATACAATCATAGTGATTCAAAGAGACACATGCAGTCCAATGTTTACAGCAGCAATGTCCACAGTAACCAAACTATGGAAAGAGCCCAGATGTCCTTTGATGGGTGAATGGATAAAGAAGATGTCTTATATACATACAATGAAGTACTACTCAGCCATCAAAAAGAACGAAATCTTACCATTTACGACAATGTGGGTGGAAATAGAGGGCATTATGCTAAGCAAAATAAGTCAATCAGAGAAAAACAGATATTATATGATTTCATTCATATGTGGAATTTAAGAAACAAAACAGATGAACATGGGGAAGGAAGGAAAAATAAAATAAGATGAAATCAGAGAGGGAGGCAAACCATAAGAGACTCTTTTTTTGTTATTATTATTTATTATTTATTTATTTTTAAAAGATTTGATTTCTTTGTCAGAGAGAGAGTGAGCGAGAGAGAGCACAAGCAGATGGAACAGCAGAGGGAGACGGAGAAGCAGGCTTCCCATTGAGCAGGGAGCCTGATGCGGGGCTCAATCCCAGGACCTGGGGATCATGACCTGAGCAGAAGGCAGTTGCGTAAGGGACTGAGCCACCCAGGTGTCTCAAGAGACTCTTAATCATAGGAAATAAACTGAGGGTCGCTGGAGGGGAAGGAGGTGGGAGGACGGGGTTACTGGGTGACGAGCATTTAGGAGGGCACATGATGGCATGAGCACTCGGTGTTATACGCAACTGATGAAGCACTGAAATCTGCCACTGAAATTAATAACATGCTCTCTATTAATTGGTTTTAAATAAAAATAAAAATAAAAAAAGAAATGACAGAAGAGATTTGACATGGATGAGGCACCCCAACAGGGTTCTTGGGTATGAGTATGTGTGTGTGTCTGTGTGTATATCTGTGTGTGTGTCTGTGTGTGTGCAGGCGCACGTATGTGCATATTGCTGTATGTAAGAGATAGACCTAAAGGTCGGAAAGTAGTGAAGACAAGGCCCACTTCTCTCCACCTTTCACAATTTGGCCCAGAGCTGGTTCTGCAGCCCCAGCATGGACTGAGACATGGCCTCGTGTGGGACACAGATTCCCTCAGGCCTAGACAGATTTATGTCAGTTTGACCCAAGCATGACTCAGCAGCTCAGCGGAAATCATCAGTAACATTTCAAGATTTCTGTCTGGTCAAGAGAGTTAAAGGAAAATAGAAAACTGGGCTCACCACTCTCTACTCCCTCAGCTGGCTGTCAGTCAGTGCTGGAAAAGGCACGATGCTCTGGCCCGTGCAGAAAGAAGCAAAATGCCCAGATAACTCTCTTAGTAGATCAGCTGCTCCACTGTCTGCACTCACCACGGCCATCACCACGTAGCCAAGCTGCGTAGGACGAATGCCTGAATTCCTCACTTGTGCTTAAACACCACGCTAGACACATATGTCGTTTCAGAGAACTCCTAGTTTTCTCGTGCGTGTTTTAATGACATCCAAGTGAGAATGACATCCTGTGAGAATGCTCGGTAGACTTCCAGCAAGAGGAAAAGTACATCCACGGGCGATGGGAACCTTGTGAAAACTCATTTGAATGAAGATGAAGGATAAAAATGGCAGGTGCCATCAGGCTGCTCCATTTGTGGGTCAAGTAGGCGGCTAATGTGAGATCTACTTTCACTAAAGCAACACGGTGGGAGTCCTTTCATGCTCCATCAGAGACTGAAGAGGGAAGGGGGCCAACCCCCAAGAGGGCCCAGAGGACCGGCCACTGTGTTCCGGGTTGCCCCTATGTGCCATCATAAAGTGACACTAAAGGTGGAGACAGTTTACCTTCTCTACCCTTCCCATGGCTGTGTTCTCCCTCTCTCAGTCTGGGTACCCAGAACTGCCCCCCTCCCCGAGCCATCGGAGGATACCTGCATCAGGCTGAATGAAGAGGGACAGAGTGAGGTGGGGACATGCCCATATTCCAGGTCAGACTGTCTGCACTTGGCACCTGGCTAGATCTACCATTCCTGAGCTACATGACCCTGGGCAAGTTGTTAACTTCTCTGTGCTTGGTTTATTCATCTGCAAAATAAAAAAGAGCATCTCCTCAAGCCTGGGTTGATATAATCTTAAAATATAATCTTAAAGGAGATTATATGCATGAAGAGTTTAGGACAGGCTCAATAAATATTGGCCTAGTGCCATAGCAATCAGCCATTTTCACTGGAGGGTGAATTTTATTTCCTTTGCTATGCACCTCTCTCCCAGAAGTTTTTGCATGGTAAACCTCATCTCCCTTTGAGATTTGGTTTCCTATTAGATGCATGTCCAATATAAGGGAGAAGGTGAGAGAGCTATTTTTGGGGGGAGGGGGAGGGGAGGAGCAGTATCCCAAATCATATGATATTCTCACATGTTCAGAAGCTGTGTGCCCATGACATAAGGCAGGTCAGCATGTACCCCTGCTCCAAGGATCAGCCTTCTTGGCTGTGGGTACCGTTTACTTCTTCTGGGTCTCTCTGGATCACACTTTGGCTGGCAAAGCCAGCAGGTCCTCTTGAGTGCGAGTTCAGAGCCTCAAGTAGAAACTTCCCAGGTGGCCTCAGGGTGGGCTGGTGTATCAGACAGCCCCGGGGCAGCTGCGGGTCCAGCGAACTAAAAATGAAAACCCAGCTTGGCAGGAATAGTTTCCCATGGATGAATTAGAATAGGGAAGGGGTTCATCCCAGTTCATCCTTTTGAAGGTGCATTGATGGGGAAACTGTTTAAGGCCCTGGGACACATGGAAGGCACCCGTTTTGTTTCCTCAAACTACCTTCCTTCTGGAATAGGGAAACCAGGTGATGGCACGGGGCTGCTTTTAACTTTGCCTTTGGTTCCATAAATAAGATTCGGTCAGTAGGGAGGAAAGAAACAGAAGGAGGGAGCTATCCTGACAAGTTTGTCTCAGAAAGGTACACCTCCCTGCAAATCCATCATGCACACTTGAACTCTGTGACTGCCATGTTCGCTCTCCCTGTACCTCCTCAAAGCTTTCTGGCTTCCTCGTCTCCTGCAAGGACCATAGCCTAAAACGTGTCAGGAGGTAGGGAGTGAGGGTGATCCTTGCATTCCTGGTGTCTGTCATCTCGCAGGTCTCCATCCCACCTCGCACCAAATTACTTCCCTGTACTTCGCCCTCCAGGCACATCAGCGGCCTGTCAGCACCTGCCTCCTTGAAGGTGGGACCCGGAGGCGGCGCTCCCCGCGATGACCACAAGGTGGCGATCGAGCCTCAGGAGAAGCTGGCGGGCAGGGCGAGGAAAGCCCCGCGCTGGCCCCCCGCGGTCGCTCAGGGGCCCCCTGGAGATCCCTGTCGGTTCCGCTTTGACTGGGACAGCTGCGAGAGAGCTCCTCGGGGCCTGGGAACAGCTCGCTGTTCCAGAAAAACTGTGATTTCTGCGGGGGTGGGGGGGCAAATGCCCCATGCTTGTCAGAAATCTCAGAGGAGAGTTTTGAACAGTGTGGCTTTCAGGCCAGCTTGGGGGGGCGGCACTGGCGGGGGTCATATGGAAGAGAGGTATTTGGGGCCTTATGGATTTCTACCCACAACTCACTCTCCCCCACCCCCCAGTATGTGTAGGGCCTCTGCACAGACCAGCTAGGATGGAGTGGTACAGGCCTTGTTTTAAATTCATTCTCCAACGCTGCTGTCAGTACACAGAAGGCAGAATGGCAGAAGGCATTTCCCTCTGATGGTTACTTTAAAGCTCTGATGGGCAGCACCTGGGTGCCTCAGTCAGTTAAGCGTCTGCCTTCCACTCAGGGCATGATCCCAGGATCCAGGGATCGAGTCCCGCATCCGGTTCCTTGCTCAGTGGGGAGCCTGCTTCTCCCTCTGCCTGCCACTCCCCTTTTGTGCTCTCTCTCTCCAACAAAAAATAAATACAATCTTTAAAGCTCTGTTGTGCAATGCAGTAGTCTTTAGATAACTGTGGCTATTGAACGTTTGAAATGTGGCTGGACAATGGAGGTGTCTGGTCTGTGTAAACTACACACTGGAATTCCAACCCTTAGTACAAAAAAAAAAAAAAGGAAGGAGTGTACAATGTCTCTTTAGCAAGCTTACGTTAGTTACATCTGGAAATGGTAATATTTTGGATATACTTGGTTACATAGAATTATTATTGCAATTGGTTTTACCAATTTACTTTTTTTTAATGTGGCTCACTCAAAATTTAAAAGCTTGTGACCCACGTTCTTGTTCCTCTAGACCATGCAGCTTCTCCGGAGTCACTGAAAAGTTCAAAGAAAGCTGCATGCATGTTACAGAAAGTATTCATGGGAAGCACGCTTTTCTTCCTGTTTATATGAAGAAAGTATACACTTCTGAATGATGTATATGTTATCTTACAAAGAAAAAAAAAAAAAACAGCACAAAAGAGCAGAAAAGTCCAGACAAGGACTGGACCTGCGACCCAGGTGAGAATAGGAGGGGTGTGTGGGTCTGTTAGGGAGGAGCCTTCCCAGCATTGGGCATGACCCGTGGGCTGCCGGTGGCAGCATTTCATGGGAAGCCAGCATTTTGACTTTATTTTTAAGGAGGGGGCGGTCAGAGGTACAACGTGTAGAGGACTGGCTGGCACCTGTCTGCTTCGGTCTCTGATCTGTTGGCCTGAACATCCAGGGACCATCAGCTCCTGGACTGACTACACCTGCAGCCCAGACACACACCACGGCTGGGCAAGGTCCTCGGCCCTGGCCTTGGGGGGCCTCTTTTCAGCTGAACAAATTAGGTTTCTCCAAATAGTACCCTTTCCCCGAATCCCCACAGAGCTGGATGCCGTCCCCTCGGAAAGGTGACTTCTTTCCCATTTGCATAGTCAGTAGACAGACTCAAGGCTACAGTATTTGCATCACACGGGGTTTATTCGTGGTACTGCCGGAGAGCCCCTTCTCCGTGTGGTTAGTGCTGTGGATAAAGAAATGTTTACAGGTCACAAAGTCACAGCAAACATCTCAGACAGAATCTGCAGAGCAGCATTGTGTCCTTAATGTTGTTTATTTAAACAATCTGATGAAATATCCTGTATAATCCTCTCCCGATTCACTGTGGACGGGACCTGCAACCACGTCACTCCCAGGACTAGAATATATTATATGGCAAAGGTGAAGGAATCTGCTGATGTAATCAAGGCCCTTGAATCACCTGAATTATCCAGGGTGATTACCCTGGGTGGGCCTGACCTAATCAGGTGAGTCCTTTAAAAGAAAGTTTAGGATCAGAAACTGAAGTCAGAGATTCAAAGCAGCACAGAATTTCTGCTGCTGAATCTAAAAAAGCAAAGAACAACATTGTAGAGAAGGCCACATGGCAGGGGATGGCCTTTAGATGCTGAGCGCCTCTGTCCTCTACCTCCAAAGAATGGACTTTTGCCCGACAACCAATGAGCTCGGATGGGGATCTCAGCTTTCAGATGAATCCACAGCTGCCAGCCTGAGTTCCACCTCGCCAGACCCTGAGCAGAGGACCCAGTGAAGCCATGCACAGACTTCTGACCCCCCAGAAACCATGCAATCATAAATGGGTGCTGTTTTAAGCCTCTAAGTTTTGTGGAAACATGTTACCCAGCAATAGAATATGAAAACAGGAAATATGGACCCACATTGCAGGAAGAATCTGTGGTTAGCAGAGCTCACAGGGCTCTGTTTTCAGCCGTCCATGAAAATTCCAACCAAGCCATACACAAATGTTAGAACACATATCTGTTTATTTGTTTCCCGGACAGTTAGGTCCTGAAAGTGTTGCTTCAAGGTCCCTCCTTTCAAACCCCTATAACATTCCAGGCTTCACATGGTGCATGGGAGTGTGGATGGCAGGAGGAAAGATGTTGGCACTGTTAACCAAGGGAGCTCAGCTGGAAGCTTCTGGTTCCCCTGCCCTCCCCCACCCTCCCCACTATGCCTGGAGAACGGAAGCAGCACAGCCATTCACTGTTTAAAGAATGCTGTTAAATGCTGGTTGGATTTCTGGTAGGGAAGCCTGAAACAGCAACACTGGCCTAGTTACAAAAGAGCAGACAATTTATATAAAGAAAGCTTCATGAGATCTCACTAGATATTTTATTGTTATAAGCATGGACAGGACACATAGCTGTACACTGGCGTACTATGATGACATGATTTCATATCCCAAGTCACACTTTTAGAAATCTATAGCCTCTCATTCCAAAGCTAACATCTGTCAAATGATGAGACACTATTTTCGTAGACATTTAAAAAAAATAGATAAGAAAGATAACATCCATTGTAAGCCCCTCCTTTATTTTGGGCACTCAGGGAAACAGACTTCCATTGGCTTGGGTCATGGCTCTCTTTGGGGTGCACAATTTCTGTCTGACATCACCTTCATGTGCCACAGATCAAATGCTTTCCATCTACACGGGATTTCTGGGACCATACTTGTTTCCTTTTGTCTTCTCCAATGGTTGTGACTTTCTTCTCCTCTCACCTCAGAATAACTCCCTCCCCTGCATCTACACTGACAGTCGCTATGCTCTTTCTCTTCCCCATGTCACTTTTTTTTTTTTTACCTTCCTTACACTGATCTTTCTGAAGTTCTCTACACAAATGACAAAAGACTAGAATTTTCCAGTGTTTCTTAATTTCTGGCCTTAGCAACTTATATTCTGAAAACCCCATGGGTCTTATTTATCTCTTTTTCCATCCATAAGAAATGGGGAGGAGGATGGCAAACACGACTCCTTCAAGACATGATGTGTCGCACTGGACTTAACAATATTCTCAGAGAATATTTCTGTAGCTCAGATTAGTTGCTCCTTTGTGAATACTCTCACCTCACAACCTCTGAAGCATTAGCACAGATCCCTTTGCAAGGAACTGACTTAATAGAAGGCCCTTTAATGCAGGTTAAGTTTTGGCCACTGACAGGTCAGGCACATGGGGAAGCACTGAGCACTTTGCAAGCAGGCAGACCATATATCTCACTTTGTACCACCATCAGAGCTGACATTCCTTCCTCCTCTTCCTCAGAAATCTGCTGCTAAAATCCTTGCAGTCATTGTTGATGGAGAACTTGTGAACACAGGACCAGGCAGGGCTCCTGCTTTCACGGACCTCACAGACTCACGGATGGATCTCTTTTTACAATATTGAATTCCATTGTTTTTTTTTTTTTTTTAGGATATTCTTGGCAAACAGCAGTGGTTAAACTATCTTGCAGTTGAGCGAGTACATCTCTAAGTTTTTGTTTTCATAGGTTTTCTGGAATTTTGATCTGGTGTGGTGGCTTGAAAGCTAGAAACCATGTGCTCATATGTGTGTGTGTGTGTGCACGCACGTGTGTGTTGGGGGTAAGGAAACGTGCCTCAGTAAATGGACGTGGGCAAAGGGCCAAACCCACATCCTATGAATGCTGCGAAGGTTCCTGCCATTATAGAGGTTCCTTCACAACACAATGATTCCCAAAGGATCCCTACTGTCATGGCTGGAAGGTCAGTGCTTCTTTTCCCACTGTCATCTTGGAGCTCCTCCTGAAGGCTTCACTTTCTTTGGCCGATCATGTCACGATGGCCAGGCTCACACACTGTACTATATAACCTTGCCTTCGTTATCCTTGAGATCACTCCAGGAACCATATCAATCAAAGCCATTCTCTCTCGAACCTGTAATTCTCATCCCATTGATCCTCCAACCTAGCCTCCGGCTCTGTCACCTTGGTACTGATTTCTGCCCCAAGCTGACCATCCCTGGAGAATTTTATAGCTTCCATCATTTCCTTTGTGACAATTTCCAGGCAAACGTGGGAGTAGATGTCTACATCATTGGTGAATGTGTCGAAATGACCAGTTCATTTATTTGAAACATTATTAAGACTTCTATCTGCCCCACCTGCTTCTCTCCCTGAGGAAAAGAGAGGCAGAAGTAGAATTTAAAATAAAAAATAAAAAGAAGAAATGTTAAAGAGTTAAAATGTTACAAGAAAACTCGTTCAAAACTCAATGAACAAAAGGTTGCTACATCGCAGCCTCTTCTGTCCACCTTCCTGATGGTTGGATCCCTGCTGGTTCTCAGTCCTTACGAAGACCACACGGCCCACATTCCCCGAGTAGCCCCATATTTTTATTCCGTTTCACTGTGTCTCTGGGATCAGACTTCAATTTGGAATGTATGGTTGCGTGGCTACAGCACATGCTTAACTTTAATATGGGTACAATTTTAATAAATATTTATATTTTTATGAAATGCACATACCACAAGCAACACACACACACACACATGCACGTAATTCACAGACAGCCAAATCCTCAGGGAAAGCTCCACCATCTACTCATCAAGGTCAAGTGTCATTGGGAGCCTAGAGTAGCCAACTGTAACATTTCATTTCAGAGGATTTCCAAGTGGTTGGAATGAACACAAATTAGACAATACAAAACTCTTACTGTATATTGGTCTTGGAACTTAAGGACTGAAAGAGCTAATACATGGGGAGCTAGACCACACACCAAGGGTCTCTAAATCCACAGTAGCAACAACATAGATAAACAATGCCATAAGATTATGAAAATCTATCCTATGATGCACAGAGAAGTACCTGGTTAAAGCTGTTAAATGCAATATACAACGGTTGCGATCTGTTTCCAGTGCAATATATCACATTTAGATCACCATATGTCACATTTGGCAAGTGATGGATATAAAAATATATATATTTTTTGCCTTCAGAAAGTGGAACAAACCAAAAGGTAAGGCTTTTCTGATAAATGGTAGAAAATGTAACTAGCAGTTGGATCTGCTTGGATATGGTGAAGCGTGGCTATCCCATTTCCTCTGCCTGCTCCCTGCCCTGAGCTCCAGCCTTCACGTGCACCAGCATATGTCTGTGTGCGTTTAACATCAGGAGAATTACATCTTCTTCCATGCATTTCTTGTAAATATTATTATCCACTTGCAAGCATGCTGATGTTACAATTTCCTCCCAATCTCTTCCCACTGCCTTAAAATTTTTTTTTTCTCAAACTTTTTACCAAACTTTCTCCATGATTTATTTCAGTTTCTGTTTTTGAGCCATTTTTGTATTCTCCATGTTGCAGTATCAGAATGATTATGTTAACATGGAAATTTTAAAAATGTGGTTCTTATTCTTTTTCTCTATTTTTTTCTTTTTTCCTGTGTCCTTCCTTCCTTCCTTCTGAGAGTTCACTGAAGTATTTCCTAGGTACTAGCCTTGTGTTTATTATTTGAATCAAAGCTTATTTTTGTGCCCAACGTATGACAAGGAAAAATGTCTCTTTGAAATTCTATTTTACAATACAGGGAAGTTGGGCCTCAGGGGTTTTGAGTCTCACTTAAATACTGTACACATTTAGTATCACACAAGTGGTGGGGGTGGGGCAGCAAATAAACTTAACAATTACATTTAGTCTGTCTTTAGGAAAGAAAGCTTCTTTTCCCTAATGAGAGAGTCTCTTCAGCATCTGCTCCAGAAAGCCTGGGGAGGAAACATTTTACCCATGGCTTTGAAAAGATTTTTTTTTTTTTTTTCCTGAGCATATCCACTGTCCTTTAAAGAAGTCACACACGGGTCGATTTTCCTGTTCTTAGTTGAGCAAGGAGTAAGCACTGGATGTGTTTTCCAGGGATGAGCTGCTTGTCTCTGGGGTGGAAACATTGTATGTTCCTGAAAAACAGAGCAGCAGCTCAGGCTTAAGTGCAAGAATTCATGATAACGGTGGCGTGCGCCTTTCCCGATGTGGCCCAAGGGGAGCTCTCGCTCGAGAGCCAGGTAGGCTCTGCCATACCTGGAAACAAACCCATGTCCACCCCCTTCCCAGGACCCAGAAGGGCCAGAGAACAAACAGCCGTCGTTCTCAAGCATGCGTGGCAGCCGACAAGACAAGCACTAACTACTTCCCATCAAACCAGCAGCCAGGTTTCTACAGGACAGGGAAAATGTGAACATGGGCAGCCCTCCACATGCCACCACATGCATGGGCCTGGGGACATCGCGTGAGGGAAGCTCCCTGGTCCCCTTGGGTGGGCATGACTTGGGGAGGCTCCTGGGAGGGGTCTAAGGGCTGAGATGGAAGGCGAGGGGAAGGGGAGGGGAGGGGAGGAAAGGCAGAAAAGGAAAGAAAGTAGCAAATTAAAGGAGAAGAAAAAGCAGGACCAGGGAAGAAGTGGAGGTCAGGGCAGCAGGGTGGTGGGGGCAGCCATGGAGCAGTCACACATGGGCTGGCATCAGCAGGAGGCAGGGACTGAGCATGGGCAAGTGGGGTCGGGGTGCTGGGTGAGGAAGGGACACGGTGCCCACCCTACCATCAGATTGGTGAGCTGCCACTGCTAACAAGGTTTCCATCACTGCCTGGGGGGCCCCTTGGGGCTGCTGACAACATAAACCAAAGTTACAGTGATTATGGGATCCTCAAGCAGGCCAACACGGAGCCGCATGAATGACCCTGGAGAGAACGTCCAATGGCAGTTACTGGGAATCTCAGGCCCTGGGACCTCAGGAACACAGCCTGAACTCCAACTTTGATCAGCCCGATTCAGAAAAAAAAGAGCACATTTTTTTGGGCTTCAGATTGCGTAATTCTGATTCAGTAAACCCATTCTGTAGGGTTTTCACTTGGATGCAAATGGTCGGCATGTTCCAGTGACAGTGTCGGCCAAGTGCCAAGTCCTCTACCCTTGAAGGTCGGATCATTTCACAGCAGGCCCAATCACTGACGTTCAACATCAAAAGGAAAGCCTCTCCACTCTCATGAGTAATGCATCAAATCGAAGCCCCAAACACCAAGTCCTGTGGAGTTCTAACAATTGATAGGCATTCTCTGAATTTGATTTTTTTTAAAGATTTTATGCATTTATTTGACAGAGAGAGAGATCACAAGTAGGTGGAGAGGCAGGCAGGGCGGTGGGGGGGGAAGCAGGCTCCCCGCTGAGCAGAGAGCCCGATGCAGGGCTCAATCCCAGGACCCTAAAATCATGACCTGAGCTAAAGGCAGAGGCTTATTAACCCACTGAGCCATCCGGGTGCCCCCGAATTTGATTTTACAGGAAAAGCCTTAGTCTGGAATACTGACACATTTCTAGGTCCTGCCTTTATGAGACCGTTTCATTTTCAAGAAGCTGGAAGCAATTCTGGTACTTAGTTTCCTGGAGGTAGGGGAATGGTGGACAGAGGTTTCAATTTCCCAGCATAGCTGAGACCCATTGCCCAAAGTCATTAACATTATTGATTTTATACCTCCAAGGTAGGGATTGATTCCTAATAGAATAGGAGTGACTACAACTTGGGTGATTCCTCCTACATTTATGCACAGTTTTGTAAATATCAATGTGTACAATAAGCACACTCCAAAAAAAAAAAAAAAAGAAAAAAGAAAGAAAGAAAGAAAGAAAGAAAAAGGAAAGGAAAATAAAAAGGGGGAAAGGAGCCCACAGCATGTGATCCTATAGTAGACCTTTTTAAATCTATTTTTTGCTACACCTGAGCCCATAAACATGACCTTCCTATTTCTATTTAACATGAATAGCAAAGAGGGCACCTGGGTGGCTCAGTCGGTTAAGCGTCTGCCTTTGGCTTGGGGCATGATCCCAGGGTCCTGCATCTGGCTCCCTGCTCAGCGGGAAGCCTGCTTTTCTCCCTTTGCACCACCCCCTCCCTGCCTCCACCTCCCCCCCTTCTTGTACATTCTCTTTCTTTTTCTCTCTGTCTCTTGCAAAAATAAATAAATAAATAAAATCTTAAAAAAAAGAAAAAGGCATGAATAGCAAAGAACTCCATGTTTGACAAGGCCAGCAATTCACCGTTCTCTTTTTTGTAGTTGATAGAGTTTTGACAGACAGCTCTCCACAGGCTTGTCAAGCTTCTCCAAATTTTATCCTCAAGTTATTATTAGCTGCCCACTGAAGTTATCCTTAAGTTATTATTAGCTGCCCTCTGTACCAGCCTCCTGGTGGTTTGAGAAAATGTAAGCAAGTTCCTGTATTTAACCTCGGCGCCCAAATGAGGCCATTGTCAGTGATTGTTGTAAAGCGGGGAGTGGGAAGGTAGGGGTGTGAGATTCCCCATCAGGGCAAATTTGTTTGAGTCAACCCAAAGTAAGTGCTCTAGGGAGTGACCTAGAGGTCACTACATACCTGTTTTACCAAACAAATTGTTAAATCTTCTTGATATGGGAGAACTCATAGAAAATACTGGTGTCGATGAACCTAGGGATGTTGACTGAAAAAGAGAAGAAAGACAGTTACAAAGCAAATGTTAAACCAAAGCTCTGTTTTATCTCTAGGATGTTTCATTTGCTGCCCACTAGTGGTCATTGTCTGCATCTCTCATTCGCATGAAAAAGCCTGGAAGAGCGTGAATTTCTGCTTCAAACAAATCAAGCAGGAAAGCCACTTGGAAATACTAGACTCTCATCAGATTTAGGAAAATAACTTTCAAATGCATGTTTTGCTGTTTGATAGGGTTTGGTATCTTCTGACATGTGATAACAGTCAAATACGTTTGAGTGCAATGGTTACTTTCCAAAACGAATTACGGAAAATATACTCATCGTTATTCTTTACGTTGTGTTCTCTAGTGCCTTAAATTTCCCCAGAAGTTTCTTATTTCTCAGTGAATTTTGATTTTCGACCTCCAATTGGTATTATCTGTGCTATCCGATTCCTACTAAAAGATGTGGGACAGCATCTTAATGGTAGTTCTGTGGCTGACCTTAATAGGCAGAATCAAGTCCAAAGCAAAAACATCGAAATAATCTATGCTAAACCTGGGTGTGGAGAGAGAGGTTTTCAAAAGTCTCTAAAAGGAAAGACTGACCTTTGAGTGCTGTGAAGACCATCTTGACAGTGAAAACTTCTTTAACAAGGTTTCCTGGACCTACCGTTGTTTAAAAGAAGCCATCGTGAGTTCAATATGCCACAAGCACTTTGACTTTTCTAGAAGCATGAAACGGTTATAGTTCTTACCTTCTGATCCCAGAGGCATCCAAAGAGTAAAATGAATAATCCCTGGGGAAAAAAAAAAAAAAAAGAATTGGGAAGAAGGATATTTTAATTATAGTCTATTGTCCAGCAAAATAGGAAGTATTGTTAGCCTGGCATTGCCAGCTGTTGGGCAGCTGAATACACCTCTTCTATTTGCAGTAGTGTTCACGTCATTGTGATGCGGACCTGGGGCCTCGGGTGAAATAACTGGTTCCTTCTAGTCAGGCCATGCTGTACACTTCATTAGACATGAGCCTTATAGTTTGAAGTCAGACCTAGAAGCAGAGGTTAGGTCTTGTGTGGATTTGGCAAGAGCATCCGGGACCGTGACTGTTTAACCTCCTCATCAGCTCATGGGAGCCCATGCTTACCCCCACCTGCTGGTTGAATCAGAGTTAAGCATTCCTTCCTTGCTGCCTGTACCTTTGCTAAAGCTCTTCTAACAATGTGGCTTGTATATAGTTTGTTATGTACTGCAAGAGAGCAAAGGGTGTGTCTTTTTCATTTTAGTATAATAGAGCAGAACATCTACCTTACATGGGGCATTCGTTCTCTCATTCTTCAGCAAATGTTTCTAGAGAACATACTATGTGGCACACGACATTCATTTTTTTGCCGGATGCTTATCGAGCACCTACACTGTACCACTAGGTAATATAGGGATAAAGTGATAAGGAAGACAGATGCTATCCCTGACTTCACAAAGATAGTGCTCATTTAATGCTTGTGGAATGCTTAAGTGGAGAAATGACTTGGTTTAATAGTGGCATTTTCATTTAGGAGATAGTAAGTGGCATCGTGATAATGTTGGGTAAATAGAAAAATCCTGTGTAGGGAAGGGACTTTCCTCCTACTTGTATTATTAGGGCTTTTCAAAGTAAGTCATGTGTACAGCTAAATTATAATGCAGGTGATATGAGGTATAAGGTTCCATGGGAGCAGAGGAATGGGTCCCTTCTATCTCACTGGGTTCTTGTAATTCCCCCTCTTTAGGGCTAGGGCCTCCTCTGGACTAAAATTCTTCCCCATTCCTACCCCTGTTTGTGTTTCTATCATTAATTTGTCCCACCAGTTCAGATACTTCCTGAGAGCCCTGCCCTGAAGAACTTACCTGAAAGGCATTGAGGAGCGTAAATATAATATGGAACACAGCATTGCTTCCTTGGAACACAGTGGCAAGACCAAAACCCCAGGTGAGCCCCAAGAGTGGTGTGAGGACCCCGATGCTCTTGCTGATCTGAAACAAGCTACTCTTCTCCTGCTTGCTTGGCTTATCTCCAATGGAAGGTCTCAGGATTTTGGAGATGACCACAACTGTGATGGTCATGTTCACTACCACGATGATCAGCGCTGGGATGACGAAGGCCAGCAGGGCCTTGGTATCCTCCCAGTTGAGCCAGCAGGCATTCTTCCTGGTGTAGACTTCTTGGGGCTGGGTGGCCCCCACCGTGATGACTGAGATGACAAGAGGGCAGCCATAGCCAAGAGAAAATGCAATAGTCTTCTGAATGGACTTGCTCGTGTCATGCAGGATGAAAACCAGGCGGTAGAAGAGCATGAGGCCCAGAGTCAGCATCCAGAAAAAGACACTGAGGTAGAAGAAATGGATGAAGAAGGTGGCGGCCACACAGGCTGTGTTGTTGAGAGGATAAAAATGGTCGTGGATGGCAGCAGCCACAATGAACCAGATGTCGGCCACCAGAAGGGAGGCAGCAATGTTCACGATGCAGATGTGGCGCATATAGGATGTCCGATTCTTGGTCACTGATTTCCACACCACGGCTTCCACCACTAGACATGCTGCTAAGCTTAAGATGGAAAAGCACAACCCAATGTAGGAGATGATATCCAGTAGTATTTCCAGGAGGGAACCAGGGTATGGAGAGTCGGGGGACATGAGGATGGAGAATGACGTCAGGTGGTCACAGATGCAGGAGACACTGTCCCCGTCAACTCGTCTCACTTCACACCCACTACTATCCCACCCCCCTGTGTGGTTGGCGAGGCTGAAATTCCAGAACACACATTGTGGTTCCCCACCTGAAGGGTTGATGTTCTTAAAAGTCATTGAAATCTGGAATGGCATGGTTATATTGTGGCTAACAGTGGTTGTCATCACTAAGTTGTTCGCAACATTCTTTCCTTGACTGTCCTGGGTGAGGATGGCTTTGAGAGTTGGGAAAGCCACAGTGACAACAGACGAACCCCATGGCAGGCTTCCCAGCTCACACTTTTCAATGGCCACGTTGCCCCAGAGGTCTGAGTCTGAGAAAACAAAGCTCTGTTTGTAGGGTTTTGGATGGCCAGGTTTTATTATCATGCTCCTCATCTGCACATTCGTTTGGTTGATGGACAAAAAAGTGCTATCTTCAGACCATAATGCTCGGGAAAATCTTTCTACTGAATCCAGAAGCTGTGAGCTCTGGTTGGTCGGTTGCTGTTGGGACACCTTCCAGGTACTCAACATGGGCTTGCTGAGGAGGGTGTTAACCGTAGAGAGAATGTTCTGTAATTGACATGACATGGGGTCAAACCAACCAAATTCTTTCAATCATAAAAGAGAAAAAATAACATCTCCCTGGAAGCTGGTTGTGTGATAACAGGTAAGAGGAAAAGATAAGAGAAAAATGAGGCATTGCAGGCAACGGGGCTCTGTGTCCCTCCTTCTTACGGCAGGGAATTAGCAGAGGATGCATCCCCAGGGCTGGGAGACCTCTTTAATCATTTACCAAGTATCACCCCCCATTACCCACTAAGGCCAATTCAGCAGACTGGTAGAGATATGTATTCATTGTATTATATTACCTAAAATCTCAAGCCTGTAGAGAGTGATATTTTCTCAATAAGGGTGAAGTTGTTTCAAAAGACCCTCTCCAAAGCTGAATGCCAAACTGCTGGCAAAGGCATCATTCTTTTTTTTTTTTTTTGCTAAATATTTTTATCTTTTCTCCCATAAACTTGGGTTTGTCATTTTCCATTTGGGCTTTCTCTCAGTCTCTCCATATAATTTCTTTGCCCTCCTTTGCCTTGTTCTGTTCAATCTGAAACTATGAGCCTTGTAGTTTGTTGAATGATGGTGCCCAAAAGAACATGTCTTAATACCCAGGCCCTGTGGATGTGGCCTTATTTGGGGAAAGGATCTTTGTAGATGTGGTTAAATTAAGGATCTTGAGAGGAAATCATCCCAGATTACCTAGGTGGGCTCTAATTCCAATGTCAAGAATTCTTATAAGGGACAGAAGAGGAGAAGATAAATGGAGATGAGGAGGTCCCATGAAGACAGAGAGGATGGACTGAGGCAGCTACAAGCCAAAGAGTGCTGGAGCTACACAGAACTGGAAGAGACAGAGAAAGTCTTTCCTGGAGACTTGGGAAGGAACATGGCCTGGCAGACACCTTGATTTCAGACTTCTAGCTTTGAGAACTATGACAGAATAAGTTCCTGTCATGGTAAGCCACCCAGTGGGTGGCACTCCCTTACCCTCGCCATAGGAGGTCCACATAACCTCCTTGGACCCTTGCTCCCCAAGCTCTTGCCAGGTACCTCTGGCTGTGTTTGGCCACTGGGAAGCACTGGCAGGAGATGGGAAGGTGGGAGAAGGAAGAAGTTGAAATATATTTTCCTACAATCCACCGCAGTCACCCCCTCTCCCCTCTACACACATACTGTCTTCTGCACATCTTTGGTGATAGTTCTGTTGCTCCCGCTAGTGATCCCTCCTCCAAGGTTTTGTTCTCCCTCCACTTTAGGTGCACGCTATCCTCTCCTTTCCCCTTTAGGCCTCAGGGTAGTACTGGCTTCTATTTTTTTTTTTTAATCCCCGGATTGACCTCTGAAAGTATCTTTTCGTTAAAGTCTCATCATTTGAACTCTTCATTTGAATTCTGGGTGACTCCTCTCAGAACCCTGATTGCCTCAAGTTCATGTTTAGTTCTAGATCACTGAGAAGTCCATACATTCCATCCATTCCATTGTACAATATTCTGAAAACCTTTCCCTCCTGGTTTTCTTAGAAAGCAGGTAAGTATCCATTCTATTTTAATGAGGAAACTGAGATGGAGATTCTTTTGATCTCCAAATGAATACTAGAACCACCCCCCCCTCCGCCCCCGTGACCCTAAAAACCATAGCTGACAAAGCACAAAGCATACTCTGTGACTCTAAAATCCAGAGTATTGTTCTGGAGAAGACAAAGAAGGGGCTGTAATGGCGACAAGTTACGTTTCTTGACCAGAAGTCCCAAGGGGTGAAAAGAGGGGACCCAAAACTCCTGTAAGGTCTCAACCAACTCACCGTCATCATTTCTGAGTTCACTTGGGTTGGAACTGTTGAGAGCAGATCGAGGATGTTAATGATGGCTCCCAGGCTCCCGGGAAATGAGCTGACTTCATGTTTCACCTTGCCTGTGCTGACAGAAAGATCCTTCAGGTATGCTGGGAGCTTTGTATCCTGACAGGGACTCTTGATCAAAGCCTAGTAAAACAAAAGCCAACACAAACAGACACTCAAAAACCTTGCCAGTCAGTCCTGTCAACAAATCCTGCTGATCTACCCATGATGGAAATCTCTTACATTCATGATTTCTTTTTTTTCTGCATTCCTATAAATATACCCTATAAAATAACTTCTCTCTTAATCTGTGTGCTATTCAGAATAGAGTAAGATCTCACCCATAGAAGGGGAAGAGTAAAACACATGTCAACCCGATGACTACTAGTTAAAGAAAAAGGAAAGGGGATCTGATTCCTAGAGAGTTAGATTAAAATTGAGTAAAATTATCTCTTGATGGTCTGTACGGAAACACATTTGCTACGCTGCTTTTTCTTGTCACTTACTTTGCTGACCATTGGGGGGGGTGACTCTCCATCCCAATTTTCCTGGGACAGTTCTGCTTTATATCTGCTGACCCAGTGTAATTATTACTAGCACTCTCTTTTATTTTCAAAATGTGTCCTGGTTTGGATGGTAAATTATACGGCCATCCCCACTTCTGTTCCCTAATTACTTACCCAATTACTTCCTAAGCCCTTACTTACAATTAAAGGATGAACGCCAATTCAACCTCATCCATAAAGAACTTTGATGAGTATTCCAACCCAGGGGAGTTTCCTCCTCTGACTTCCTAAGTCTTTGTTATTTTTTAAAAAAAGATTTATTTATTTATCTTAGAGAGGGAGCATGAGCGGGAGGGTCAGAGGGAGGGAGAGAATCTCAAGCAGACTCCATGCTCAGCATGGAGCCCAATGTGATGCTCAATCTCACGACCTCACTGAGATCAGGGTCTGAACCAAAACCAAGAGTCGGATGCTTAATGGACTACACCACCCAGATGCCCCAGTAAGTGTTATTTAACATACTTAACATATTTAACTTACTTTTACATTTGTGACATTTCTACCAATGTCATCTTGTGTTTGACTTTCAATATCTCTCCAATTAAATTATAAGCTCCTTAGCAATTTGAAACATGTTATATTCCGTTTGGTACGCTATAATGCCTGATACAGCATAAGTCATAAATTGGCACATAATAGGTATTCAATAAATATACGTTGAATGGATAGATCTGATAGGCTAACAGGCCAACCTTTCCATTGAAAATGCATCTAAGTATCTAGAATTGGGACCAGGGCCCAACACTGAATTCAAATTAAATATTTCCATCTTTCTCAATTAGGGAAATTCATATCACTGGAGCATCCTCATCAAGGTCCAACTCAGAGGCCAAGTTCTTCAAGCAGAGCTTCCTGATTATCCTAAGCAAAATTAATGTATATTGAACTACCCAACAGGATTACATCTTCTAGCAAATCATAGACGGAATTCTGGTTTGGTGGCCTTACCCTGAGAGCACCTGCAATAATGCTTCGCACCTAGTAGGTATTTTAATGAATTTAGTACAAGACAAGAGGAGAGACAGAAGATAATTAGATGAGACACAAATCAGTGCCACTCCTTTTCCTTAATTCTTCTTCCAACAGTGAGAGTGTTTGGAATGGCTTGTCTAACAATATCATTCACTAGAACTCCACTAGTGGCCTCGTCAGTATTTGTTTAGTGTGACTCATGGCATTTTAGACGTCTCTACTCTTGACAACTTCAGGATGAGGTAACATTTATTTATTCTGATGAAAGGAGAAATTTTCCCCTACCACGTGGCAGGAACCTCTCTTCTAGGTAAGAGAGGCAGGCTAGTTCCATCTTTCATAACCAAAGGTTACCTCTAAGGATGAAAGAAATCTCAGACCTATAAAAGCAGAAAGCCCAAGCATGCATATATATATATATATATATATATATACACATATTTTTTTTACACAGATGAACCTTATTTTTTTAATGTATCTCCTCCTTCTGAAAAGATGAGAGCTACTTACTTGGTAATCAAGATTATTCAAAGGAGAGTGGTAAGAGAAGATAATTCCACCTGCACTTCAGAGGTAATAGAAACAAGGCACTGAGAGGTCAACGTGAAGGTACACAGCTGGTCCCAGAGCAGAATACATATTTTGTGGTCTCCATATTTGTACTTAAGAAAAACATAAAGCATTTCTAGGATTGCCACTTCTTTGGAAGTAAACAAATAAAAGTAGCTTTGGGAGCAACACCAACCAGGCCAAGGCCCATTTGCTAAGAAATATGATAAGCTAGATGGATCTCCCCACCAAGAGCTCAAAGTCAAAGAGGTGTAAAGATCACCTTGGCCAGCTGGAGCAGACTATGTATTGGGGCAGAGATGCAGTCATTTTTCTTCACCTCCCAGTGGGAGCCTACACATTTGTAAGTCACTGTCCCACCGGTGGGACCCGCAGGGCTGCTGGGTACATCTGAGAACTGGCATAGTTTCTGGATGACTTTCCCAGGTTCCCCAACACCTATTGTGGGATCTCGGCACATGATCTTCTCTCCTGTATTGGAAACGGAAATAAAAAGGACAATTTGAAAGGAGGAAAAAGGATAGTCAAAAGAGGGTCAGGCCTAGCTAGAATGTTGCTGTTTGAATTCATTTTTCTCTTTAGTTTTCCGCAACCTTTTCGGAGTTACCCACTTTCTTTATTTTGCTCCTGATCTTCCAAAGGCCCTTGTGCTTTTGACACAAATCTTTCACATGCATTTGCTTTTCTAACAATTTATTTCCTGTATGCCTCATCCCTGCCTCCGATCCCTGGGAATCTTCTCTCTGCTGTCTGTTAAATCTAAGCCATGAAAAAAATCATGAGAGCTTAATGTGTGCTCATTCTGATAAGAGATAATCAGGTTACCAGGAATCTCAGGGACAATATGCCTTAATCCAAGGGATTCTCAACTCTGGCATATTCAAATCACCTGGGGAGCTAGGAAAATACCAATGTCATGGTTCACTCAGCCCAAATAGATAAGAACCCCTTGGGGCTGAGATTTAAGCATTGGCTATTTTCTAACTTTCCCCCGTGATTCTAGCATGCAGCCAAGGTTGAGAAGCACTGCCTTAATTCACATATATAATTAATAGTGGGAATTCCAGGTACCCATGACCTGAATATTCTAAGCAATATTTGTAAACATTTGTTCCTTCTGGTTGCCCTTAGAGTTGACTCTATTTCATGTCAACTCAAGACCAGATCGGAATGAGAAAATGACATTTATTGCAGAATCTCTGATCTCCAAGGGACTTTGATTCTCTGATGGTAAGATCCCTTTCTCACCAACTTACAAATTTAACATCAACTGAGTTCTCAGTCATTGTATAAAATCTTGAAATATGTAAGTAATTTCTACTGGGAAAAGGAAGAGGAATCAGATCTGGTATGAAGGAAGAGAAGAACAAACATAAACGAATAAAACATGTCTGTGCCTGGGTGAAGATGGTGGCACAGGGGTTGGTGAAGAAGGGGTCTTGGTTGTCCCTGGAAGAGGTGTGCTTGGTAGGGTCAGGGAACAGTGACTCAGGGAGATAGGGAACTCTAAATTGCTTCCCACTTTGGTGTCCAGAGCTTAGTTACCAATGCATGAGAATTACCACAGATCACTCAGTAAACCAAACATGCCTGGTGATAGAGTCATGAATGCTTTGGATATCAGAGGTCCTGGTACAGACAAGATTTCTGGGGAAGAGGATTGTTTTTAGTGGAAGCCCTGGACCATGCTTTATTCACTTGCCTCTTTGATGCTCCTGAGGAGAGTTCTTGGTCATGGGCTATTACAGAAATGTCCATAAACCATGACCTTCTACCTTGAAAATATTATGCAGGGGGGGGGGGATATAGGCTTGGTGATGATGAAGGATGGGAAAGATGGTTGCCTATTTTTTTAGATTGATATTTTCATGTAGCCCTGTCTAGTGGTGACACTCTTCCTTCCTTTGCTGAAACCTCAAAGGGGTGTAAGTCCCGCAAAGACACTAGGTACCGCCCAGTCCAGTGCTTTGCCTCCCAGACTCTGCTGAAATAGAGCTTCATACACAAGACCTTCTTGATCACTTCCTCCTGACTCTCACCAGTAGAATGAAACCTGGCAGCCTCTTTGGTCTCCCGTGTGATCTCTAGTTCAGCCCTCACCACATTAGATGTCATCACACACATCTTTCCCCTACACCTGAGGTTAGTCACCATGGTTTAGTTGTTGCTGTGGTTGTGGTTATTTCTTCTAGACCCTCCACCCTTAGCCCAAGGCTTGCCACATGAAGGTGCACAATATCCATTTATTGAATGGATGAATGAGGGAGCAAATGAATAAATGAATCCCTGCTCATGACTACCACATTTTTAAAAAATTTCAAATGCTCTTACTTGGAACCAGGTTAATCTTCATAGCTGAGCTCCGGACTGAATTGTTAGCAGCATTGGTAAAGTGACAAAAAATGTCCAGCTTCTTTGGACACCAGGAAACTGAGCTTGCCGAGAAACTGTGTTTGTAACATACTTGCTTTCCATTAACTTCTTTTTCTGAGATAGAATTATTGGAAGAATCAAGTCACAAGATGAGTCTCCAAAGCACATATTTTGTTGAAATGATCCAATATGGATAATATGTCCAAACTTTTCCAAGGCATGTGCCACATTTAATTCTAATGTGGTTTTTAAAATGCCCCTAGTCTATAAGTAAGTAAGTCAGCCCACCCCTACATGGTGCTCCCCTAACCCCTACCTCCACCATTCATGACTCCAAATCTGTGCCTATACAGTTTGGACAATCAGAATGCCTCTCAGCATCCCTTTCTTCCACATCCTGTCATGCCCTGTGCATTTCTCCTGTCCTGCCTTTCCATGTTGGTTTAGCATCCCTTCTTTATGGGTCTGTCTCCTCCTTTACATTGATAAAGTCTTGGAGAGAAGGTACCTGGTCTTGTTTATCATTGCATCTCCCAGTGCCTAGCTCAGTATGTGGCCCCTAGAGAGCACTGAATACATGCATGTTAAACACGGGATGGTGAAATGCTTCAGTACTCCAGTACCCAGAGGGAGTCTATAGCCTCCTGTCACACACCTTCTCTAAATCCTTGTCTCTACTGGGTCCTGCTTTTCTGAACATCGGGTTCTTTTGATCTGCAGTGTTCATTTTGGAAATTTAACATTATATGGATCTTCCTTTAGGACAAGAACCCTTCCAGCTAGTTAGTAACACATGTGCCCCAACTCTCACGTCCCCTTTTCATTGCTTCCTATGGTGTTTTGCATTGAGCATGTCACCATGAATAGTTGTTCAAAGAATGAATGAGCTTGCAAATCCCTCATGAAGGTGTCTCTGTTGTGAGATTTGGGGTTGCAAGCTCATACTAGGTTCACCTTAATCTGTAGGAACCCTGAGGTCTCTGGGTTGAGGGTACCTTCTACCTTAAAGGATTTGATGTGTGTGTGTGTGTGTGTGTGTGTGTGTGTGTGTGCACGCCAGGTACCACTGGGTGCTACCCATGGACCACTATACATTAATTACTCTGCAGCTTGAGAGCAGGACGGTTGTAATTCTCAGGGGAAACTGGTGCCCACCCAGAAATGAGGCAAAGCTCTTAACTCTGGTGGACAAATTTTGTTTTTTTGTTTATCCTCTTCTGAGTGAACATGTCACCCTTTGAGAGTCTTGACATTGTGCTGGTGACATGGGGCCCTTTAGTCATTGCATAGGGAGCAAAACCTTTCTTCCATGCCCTTCAGAGCCTTCAAACCCAAGGTTCTGGGACACCCGAGTGGCTCAGTCGGTTAAACATCTTACTTTTGCTCAGGTCCTGATCTCAGGGTCCTGGGATTGAGCCCCATGTCACGCTCCCTGCTCAACTGAGTCTGCTTCTCCCTCTCCCTCTGACCCACCCCTGCTTGTGTGCTCTCTCTCTCTTTCAAATAAATAAATAAATAAATAAATAAATAAATAAATAAAATCTTTAGGAAAAACTACCCCAAGTTTCTGGGTTTTTCATACTGACTGATACCCTCAGAGAAGTCTCACCAGAAGCTAAAGCATTTCTATTTTTCTTTTTCTCTATGTTTTTAGCCCTTGGTTATTTCTCTCACTTTCTTGGATGCTCAGCTGTGCATCTGAAAGGATTTCTGTGGTGCTTTTATAATATGCTGATGCATAGCATGGAGAGAGGGACCACCAGAATACCGGATATACTGAGGAAGCAGAAGGCCTGTGAAGGTGTCTTAACACTGTCTTCAATAGCCTCCACTAAAACCCATGGGCTCCACCCTCACACACACTCAAATTCTGCCAAAAACCAACAAGCCCTGGGCCACACAGCACAACAGAAGGTAATAAAGTTCATGAGGTACCCTCTGTTACATTCTGTCTCTGAGGCAATCCTCATGTCTCTCTACCTCTATTTTCAGAGGGAAGTTTGAGATCCCACAATGCATCAATGCATGTCTTACCTGCAAGAAAGGATAAGAAGTCCACGTGGAAAGTTACTTTGTAGTCTTCGTCCTCCTCAATGCAGCACCTGAAGTGATGGGAACCTTTGCACGGAACCGTAGCCTCCAGAGGGTCCACCATGATGTCCGGCTCTAGAGGCAGTGGGTGAACCATCACATCTTTTGTCGCGACACTGTACGATTTCTTGTATCTAAATATGCAGTGATAGGTTCCTGTGTGGAAGGAAGCAAAATCAGATGGAATGTGATCACTGCTCCAAAAAAGCATTGGCTGGGAAGGTTAAGATGAAGTTTAGTTTTTCCTGTCAAGCATGGGCAAGAGCACGTCACACCTTCCTAGACACTGGACGAGAAAACGTTTGATCAACTCTCCTCCTGGGTTCTCTATGTATTTGAAGGATTAACCCATTGCAAAATAGTCATTTACTTTTAAATAAAATTAAGTGGCTTATCTAAAGTTACACAGCCTATTAGGTGTGGAATCACATTTCTTCTTCTTTTTCTTTTTTTAAAAGATTTGTTTATTTAAGTAATCTCTGCACCCTATGTGGAGGTCGAACTTGGGACTCCGAGATCAATTGTTGCATGCTCTACCAACTGAGCAAGCCAGATGCCCTTGGAATTCAAACCAAGCTCCCATTACCTACTCCAAGTCTCTTTCCTTAACTCAGGGAGAATCATGGGAATTTGGGTGTGTGCAGGGCTGAGGAGTTCTTCAAAGACAGTTGTCAGCCACCTAGAGCTCTGTGGTGGCATGGTGTCCCCTCGCCCCATCTGTGAGTGAGGAGGCATGCCAGCACCATGATACCTTCAAAGTGTGTGGAAGTGGTTAGGCTGAAATTCTTGAGGGAGCTTCCCCTGTGGACCCTAGAGTTAGATGTCTGATGCCTGACTCTATTCTAGGAAAGTCTAAGGACAAGAGGTCTTTCTGGAAGGCTACAGCAAAAGTAGACTGTGCAGCCTGTGCTTGGTGAGGCAGAGGGGGCTGAGCCTGGTCCTTGGGTTGAGCTTCTAGAGAGGACCTTATCCCAGTGGTCTTTATACCAGGGTCCGTCACAAGATGAGCCATGACCTGAACAGCCATCATGGGGACAGGGCAGGAAGATGGTAACAGCACCTACAGTTGAGTAAGACCCTTTTACTTTCTTAACATTCCTTCTCTTTGCCCCAACTCTGGAGGAACTAGAGCCATGACATAGCCAGAGGGAAAACAGGGAGAACAAGGACAGAGAACAAACCCCCTTCTGTTTCTTCTGGGAAGGAGGGAAATGTAAATTCGATATGAAATGAAAATATAGCTAATTTAGATGAGAATGGGATTTTGACTGTCCCGAGTATGGGATAGTCAAATAGTTTATGTTCCTGGAAAAGCCATGTCTCCTCCTCAGTTATGACTCCTCAAGGGGAAGAGCAATTGGACAGTGTAGGTTAAGCTCAGCACGGGGGAACACTATTCTGTCTCCTGACTGTATTCTACCAAGGCCGGCCACAGTGACAAGTTATTTCTACAATGATACCTAGGCCTTACACAAGCAAATAAAGACCCGGGACTTGTAGGACCTGGACTGATGAAACTTATAACTAATGAAAGCATTCAGAGGGGAGTGGTCCCGGGTTGGCCAGACAGTCTCCATTTCACCCTTGCTCTGCCATTTTCCAGATATATAACCTCAGATATTTTACTTAGCCTCACTGGGCCTCAGTTTCTTCATCTGTAAAATGGGGATACTAATAACACTGTCCTCTAGGTTTATTGGGGTTTTTTAAAATTTATTTTTATTTATTTTCAGAGAAGGAGAGAGAGCAGAAGTAGGGGGAGTGGCAGACAGAGGGAGAAGCAGGGTTCTCCACTAAGCAAGGACCCCCGATGTGGGACTAGATCCCAGGATCCTGGGAGAATGACCTGAGCCAAAGGCAGATGCTTAATCAACAGAGCCACACAGGCATCCTCTAGGTTTATGTCGTAAATGAACTAATCCACTCAAACACTTAGCACCGTGCCTATCACATATGAAGGGCTCAATACATGTCAACTTTTATTGCAGCAATTATAGCAAATAATTCTCCACCCTCCAAATCTCTGCATTTCTTTCCAACATGAATAACATGTAGGGATAAATATGAAATGCAAATATTCCTTTCTTTGGAACCAGGCATATAAATCCTTAACCTAGATTTTTTTTTTTTTTTTTATCACGATTGGGTGAAAAACTCCTAAAATTCTGGTAAAACCACTGTTAAAAACAATCCTCTTGGGGCACTTGGGCACCTCAGTCAGTTAAGCAACAGACTCCGTTTCGGCTCAGGTCGTGACACTGAACCCAGTATGGGGCTCCGCACTCAGCAGGGAATCTGCTTGGGATTCTCTCTCCCTTTCCCCGCCCCTCCCGCCTATACTCCCTTTCTCCCTAAAATAAACAAATACATCTTTAAACATAAGCAGCAAAACAATCCTCTTAATTTCATGGCGGCAGCGCAAGCTCCTGAATTGGAGATCCCAGTTCCAGTCCTGACTCTGCACCGTGAGAAGGAGGAGCCCAGGCGCACATGTTACTCTCTCTGAGCCACTGTTTCCACATGAATACAATGGAGATTTGGGACATCTTCCCCTACAAAGCTCTTGCATGGAGTGCGGTGGTGCAGGCACATCCTGGGACAGCCCCTCCAGGTCTGGTCCCTCTTTCAGAGTGTTCCCAGGGGCCCCGGGCAGCATGGCAACAGAAAGGGTCTGGGGTCTCGCACCCACCGTTCCACTCCCGGGTCGCCGTCTTCACGGTCAGCACCGACTCTGCTCCAGCAGCAGACCTCCTGGCGGTATAAAACTTTTGGTATATTTTAATCCCAGCAGAAGTGTTCCAGTATACCTCATCATAGTTACTCACATCGCTGATGCACTTTATGGAAAAGTTTTGTCCCTCAGAAACAGAAATTGGGTCCGGGGTTATTGTTAGGTTGGCTGAAAGAATGCACACAGAACGGACAAAAGAAAAACCAACAACAAGCACAAGATTTAGTCTTTCTGGTGACATCGACACACGAGTGAAATTTAAGACAGAGGCAGAAAGCATGGGCCGTCCTGACTCCACTGGTGTCATTGCGGGATGGGTACCTTGCGGCTCCTGGGCTTTCTTTGTTTCTAGGCTGTTCCCGGTGGTGCTCTCAACTGTACTCATTTCCATCTCCTGCCTTGGGAGCTGGTGCACTTCCCTGTTGTGGCTGGAATTATTTCCTGATGATCGGCAGGGCGAAAGGTTGCAAACTTAGGGCTGTTGACATAACCCAAGCTCCCCTCAACCTTTTCCATGCCCAATGGCTCTGTTCTTGTAACAACGCCATTCTCTACCCTTTTAAAACATGTTTTAAATAACACCGTGTTGTATTTTAATTTCTCTTTCTGTATCTCTTCTTCATAAAAGTGTGAACCCCTTAAGAGCAGGGCTCTCTTTTCTATGTCTTTGCATTTCCCAGGGCTTACCACTGACTATAGTACACATCCAACACTTACTAAGCCAAAGAGAGATTTCTGAAACAACATTCGAGGTACAGGCATCCTAGAATGTATTGTCCAAATAATTATACCACGACAGTCTCAGGCAAACTGGGAGGGAGAGACACCTTAACTCTAAGTCTCTCTACATTTACTCCTCCTTATGAGAATGTCCTCATAAATTCATGAGGAATTATTCCATAAAAATGTTAACAAGACCCTTACAAAGGTAAGGGCTTATATGGACAGTCCACTTTTTTGGGCCTCTGCTTCTATCTTTCCACCCCTCTTTGAGCATGTCATTGACATTTCAAAATGCCGTTCACTTTTATCTCCTGGAGGTGAATGGTTTCATGCCTGGAACCCACTGATGCCAGCCAGCTTTTCCCACCAGTGTAGAATCTTGCCCTTCGTCACAATAAAAAGAAATCAGACCTGCCCACAGTGCCCCTTAGAGGCTGGGATCCCAATGTGCAGATAGAGTCCCCCAATCACATAAGCATGGATTGCCGTGTCCCTCCCATGGGCCTCACTGGCTGTCGGGATCTGGTGTGGAGATGCCTTTCTACGGTTCAGCGGCTTCTGAGAGTGAAAAGGGAGAGGCTCATGGAACCATGAATCTGGTTCTCTCGATTCTCAGAAAACGTCCAAACTACCAGACCAGTGGTTTTCAGTGAAAGCTAAGTATGTTTCTGTGACAACCAAAATCCCATCTAATCAATACAACTCTTGAGTCGAAACTTGAAGCGTCCACCTGCTCTCACTACAGAAAGCTGCAAATTGCTCAGAAGACCCACGAACTCTTCTATGGCATTAATGTTTTCAGATAAGCGCCACCTTGATCTTTGTAAAAAACCCTAAGTCACAAGAGTAGCAAGGGTGAACGAGGGTAATCAGTAGTGTTGGTATTAGTCCTTCCTCCAAATTGTTCAAAGTGATCTGGTGATTGATCTAAGTGGTTCAGGTTTTGTAAAACGGGGAGAAAAACAAGTGTGACTGCCCCATTTTTGCAGACAGGGGTGAAGTTAGAATACATGAGGAGAATAAATGACACTTTTTAAAAAAAGACTAACTCAGTTGAAAGCCTTTAGTCAAAGACTAAAAAATATTCAGGACAACTGTAAAATGATCATAAAGTCTCAAATTATTAAAGCTTCCTGCAAGGTTCTGTCTAGAATAGGTAGAGTGGGAGGGGAAGGAGGACAGAACAGAATGTGTCTTTACCTGCTGGTGGTGGGCCATGAGCCTGGCTACTGGCCTACAAGGGAAGGAGGATGGGCTCATGGAAGGAAAAGGGAAAATTTGGGATACCACCTTCGTCATGAACTCCATGACTTAGGACTAATCCGAGTGTGAAACTCTCCTTTCTGGTCCCTTCCTGCCTTCTCAGTGCCAGGCAGACCTGGGGAGGAACACCCCCTCTTTCTCCCGCTTGTGATTTACCCCAACCACACTCCAGGTAGCTCAGAGATATTCCCAGGGGGTTGACAGCCCTTGGCTGGAGGTGAAGGAGTCCTTACCCATGGAAGTGAATGTCACTTCTATGTTCTTACTGCCTCTGGCTCCGTGCATGCTGACAAACTCGCACGCATAGATGACGGTCGTTCCAGTGGACCCGCTGGGACACTGAGTCCCATCCGCCCTGAAGGTGTATCTGCTGCAGCCGGACTCTAGGTCAGTTTCTGGGTTGCCTGCAGATACAGAAGCAGTTCCTTCACTGTCACAGTTGGCTGACTCTTCCATTTAGGAGCAAAGAGGCCCAATCCGGGAAAAGGAATTACTATTTAAATCCAATTTCTTCTCTTTGGAGAGGGAGGACTGTATGGTGGTTAGGTCTGCAGACTTGGGACCGGGCAGTCTGGCTGCAGATCCCAAATTCCCACTTACTAGCAGGCTATGGTTGAAAAAGTCACCCGACTGCTCTGTGCTTCAGTTTCTCCAGGTGGAAAATGGGGACCAAAAATCATAGCTACCGCCTCGGATTGCGTAGTCAGGTTAAATGAGTTAAGATACAGAGACACTTAGAACAGCACCCAGTCGGGGCCTGCCCCTCACACAGACCATTAGTGATGGTCACTGGGGTAGGAGAAATTAGAAATTAAGAGAGAGAGAGAGAGAGTGTGTGTCTTTTTCAACATATGAAAATCCAATTTGGAAACTTCCTTGGGCTTTATTTCCCCTAACTCCAAAAATAAACTAAGTCCTCCTCATAATCCCAGTGCGGTGATTCCTGCCCAGGGTTCCTTTCCCCACTTTAGTAAAACCACCTCTGAGCACCAAAAATGACTCAATTATTCTTTCTTGGTGGTTGGCTCATGGATGCCACTACAAACCACATCACCTGGAGCCCAAACCCAGAGATCCTGATGTTGGCTGCTCTGGGGTAGAGCCCTGACAGCTGGTCTGTCTAATAACCCCCTGGGGAGACCCTCACATGCGGCCAGGAAGGAGAACACCACCTCCTGGGGTGCTAGGGACCACTTCCTGCTGCTTCTCTACTTGGGCTCACCTCAGACCCTGAAGCCAGCCTGCCTCTAGGGGCACTTCGTCAAGGGACTCCAAAGCCACAGACTGATTGCTACTCAGGAAAGAAAAACACCCAGTCTCCCTTCTTTATAACTGACTGATGCCTTGTCCGGCTGCCAAAAAACCCAAACCAAACCAGAACCATCTAAGACGGACTGCAGGCACACACGGTAACATGGGCTTAAATATTTCAGTGGGGCAATCCAGAAGAAAAGACGCAAGTAAGGGGACAGTGGAGTTCGAAGCTCTTCCCTCTCATGTCCCCCAAGGTCACAGTCAAGGTCACATCCTCTTGTAAATATTCAGTTGTTTTATGAATACTCCGCTGATCAGCGGCCACTGGAGTATGGTAGGCAGGGCCACGAAAAGTTAATGAACTCTTTCGGAACTGCTCTAACTTGTGTGCAAGGAGGGAGTTAAGGCTCCGTTAGTTTTTATCATCACACCACATAACAGCTGCAGCGAGACTACAAACTCTGTTGCTGTTAATTTCCCCCAGTTTGTCCATCCATTTCTGTGCAGGTGAAGCTAGCTAGTACTACACTAGGCAGGCGAGATGCTGCACCAATAATAGTAACTATTACCACTTCTACTCTTACTACTACTGATACTATTACTTCTGTACCATTACCATTTATATTATTAGTTGCTACCTGATGAGTTGAAAAACTCCAGGAAGCACCCCCCCATTCAAAAAAGACTACCCTTTTCATGTTAGAAATTCTGCCACTGCTGATTACCTTCCTTCTGTCTTATCCCTTGTATTTTGAAAATGAAATGCACCTGTTTTTGAAATGAGGTAGGTCATTCAGTTCCTCGTGCTTTGGAGTGAGTTGTTTTGCTAGATTGTCTCCTATTGACCTGGAAGAATGGGTGCTAAAGAGCTCATGGAATTTGGAGACAGAGAGAGAGAGAGAGAGAGAGCGAGCGCGCACTTCAGAGCGGAGGCTAACAGGGGAGGAAGAAGGCCAGGTGCCGAGGGCAAAGGCTAAGTTCATCAGAGAATGGACAGTGCGGGTCCCCAGGTGGCCAGCCCCATGGCAGGAAATCCATTGTTCTGTCTCCCACACTGGGCATTAGGAATGTCTGAAACAGTGGTGACCACGGAGAGGTCCCTGACCATTTGTACTGGAAACTTCCTGGTTCCTCTGCCAGAGGGCGAGGCTTTCACCTCTTGGGCTGTAAGTGTATGAAGTCAGTACCGAGGGAACTTTGCAAGGTCTTTCTCCCATCTGGCCGCTCCTCCAGGGTGCCTACAACCACCACTTCCTGAAAAATCAAGGAAGCGACTAAACATCTCCTGTGTCAACATTTTCAACAGTAACCAGATGCTTTTCCCCTTCATGGGGGATTTAAAGTAAAATACAGAAGCAGCAGGTGAAATGTGCTTTGCAAATAGATGGGCTCAGGATGATTTGCATGTAGATTAATCATTATTTTATTTTTTTATAAAAATATAGTCTGATAGCAAAGAGTCTGTACTGTAAAACTTTACAGCACTGATGAATTTCACGAGTAAAGCCACATTTTACTTAAATGATTTTTTTTGGGTAAAGATGAACACATAAAGCTGTCATTTCTTAAGGGAAGGATTGGGTCTTGTTATGTGAAGTCTCCAGACAAAAAAGTCTCCTGCTCCAGAGCAAACTCTTCCAGATCAGCCCGCCCCAGCCCTGGCTCCTCAGGCATGGCTAACATACTTTTGCCAAGGCAAACACTGGTCTTGGGAAATCAGACCTGAGGTGAGTCTTTCTTTTCCTTTCTGACAACCTTGGATAAGTCTGTGTCGCCCTCAATTTCCTTATCTGCAAATTGGAGGCAAGAAATACCAGCTTCGAACTTGTGATCAGGGTTAAATATGATCAAAAGTGATAACATATTTTTAAAACATTGATTAATCATAAACTGTTACACAAAACAGGGTCAGAGTTGCTCTTTTAATCTATTTATTATTATCATTCATGAGTATAAATGGGAGGGTGGAGAACTTCCAGTAATATCTCAGATCTGAAAGGAAGCCAAGTAGGATCAGAAATTGACATGGAACAATTGAGGGACAAATGGGTCTATACAGAGAAACGGGGAAAAAAAAAAGACACAAAGACACAGAGTTAGGTAATACAGAAAGATGTGGGACAGAGGCAGACTTGAGAAGGACAGACACCAGGAGAAGACACACAGACAAGAGAAGTTCAGAACCAGACTCCAAAGCAAAGTCAATGACCTCATCCTTAGCTCTTTTCTGAAGATGAAGAGGGAGGGAAGGTGGGGGGCCAGCTCTTCTACAGGTAGGAGTTACTGTGGACCAAAGTCATCAGGTCTTCTCAGCCAGGATCTTGTCCACAACCCAAGCATGACCTCTGTATGCATTTATTTTTGGAATGTTGTTCTAGAATAGCTAAGCTGGAGCTGGCATCAAGCCTAGTTCCATTTTAATAGTCTGAAGTTTGGGAAAAAACAGTCACCTGACATTTCCTCTCCCACCCAGTGCATCTCCCACTTTTACTTGGCCAAGAGGCAAAAATGTATATGTAAAAGGGCATCTAACATTCTCACCTGGAATGTTTATTTTCCCCTCCTGCTTCCATTCTATAGCACTCCAATTCACATTAATCTCACTGCAACAGTTCAAAGATACAGGATTGTTGTCGCATGTCACCTTCATTTCTTCAGTTGCCACAATTCGGATGGGTGTGACATCTATTTTTTTTCTGGACTCATATTCAAAGATATCCAATGTCAGCTTGCAAATATATTCACCTGCATAGAATACACACATGTATTTTTTTAAGATTTATTTTTTTATTTGAGAGAGAGAGTGTGCAAGCGAGCGGGGTGAGGGGGCAGAGGGAGAGGGAAACAGAATTCCCAGCAGACTCCTCACTGAGGGCAGAGTCTGACATAGGGCTCCATCTCAAGACCCCAAGATCATGACCAGAGCCAAAATCGAGAGTTGACCAGCTCAACCGACTGTGCCACCCAGCTCCCCTTACAATCATGTTTTTTTATTATTACATATGTGGAGTTCCTTAGAAGAACAATAGTCTCATCTCATGTGTCGTGACAGTACTTCCTGAAGCATCGTTTTCAAAATCATCCAAGACTTGCTCTAGACAACTCTAAAGAAACATTCAGGAAGTGTTGAAGTTCAATGCAGATCATTTCTGATGCTACAGGTTAATGAGTAGAGAGATGTTCTAAGGAAGGAGCAGAAATCTCAGTCTTTGTTGATGAGATAAAAGGTGTGGGGATGGAAGAGATAGAAAGGAAAAATTGGAAAGCCTCAGAGGATTAGAAGGTTGTGGATGATTTTGGCATTCTATTTCACTCTGTGGCAAAATCAGAACCACAAAGATGTAACAGGGCCTGTGGTTTGCAACCCAACTTCTCTGCCAGGGAAAAAGAGATTCCCCTGCTAGTATCTGGGTTACAACGGGGTTATTAAATTCTGGAGTGTCAGGTTTAAAACTTCTGCTTCTGAGGGTGTTGGGGAAGGAGAGTGGGAGATGGGAGAGATTACAATGGAATCCAAGAAAACTGGGAAGAGGGTAACGGTTACATTCACTCTCCTGAGGCAGGGCATAGTTTCACAGGTGTACACATATGTCAAAACATATTAAACTGTACCCTTTAAATATGTACAGCTTATTAGATGTCAATTCCATCCCAACAAACCTGTTGAAAATTTTTTGAAGATTAAAAACAAAAGTCATATTTTTGTCTCTGTTTCCAACTCATAAGCCTTGGTAAATGTAGAAATCTGCTTTTGTCTCCAAGGATGTATTTCTTATTTATATACCATGGGATTCATTTTTAATTTTGAAAAATTGAGACTGGTGAACTTCTTTTCAAAGAGGAAAACACTGTGTATGTATATATATACACATACATATACACACATGTATAATATTTATTTTTATTTATTTTTATTTTATTTATTTTATATATATTTCATTTATTTTATTTTACTTATATATATATTTAAATAAATTTTTATAAATTTTATAAATTTTAATAAAAATTTTTATAAATTTTATTTATATATTATTTATTTTTAAATATTTTTAATTTATTTTATATATATATAATAAAATTATGTACACACACACACATTCACATATATTCCATGGCTTGCTTCTTTACAAGCCCTTTGCTCCTTTCTCTGCACCAGTTCTTGGACAGAAACCCACCTGCATCGCCCTGAGTGATGTTGTAAATCGTGAGGTGCGATATGGAGGTCATGTTGTTGAGCACGGTGGTGTAAACCAAGAATCTGCTGCTGTTCTGGATGTCAAAGCGCCTTTCAACATGGTGCCAGGACACGTTAGAGGACAAAACTTCGTTTTCACACACCAGATTTACTGTGTCTCCTTCAAAAATGATTTCTGGTATGACGGTGAACTTCGTTTCATCTGGGAACCCAAAGAAAAGGTATTAAGACCCCAAAGCAAATGAATGGAATTGAGACTGCCCCCCCGGACACCACCACTACATGGGGCCATGGTGCTTCTAGAAGGAAGCAACACGTCTTCCTCATTCCATCCCCCAACAGCTGGTCTTTGAAGCCCAAAGAGTTGCCACCTGCCAGATACTGGGGACAAGGTTTCAAGTTTGGAGTCTGTGCATACTTAATTGGCCTCATCAGTGGTGATGGGGATTCCAAAGCTATTCTTAATATTTTGCATAGTCTGGTAGAAAATGCTCAGTTGCTTATAAAAAAACCACACCAGCTCATTTAAACCTCAAGGTTCTTTGCTACTGACTCAATAATATCAACTGCCTCTTGCCAAGAACAGGTATCTTATACTTCTGAAAGCTCTGTTGTATGGCTTTGATGAAGTACAAATGGGGAAAAATAATTTCTTGTAATAAAGTCTCTTAAGAATTTAGAATTTTTTAAGAGATTTCATACCCCTGGTCCCTTAAGAAGGAGAACTTTATAGACACACAGATCTAGAGTTGAATCCCGGTTCTGTGACACATATAGCTGTGTGGCTCTAGGCAATTTACTCAGCCTCTCTGAGTCTCAGCTCAATTGTCTGGAAAACAAGAGCTGTAAGAGCTATGGGGGAGGTGATTTAGGGCAATAGCAGTGATTATTGTTTTCATAATACAAATCTGGAGAACCATAGCATCAAGTCATTTCACAGATAGAAGTAAAACACATTTGCTATTTCTGTGGGTGTGGGTGTGTGTTTATTGTTGTCCTTTGTTTACACAGCATGTGCTTTTTTCCCCTTTAAGTTGTGTTTCTCATTCTACAACTTGCAGGAATTCCATGAGTTGAAGAGATCAGAGGTGCTGGATAAGGAAGCTCTATGCGGGCTTTACGCTCCATCAGTCCCTCTCCATACTGTCATCACGGGAGCACAATACCATAAAATTAATTTTGGGAGCTAGGATGTTCTAGTCAAAAAGTATCAAGGGATCTAAATATTTATCATATTTTTTAGGCTCCTGAATAGAAGATTTTAAAATATCACACCCAACAGTTAAGAAACAAGGCCTCCTGGGAATAGTTAATGTAGCCACCAGACTCAGAAGTCATACAGACTTATGTTACTTCCTCTGTGTTCTTGGGCACATTATTCACCCTCCCTCCGCTTCTAGTTCCTCCCCTGTAAAGTGGAGATAACAGTACCCATCTCACAGGATATACAAGGACACAATTTGTGTAACACGCCAGGCTAAACACAGAAAAGATACAGTAACAATGTGTCTCTTTTCATCATCACTGTGGCTAACAATAATGCTTAGTAAAACTGCTGGTATCATGGGGTTATGTGGAATTGCCCATGAATTTGTGGGCAGTGATTAAAGAAAGGGCATCCTGGTTAAGAGCCCCTGCTAATTAATCCAACATTAATTATTCTGAGGATAAATATACAACCAAATAAATGGAGATATTCTGAACATTCTGTGCCCTTGGTATTTCATAAAGATTTGAAATAACTTTCTGATACCAAATCATGCATGCAGCTTTTTTTCTTTCTTATTCTCTTCCTAGGTAAACAGCACCAACGCTATGTAGAGCAGGTTGATGGGGGAGCTTTCCTGTGGAAATGCACGTGACCTATGTTCCTGTTTATCGTTCAGAAACTGTGCATATCACAGAGTTATTTCTGCTCTCCCAAGGAGAGCAGAGATGGTTGCAGACGCTCTACAAAAGTGGTGCTGAGTGCCATTCACAATGACTTCATGGCTCTTTGGAAGAATAAGCCACAATCTCCAAAGCGCTTTGGGGAACCATACTGTCAGCACCATGTTTCTGACCGACAGTCAGCCACTGATCGGTAACACTGCTGGTTACCGACTCCTTTAAATGGTTGACTATCCTCAACACAAAGGGAATTTGGGGGGAGTAATCATAACCAAGGATTACTTAGGCCAGAGCCTGATGTTCACCTATGCCCTCAGAACCACAAACTTAAGGAATTTTGGGAGGTAAAACATGGGTTGGTTGGGGGTGGTGTTCGGGGTCAGGAGGGGGTGGCATTGCTGGGTGCCTTCCGTGGGAGCCCATACTTTTAGGCCACTTCCTTTAATTTTCCAGTTTCCACCTGTGTTGTTGCTCTCTTATGTATTCTGAACTTTCATTTTGCTTTTTTTCTTGTTTATGTTGTAACACCTTCTTACCATTATATATGTATCGTTCGATATTCTGTTTTTAAAAATGATCTGGCATTTAACAATATCAGAAAATGTAAAGACAAAACTTATAAACCTATTGTGAGGATGGCTTAACCCCTGAGAAGGGGTGCCTTTCTCCCAGGTGTGCCTGCAACAGTCCTTTCAGAGCCCTCCCCACTGGGAGACAGTGTCCCTCCAAAAAGGAATCACCTTGAGCCCGGAACCATGGACCGGAGTTAGGACTTCCGCCAGCAAATTCTTACTCTCCAATTCTCTGCCCATCTGGCGCTCCTCTCTATTCCCCAAGGAACAATAGGTCCACCCACCTACCTAATCACACAACAGAACACAACTCTGTACCCATTTGTTTTTTTTGTTTTTTTGTTTTTTTTAAAGATATTTTATTTTATTTATTTGACAGGCAGAGATCACAGGTAGGCAGAGAGGCAGCCAGAGAGAGAGGAAGGGAAGCAGGCTCCCTGCTGAGCAGAGAGCCCGATGCGGGGCTCGATCCCACGACCCTGAGATCATGACCTGAGCTGAAGGCAGAGGCTTAAACCACTGAGCCACCCAGGTGCCCCTCTCTGTACCCATTTGTAAACAGGGAAGAGCATCTAACACTCCAGGATTTTATCCATGCTCTATGTGTTCCCGAGCCGGGGTTCTCAAACTTCCCTGTGCATCAGAATCACCTGAAGGGCTTGTTGAAATGCCGATCACCCTGGTTAGTCTGGGGTGCCCTGTATTTCTAACAAGTTCCCAGGTGGTGCTGATGTTGTTGGGTCTGGGGGCCCAGCTTCAAGAACTCCTGCTCCAAAATAACAGTATCAATTGTTCAATATCAGTACATTTCATGAATATCCCAACCCCCACCGTAATGTCAGTTTTGGGATGTTTGGGGTCTTCTAATTTTTTATTAAAAAATCCATAAACCCAGATGGCTCTGAGACTCTCCTGTCAAATCTCTCTCCCCTGCAATCCCCCCTCCCAACTGCAGTGACATTGGCCTGGTTGGGAGGCTCTGCACCGGCACCTCAGATGGGGGAAGGGGTGGGCACATAAACCTAGTTTTAAGCATAATATAAACACCCTTACTATATCTAAACAAAATCCACGTACAGGGGAAATGTGGAGATGTCCTACTTACTGCTAGTAACTGCTTGAAAGGAGCTGTAGTCCATTTTGTAGGTCTGATTAAGGTTCTGCATTACTCGTTCATTTGCTTTATGCATTAAGTCGGGTGATGGTGTTGTCGTCTGGACCTCATATGTCACAACCACACTTCCGGGCCTGGATGGAGACCACTCCGTTCAGTAAGGCAGTAACTGACCTGGAAGAGTCTAGATGCTTACGGTTTATTTGCATTGCGTGGGAGAAACAAAATGGCAGGAACAGCCTGGGTACGTCAGTCTTCAAAGGTTCACTCAAATCAACCCGTCATTAAACTTTAGTCGGAAGCCTGAGGCACACACTCAGGCTTCTCATAGGTCTGCAGACAGGTGACATCAACGAATGAAACAGCCAGATAGGAACAAGTGGAGTGAATCACAAGAGCTGGGCATGGCAGGGGGCAGGTACAACTCAGAGAACCTGTCACACAGCCATGCTGCTCCCAGGGGTAGCATTATTTACCCTCCCTCTGCTGAATGCCAGATACCAGATATGCTGAATGTCAAGGGAAGCCAAATTCCTGAATGCTTCTGTGAGCATTCTTTATTTTTAAAATTGGCAACTAACTTTTTGAAACCCTCCACTAACCCGCTCAGGGCTGCCATGGTGCCCAGCTCCAGGAGGAAAGATTCACACAGCAACTATGTGGTTGTGGCTGGCGGACGACTTTTCTTGAATAAAGGCATCATGGGTGACATTATTTCATTGTTATATCTCGGAACTCGCCGGACTGCAAACTTATCCTGTAACTGTTTGCAAAATTCTTGCATGCAGAGAATAAACACAAGGTTTTTGCTCACTTTCCATCTAAGTAGGTACATCTCTAGGGAGCAAGTTTCTGTTCTCAGCATTGCCTCCCTCTTCAAGCCACAGCAACTCGACACTGTATTCCTCTCTACCAAAGTACTCCCGTTGTGTGCCCACATGATGCCCCCCAATGGGCTTTTTCTCCTTTGCTAATGTATTGGTCTCTGCCACTAGAAATGACCTGATTATAGCTTCTTACCTGAATCCTGTCACAGTCACCAACTTGAAGCCTGGGAAAATGCTGTAACCTTTCCAAAACTGGAAAACAAAGTAAGACAAGTGTCATCATATCAAGGTCCAGGGAGAGATAAGCCAAAGGATTTAAAGCCAAGTAAAAAGCACGTATTCTTTGTCACCCTGGGTAAACCTTTCTCCCATCTATTTTAATAGTGCTGGGATAGGCAGATCTTTGAAGAAGTAATTCCTATCTGCCTTTCTCAGGCTGGGTTCTCCAAGAACCAAGCACCAGTTACATGGGCAAAATGTTTACTCCAGGAAATGCCTAGCAAAGAAAATGGGGAGGTTTCTCTGAATGCCAACCCACAGGAGATTCATCTCCATTCAAGTCTCCTCTGCAGGTAGATGTTACACACAAAGCACGGGGGGTGCCAAGCACTGTGCCAGGTACATGGATTGGGGGGATTGAAGATGAATATGCCACTCTCTCTTCCCTCCAACGTGTGTAATTGAGTGTGCAGTGTGCAGTGTGTGTGTGTGTGTGTGTGTGTGTGTGTATGGAAGCTTTTCATGCTGTGCAGAAATATTACATGCCAAATATGCAAATCAGATGTCCAGGAGTTCCCCAGCATTTCAGCATGGCGCCCATGGGAAATGAAAATAATTTCTGTGATATAGAAGGGTAAGCAGAGGCGCTCCTGGCAGTAACTGACCTGGAAGAGTCTAGATGCTTACGGTTTATTTGCATTGCGTGGGAGAAACAAAACAGGGGCTTGGCTGCCCAGAGGACAAAGGGAAGTCATTATCTCACCCCACCTATAATAATTTGTAGCACTCCAACTGGGAAGCTCTACTCCAAATGAGTTAATTCAAGGAAAGCATTTAGGTTCAGATGAATTAATCCAATGTAAAGCATTTAGAATAGTGTTTGGCACACAGTTAGCACTCAGGGAATACTCGCTATTTTTATATGAATAAATTTAAATCTGTCATAAGGGACAATGCCTTGGTACCTGTAAAATAGAAGGTTTGAAACCCCTGGTACCAGCCTTAGGTTGATCTGCCCAAAAGACGCTAGGGGCTTCATCTAGGCGGTGTGTGAAGACAAGCAGAAATGCACCATCAGGCACTTCTAGACCAGGTTCTAGGACCTCTGATTAGGATTTGGTGAGCTGATGCCACCAGATCACCTCTGAATCAATCCTACCCTGGGAAAAAGTCCCACCTAGGTCAAGATGATGTCAAAGCATCATGAACATTATTTGATTTGAGCACATCTTAATTCATCATCCCAGACTTGGAGGAATAATTCTGATCTCCACATTCATAAATTCTGACAGCTCTAAGCAAATTATCACTGTAAATGCAACAGATTCAGTTCAGCCTGAAGAACTTGTTGCTTAAGAGGTTCCCAGGGCCAAAACCTACCGCTGTTTCCAAATCAGTCTTGTAGGACCTATAGAGAGCAGAGGAAGTATTCTTGAGGTCTTCTTGAAAGCCCACATTGAGTCTGACCGACATTCTCAAGGTAACATCTGCTAAAAACAAACAAACAAAAAACAAAACAAAACCAGGGCAATATTTTAAAATCTCATGTTAACAAGTGAATACACACAGGACAGAGAAACATTTGCTTGAGTTTCTATCAAATAGCCACTCAACAAAGAAATATTTAATGAACAGTTACTTACCTCCCTGGAGCTGGCAGAAAGGTCCCTTGGGAGGTAGTCCTTTAAGGCAACTGCACTGATGCCCTGCAGGGACGCTGTCACGCTCTTGACATGTGAGGTTCTGGAGGCAGCGTTCCTGAGGCCACCTGTAGCCTGTCTCACAGGAGCACCAGATTTCATTTCCAGTAGGTCTGCAGACTAGCATTATGTAGAACAGCAAGGAGAGAGAAGGTGGTCACCACCTTTACATTTATAGACTGTAAGTATTTATACTTGTAGAAAATCCTAACTTGACTGCATATGGCCCTCTGGGAAGTTCAATAGTATTACATGAGATTCATGTGATTCCCATTATGCATCACCATGCCGTCAGGCATGGCCACCTCAAGGGTGATGGCTTTGACTATCTCAGGGGATGCCTACAATGACACTATGATGAACAGATTCCTGGACATGAAGTATATGGGAGCCAGTTTCCAGCATTGTCCCTTTCCACCCCTGTTTCTGAGTACTGACACCCTCTTGTAACTCCCTTTCATAGTGTACTAGGCTTGGTCTGTGAGACCAACAGGATATGGCAGAAGTAATGATATATCATCTCTGAGCTTAGGATATAAAAGATACTGTGGTTTTCCTCTGTGATCTCTCTCTCTCTCTCCGTCTCTTTCTTTCATTGTTTGCTATGGGGGTAGCCAGCTGCCATTGCATGAGGACATGTCATGGAGAGGTTGACATGGTGAGGAACAAAAGCCTCCAGCCAACAGCTAGAAAGGAGCTGGGTCCTGCCAACAACCACAGGAGTGGGCTTCAAAGTGGATTTTCCAGCCCTGGTCAAGCCTTCAGAGGGCTGCCCCTCTTGCTGACAGCTTGACTATACTCTCATATGACCTGAGCCAGAGCCATCCAGGCAAGCTCCTCCCAAATCTGGCTCTTGGAAACTTATGGGATACAATACATGTTTGTTGCTTTAAGATGCTAAGTTTTGAGCTAATGTGTTAAGTGGCAACAGATAACGAACACCAAGTACAAATGCGATTGTGCCTTTTATATTTCTAATCCAATGTGAACAACCAAAATGGTTTCTTTTTATCTTTTTCTTTTTTAAAAATTTTATTTTATTTAATTTTTTCTCAGTGTTCCAAAATTCATTGTTTATGCACCACACCCAGCGCTCCATGCAATACGGTTCCTAACCCCAGTGGGGACATTGGCAAATGCTCTGAAAACAGAGTACTTTGAATTTATTTCTGAAATTCAATCAAAGCCATATCACTGGGAATTGTCTATTCTAAGAATCAGCTCCTAGAAAAAGGCACAGAGTGACTACCCAAAGGAGAGCCATCTGATCATTGTTTCTTAAATAGGAGGGACACCCAAACTCCAAGGAATCTGTGAACACTGGTACAGTTCTGTACTTCAACATTGGTGGCAAGGGGTACCAAAAGGGAGCTATGAAGCAATCCCTAAGGTTCTGCTAGCATATATTAAGAATAAAAAATTGGAATGCATAGATGATATTGATGGACGATTTGAAATATAAGAATTCCAAAAAAATTTTGAAAAATAAGAATTTTATGCTTGCCTCCATTTTAGAATCATAAAATCCAACATCTGTTAGTGCTTACAAGACAGTAACTTTGTTTAGGACAAAGGGGAGTCCCCTAACATAGCTTCCCAGGTGATGGTGCCTGAGAGGTAGGACACCTAGCGTAACCTCAAAAGGGAGGCAGTGATCAGAATGTCCAATCCTATAGCCTGGGGGTTTCTATATTATGTCTTGCTTCAATCCAGGAGTGTGCCTGGTTCCTATTTCCTGACCTATGATGCCAGAATGAAGGGAACTTGCCACTTACTAATACATGAACCGGTCCTTGCTGTACCCATTGATTACCCAGAGGAATAGGGTCCAGCAGTTTGTCATGAAGGACCTGGAAGTATCTTGGGACATATTTTGTGACAAGTGATACACAAACCACCAAGCAAACATTTGGCCACCATTTGAAATAAGGAAACTGGCTGCAGAGGTTTGCCAGTAGGGGCTTCATTCTGGAAGTCTGTGGAGTCATAAATCATACCTCAGGCCTTTTTGGGTCATCTCACTTGCCTACGAAGTACAATCTGCTCTAATAGTAAGGAGTGCAGACAGCCTTCCTCCTGGTATGTCCGACCCTCTGTTCTGAAGCAATGGGTCTTTGACTCACCTGTTGTCACCTCAATGCTTAAAATGGTGGTGGCTTGGTCAGTGCTGTTCCCCTGAATTGGGAAACTGAGGCTGTACAAGGAAGCTTTGATTGACTCCAGGAAGGAGGCATTTTCAAAACTGATCTCCACATCAAAGGTGTACTCTTCAGCTGTTGGGCTGCTTGAGGCGACTGAAAGGAAAGCACAGGAAGCTGTGAGAACTCAGCATGGGTGGCCAAGAGGGAGCATGGTGGACAGGTCAACATTTAAAGGCAGTAATGGGACTATGTGGATGCTGGACATGTCAACCTTGAGGGATTTCTAATGAACCTTTCTAGAGAAAAATAAGTTTGTCAATTTACACCACCAAATATCCCCTTCGTGGTGTTCCCTCTCTATGATTTTATATTTATGTACTTATTTATTTATTAAGATTTATTTATTTGAGAGAGAAAGTGGAGGTGGGGGGAGGTGGTAAAGAGAAAGAGAGAGAGAGAGTCTTAAACAGACTCTGAGCTGAGAGCAGAGCCGATTCAGGGCTCAATCTCACCACCTTGATCTCAGGAGCTGAGCTGAGACCAAGAGTCAGATGCTTATCCCCCTGTGCCACTCAGGTGCCCCATGACTTTACTATTTACTGGAGGAAGGCAACTGATTTGTCTGGTTTCAGTGTAATGGTCTCTGGCCATTTGAGAAATTTACAGGCTAAGTTCAGAACTTGTCCTTCCTCTCTAATCTCTCACCCTCCTTGGTGTCCAAGGTCAAGGATTGCTGTGTTGAAACTTGACCGGAAATGGCCAGAATAGAAGGAAGGAGATCTAGCAGGGGAACCTAGGCAACAGTTTAGACAATAAAGCCATGATCCTGACTCAGAAGAATGAGTCAGCATGTTTTCAACACTATTCACTTGACATGCATGCATTTTGAGACCTGGACTATGCATGGCTTGAAGACCTCTAGGAAAAGCCATCCGGTTAATTCCCTTTGCTCTTTGCCTATGCACACAACCTGGGCTCTTAGTTCTTACTGTGTATCTCTGGTGTCCAGAACAGGATAGGCACTCAATGAAAGCAAAATTCACAAGTCAGAATGTAAAATAAAAGATATCTCCTGCTCTTCATTGCCTTTCCAAATTGTCTCCAGGCTGATTGACTGGTATCCTAGACACATTTGATGTCCAACACATACCCACCCCAGGCAAGCCAGACAATATACATATCAGAATGTTCTTTCATAGTTTCCTGTATTACATCATGTCTGATTCACTAGTTGTAAGCTTCTCAAGGGCAGGAACTATTTCTCTCAGTTCTCCTGGCTTTACTCCATCTGGCATGGAGCTCACCACGTAATAAATGTATGCCCAACCAGTTCTTGTTAAAATTATGACCCTCTTGAGAGAGCCACACAGTCACCTCTCTATCCCTGCCAGAACCTTTGGCTCATTCTTGGCTGAAATACATAACAGGAGCAGAAGCCAAGGGCTAGTTTCATAGTTCATGATGAACCTTCAAAGTTTAGGAGAATTTTTTACACAGATGAATTGAGAAGACAAGTTGCGGCTTATTCTCTCTTGTCAGTCAAAATAAGGAAAAGTTTAGTGAATACTTGCAAAACTATTACTTTAAAATTTAAGTCAAATCTGGAAGTATGATGTATATTTTGCCATAAATTAAAATTCTAGGTCTATTTTCTAAAAGGGCAAAGAATTTTCCCACAATATTGCCAGATTTATTTAAAATTTCCCTAGGAATATTGATGAGAAGCACTAAAATAGAGTAAGTTTGTTATGGGAAATGCCAATGAATAAATATTTGTTGTAGAAAGCTCTTGTATCTGTTTACTTATAGGGATAAACTATGTCTTAGAGGTTGGTTTTATTCATCAATCTTTCTGAGAATTATTTCATTTTGACATGCATCATTCAACTTGCAGTAATTAACTCAAACTGTGAAAAAGCACGCGACTGTGGACTCTGAGAAACAAACTGAGGGTTTTGGAGGGGAGGGGGATGGGAAGGATGGGTGAGCCTGGTAGTGGGTATTATGAAGGGCACGTATTGCATGGAGCACTGGGTATGGTACATAAACAATGAATTCTGGAACACTGAAAAAATAAAATTAAATTAAAAAAAATACAAAAATATACAAAAAATTTAAAAAAGTCTTTGCTAATTTTTTCAGAATAAAGAATATATCTTAAGGTATATTTCCTGCTCACAAAAATGTAATTACAAGTAGAACAAAGTGACTTTTAAACCCCAGTGCAGAAGCACAGTCTGTCATGATACCATGGCCATGTCTCAAATTTCCTGTTTTCTTTCTGATTCTTCAATGGTCCTGTGATGAAAACAAGCTTCTGGAAGAACTGTTAATCTTAATTTATGTGATCTTAACTCTAGACACGGTATGTTGCCTGCTGGGAATATGTGCGAGGAGGGGCGGTGGCATATCACAAGGTCTGCCTTGGGGCACATTCTTTTTCCTGAAAAGTAACCCAGCAATGTTTACCCTGCAGCCGATTCCGGCTCCAAGATTCTCTTTGCCCTAGGCAGTCTATCTCCTCCCCAGAATGTAAACAGGATATCCTAGACGGTAGGGCTTTCTGGAAGAGTGAAGTCAGTAACAATCCCACATCCCCCACTTCACCACCTGTGTGGTTGCGTCCCAGGGTCTGAACCCAGCATGGCGTCAGCCCCTGCCCGAGCGCCATTCCTATGGCTCATCCACGAGCCCACCTCTTGGCATTCTTTTCAGACGTAATCGCAGAACAAACTTGTGCCTGGAAAGCCCATGGTGATTCACCCCTGTCCTCATTCCCCACAGAAACCAAGGCGGTCCTTACGGTGAGACCTTACAAGGAGCTTAGCCAAAAGCTTAACATACTAAGAGGACAGTTCCTGTGACTTGAGCAAATTCTCTTCTAGGGGATTTGTGCAATTGTAATGAAAGAAGCAGCCTCCAAGAACCTCTTCCCCTTTGCTACCTCTTATGATCTTCAACTTCTGTAGGAGTTTCAGAGGAACCTTCCACCTAAGCGACACTGCCCCCTAGAGACCGGCAAGGATGGGGATCTCCACTGCAGAAGGAACGTCTTCAGCATGAAAATAGTCAGTTCTTCAAAACAGACTCCATGCCATCATAGTAACTCAGAAGGCTACAGGCTTGCCCTTGGAAGTCATCTATTTCAGTTATCGGCACACTTGACTGATGATTATGCACACCTAGGGAGTGCGACACACATGCATACTTTGGAACCTCAAGCCAGGTGAGCCAAAGTAAAATCTTTATGGATGAGGCCCAGAAATCTGTAATTCTGCCCCCCCCCCCCAATTCCCACTGGTGATCCTGGTGATCAGACAAGGTTGGGATTTAATGTTTTAATCCAAATGAGGAAACCAAGAAGGTAAGGTAGTCCTGGAGAGTCAATATTAGCACCTAAACTTGTTTCTGTTGTGTGTGGGGGGGGTGGGGGTGTGTTTTATTGTCTGTTCGTTTTGTTTTTACTTTTGCTTTGCCTTTTTTTTCCCCCTAGATGCCTCCTGCTGCTGCTTCTATGGGGAAAAACAACACGGTCTCCAAGCATATGTGTTTACCTCTTTCTTCTGTCATACCAGATGGATCAAACGTACTCATAATAAAAGTAATAATCATAACAGCAGCTGCCATGTATTCACTACCCAGTAGGTTCCGGGGTCATGGAGAGTGTGTGAGTACCCATTTTGCAGATGGTAAATCTGGGGTTTAATGTTATTCATGAAGCTCCATGAATAACAAACATTAAAAACTGGGATTTGAAACCACATCTTTCTGACTCTAAAGTCCATTTTATTTTAACCATTCCCTGCCACAATTCCAATGGAAGAAGATAATGAATGTGATCCCTTTGTAAACCCCTTATAAACCTCTGTACTATAAAAAGAAAAAAAAAAAGTAAGGCATTATTATTAAACGTGTCTTTAGAACTAGTGCACAATTCTCAAAGTGAATTTTAAATTAACAGCATATTCAAAGGCAAAACTATTCATAATAAGTGGAAGAATTACCTAAAACTTTGTCCTTTTTGTTTCAGCATCACAAATGTCTTAGAAATCCACACCGAGGAAGAAGGCAGTGTGACTCATTGCCATTGGCACTCATGAATTTTGACATGAAGTCTTGCTAGGTTTATGCACTTGTGCCTTAATTTATTGATATATTGAGTCATAGTAACTTTACTGTTTATTGAGTGCCTGCTTCCCAGGCACTGTGCCAGGCCCTGGGTGCATGGGGTAAATAAAAGAGGCAAAGCTCTCCTTCCATGGATCTTCTATACTCATGTAAAAGTAAGGTTGAAAGGAGGCAAAAGTAAGTTGAAACTTCAGTGTTGGGCAGTTCTGAAGGGCATGGAGACAATAAAGCAGGGTAAGAAAATAGAGCGGCAGGCACAATGAGGGTAGAGTGGGATTTTTTGTAGAATGCTTAGACAAGGGGCACCCGGGTGGCTCAGTCATTAAGCCTCAGTCATTAAGCGCCTGCCTTCCGCTCAGGTCCTGATCCCAGAGTGCTGGGATTGAGCCCCGCCCAGGGTTCCCTGCTTGAAGGGAAGCCTGCTTCTCCCTCCCCCTGCTTGTGTTCTCTCTCTCTCTCTCTCTCTCTCTCTCTCTTAAATAAATAAATAAATAAATAAATAAATAAAATCTTTAAAAAAAAAAAAAAGGTTAGATAAGACCTTTCTAGAGCAGTAAATGCTGGCCAAAGATGCAGATGAAACAAGCTGTCTTGGGGCTATTTGGGGACTATGTCCCCAGGAAGCGCAAATAAGCACAAAAACCCCGGGACAGTGATTTCCACAGCTCATCTGAGGAGCAGCAAGCTGTCCCTCCCGATCCAGGTGATCTCCAGTGTCACAGCCCCATGGGCAAGACACATGGAGCTGCCACCGGGCCTCTTGCCCCTGTAAGGTCACATGTGTCTGACTTCAAGGAAAGTAGCTCAGCTGCTCGGGTGTCAGTGTGACCCCCCCTGGGGATGGGCCGAGAGGCACACTCCTCTTATAGCCCCCAAGGTAGGCCCATAGTTTGGGATAAAAAAAATGCCAAATCCCGCTGGCCTGGTGTCTCCCAAATCTGAGGACATCAGAGCTGGGGAGAGTGATGTTCTGGGCCCTGCTCCAGGCTACTAAGGGACTCGAGAAGAACAGAGGATGGTTTTCCCACCTCTGGGTGAACCTGTCCTTCAGAGGTTCTTCTGTGCTCCTCCTCATGGAGCATCTGATTCCAGAGAGTTTAACATGTTTGCTTTTTCTCAGGCTCCTGTGGCCTGGTGCTGTTTGCCTGAACTTTTCTGACCCACCGGTGCCCCCAAGTGAAGGTAGTACATTCCAGGTGTCATCGGTGTCACAAACAGAGCCTATTGGCAGGCCCAGAGACACAGACCAGCCAGGATTTCCCCTCTCCTTTCCCAGAAATCGCTGCCCGCCACACAGCACTTATCTTAAAGACACATTTCTGGAAAGTTGGCCCCAAACTGTGTCAAGTAGTTCTGGGTCTTAATCACAGCTGTTTAAGCAAACAACCCTATTTTTGCCTGGCCACTCCAATGGGAATTACAGCTTCTCAGAAGTTGGAGCCTAAGTCTATGTGTAAATTAATCTCCCACCTGTAAAAGAATGAAGGCTGCTGACTTCACACAAGAGAAATGAAATTGATGTGATTTTTTTCTCTTGACCCAAAGGGACAATACTTCTTTATCACTGAAGATCTGGCCCTGTTGTTCTCACCTTTAGTCTCATAGCGGGTAAATATTAAAAGGTGCCTGTTCTTCTGCTTCTTTCTTAGTATGTTTTAGTAGGTAGCAATTTGGCAGGAACACCTGTATCCTATTGTACCGTTGTCAGGACAGAGTCCGAGGATCATGTCCTCCCTTTAGGCTTTAGAAAGGTTTGTTCATGCAAGGGAAAACTACCAGAACCCCCAGGCTGGGCTCGCTGGCAGGTGTCGATGGAGGAGAGCATAGGCAACCCAGTGTGTCATAGAACATCGGACTGTAATGGAGAAAGTGATCAATTCTCCCAGTTTGTCATATACCCGAGTCATCAAATTCAGTCCTGTGTAAAATTCTTTTCCTACTAAGATGAAGACAGTGCTCCTTCCTCCTTCCCCTACAAAGCTGCTCTCATAATCATGGCCTGGAATCTCGCGGGCAAGAGCCAGAAACCCATGTTGAAAGCTCTTAACTCTGCCTTGCGAGCATGGACTTTGGAGTCAGAGTGAGATGGGGTCAAGTATCTTCTTTCCTGGGCCATTAAACCTCTGTGAGCCACTCTTTGCCATGTGTCAAACAGGGGTAATATATTATTTGCAGAATTGATGCTAAGAAGTTGGTATAGAGACCCCTAGCCAATTGTATGGCTAGTACAGTAGCCAGTCTGAAACAGCAGGTAGAAGTAAGAATATAAATTATAATAAATGTGATGGCCATATGACACGCAGATGTCTGCTGGTAGGACAAGAGGAGCTAATGCTATTCTAGTCGGGTCTCACCTTTGAGATGGTTAAACAGATACACCACACTAATCAGAAATTAAAAGAAAGAAGGATTCCCAGCACATGGAGGGTCAACCCTAAAACCACTGAGGGCGGGGGTTTCTTAGCCTTGTCATCCTTCTCTGGGATAAGTGTACAAAGTACCACATGCTACCCTAAGGAAGACGAAGGCCACGAACCCCCCAAATGTGTTCCTTAACCTGGAAAATGCACAGCATTTCATGGACCCAGATGAAGAAGGGCCAGCACAGGCTGGGGCTGCCAGGTCCGCAGAAAGATCGAGATTCCCACCCTGGAAGCCAACCACCCAATTCTCTCACTAGGCAGTATGAACATGAAGAACCTCCAGCATGAGGATAGGACATCCCTTTCTCCCTTTCTCGAAAATGGGTCTGCTGTCAGCCATTCCTTTTGAAGCCAAAGAAGAACCCATTAGGGCTTTTCTGCCCAGGGCGCAAGAACATTCCCAACGAAGCTTGGAAACCTGGCGTGGAGAACTTCACAAAGGCACCTAGAGAACGTACTTGTGTTATTCTAACCAAGAAGAAACTTCTGCTCTCGCTCCCCTACGAAGAATACTCGTAAGACTCAACTGGGAGCTGACCGACAAATCTCCAAGATGATATCTCCATTCCAACTCCGGGTTCTACCTCGGGTCTCCACATCCCCCAGATGTCCAGGTCTATGTGCTCCCGGAATGTCACATGGATTGCTGCTACCCGTCACCCCACGTCAAAGCTGTCTCCAAGTCCTTTTGATCCACTTGTCATAATATCCTTCACAAGCGTTCCCCTTTCTCCTTTCCTGTTTCCCTTGAGGGGCTGGGGCCAGGGATGGTCCATGAGGATAAGCCTCCTCGCTGGGCTTCCGAGCGCTGACTTCTTCATATAATTCATTCAGCCACAACCATCTGGCTACTTTTCACTTCAGAGGGTTTCCATCAGTCCCTCCTCTGTGCTACCCTTTTAGCTGATCTAGAATATACCTCCTAGTGTCATGGGGACATGACGGGATGCTGTGTCCCATTCTTATTTCCTTCTGCTCCCCTGAGGCCTCTCTGCTCTAACTGGCAGGTCCACCCTTCTTCTGGCCTCTTGGCCTCCGAGTTTTTGTGCAGACTTCTCTTCCCCAACCGAGTTCTGAAATACTTTTCCAAAAACACTAACTTGTATCTCCCAGCATTCCTCCTCCTGCCTTCAGTGGTTATATGGGACTTTCTCTGTACCTGGGATATTTCAGGCTCCATCAGATTCAATACTATTTTTATAAATAAATCTGTTTCTAGTTTTTTAAAAATTTTTCTTTTATCTTTTTTTTTTTCCAAGATTTTATTTATATATTCATGAGAGACGGAGAGAGGGAAAAGCAGGCTCCCCATTGAGCAGAGAGCCTGACACAGGACTCAATCCCAGGATCCCGGGACCATGACCTGAGCAGAATGCAATAACCCAACCATCTGAGCCACCCAGGAGCCCCTGTGTTTATGTTTTTAAAAAATCCCCAAATCAAGCAAACCCCTAGATAAACCTAGTAACATTTAAATAATAAGTACATAATATTATCTAATATCAACAACCCTGTAAAATAATCATTCATATATATTTGTATGCATATGTATGTCTGGGTTTATGTGTGTAATATGTATATGACATATACGTAATACACGCATATACCCATGTGTGTGCATCAAGGGACCCTGAAGTTACATAGCTAACCAGAGTGACTTAGAAAGCAGTCTAAAGGGCTCTGAGCATAAATGGGAGTGTTGATCCTACTTTTCAGGATGATTTGATCCCAAACCCTAAGGATCTGATCCAGTGCCTCAAAAGGACAATCCTTTTGAGGATCCTCTTTCTCTTGGAATCTTTGATTGTCTGGCCTTAAATCCCAGAAGGGGAGGATGAGTTTATATGTGAAAGGGGATATCACCCTGAAAATCAGAGCTCAATCCTCTCGCCTCACTGAACTTCTACAGCAAGTAGAACACAGACACCTCCGTGAGGCATCTGCTAACTGTAATCCTTCTGTTGGTTTCTTTCATGGTTTTCCGGGACAGTGGTGCTCTCTCTTTCAACTCCCATCCCAGCTCTGTGTGGTCTAACGCCTGGGTCTTTCCGTGGCCATTTCTTTGGAGATTTTGTAAAAGTACCAAAGCCAACTCATCTTCCGCAGACAATGCCTTGAGCCATTAACACTTCCATAATGACTCCAGAGGCCAAAGAGCACAGAGGATCATGTCCAATAAATGGAAAACAGGTTTTCATGGTAATTTATCATCATGATGATTGTTTTTAATGAAAGCACATCTGGATAATTTTGGTATGTCAAAATCCTTAGACGTAGAAGTGGTTTCCTCCCCCAAAGGCTAACCTCTCACGATGTCACCACAGTCATAAATAGCTGGGCCCGGAAGGACAGGAAGACGTTCCTTTTACAACTCTACAGTCACCAACTGTCCCCGAGGAAGCTGGCAGCCTGAGGCCCACAAGAGCCTGGCAGAAGCCTGGCGCTAGAACTCACCCACAAACAGTCTGATCTTAAAAAGGAAAGTCTTTCCGAATGACGAACGGGGACATCTCCAGCTCTGTTGCTGTCACAGGCTGCAAGGGGGACCCAGGGAGTCCATGTCCCGTTGCTTGTTTAAAGCAGGGAAAGTGTGGTCTGTGTGCTTCAGATCGCTTTAGGGAAGGAGGGGAGTGGGATAGCAAAGGTGTGTGGATATAACACAGAGCTAAAGCAGAAAGAAAGAAAGGCAAAAGAAGAAAAAATGAAGGTGTGACCTTCCAGTGAACATTTTGAGACCTCAATAAAATATGATTAAATTGTCATTTCAAGCAATGGAGCAAAGTTGGAGCCGGCTGCTGCTCTGGAAGGTTCTAAGGGACACCTTTATCCCGGCCTCAGGGTAAGCCCACTCTCTTTGGCAGCTTCTTGACTCTTGTGGACCACAAGACTGAACAGACCAAGCCACGGCACACTGGACTTGAATCAGTCATAATCCTAAAAGTTAAGAAGTTCTACCTTCTCCAGAATTAGTACAGACATTAAGACAGTGGACTTTGAGCGATAGGAACGCGTCCTCAACTCACAAAGGGGCAGCTGTGACAAGGGACACACACTCTCTTCATTTGTTAACTCAGTTACTGAGAAACTGGGCTCGATGCCAGGTTACAGTGATGAAGAGGGCTCAAGAGAATGCGTCTCTCCTGGGAATGACACACAGGAAGTAAAATAATTACAACGCCCTGGGACAGATCTGCTGCTCTGAGAATGTAACCAGGGCAGTGGGAACCCAGAGAAACAGCCCCTCCCTGGTTGGGGCATCAGTGGAAAGCCTTACGTGGCAGGAGACCATGTGAATGGAGACTCAGGTTGGAGTCCCCCAGACAACAAAGTAGGTGGCGGGTGGGGCAGTGACCATGTGAAAGGAAACAGAAGGAGAACAAGTGGGAAGGTCACGTGATGTCTGGCAAGGCTCACAGGTGATTGGATTTTCTCTCCAAGGCAATTGGGAGCTCATCAAAGATTTTGTGCAGGAAAATAGTGGAATCAGATTGGAGCTTTTGAAAGGTTACCATGAGGAAGTTGGGAGCTGAGGAGAGAGCCATTGGAAACAGACTCTTCAGGATTTCAGGAGAGCAGTGAGGGAGGAAATGAGGGGCTTATAATGTGTTGCTAAGATCCACTGAATGTCATTAGGTAGAGTAGGGAATGGAGTTCCCTTCTAATTACTTCTAGAAATTGAACCATGACGCACTTGCAGACTGAATTATGTGGACGACAGGGTTGGGAAAGTCACAGTAAATGTCATTTGGTCAGACTTACTAGAAGAAACTGCAAAGCAAAGAAAGAGGTTACATACTTGCTCGTTTTTGCCTTAGTGAGTCCTTCCCTGCTGGTTCATGTTCATGGAGAATCTGAAAGAACATTTTAGGAAACCGTCAGTTAGTGTCAGAGATATCTTTTCTCCATGGCTTTCTGCTCATATGGCCTGAAATGTCAGAGCTGAGCTGAGGGCTGAGGATCCCAGTGAGAAGCTTGTGTCCTGTGAATGGCAGGTGTTCTGTACTGGGAGCTGGCGTTCATTTTAGAGACCGCTCTCCAGACGCAGGAGACGAACCCCAAATCACCATATCTGAGACCTTGAGGAACTTCTTTCTGAGCCTCAGTTTTCTTTTCAGTAAAACAGAATAATAAAATTAGTGCACTCATAGGACGCTTATGAGAATTAAATGAACTGCCATGTGACACATAGTTAGCCCCTAATAAAGTTGAATTGTATCATATAATATAATCATTAAGAGCAAGGACTCTGCAGACATTGAGTTCAAATCCTAGCTGTGCCATAAAATGGCTGTGTGACAGTGGGCAAGTTATTTAACCTCTCTGTGCTTCAGCACTCATTTATAATATAGGGAGAGGAACAGTCTACCTCACGAGGTTGTCATAAGGATCAAATGATTAACAAATGTAAAACACTGAGAATATTAGGAAGACCTCCACGTGCTCTTCTGGGACCACACATCACACTCTTCTAGGGGCACCATTCACATGGACCCCTTCACACACACTGCCATTTACTTCATCTCTATAAAGCTCTTCTCCTGGTGTCATGCAGATTCTTTGTTTAAGAACTGACTTTGACTGGCTTTGCTATTGGGATCTGTGCCAATTCTGCAGCAGGTAACCACACCTTGACCCGACCTAGGCTTCCTAGTTTATCCCTGCTAGGATATGCTTCCTAATACAAACTCCCCTCAAGGCTCAATAGAAGAGCCAGATAGCCCCTACCCTTTGGGGTGTGTCCTTTACCACAAACTCCACATACCTATGAACACCCCCCAGGGCAGAGCTCGTTCTACCATCTGTGATGTCTACCATTAGTTCCTAGTTGTCTCTCATCATAATGACAATGATAATAATAATTCTTTTTTTAAAAGATTTTATTTATTTATTTATTTGAGAGAGAGAGAGCACAAACAGCGGGAGCGGCAGAGGGAGAGGGAGAAGCGGACTCCCGACCGAGCAGGAAGCCTGACTTGGGGCTTGATACCAGAGTATCATGACCCGAGCCGAAGGTAGACGCTTAACCGACTAAGCCACCCAAGGGCCCCCAAAATAATAATTTTTGAGGTGTATCCAACACCCCTGTGCCAGGCACTGTTAAGTTGATGTGTGTTGAGCTATTTAATCCTCATGACAATCTAAGACACTGATACTATTATTATCCACATACACGGATAAGAAAGCACAGTGGCAGAGGTCAAATGAGTCACTTAAGCTCACACAGACTTTAAAGGCAGAACCAGGACTCCAACTCACCTGGTCTGGCTCGAGTCTACATTTGTCCATACAGGCAATGAGTGATCTTATCAGGAGACACCCCACGAAACTGTGGGTCTGTCTCAGAACCCCGGTGTCCCTTACCCAGCACCCTTTCTCTTTCTCTGTTGCCTCCTCCTATCCCCTCCTGCTTTTCAATGACAGTGTTAACATCCATGAGGATCTGTAGAGGGGCCACATACCCAACAGTTCACAAATGTGCTTGGAGCAACAAAGAGAGGAATGATGCATGATGACTGGAATTTACAAAGCCTAGTTGCTATCTTGTTTGCAATGGGTTTATTTTAGCCATATTTAAATGCACAGGAACCAAGAGGGAGCAAAATCAATGCATAGGGCTGGTTCCTGTCCAGCTTCCCCTGGAGCCTGCTTTGGCTCTGCGCCCAGGCAGAAGGAAAGGATCTTCCGCTGCATTCCTGTGTCCATCCTCCCTGGGGCCTGGGGACAAGGAGGGGGGAGCCACCAGGAAGACCTCTCAGTGCACTCTTCATGAGCTGTGGTTTGAGGGACTCAGCCCAGGAGAGGGTGACTACTGGCGGTCAATTTTGGGAAGCTCGCCAGTGTCTTGATTTCATCTTCTCTAATCTGTCGGGGGACTAAAGAATTGAGGTTAAAAAAAATCAAGGTGCAGTCCTTTCCCTGGTACACAGCATTTCAATCTACAACTGTGAGGATCCCTTCCTTCCGCTCCCCAATCCAGTTTAGCAGGACTGGGGTATGGTGACAAAAGCCGCCTTTTGAACATGAGGCCATCTTTCAAGAAATGTTACTTTTTCACTTTTCTCCGCATCCTGATGGTGATTAACTGGAAGCATCAGGGGACATCTCCACAAAGTGGGCTCCTGCAGCTTTGTCACCTGTGGCCGCTTTTGTCCAGTGAGGAGGCACAACTTCTTGTGAGAATAACCTACTTGCTTACTTTAAGCCCTGCAGTCTTTGGGGAAAATGGAGGAAAAAACTAAAAGTGATCAAGTGTCTGAGGAGTCCCCTAGTGGTGGTGATGATGGTGCATACCCTTGGCCCTCCCAGATTTGAGAAGGTACAAAGAGAAGGGCTGCCCGGTCATGGGGCCTGGATTTCAACAAAGGCAAATGCAACAGTCCCACCCGCTCTGGAATCCCAGCACCTCCTCTCTTTTGTAGCTGGAAAAGTCATTCACTTTCTCTAAGGCTCAGTGTCTTACGTTATGGAAGGTTGTGTTCTGAGGCACACCAGAGGTTTGGACAGTTTCTGGCAGTGGTGTGTGTCCAGCCTACTTGAGGCTCGCCAGGGGCCATCCTTGCCCTCCTGAGTCCTCATGTGACCCCAGTACAGGGACATCTGTGACCCTGGCACTTGTCTTTTTTCTTAAACATTGGGTGCTGAGGAGAACTCTCCAGGGAGCATAGATCTTGCCAGATGAAATATTTACTTCAGACAAGAAAACAGAACGTCCAGGGGGCCTCCCTCTGCTTGTCCACGTAGAGGTACCCAGATGAGTAGCTGAGGACAATGGCCATCTCTGTGCAAAGGGGATTTCCTTATGGCCAAGTCTCAGTCGGAAGACACAAGGTCACCAATTCCAGGAAATGCCCCACCTTTTGGACATGATGACTTTTTTTTTTTTTTTTTAAGATTTTATTTATTTATTTGACACAGAGAGATCACAAGTAGACAGAGAGGCAGGCAGAGAGAGAGAGAGGGAAACAGGCTCCCCGCTGAGCAGAGAGCCCGATGTGGGACTCGATCCCAGGACCCTGAGATCATGACCTGAGCCGAAGGCAGCGGCTTAACCCACTGAGCCACCCAGGCGCCCTGGACATGATGACTTTCAAATAATTGTGTATGGGGGAGAGAGAGGGACCTGAAGTGGGCGTGGACAATCTGTGAGGAACGAAGAGGTGGCATTTTATGGGTAGAAAACATTATCCCAGGGAACGGGATGACAAACAAGGTCTCCAGAGGTGGCCAGATCTCAGTCCTTCTCACCAAGGCTCTGTCACTCGCTCCTCTTTTTCTTGGAATCCCCCGTATACCATCTTTGCCTCTGGTTAGATAATTGTCTCAGCCAAGCTCTTGGCAGGATGTCTCCCCACAGAGGCATACTAACATGGGTTGATTTATACTAGCATAGTAGAAGTGACCCCCAAGTCTGAAGTTCTTGTTCTGCACCAGTCACTGTGCCCAGGCGTACGTTTGTGTATGAGAACATCTAATCCTCATGACAAACCAGTGAAGAGATACTATTTACTCTCACAGTGTGCAGAGGAGGCAGGTTCAGGGAGATGAAGAACTGGATGAAGAAATTTCCAAAGCTGACAGAGCCAGGCTTCAGACTCAGCTGTGATACTGAGGTTGAAGGCCCACAGCTGCTCAAAGGGCCATCATGGGAGCAGGATCAAGGGCAACCTGTCAGAAAGGCCACATCCAGGTCCCACCCCAGACTTCCTGAGTTGAATTCTGCATCTTAATAGGGTGTGCAAATGGGTTAACTCACACACTGAAGTTGGAGAAACTACATTATCGCACTTTCAAAGCCCGTCACCCCATATTCGCGCGCACAAACCCAGAGCCCCCTCATCATTCAGAATAGCCTAGAAAGCAACCCAAGTGTCCATGAATGGATAATGGGTAAACAAAATGTGGGATATACATATAATGGGTCATTATTCAGGCTTAAGAAAGGAAGGAAATTCTCACGCCTATTACCACAGAGGTAAATTTTTAGAACATTCTGTTAAGTGAAATCAGTTAGCCACGTAAGGGCAAATACTGTATGATTCCACTCACACCAGGGACTTAAAGTACTTGAAGTCATAGAAAGGAAGTATGATAGCAGTTGCCAGGAGCTGGGGGAAAGGGGAAATGAGAAGTTGTTGTTTAATAGGTAGTGATTTTCAGGGTTTTTAAAAAAATATTTTTATTTATTTGAGAGAGAGAGAGATAGTGACAGAGACAGCAAGAGAGAGCACAAGCAAGGAGGAGAGGGAGAAGCAGGTTCCCCGCTGAGCAGGGAGCCCAATGCGGGGCCCGATCCCAGGACCCTGAGATCATGACCTGAGCTGAAGGCAGAGGCTCAACTGATTGAGCCACCCAGACACCCTGATTTTCAGTTTTGCAGGGTGAAAAAGTTCTGGAAATGGGTTGCATGGGAATGTGGATCTATTTAAGACTACTGAACTATACACTTAAAAGCAGTTAGGATGATAAATTGTGTACACGTTTACCACAAATGTGTTTTTAAAAGCTCATTACTACATGTTGCATTTAAAATGGTAGAAGGTCAGCCTTGGGAACTGAGTGGCAGCTTAGGGGAGGATAAGCTGATGAGGGAGGTTGGAGTTCATCTCTCCAATGAGGGGGTCTTTGGCCTTTGGGTTGTATGAAGATATTATATCTCAAAGACAAATCTAAAGAGGAAAAGTGGGGCCCTTTGGAGTGGCAATGGGAGTTTCCCAGAAGATGGAGTCTGAACTCCACCAGTAGTTTTGGGGGTCACTAGCTTATCCCCTGACCAGCCTCTGGGCAGATAGGGCTTTGTTAGGGCCACCGCAGTGAGGACCAACCTGGCAGAGCGGTAGGGCACAGCTGCGGCCATGAATGCTAGGAAAGTCTGGAACAGAGGTACAGCTGACCCCACTGCTTGGGCTTTCCCCCCACAGACCTGAGTAACTAGAGCTCTACACTCACCCTGTGGGTTCACAGGATGTGTAAAGGTTTCTCTCCTATTTATCTGAGCCAGCTGCCGCATACAGTCACACAAGGGGAAGCCCACACAGGAGTCTGGGAGGAGAGACACACCATATCTAGCTCCCAAGTCATGAGAGAAGTAATGAAAAAGACGAAGAAAACCAAGGTCATATGAAAGACACAAAAGCAGGAAAGAAGAAAGATGTACAGAAAGTTAGCAAAGAAAATCCTGAAAGTAAGATCAAGCATCTTATATATAGCATGGTATGAAATGTGAATAAATCTGTGCTCCCCTAATCAAAGTCAGATTTACTCAGGTTGGGTTTAGAAGAAAAAAAACTTCAAGCACGTGTTGTTTATAAGAGAACCATTAACACAAAGTGCTGTGTTAAAGGCTAAACAAAGAACAAAGATCAGGCAAACATAAATATAAAAACAGGATTGGGGGTGTCTGAGTGGCTCAGCCCATTGAGCTCCAGACTCTTCGTTTTGGCTCAGGTCATGATGTCGGTCAGGGTCATGAGATCGAGCTCTGAGTAGGGACTGAGGGCAGAGTCTGCTTGAGGCTCTCTCTCCCTCTCCCTCTATTCCTCCTCTGCTTATGCTCTCTCTAAAGAGAGAGAGAGAGAGAGAGAGAGAGAGAGATAAATACCTTACCAAAAAAAACCCAAAAAACAAAAAACAAAACCAGGATTGGTCATTGGAATATATGACAAAGAATTAAAATTAAAAAGTACAAAGCAAAGCAAAAAGTGACATTCTATAATGCCAAAAAGTACCAGTGAAGCTCTAATAATAGTGATAGACTGAGTAAAATAGCACTTAGATATCTTATCTAAAAATCAGTGGCAAGATGCCATTACAGTGGGACAAATAAATAAAAAAAGGAAAAAACTTATGTGCCAGGCCCTGTTCTAAGGCGTCTCACAAATATTAACAGATCTAATTCTCCTAGCAATCGGGAAATCAGTACTATTATCATCACTCTACAGGTGAAGAAGTGGAGACACAGAATTCCATCAGTTTCTCAAAATTTCATAACATGACCTGTCTCTGGGACCTGAGTGGCCTCAGAAAGGAATAAGTAATAATTCCTATAAGGAGTAAAGGAGTATTTATCACCCTCTCTCATTAAGCTACTCTCCCATGGACTTCCCAAAGCCCAAACAAAACCACCTGGATAATCCGTCAGCAAAAAGTTAAATGACATCCATGGCCCCATCATCTCTATCTGTTTGTGATTGTGACACACACACACACACACACACCCCTTCTGAAATGTGTTCTAGTCTGATGCTCAAGTTTAAATGAATCCTTTGAGCATGTGCGTCCTGCACATCCTTCAAACCTGTCTTAGAGTCATTGTTGTCAGTTTCAGAGTGGACTTTCAGGCTTAAAGGTGGCCATTTAGTTGAGGAGGGAGGCTGGGGGACGTTCCCTTGAGCACCACTGATGTCAGAGTGTGCTAAGTGGTAGCCCAGTAGACACACTGACATCCCTTTATGTTCACTCCCTCCCCCACATTTGCAACATTTCCTCAAAGGCCCTAAAAAAAGTTTTTTTTTTAAAAAGCAATTTCCATCTGTGACATTCCCAGGAAATCAGAAAAATTTGACAAGGAAAAATAGAGCAGACATGGATGTACTCACCAAGGAATGAACAATAGATTCTAAATTCAAGTTCAGTGTAGCTTGGGAAAAATAAATCACAACAATCATGAAGCACAATGTGGTTCTCCTTGGGGATTTCATTTCTTGAGGATTGAGTTGCTTTGCCTGAAATGTAAATATGAGAGTTTAGAGATAGAAGAATTTGTTTATCAAACAGAGGGAGAACAAGCAAACCCCGTTTCGAAGGTCACATGACGAAAAGAGGAGAATGGAAGGAACATGACGGTATCAACTGGAGAAAACAGCCTCTGCTCCAGACCCGGGGCTGAGGAAATGGTCGGGTTGGGAAGGATGGGGGTTGTGGATGGCTGTGTACCGAGGACAAAGGTACCAGATGTTTGGGTACTTTTCCTGTGTACATAGAGAAGGAGAGAGGGAATAAAAGAGAAAGGAGAAAGATGGGAGGGGGCAGAGCAGGAAAAAGAGAAAGACTACTGAGCAAGAAATACTTCAAACGTCGTGATCCAGTACACACAGTAACTGGACAAAAGGACTCAGAGTACAATACTTACCTTTGCTACATGCCTCACACTCTGATATTTTCAATTCGATCCTATCTTACCCTATTTTTCCTTCAAATTCTGATAGCAACCCATTAAAATTGACCTCATGATGCATATTAATGGACTATGACTCATTAGTATGAAAAATCCTGGACTTCATCATAAAAATATAAGTTGTGTTTTATAGTCTTTTACAGTAATATGGTACACAACATAGAATATTCATATCACGTGTCCCATCTTATGCACTGATTTTTGATAGCTACTTCTGTATAATGCTGGTGATTAAGATGACATTTTTTGGTGACTAGATTGATCATTACTGCATTTAAAAAGTTGAATATCGGGGGCGCCTGGGTGGCTCAGTTGTTAAGCATCTGCCTTTAGCTCAGGTCATGATCCCAGGGTCCTGGGATGGAGCCCCGCGTCGGGCTCCCTGCTCAGCAGGAAGCCTGCTTTTCCCTCTCCCACCCCCCCTGCTTGTGTTCCCTCTCTTTGCTGTGTCTCTCTCTGTCAAATAAATAAATAAAATCTTTAAAAAAAAAGAAGTCGAGTATCAGTTTGCATCATTCCAACCCTCGCGGGTCTGGGGACTCAGACAATCTACTTCGTACAGATTTCTTTCCTCGCTGAGTTTTTTTTTTTTTTTTTTTTTTTTTTTTTTACAGCCATGTTCTTTTGTGAAAAGAGCAGGAAATCAAGAGACAGAAGTTACAGATTAAGATCTAAGACCACCATAAACTGCATATCCTTGGGTAAGTCACTTATCTTCACCGAGTTCAATATTCCCCATCTACGAAATGGGGACAGTTCTACCTCCTCTTATTTTCTCACAGACTTTCCTGAAGCTCAAATGATTGAAGACCATGAAAGGCCACAGGGGTGCAAAGCTGCAGTGGTTTCACGCTGGTCATTGGTAGAGTCCAGAGGGCAGCCATCAGGAAGGGCAGGCCTTGGCCCAGGCATTGCAGCGAGTGGCCAGGATAACGCACAGATGGGAGCCGAGACTTACAGGCCAGGGAGAATTGCATTTCAATCACCGGCTGCTGGCTCTCTCCTTTTCCTCTTCCCCAGTGGAAAAGAGGGGAAGCATAAGGCCCTGGAAAACTGACCCAGTCTGCAGATCTGGCAATCAAAATACATTTTTAAAATTCTGCAACTCAATGGCTTTTGGAAAATGCTTTGCAATTTAGGTTACGAGAATAGATGAATCTCAACCAGATGCATCTGCTGTAGGGTCTTTGTTAGAAGGAACAGGCTTCTGTGGGTATTGAGCGGACTCAGCCTGGTGATAACAACTGCTCCTGGGCTGAACTGGATACTTAGGAGGCAATTTAACCTTTTCAGGCCCCACCTTAGTGCGCTCAACTAGCTGCTTCCAGCTAGAGGCAGTTAATTGAGGGAATGAGATATAGTAACTGAAGGGTTAATGAGCCTCCCTTGACCTCTGCCAGCCAGGGAGGGACCCAGGTGTTAGACCAACTAGAGCTAACTCTAAATCCTCTCCACCATTTCCCAGTGGTGGCCTTGGGGTCAGAATTAGCAGGAATTATAATGTCCCCAGATGGCCACATCTAGTCCTTTTGTATAGGCCACTGGCCAATACTGTCCACTGTCCCCATGTTCCCGTAGCTTCCCTAGGGACAGTTTTTGATGAAATTAACACTCGTCTCTCTGTTGACCTATTTAGTGACAACAAACTTACAAGTCAATAGAAATGTAGCACAAGTCAATAGAGATCCCACTATGGGGAAGGGAATGTTCTCTGGATGCAGGAGAAGGAGAACAGGGATTGTTTCCACAGTAATGGTGAGGGGTGAGTTCTCCACTTATAGAAGAATGTCACCATGTTGATGGAAAGGTGATATTAAAAATACTTGACAACCAATTTGTTTGGTCATACCACTGGCCTGGCCAATCAGAACGGTGATACCAGCTGAAGATCAGCTCAGCTTTTGGGGTTCCTAGGTTTTGGGAGATATCTGAAGACAAACTTCCCTTATCTATATCAACAATCTTTCATTAACCCTCAGCTCACAGCTGTTCTCATCCATCAGGAGCCAATGGACAGTTTAACTTGGCTAATGGTGAAAAAAAAGATCCCAATTCACCCAATTAAAAGCAGGGAGTAGAACTCCAGATTCAAGACAATATATCTTCAGTAGGGTCCCTTTAATTGTAAATACTCTCGAAGTTCCTATTCATGCTACATTCCTGGATTAAATGGCAGACAACCTCGGAGAAACGAGAAGCGCAGAGACAAACAGGCAAAGAAAAAAGAAAACGATCTGACGTTGTTCTCAATTTCCTTCTCTTTTTAAATTGTAAATGCTGGATAGTCTCTACTAAAATTCACCAACATGAATGAGCCAGCTGTGTCTTAGAAAAAGCTGGGAACTATGATCTCATGCTCAGTACAAACCCCGGGGTGATGAGCAACTTCCCATCTTCTCTAGCCCTATTTTCCTGTCTGCGAAGTTAGAAGACAGGGAGAGGGAAATCAAGTGTCCTGACGTCATATGCCAGGAATAAGTCCTCAGGATTCCCAGCAGCACCACATTTGTAGGGTGGGGGTTTGGCTTCCTTGAAGACATTCTCTTGTGGAGTGATTACACATCAGGAACCGCCATTGTGAAAATGACCTGAAACAGCCCAGGGAACTGTTCTCCCAGATCTCAGGTACCACCAGTGCTCCAAATCAACTGCTCTCCTGGAAACCCTTCATCAGCCCTGACCTGCCCAGACTTTATTGGCAAGGAAGAGGGGGGTGGGGGGGTGCTGAGTGGTGAAGAGGAGCAAATGTGCTCACATGCCTTTGCAAGGTTAGAAGCATGTTCACACAATGGCCACGTCTGGAGGTCTGGTGCCCCAATGTCATCATCAAGTTGTGACTTCCAGCTCCATCTAAGTAGGGCAATAGTGGGACTCATTCTGGAAATGACTTGTTTCCTAAGCTCTACACAGCTCTGCCTTTTCATGTCCTCTGATATCCTTAGCCCCTCTCTCCTGGGAACTTTGGCCTGGATAGTCTCCTGGCTCCTCCTGAGGAGCAGGAAGGAGAGGCGACAAAGTGAATCCACACTTGCTCAGTCTCTGAGCAGGTGCCTCCTCCTGCCTCCAGCCCAGGGCTCTGCTCCCCACTTCAGCCTGGCACGCAGTCCCTCCCCTTAGCATTGCCTGGGGGAAAAAAGTTCCCTGGGGTATTTGTGCCTCACCTCCTCCAGTGGTTCTTAGCCCTGGCTGCACTACAGAACCATCACCTGGGGAGTTTCTTGTTTTTCTTTTTCCATTTGCTTGGTTGTTGTTTTAAAATCACCCTAGACCCATTGAACTAAAACGTCTGGGGGATGGGAGCCAAAATTCTGTATCCAGCAAAGCTGTTTCTGGTGCATAGGGAGGTCTGAGGTCTGCAGATCTGTATCCTCAGCAATCTAATGCAGCAGTCTACATTCCCCTGCATTCTAGTACCTTCCATCACCAGCCTATAGCTCTCTCTACTAAAGAAAGCATATAGAAACAGAAGCTTGAGGGGATTTATTTAGGAAGCAATCAGTCAATGGTGAATGAATGAATGGATTAATGGAAGTGTGGGCTATGAGGTGATCTTCTTAATAACATTTTGTTTGTTTGCTTATTTGTTTTGAGAGAGAGAGAGAGCGAGAGAGCTCGAGTGAGGAGGGGCAGAGGGAGAACAAAAGAGTATCTTAAGCAGGCTCCACACTCTGCACATAGCCTCATGTGGGGCTCAATCTCAAGACCCTGAGATCATGACCTGAACCAAAATCAAAACGCTTAAGAGACTGAGCCCCTCAGGTGCTCCCTACTCAATAGTTTCTGATACAATCCAATAGTGGAGGCTGTTACTTGAGATTGTATTTTATATCTCATTTAGTATCAAATATGTTGCACACTTAGGCGCTGACAAATACAGAGTGTTTTCTGCAGCCCCCAATTGTGCTCTGCCATCACAAACTGAAACGAGTCATGGTCCTTGCCCCCAAGAAGCTCTCAGTCTCATTGGGAAGGTGCCAAACATAGACTGAAAAACATCAACATAAAAACCACTATGTACTGAGTATGCGCTGTATACCAGGCATAGTGCCCAGTGCAGTCAATGGGTTAACTTGCTTCACCTGCCTCTCACAATGATCCTGTGATGTAGGTATTTTTATCCTAATTCATAGATGAGAAAACGAGGGCCCAGTGGAATTCACCCAGAACACGCAGCTAGTAAGGAACAGAGCCAGATCCGTCCCCAAGTTGTCTCCCAAGTGAGCCACAGTATGCAAGTGATAAGCATGGCTAGAGCTGAGGACTGGGGGAAAGTGGGGTGAGTTTGGGACTGCCTAGGGTCCGTGGCCAGACTCTGAAGGATGGGTGATGCTTTCATGTGTAATGAAGAAAGGAAAGAGAACCTCAAGTGTAGGACATCAGCATCAGCAGAGGAACAAAAAAAGCCCAAAGGGTGAGGTTTAGCAGTCCCCTGTGCGCCTCCTGGGAGTCCCTTGAGCAGCCTGCCCAACCACCATGACGTAGGCCCAGCCATGGTCCCCAGGAGGGCATTGTTCTCCCAAACAATGACTGGCCCCAAAGAAGGCAGAGTTATTTCTGCTGTGATTTGGAAAGAGAATTTGGTGGCATCAGGGCTTGGGTGATTCCCTCCTTCCTGTAGGAGACTGGAGTGAAAAGAGGACCAACTTCAAAGTGAAACAGGCTTGCGTTCTGATTTGAGCTCCAGCCTTAATGATGGGTGAGACACTTGACCCCACAAAGCCCTAGTCTTCTGGCAGGAATGACAAGGATCTAAGCATTCGCACTGCAGCTTCACTGTGGACATTGGGGATCATGCCCGTGAAGGACAAAAGAGCCTGGTCATCATTGTAATTTGCTGTGGGCTGAGCTATGTCCCTCCAAAATTGGTATGCTGAAGTCTAACCCCCAGTACCTCAGAATGTGACCTGATTTGAAGATAGGGTCTTAAAAAAGGTAATTAAGTTAAAATGGGGTCATTACAGTGGGCCCTCATCTCATATGACCATTGACCTTATAAGAAGAGGAGACTAGCATGCAGATACAGAGGAAGGTGCATGGGAAGATCCCAGAGGGTGAGGAAGATCTACCAGCCCAGGAGGGAGGCCTCTGCAGAGATCACCCCTGCTAACCTGTTTGTCTTCGAGTTCAAGCTCCAGGTCTGTGAGGAAATAGATTTCTGTTGTTTATACCATCTAGTCTGTGGGACTTTGTTATGGCAGCTCTGGAAATCTAATTAGAATTCAATAAACATGATACTCCCTTATTTTTTATTTAGAAAGGGTGAGCATGACCTCTGGTCTGTTGCTCAACATTTATTGAGCGCTTATTCTGAGTATGTTTTTATGAAAACTAAAAACTGAATTATTGGTGTATCCGGACAGAGCATAAACACACACTGTCCAAGATGGGAGACAAATTAGAGTTCATCTCTATTTTCAGCACTGCCCCCAGCCTCCCACACCCCTTAGTTTTTCAGACGAGGAAGCTGTGAAGGGCTGTCAGCCTCAAAGTCAGGACTCAGGAGGTCAGCTGAGCATTCTTAAAATTCTAGACAATAATAGTGTCCTAGAGTCGGACAAGCCATTTCTGATACAATTATGGATAGAATTGTCATCAAAGTTGATGCTGAGAAGTACGTAAGTCAGTCCTTGTAATTTATGAGGTGCTTCCTCTGTTCTCCATGAAGCTGAGACCCCTCCAAGGATCACATCACGTAACCCTCTCAATGATCCTGTGGTACCACTCAATCCTCTCCACTTTTCAGAGGTAGAAATGGAAAGTTAGAAGGAAGAGTAACTCACCAAGGCCACATAGTTGACACACAGTAGTGACAAAATTATAAGCTAAGCAGTCCTTCTCACTAGGTCATTCTTTGGGTTGCAAGGCCTTCCTGGTGGGATATCAAGAGGAATAAATGGAAAACTTTCTCTGTATGGACACTGGATCAGGCAACTGGAACTACGAGTTCTAGCCTCACTCTGCCACTAACCAGTTGTGTGATCTGGGGCAGGTCCCTTCATCTTTCAGGGTCTCAACTGCATTATCAGCAAAGACAGAGAGTTGACTCTACTGTGGTATGGGAGTTGGCCTCGGAGGTCCCATTACTGTTCAAAGAGTGTAAAATTTCTCATGTTTATTTCAAAAGCAAGGTAACCTCACTTAGACTTCTGAGCCTAAACATAACTCTCTCTTGGATTTATCCCACCCACCGCTGACTTACGATACAGTTCAGGTCTTCACTGCCCCTCACCTGCACCACTGCAATGGCTTCCATTCTTTCCCTCATTGTCTACATGGATACAGGATTAATCTTCCAGAAGTGCCCTTCTCGCATGTTCTCTGTTCAGCTCCCCAGAAGCAATTGCTTTCGTTGATGCTCAAGGCCTTCCAGGACCTGGATTTTATATTCCAGAGCAGGCACAGTTAATAAGCATTGATCAGATTTTCACCACTGAAGGGGGCTGATTTTTCATAACTGAAAATGGTGTAAGGGATTTCCAGTGTTCTTACATAAGTGCAAATGGAAAAATGGATCTTTGAGAATTAATCCTGGCAGTGGGGAGGGGCAGGTCTTATTGTCAAACTACTTTTCAGTGTTTGGCAAAACCAAAATAATCCTGCCATTTACTTGGCTTGGTAATTTCCAACTTTCTCTGCCTCTAAAACTCAGGAAAATCACTGCATATTCAAATTCTATCCTCCTGGCTGGAGGTTCCTTGATCTCTTCAGCTATACATAGTCTCTACTTCCTCCTAACACCTGCTCTTAATCTAGGCCCTAACCTTCCTCCTTGTATTCTATTTATTGTTCTAAGTATATCATGAAGCAATTCTATTTATTCCCTTACTCATGTATCCTTTTCTGTATTCATTCACTGCACAAACATTGATTAAGCCCTGCTAAGTGCAGGCACCCTGCTAGGTGCAGAGGAAGCAACAGAAAACAAGGGACTGTTCCCTGTCTCTGTGGAGCTAAGAGTCTAATGGAAGAGATGAGCATCATTGTAGAAGCAGTGACACAATTCATTGTTTCACTATGACCGTGAAAGTATGACCAAGGAGAGCAATCAGAACACTAGTCCATTGTTGAGAACCTATTATGTGCCAGGCACCAAGCCAAGCATTGACTATATTAAATCTTTTTATTCTCACAGCAATTCCAGTGCAAGGGGCCTAGTATGATAGCTAATGAACAGTATGATATGAAATGAACTGTGCCCCAGAATGGTTAAGTATTTTGCCCCAAATCACACAGCTAGTAAGTGGCAGAGCCAGAACGTGAACCAGAGAAATATTACTGCAGAGCCCTTTTTAACCACCGTGCTCAAATGTCTAATAAAGCTTGTTAACACAGGGACTTGACCTAGTTCTGGGGATCTGTGGTCAGCATCCTGGAGAAAGTATTTAATGAGGTTGAAATCTGAATTGTGAGTTGGAATTAGCTGAAAACAAAAGAGAGGTCAGAGGGAGAGGAGGATGAGGGTTCCAGGCAGAAGGAAGATCTTGTGCAAAGGCCCTGAGGTAGAAAAATGCATGGCACATTCAAGGAGCTGCGAATGGGCCAGAGTATCTGGAAAACCAAAAGGAAGCAGGGGATGGTTATGGGAAGGCTTCTGAGGTGAGCAGAACCCAGGGAAAGCAGGGTAATTGCAACCACAAGAGTAGTAAGATTGATTAGGAAGACCATAGAGAGAGTAGAAATGACAGCCTAGGACTGAGGCCCACAGAATTCCAACAACCATAGGCCTTGTCAAAGAAAATGATTGAGCCAAGATGTTTGGGAATGAGAGACCAGAAGGCAGGAAGGAACCAGGACTAGAAGAGGGTCTGGAACCAGGGAGGGTCAGGTTTTAAGAAGCAGAGTGTGGTCAATTACATCCATTGGTGCTGAAAGGAGCATACAAAGGGGGATATGATTGCCTATTGGATTTGGACACATGATGTCTTCTCAGCAAGGGGGCTCTCCTTGGAGTGCGTGGGGAGGAAATCACATTGGGGGCAGTTGTACAGTGAGTGGGAGATGAGGGCATAGAGTCAGTGAGTGTAAAGACTTTAAGAAATTTGGTTGCAAGGTGGAAGAGAGAGTGGAGATTTTCCCATATGTAACCAGCTTGGCTCTCCTGTTACACACAGTAGTGATGTTATAGTTGTGACTTTCTTTTTAAGAAAGGAGCTAATTGCATTGCACGGGAGGACTCTACCAAGGGGAGTCATGCCTCCTACTAACACATGGCCTGTGACTGGCTAACTAGACAAGCTACTGTCCCCTTGGAAAGAAGCCCCTGGTGTGTTTCCCTCTTCCCTGCTTTGCACGTTCTGGGGTACAGACTACATAGTCACATAGCTATTCTTTTAAACATGTACTTCTGATCAAAATAGTAGGCGGGAGACTGAAATTACATATAAACATACACCATTCTCTGACTGGAGGATAATTCAAAGCAGATTCCTTTTGATGGTATGTGCAAAATGGTAATACCAAATTTCAGAGGAATCGCAAATTTTTCTGGGATTATTGCTCTTGGCTTATCCCATGACGCACAGGGTACCATCCGTAACCTCTGTCCCGAACTGCAGAAATACAGATTAAAAATCCTCAAGTATAACTTTAAGAGCTGCCCTCACAGATCTGTATTTTCAACTGCAGAGGCGATAAGACTTATCTTTGCTGACATTATTTAATTAGATGATTCATCCCTCGCACATGCAGAACAAGAAGCTAAATATTTATTTAACACGAACACGAACCACAATGCCAATTAAAGGACTGCCCTGAAACCTTTTTTTCTATTTAATTTTCCCTTGCCTTGAACTAAGGTCCCGCAGCAGCATTGTGTTGGGGCGGCTCAGGACTCTCAGATTACAGAGGAACATTTGTTTGTACACAATGGGGTCAAGTTTTCCAAAACACACTGCACATGTGTGCCGCGTTGATAACCTTTTATACTTCTTCCCTTGTTGTAAATCCCTGGAGGGTTTTAACCTTTAAGCAAGAGATTGCCATCTTGATGAAAACATGAAGTTCCCAACTCGGCTCTTATCTCATCTATCTTGCTACTTTCATTTGCCATGTGGAGGGGTTTCCCTAAGCCCCAGGAAAACAATGCCAGGGGTGCATTCCAGGGGCGAGGGAGGGTAGCCCTGTGGTTGGCTGTTGTGCTGGATAGAGCATCAGAGGGCTTGGGTATGCGTACAAGCCTTCTAGTTCTATGGTTCTACCCTTCAGCAAGTTGATGCAAAAGAATACTGGAGTATTACTCATGATAATAATGGACCAATTGGAGCAGTCTCTGGTCACTCTGCAGGAGCAGAAGCTTGGAGGCCATCATTCTGGAGAGTGGGGAGGTCCATGGGAGGGTCTGAGGGCTGGGTGGCTAAGGTGGATGTGAGCGGGAACCACACTGGGCATTCCAGGGGCTCAAGGCAGCCATTTACAACATAACTTAAAATATGCCAACATCTTAAGAATTGGCAGGACCACCTTAGCTCTCTGTGTCTCCTGCTTTCAGGAGCCCTTACTCCCTCTGTCTCCTGAGACAAGGCATTGCTGTCCTTGGCCAGTGACTTCATTTCTCTGAAATTTTCATTCCCCCCTCTAGGGATTCTGTTAGACTTTAAGAATAAAGTATGCGTATGATTCAAGATGATAAAACTATTATTTTTTTCCCCCAAAATACAGTACCCTGAGAAATCATGAACATTCCAAGATTTCTCTAATCTGGACAGTGAGATGTTCATCAATGCCATTCTTCACAAGTCCCTGTCCTTCTTGGGTTCTTGGTTTCTGAAGTCAGTTAGCGCCTCTTCCTTTGCAGCACCTCCCCCCACCCCACCCCAGTCTCTTATCACTCCAGCTTTTGTTCCCTTCTCTCCTCTGTCCTCCCTTCCCTCCTCCTCCTCATCTGCAACTGCTCCACCGTTAGTCCGTCAAAAAATGTCCTGGGTCCTTGGTCCCCCCCCCCCCTTGACACCCTCTCTCTTAGGGAACTTGCCCACTTCTGTAGTCTTAGTTATCAAGTTACGTGAGAATTCCCAAAGCTTTATTTCCACCCTGATCTCTTTGCTACATATCAGGAGGGGCTCCCCAACTGTACCATCTACACCTGGGTCAAAATTCAGCTCACCCAAGACTGAATGTCATTCTCTCCCACTGCTACCTCCTAACCTATCTCTTCCCAGATTTGCCAATGGCTGGACTCACTCTCCGGGTTCCTGGATGCACCACACCACAGGTAGTGAACAGGAGAGGAAGCAGCAACTCAACCAGCCACTGAGTCCTATCCCTGCCTCTGCTGCTGCCTGCTGTCCCCTGGCCACCACCCTGGTTTGGACATGATCACCCCACACCTGTCTGATTGCAGCCATCTCCTGGATAGGCTTCCTCACTCCTTCCTCCACCTGCTCAGTAACCCAACACACCATCAGCAGATGCATTTGCATGGAATGCTATTTTCCATAGATTGCTGTCTACTGCATTCAAATTCTTCAAACTTTCTCAAGTGACCGAGGAATATTTGGGCTCCTTTACCTGGTGAGCACGATCGCCACAACCTCAATATGAACCCAGCTCTGCCACATTTTTCTTCCACCACACTGGGATACAGAGCAGACAGACCACTCGCAAGCTTTCATTGTGCCTTCTTTTGCAAAAAGCGTCATAAATATTAATCATAAATGTTGGTCGAATGGATTGCTTCTCAAACCATCCTTGGCCACTGAAATGTCCCATTCCTCCTTTCTGAGTTTTACTCCTTCCAGATCATGCTATTTCCTTAGTAACAGCGACAGTTGCTGTCATTTACCAAGCTCTTGCTACATGCCAGGCATTAGACGAAGCACTCTGCGAGCACTTGGCTCATTTAATCCTCAAATCCTATATTGGTGAAACTACCGTGGTCCCCACTTTACAGGTGAAGGAACTGAGGCATGAGTAAATTAAATAACACACCCCAGGTCACACGGTAAAATAGGTAATTCTGTTGCCAAAGTCTGAACTCTTGCTTGATCTCTGGAGCACACTGTCGATGTTCTCGTCTCCGATGTTCTCGTCTCCTCCAGAGATGTGTCTTTCTCCAGACTGCCCTGCGAGTCTCTGCCGTGCAGGTCCTTCTGCAGTGCTCTTGTGAGTGTCATAGCACAACATCGTCATTAGGCAGGACTCAGGTCAGACTGTCTGAGCTGCAGTCTCGACCACACTAGTCGCTGCTTTTGCGTGTCTCAGGCAACTTACTTACAACCGGGTGTCCCTTCATCAGTAAGATTGCTACTATAATAGCACTTGCTGTATAGGTTACTGAACAACTAACTAACTGAGTTAACAGTCTTTGTAAAGCACCAAGCCGCATGGCACATAGTAAGTGCTCAGCAAATATTACCAGTTATTATTAAAATTCCCAATGCCTGTGTGTTGCCTCCTGTTATGAGTGTGAGCTAACTGGGGCACCTGGGTGGCTCAGTTGGTTAACAGTCTGCCTTTGGCTCGGATCATGATCCCAAGGTCCTGGGATGGAGCCCTACATTGGGCTTTCTGCTTACCAGGGGAGTCTGAACCTCGGCCTTTCCCCCCAGTTCATGCTCTCTCTCTCTTAAATAAATAAAATCTTAAAAAACAAACAAACAAACAAACAACAACCAAAAAAAAAAAAAATGCGTGAACGTTAGCTAAAGGAAAGGATTCTCTGCCTCAGTAATTCCCTAGCACTTAGCAAGTCTACCCAGCACAAATGTTTCCTCCAAACTCTGCCTCTGAAGTTTTCACTTACAGGATGATTTTTAGGAAATAGGCAAGATGTCAGTTATCGAACCTTCAGGACCGGAAATCATGCAATGTGAGTTGAAACACCGAGGGGGTAAATAACTTGTGAATTCATAGTGTACCTACAGCCCATGCAGATATTTTGGTCAACAAGCCTTCCTGCACCATCTACTATGTGCCAAAACTCACAGGCACCGGGGACATGGACTTAAGCTGAGAGAGCCCTTCCCAGCACTCTCTACACGGGACACAAACATGACAGCAAGGACCCACACTAGCTTGAACTATATTGAGAGATGTTGGTGGGGAGGAGAGAGGATTCTAGGGGCACGTTTTATGATTTAAAAACAACCCTGATTTATTGTCTATCCATATGTAGATCAGTCCAGAAAGTGGCAGATCACACAAAGGATAATTAGTATTTCAGTCTTTCTTCTCTTTCTGGGGATTGGGACACTCATGTTAAAGTCACATGGAATAAAATGGATGGCCCCATAATCATCTGGCACTAGACGAGCACATCCTGTTTACCTAGAACATTTAATCTGGGTTTTGAAAAATCTGCAAGGACCAGTCTATTTGCAGTGAAGTCAGGGGTGTGGCATCTCCCTTGTCGGGGAGCTGGAAAACTCTGCATTCTCATGTGTGAGTGTGAGATGGGTCTGCTTCTGTCGTAGGCAGCAGCAGCCAGAATCTTAATACGCATTGCTCACGTGCTCACAGCGCGGGCACTCCCGGCCCCAGCTTCTCGGCACACGAAGAAGGGTTGCTTCTGTTTCTCCAATTAGCCACTTTATCTCTTACATCTAGCTATATGAGAGAATTACTTCAGAGATTAAAAAATATATACAATGCCCAGAGATTCTGATTTCGTTGTTCCAGGGATGTGTCTAGGCATTTTTCTTTTCTTGTTCATTTCTGGGGTGATACTAATGGACAGCAAGTGTTGGAATCCGCAAAAATCTGGTCCAGGCAATAGTTTGATCTATCTACAGAATTCCAGCAAACCTGGGAATCCATGTTGCTCCAGAGCTGACAGGATCTAGCCAATCAGTTAATTCTCTATTAAACATGCTTCCTATCCTTATATTACTACCCAAAAATGGGGTTGGAAAGCCAGAGACCTGGGTTTTTTCCTTATCTTGGTGCCCCCAAAAGATCCATTGTGTGATGCTGGGCAAACCACTTGGTTTCTGAAACTTTTATTTTTGTGTTCCATAAAACGAGATAGGACATCTGCTTCCCCTGTGGTGGAGTGAAAGAAGGGGCTGGTCTCTGCTGGAGCTGGTGCCCTGGCGTACAATGAAGAGGTTAATTGGATTAGCCAGGCCTGGGAGAGAAATTCCGGCAGACAAATTTAACAGGAGGCTTAAGAAGCACTATAGAATGTCCAAATTCGGCAGGGCCAAGTGGCCTTCTTGTTTGGGTTAGAGAAACCTTGAGAAGGCCAAGAAATTACCAAAAAACAACTGAAAGTATTTTGTAATTACTCTTGGATTTGACAGTGCCTATATGTAACTTCTTTCCAAACCTTCTCTCTCCATGACCCATACCAACTTGTTCATAGTGATTTTTAATTCGTCACTCGTCTCATAACATTGTATGGGGGAAAAAAAAAATGAAAGGCCCCTTTTTTACAGAAGGCTAGAAGAGGTAGAAAGTGAACTTATCTGTTAAAAAAAAAAGTTATCATCCATTATATAAAAAGGAAATCTCTCCCACCCTATCCTATCTTCCCTGGATGAACCACTTAATCTAAGTAGCTTCTAGTTAGCTACCTAGCTACCCATTCATCCATCTATCTAATTCACTTTCCTCTCCTGTCCTTTCCTCTCCTCTCCTCCCCTCCCCTTCCCTTCCTTTCCTTTCTTTTTCATCTTTCATTTCCAAAACAAGGCTGCCTTTGATGGCCTTCAAGAGAGGGCCAAACCTCCAGTTGGAAAATCTAGAGTTTAATCCATGGGGGAACTATTATTATTACTTGATGAGGCCAAAATCAACACAAAAGTAATAATGATAAAAATGAGTAAAACTCTTTCAGACTTGTCTAAGTGCTGAAAGTGCTGTTCGTACCCTCCCTTTGTCATTTTATCTTTGAGTGAGAGAAGGTGCTGTTAAAGACAGGTAAGTGAATCTGACAGTGGGAATTTATTGTACTCTGTGCCCTGGCTTGTCCTGAGAGCTGAGAAGACAGAAATAACTGGGAAGATGCACAACACACTATTGATGGGGTATTTGAGGGGAGGAGAAGAAAAGAGTGGGTACTGGAGAGCATGAGACATTGTTACAGCAGGAATATATTCATGTGCTACTGGTATCATCCGAACATGAAAGACCAAAAACCCGAGCCCTTCATGAAAGGAAAAACTGAGTGCCAGTGAAGTGGCATAGGCTGGCTTTCTACAGAGCATAAGAAAACATGGTTTAAGCAAGCAACACTTCAGAGAGACTCTCCTCCTTCTAGAACGCTCAAGACAAGTCTGCCCATCTCCCAAAGCCAGCACTTTTCTTATCTTCCTTCCTAGCACTGACTGTAAACTCTTCCCCTCCGTCATGGGTGAGAAAGGACTGCTGGACACTTTGGAGATCACCCCTTGTCCCGGTGACTGCCTGAGAGCTGACAGAGTTCACAGTGTAGCCTCTTGCTTTGTCAGCACAACCATAACATGGCTGCCTGGCCATGGACACGCTCATGGCAGCGTTCATGAATGCTCTCGTCTATGGTATTTTCTGGCTCAGGGATGGGAAAATTCATTGAACAAAAAAAACAAAAAACAAAAAAACAAAAACGAAAAAAGGAAAGAAAGAGGAAAAGAAAAGAAAAGAAGGAAAGAAAGTAAGAAAGAAAAGGAAAGAGAAAGAAAGCTCTTTATTATAGAGGAAACCCTTAAAAGATGCCATTTGGTTACGGGATACCCAGTCTTCCTAAACACAGTCTCATCAACTTGGCCAACAGCCTGCAAACGCTCTTGACCAAATATGCTTTACGCAGGCAACATCCATGTCACAGCCACACAGAAGGAAATCAGGCAAAGAGGATCAGAACTGGGCGATGTCTTAAAAGAAGTGTGTAAGTGACTGAGGTGCCCCTGAGGTCTTGCTACAGAGGGAGGTGAACCACAGCAGAAGACATGTTACCTGTCCGCCACCGCAGTCCCCAGGCTGGCTTCTGCTCTGATCAGACGCCTAAAACCATCCAGGTTTCCCCTATGAGGCCATCTGCCCCACGGTCTCCAAGAAAACCTATACCCGGTGAAGGCAAAGCCGAGCAGGATTCATTGTGAGGGCTCAGGCAGGACTGGCAGCTCCGTGCCGGGCTCAGCCTCACCGCTCTCCCGCGCCTCCCCTGCCGTGGTCCTCTGAGCCTCACAGCGCCATCCGTGAGAGGCTCGCTGCTGTTTGAAAAACAAGAAGTGATTTCCTGGTCCTCTTCCCCGGATGGCGTGTGCGATTTCCCTTACGCCCATGGGAAGTCCTTCAGATCCTTCTTATCTGGAAACCTCTCCACTGAGTGGCCAGACTTGTTTGGCCAATGCCCCTAGTCCTTGCTTTCCTTTCACCAAAGAAAAAATGAGGAAAATGAAACCAAAGCAAACCCCAAATGGGTTAGGGCTAAGGGGGTGGTGTAGGATGCCTTGTTTAGACCTTCCAAAGATGTTCACTAAATTGGATTGTGTTTTCAGAGTGGGAGGAAAACAATGATGAGTCCTTGTCTCTGGCAGTGTCAAGAAGTCAGAAAATTAAAAAAAAAAAAATCCCCAGCAGAGTATGAGAAGACCTAGAACTGTCATTAGCCCTAGCCCTGGGCTTTAGAGAGAGCTGCCCTTCAAATCTGCCACATGAAGGGGATGGCTGGTTCTCTCAGATTTCTGGGAAAACTCTATGGTTATTTATGCTTCAAAGGCTGTGATGCTTAAAACATCATCTTAATAACAACACTAATATTTCAAGGTAAGAAGAAACATGGAAGATGGCCAGTTGGCAGACGGCAATCAGATTGATGGGTTTAAAGATGAATTGTAATCAGAGATTTTTAGCTGGAGGTGACCTACCCATCCTCATTTTACATGTCAGGAAACTTGGATCCAAGGAAAAACGGTGATTGCCCCAGGTCAGAACACAGATGAGAAGGAATAGAGTATCATTCACTCGTTCTTACATGTTAGTGTGGGCAATGGTCAGTTTCCTACTCCGGACCCTGGCCCCACAGGGAAGTTGACGAAATCTGCCTTGCAAGTAAGGGGTTCAGGTGGGTCTGATGCTGGCAGTCCTCAGACTGTGTTTAGAGAAACCCCTGAAACGTCAGAGCAAGGACTCCAGTGTCAGACTAGGGGATTCAAACTATAGCCCCACGGGTTTCTATTTATGCGGCCTTTTACACATTACAACGCTTCCCTGAGACTTGGTTTATTTTGTGTGAGAGTAGATAACAGGCCTGCTGAGTTTACAGGTTCCAGTGCGATCCTGGCAGAGAGGAGGAGCTCGAGAACTCTTTGGGACTCTCTGGGGACCTGGGCTCTAATACTACAAGCTCATACTCTTGTCCTGTTTCACACCACCTCTCTCTCCTTTTAGCCCACCTTTCCATTCGGTCAAAGCTCTCACCCTTAGGCATGTTGACAACTGCCAGTGGTACTCAGGCTTGAGATGGAAGTTAAGAATTTTGACAAAAAAGAGGACGACCCTTCACAATGTCATTCCAACTTCTGGGGCTGATTCTCAAATGCACTCTATAGTTCATTCCATGTCCTGGTTAGGACTTGGGTGGACGGTTAGGCAGTCAGGGCCAGGGTCCCCAGCAAGAAAATACAGAGCCAGGACAGCTAATATCAAACAGCACTGACAACCTGTTTGCAGCTCAGACAGGAGCGCACTAGCATTTTGCTTTGCAGCCTTTGCAGAAATGACTTCTGCAAAATGGCCTAAAGTAAGACAGTTAACCACAAGGCATTGGTCAATATCATGGGCCTGGAGCAGTTAAGACCCAAGCCACCAGCTGTCAGCAAAAAAGACCATCAGCATGTTGACAGGAACCTAACAATTAAACAGATACGTGGCCAAAGCTCTGACTGGTACAACTCAGCACGCCCTGATTGCTTAAGACAGTTCTGCAAAAGAGCTCACAAAAACCCGTAAACTTAGAAACGCCAGGGGCAAACCTCTGGGCCCCCCTTCCTCTCCAGGAGCTTTGTGCTCTTACTCAATGAACTCTGCTTTGCTGCCCGCCACTCTTCGTCTGGTCTGCCTCTTCTTTCTTCACAGCGGCGTGACCAAGAACCATGGGCACTGAAGGCAGAGAAATCCTACCATATCGTCACCGGGAGATGTGGTATTTGCCCACCCCGCTGACTCCCCACTTCCTCCTTTCTGCCTGCCCAAAGTCTGGCTGGGGAACCCACGGAAGGCAGCCTATTCCCTAGGGTCTGAGGGCATCGTGCTTGGTCTACAACACGCTGATCTCCTTCTCCTTGCTGGGCAGTGGCCTGTGCTTGGATGTGAGGCCGACTGTGGTTGCTCATTACCTCCGGATTTACCTTTCAGGGCACAGTAAAAGTCCTTATTATGTTCCAGTTCCAGTTGGGGTTTCTGTTGTTTGTAGCTAAAAGCTAAAAATAGTAATGTGGTGAATCACAATGAAGAATAAATCTTTTGAGTCTATATAAAATACTACTCTTGGCCTAAAAAAAATATGAGGAAGAGCATTAAAACACATACACACAGAGCCAGATGGCTTAAATCACATTCTGAAATACTCCAAAAATAATTTCCCATGCTAGATATTGGAGATATTAACTTATTTTTCTATAGGAAATGGACAAAGATGCCTTAGATTCTTTTTTACATTAAAAATCTACAATATTGGTGTGCCTGGGTGGCTCAGTTGGTTAAGCGACTGCCTTCAGGTCAGGTCATGATCCTGGAGTCCTGGGATAGAGTCCCACAATGGGCTCCCTGCTCGGCAGGGAGTCTGCTTCCCCCTCTGACCCTCTCCCCTCTCATGCTCTCTCTCTCAAGTAAATAAATAAGATCTTTTTAAAAAAATCTACAATATTAGGGACTCCTGGGTGGCTCAGTGGGTTAAGCCTCTGCCTTAGGCTCAGGTCATGATCTCAGAGTCCTGGGATCGAGCTCTGCATCGGGCTCTCTGCTCAGCAGGGAGCCTGCTTCCCCCTCTCTCTCTGCCTGCCTCTCTGCCTACTTGTGATCTCTCTCTGTCTGTCAAATAAATAAATAAATAAAATCTCTTTAAAAAAAACCTACAATATTAAATATAAATAGTGGAAAAGCACCCAAGTCTTGAAAACCTTGAGGAGCCTGGGGTTGAGAGTATGGACCCCGGATCTGCCCACCATTAGCTCCGGGGAACTTCAACAGGTTACTTAATCTTTCTGTGCCTCAGTTTCCTCATTGGTAGAATTAGAGTAAGAATAGTACCTACTTCAGGATCCCTGTGAAGATTAAAATGCTTGTAACAGTGCCTGGCACCTAGGGAGCAGGTGTAAGTGTTGGTTATTGTTACCTCTGTGGAAAGGAAATTTTGTGCGGTAATAATATGGCTACCTGTATGGATTTGACCGTGTCTTCGCCTTTGCCTTCTGCCAGGTTTGCCTCTGGTTCAGCAGAGATTGGCCCTTTGAAGATGCCTTTGAAATATGTCTTGTCTTTGGCATAAGATTGGTTCCTTTGGGGGTAACTTGCGTGGATTAGGATAAATGTAGATAAATCACACCGGCTGTGTGGGGGAGGAATGAAGAAAAACCAGGAGGTCACTGGACATTAATGTGGTAGTAAAGGACACTAAAAGAATTTTGGGGGAAGATCTCTTTGGAAAAGTAATTGTAGGATAGAACTAAATGCCCCATGGCCAGTTAGAAGGCACTGGAGGAGAAAGAGAAATTCTCAGATCTTGGTACTTAAAAAGGAGTAACAATGTCAGGGAGCTTGATATCCAAGTCTTTTTGTTCCTCTTTTTGTAAATACTAAGGTCTTGCCTGAAGAAACACCTCAGATCAGAGTGAACTCCAGGACTCACTGCTCTGAGATTTCGTGCTTGGGTTGGGTTGTGGGTGGGCTGTGGGCGCAGCTGGCTCTCGGACATGGAACGGGTTGTTGTCAGGGTGGCTGTCCCTTCGCTTCCCTGAAGAGCAATTCCTCTCTCACCCACGGTCCCGTTTGTTGCTAGGAACACTCTGTGCTGGTCCCACTCACTTTACAATGAAAACAAAGACAAATAAAAAATGGAACCACCATATGGTCTCGGCTGCAACCCAGAATTAGCTGCTGATGGGGAGACTTTGCCCTGTCATGCCTGAGGCTTCCAGTGGCTCTGTCAGAGGCCCTTCTCCTGAATTCTAAGATGTTGGAGTCAGTGGCACGTCAAACCCAAGCTTCTTTGACCAGAATGCGGTGGTGCCTTCAGAGGAACTAATGCACCAGTCATGTTATACATGTTTGTAGGCGCGACCAGTCTCTTAGGACTTGAGCGTATCCCCTCATTCCACACAGAGCTGTTTTCTCAGACAGAAATGTTGGCACCAAATTAATGTGTATTTCCAGCATGTTCCAGGCTGTTTCACTGCCCAGCCCTTCCCTCTTGCTCACCTTTGTAACTTTTAGTCTCCTTTTAAGTTATAGGTGTTATTTCTTCCAAGGACCTTCCTATCCCTCCCAGTCTGGGACAAGCGTTCCTTCTCCCTGGACCCATAATTCAAGGTCCATGTTTTTTTTTTTTTTTTTTTTTGCAGTTACCACACTGTATCCAAATGATTATTTTAATGCATTGACTGTAAGCACCTTGAAGGCAGGGACTAGTCTTATTTATTGTATGCTTAGCAACTAGTATCCTGCTGACATATAGTAGGTGATCAATAAAAGCAAAAAGAAAATGAAAGTGCTCCATCTCATCCATTGCTGGTTCCCTCTGTTAATATTGGTGTGTCCCATGGCTCAGTCTTTGCAACTCTTCTTTGTTGATACTAATTTCCCAGGTGAGCTCCAGCATGGTTTCAAACTTTGTGCTGATAACTTCCAAATGTACGTCTCTATCATGGACCTCTCTCCTGAATTCCTGACCCATATCCAACTGCCTACTTGATATCTGCCTGCTTGGATATTCAGTAAGATCTCAAATTGAATGTGACCAAAACTAAGGTCCTGATCTGCCCTCCCAAACCAGCTCTTCTAACCATCTCTCCCATTTTAGTAAAGGGCATGGCCATCCTTCCAGGTTGCCCAGACCACAGCTCTGAGGGTCATCCTTGAGCTCTCCCTGTCATCAAATCCCATCATCTCTACCTTCCAAATATGTGCATGACTGGGCATTTCTTACCCCTTCCATTACCATCATTCTCGTCAAGCCATCATTATCCCTTGGCTGCATTATTATTATGGCTTCTAATTGGTCTCTGTGCAAGACCAGAGTTAGAATGGTCTTCATAAAAGGTACACTGTGTGAGGTTAACCTATACTCACCTCACACAGTCCAAGTCCAAGGCCCTTCAGTGGCCTGCAACATCTGCCCCCAACCCCGTGTCTCTGCTCCTCCCACCGTTTCTTCCCTTGATTCCTCTCCTACTTCTGTCCCCTCACTCACAACTCTCCAGCCATGCTGGCCTCCTTGCGAGCACAGTTCCAACTCAGAGTCTTTGCACTTGCTGTGCTCTCTACTTGGAATGTTCTTTGCCCAGATATCCTTGCGTCTCCCTCCCTCACCTCATTCTCACCTTTGTCCAAACAACCCTTTCTTACTGAGGCCTTTGCTAACCGCCCTATTTCACATTTCCCAATCCTCCTTCCCTATTTTTTTCCCATATCGCATATGACCTCTCATGCCCTATAATGCACTTATTTGTTTTGTTTATTGACTTTTTCCACCTTCCATCTATTTCACTAGGATGGAAGCTCCTGGAGGGCAGAGACGCCTAGTTTTTTCACTAAACAACAGTATTTGAAAGTATAACATACAAAGTTGTGTATGTTACAGCGTTAGCACATACACAGCAGAATTATATACAAAAGTGTGCAATGGTTCAACTTGCAAAACTCTCCCACCTCCACCTCTTGGCAGGATAAGCCCTGTTTTTTTTTTAATCTACAACCAGATTTTGGTAACCCTTTTGACCCCCTGCGGCCCAGGGTCAGCTCTCTTTTGGTGTTTCTATATCAAGGCCAGGAAAATTCCCCTCTGGCACTGACCTGTCCCTTATGCGAGGAAGGAACCAACAAATAATCGGGCAGTTTTATAGTATACAAATGGTTTTATTCTTATCTTTTGTGTGTATATCTTGGCAGAGCCTCTGTTAATTGGAATTGGTCATATTTGCACTCAGCTAGAGCCTCTCAGGTTTAATCTGCACTTTACTGTTCCTGAGCCCATTCCACTGACAGACAGATAAACAGAGTTATTACACCTTCTCTGTGCATATATTTTCCAGAGATTTATATTACTTTGCTATGGAAGATTCCAAACTTCCATCTTTTGAACCAATTAGATACAGTTGACAGCCTCATTGTACCTGTCTTTTTAGGCTCCCAGAGATGGCTCTGGCTTCTCTCAGAAATCCAAAGCACACCCCGTACGGAACTCTGTTTTGGACTCCACATCCAGCATTACCTCTCCTACATTTTCCTAGAAGAAGGAAGGACAGCACATGGGGAAATGGAGGCAGATTCAGGACCTGGCTCCACAGAGGTGTCATCAACAGCTCTCTTTTGAACTTTATTGACCTTTCCTTGGGGAGGGTTGACATGAATGGCCTGGGAGTCATCCCCAGCCTTCAGGTTCGCCTTCAGTTCACACAGGTGACACGCTATTCATATAACAGGAAGTGCTTGCTGATGCCCCCAGTATGACATATGTCACCCACACATCCAGCTGTGATGGACAGGAGATCAGTCATTGATTGACTAAATTCATCATGGATTCCTCCTCCTTCAGCCCTCCCCCGACTGCCCACCACTTCTGTTGGCATCATGGTGAAGAGCAGGCTATTTGAGGACATGTGTATCCCTTCCTATCTTGGTCTTGGCAGAAATCTATTTAGAAGGAAGCTGCATTTCTTCTACAGTGCACATCTTCTGTCCATGCACACTGGGCAGTCACTCCTGTTCTAACCTCTGCTCCTTTCTTGTGTCTCTGATCTGCATCAGCAGATATCAGGTACCTCAGGTAGCAGAGAGTGTCCTCTGCAAACATGTGACAGCCCCAAGTTTGGACTTGCAAAACCCTGTCCCTATAAGGGCAACTCCCATCCAGATGCCATCGCTCTCTACTGTTTTCAGGGCCACAGCACTTCCTCTGAAGTTGACTGGTGAACAGCCATGATGCCAAAACCACTAGAGAAATATCCCAACTATCTAGTGGAAGAGGAACATTGGGAGGTGACCAAGGTCACAACACCCATCAGTGTCAGAGCCAGAACTGGAATTTAGACCTTCTATCTTCCCATGCAGGACTTTACCCAACTTGTCCTGGGGCATGTCCTCACCCCACCCCCACTGGATACTGTGCAGATCCTTCTCCTCCTACTTCTAAATTGGGACAAGTGTGTCGTACAGGTAGGGCATTAGTGGTGATTTCTGAGTAGAGAAAGAGACAATATTATACCTGAGTTAAACTTGTAGACTTTTCTTTATCATGCTCGGTTCACAACTTAATTAGTGTTTGAAATGATGCCCTAAATCATAAAGTAGACCAATTTTTCCAATACCTATACTCTTTCATGGGAGAAAGTTAAGCAATTCTTTCTAACATATTGGAATATAGATGAACCAAAAGTATAGTCAATGGCACCATGATGGTCTAGATACACACCATCAGGGGAATCTAGTACTTCCATCAGGGGAATCTAGTACTTCCAAAAGCAAAGTCCTAGCATGGTTTTGCTATACTGTGCACAATAATGCCCCCCCCCCCCCCGCATGATGTCCTGCTTGTTAATAGGGTTACAGAAGTCCCCCTACATGGACGGGAAGGAACTCCACCATCTTGGCCTAAGAGTGGAAGTAATTTCTGAAGTAGAGCTGGAAATCCCTGGCACATAACCGGTGCTCAGTAAAATTGCCAAGACCTGCAATATGGAGGTAACACTAATAGGACAATACCAGCTCTGGTCAGCCACAGAAGGCCACTTTGTGGTAACACTCAACCCCCACACAAGTGTACGTCTCACCTCGTCCACAGTCACCACTCGTGGCTCTACATCACATCTAACAACTATGTCCCTGGACTAACACTTCTCCCAAATCTTCAAAAGAATAATGCATTCTTTTTAAATGTCCTTTCAAGAATACATAATATGCCAGGCACAATGACAGTGTTTGCTTGAGAAAGAAATCAGAAAGACTGGCTGACGCCTATGTCTATGAAGAACAACAAAGCCTCTGAAATTCAGCCCCGCTGAGGAGAAGCATAAAATTGGGGGTAGCAGTGGTGAGAATGGAAAATGAAGCACAAATGAAAATTAATCAAAACTTCTTAAGTTCAACTCCCTGGGTAAAGGAAGAATGTAACTTTGAAAAGCAGAGAGATGTGGAATGCTGAGAAAACAACAGAACTCATGACTGAGCTTTGGGGAACCCAAATACCCCACACTTAGCAATGTCTTGTTAGACTGAGGACACCACATTTTAAATGACCTGTAGTGAATTACTTTTTTTCTTTTTTTTTTTTTTTTAGATTTTATTTATTTGGAAGAGAGAGAGAGAGCGTAATCGAGGGGAGGAGCAGAGCGGGAGGGAGACAAACAGACTCAGTGCTGAGCAGGGAGCCCAACATGGGGCTCCATCCCAGGACCCCGAGCTCATGACCTGAGCTGAAATCAAGAGTCAGATGCCTAACCAACTATGCCACCCACATGCCCCTGTGGTAAATTACTTTTAAAGAAAATGTTAAGGGCCCATAATTCCCAGATAGTGTGTATTACTCAGGAAAATGGCTCCTGTTCAAAAAACTTGTTTTAATGTTGGGGAAAAGCCTTAGTTGTTCACTTTGAGTGGCTTATGTGTAGATTTATCGACTTCCTGTCTCCTCAAACCTAAGCCGTGGATACGGCACCACTTTGGCACGCTGTTTACTCACCGATCTGTTCCCATTTCCCACACTGTTATGGCAAACTCAGAGTCTGTCCAAGCTTCTAGTCGGCCTGGGAGTTGAGTTGGGTGAACCCAAAGGCAGGGTGCCCTGGAGTCTAGCCTGTACTTTTTGAGTTTTTCAGGAAGATATGGGTAAGAAATTAGGGGAAAGATGCTACTGCCTTTTAAAATGGCCTACTGTTGAGCACACAGTCACCCTGTTTCATGGAAGTTGCCCATCCCCCCACAACTCCAATGGCCCATCCCAGACAATGAGGGGTCCAAGTTTCCAAGTTCAAAACCTCTCCTAGCTATGTTGCCTTCTACGAATTAAAGTCTGCCTCTAGGGACCACTACATTATTTTTAGACCTGATACATAGCACACAGAACACAGCTACATATCAACAATTACATGATTATTCCAGGCCCACACCCCTTAAATTTGCCTCATTTGACCTGGAACATTAACAGAGGGAAAAACCACGTATTATTTTTAGTCTTTTCCTGAATTCCTCTAACGCTATTCAACTTTCCATTTTCATCCAGGCCATCAAGATCTGGCTTTGTGCTTTACGGGATAGTATGTGTACATACTTCAGGTGCTCTTCTGTCTGGGGCTGTTTATTTGAACCTGCTGAGCTCTTGCTAAATACAGGCACTCTTATGAATGACCTCTGGCCCACAGATCACTTGCTAGTCAGTTAGAAGTGTTCCGATATTGTCCCTTCACAAGTTCTAGAGTCGCCTTCTACATCAGGTACCTGCCCAAGGATTATTTATGTGCACTAAGAGGAACAATATTTGAGCAGAGACCTATGTTTAAAATGAAAATTTCCAGGAACCAAGAAAAGAGAGAATTGGATCCCTAAACCCGCTAACACACACACACACACACAGACACACACACTCTCTCTCTCTCTCTCTTTCTCTCTCTCTCTCCCCTACTTCTCTGCTTTGCAAAAGCAGAATGAAGAAAGTGGCAGTCAGTGCCAGGAATTCTGGACCATGGAGGCATCTAGCATAGTTGACATCTCCACCAGATCTCTTACTAACTCCTCCCTCTTGTACATGAGAACATTATTTTCAGTAATAATCCTTATTTTCTTGATGAAATTATTCAGATTTAGAATGGCTAAAAAAGAAAACATTTCACTCTAAAACATTAAAATTCAATAAAACATGTAAGGGGGAGGTAAGTTTTGTACCTGCCAAATGAAAAGAGTGTAATTTGTGGGTTGTATTCTACTTCATGGTTTTAATCTTTTTTATTTTTTTGTTTTTTTAAAAATTTTAAAGATCTTATTATGAGAGAGAGAGAGAGAGCGCACACACCTAAGTAGGGAGAGGGAGCTAACCCCAAGTAGACTGCTCACTGAGCTCAGAGCCCAACGTGGGACTCAGTTGCAGGACCCTGAGATCATGCCCTGAGCTGAAATGAAGAGTTGGATGCTTAACTGACTGAGCCACCCAGGCAAGCCCTTCACCGTTTAAAATTTAAATGCAAATAAAAACTTCAGGTGGTTCCAAAGAATGACAGAGTTGAATCAGCTTCTGTTCCGCTTCTTGGTCTATACAACCACCGTGCTAACCTTGTTTATTTATTTTTTATTTTTAAAAAAAGGCTTATTCTAACTTATCTTTCTTTAAGGATTTTATTTATTTGTTTGAGAGAGACAGAGAGAGAGATCACAAGTAGGCAGAGAGGCAGGCAGAGAGAGAGGGGGAAGCGGGCTCCCTGCTGAGCAGAGAGCCCTATGTGGGGCTGGATCCCAGGACCCTGAGATCATGACCTGAGCCTAAGGCAGAGGCTTAACCCAATGAGCCACACAGGGGCCCCTACCTTGTCTATTTTTTTTTTTTAAGATTTTTTTATTTATTTATTTGATAGAGAGATCACAAACAGGCAGAGAGGCAGGCAGAGAGAGAGGAGGAAGCAGGCTCCCTGCTGAGCAGAGAGCCCGATGCGGGGCTCGATCCCAGGACTCCGAGATCATGACCTGAGCCAAAGGCAGCGGCTTAACCCACTGAGCCACCCAGGCGCCCCTACCTTGTCTATTTTTAATCTCTGTTCAAATGTGGGGACATGTCATGTCCAGGGACTAGAGTCATTTCAAACAAGCTCAGACACTTAAAAGGAAATAAGCACATGCAGCTGAGACCCTTTGTGTTAGGAGTCACTGTATGACTGAGGTTTTAGCATATTAACTTCTTCTTCTTCTTTTTTTTTTAAAGATTTTATTTATTTATTTGACAGACAGAGATCACAAGTGGGCAGAGAGGCAGGCAGAGAGAGAGGAGGAAGCAGGCAACCTGCTGAGCAGAGAGCCCTATGCGGGGCTCGATCCCAGGACTCTGGGATCATGACCCAAGCGGAAGGCAGAGGTTTTAATCCACTAAGCCATCCAAGTGCCCTTAGCAGATTAACTTCTATGTAGGATACAATCTTTATTTAAAAATAAGGAATGGAAGTCTGATCGTCTGGAGTTTATATTACTGCAATTCACCAGTGATGACAGCTCTTGTCTAGAAGTTAGACCAACAAAAGATTTTCTAGGAAGAGTGTTTTGTCACTGACAACGTTTGGAATTGCTACTGTGCGTCATAATATTTTAAAAGGCTTTTAGTTGGTTTTATTATCGATTTTAAATTCTCTACAGATTGCACACCACCTTATTGCCTGCAACTAGGGGATCCTCTCCCCACATGCCACCCTCGGGGGCCCGCAGTTTCAGGGGGTCTCTTGCAAGGTTTTCACAGAACCCTGGGAGAACTTGGGGTCTGAGGGTCGCTCCTTCTCTCTTCATTCATGAGCCTCATCTGTTTAACCTGGGAGCAGTGCTTTCAGAGGTACAGACCCCAAAGGGGGTGGTGGAAGCCACTAGCAAAGAAAAGTGGGGGAGAGCCAGAGAAGGAAGCCCATGTGAATCCCAGGACTCACTAAGGCATTTCCCATCTCCTCCAGGGGAAGCTGACCTCGCCTTTCCCCTTCCCCGAGGTCTTCACCTGCAGCTCACTTCAGCTCCATCTGGAGGCTGCTCCCCAGCCAGAGGAAGGAAGAGCCACACACTCCTCTTTCTCAGCACAGTTCTGAGCACCACCCCCCTCCCCAGACCACCTGAAAAAAAAGGGCGGTGTGCTACTCTGACCAGGGGTCAGAAGGGAAACCAGCTTCAACTTCACTTGACTTGAAGGAAGGAAGCAGGAAGCCCTGCTTGGGGCCAGGGGTGAAGCCGTCCTCCAGGGCCGGCCGTCCTCTTACCTCCTGACCCCCTCTCTAATCAAGAACACACAGGAATGGCTCCAGCACAGAAAGCCGAGCCTCTGCCCTGCCTTCCAGTTTCCACTTTTGAGATTAAAGACTGCATCTTGCACAAGAAATGATCCTTCTGGTTACTACTGTTTACACCCTGTCAGGCAGTGGGGTCAAGCCCTGAGCAAGCCCCAAAACTCTGTGAGGGAGGAGCAATTGTTGTCCCATGTTACAGACTAGAAACTCCATCTCATGTGGTTCGTATACACAATGGAATATTACTCAGCCATGAAAAAGGATGAACTCTTGCCATTTACATTGACATGGATGGAACTGGAAGCGATTATGCTGAGCCAAATAAGCCAAGCAGAAAAAGACAATTAGCACATGCTTTCACTCATATGTGGGATATTAAGAAACAGCGTAGAGGATCATAGGGGAAGGGAGGAAAAACTGAATGGGAAGAAATCAGAGAGAGAGAGAGAAACCATAAGAGACTCTTAACCATAGGAATCAAATAAAAGGGGGTTGGGGAGATGGTATAACTGAGCGATGGTATTAAGTGACGTAATAAGCACTGGGTATTTATGCAACTGGTAAATTATTGAACACTACATCTGAAACTAATGATGTACTGTAAGTTGCTAATTGAATTTATATTTTTAAAAAGAGGGGGGAGAACAAAACTCTGTTTTAGAGTTGATTTGGAGAGGATGGAACACAGAACTGCCTCATGTCTGAGGCCCCGTGTCCTGCCTGGGGTGGGGTTGGCCAGGGCTGAACCCCACTCAGGACTCCAGCGTCTGTGGATCCCAGAGCATCACCTTCAGATCGTGGTTGTTGTGCTGCTGGATGGACAGCACAGGGGGCCATCTCTCGTTTGTCAAAGCCATCTCTCGTTTGTCAAATCGCGGCGAGCAAGATTTTTGAAATGTATAAAGTGAACTTCCGAATAACTTCTTAGTATAATATGCGTGCAATCAGATGCCAGGTATCCTCTCATTCTTTTCTTCCAGGTTTGCTTGCCCTTCAAAATATCCCTTCCCATGAAAGCACTATGAGCAAGGATCGATTTAAATATGGTAATAGCAACGGTGTGTGGATTCGCTTCACACACTCCATGTCACTAAGATCCTCCTTGCGCATGCTGCTTCTTCTAAACCTATGCATCATTCATTCATTCATTCATTCAGCAAATACTGACGAAAACCAACGCTCCAGACTCATCTGCTAGATAAGCCATAACTAAAACAGGGTCCTGTAGGAGCTTATGATCTAGTTGGCCAAGAGTGCTGGCAAGTTTCCAGATACCCCCTCCACCCTTCTCTCCCCTGCTCTGTGCCCAGGAGACCAACCCCACATCCTGCAGTGCCTTGTCATCTTGGAGGGCAATAGGAAGAACAGGAAGGGGAGAGATCCCAGCAGGAGACTGCAGGATGGAAAGAAAGGGGAGCCAGGCATTTGCTCCCTACTTTCCTTGCCAGGTTGTGGTCCTCCACCCTCTGCCTAATTCTGGGGAACTCCTTCTACCTCAGCCACAGGTTTTGCCAGGCTTCTCTCACACCCCAGCATCAACCTCCTTGCCTCTCTGTGCCCTGTGGGGGGCAACCGAGGGCTTCATGATGTCTGCTCATGCTCTGTTGACTTAACTGACTACGGTTTTCCAGTTAGCCTTTGACACCACCATTTCTTTTCTGCCAGTAATATAGACAATAAACATAAGTTATATATCGGATGTGCAAAAATGCTGTGTAGCAACATAAAGCAGAGTAATGGCAATAAGGTATGCATGTATGTGTATGTGTGTGTGTGAAATTTTTCTACCTGTAAGGGTGGAAGTCTTGCTTTCGTGCATGTTGACTGGCCAAGGTCCACCTGTCTGGGTTGAGTGCAGGCAGGGGTTGGGACTGAGGTAGCACAAAGGTGTGGTGGGGACGTCAGGAAATGGGAGGGCACTGGCTCCCCCAGGGGTTTGGGGGAGCAACTGAGCAGACAATCACACTGATAAATCTGGGGGACTTCAACTAAAATCCCTATGTAGAAATTAAATAAATGAGGAGAAAGAGCACATCAGTACAAATTTATTGCTTCTTGGGCTCAATGAAAGTCATTTCTGCTTATTTCCTTTTTATACAATTACTGTTAATTTCAATTATTTTTAGTAACTTCCCTTCGAACTCATCGTTTCAAAACTCAAAGGTGACTTTCATTGAATGTTGAATTTTGTTGGGAGGATATGGAAGGCAGAGCTAATTTATTTCATCGATAAACTAAGGAGCAAAATTGGGTAGGATCGAAAAATATCCTAAAATATACATTTAGCCCATTTCTTCTATCTGCAACAGAGACCATTAATGGAATTGAATCTGCTTTGGATGGATGAGGATGTCCAGATGTTCCCAGATATCCAGAATGGTGTTTGCATTTTAATACTATAGACAGAGGAATTTAAGCTACTGGATGGGTCATCAAACCCTCACAGAAACTTGGTTTTTTGTGACTTGTATTTGTTTCTGCTCCTGGACTCTCACTTGGATCCATCACTTGTGTTAATCATTGTTAATCTGGTCACTTACTATTTTTCACATCTATCTTTTTCTTCTAAATCTTTGGTGTGGAAAATTTAGTTTGTGACTATGACATTTAAAAAGGTAAGTTTTTCGGTTTGGTTTGGTTTGGTAAGCGAAGAGAAACATGAAACTTCCAAGATCCTTTCTTCTCCATCCATCCTTTCACTCCTCCCTTGTCTGGGGTGACTTTGCGTTTCCCAGCCTCTTCCTGCTTTATCTATCAAGGAGGAAATAACAACCATCGGGATATATGTTGCTCTTAGCCAGCTGGCCACACTCAAAGACTCCAATGGCCTATTTCCACATCTACAGCCCATTCTGTAAAGACTCAGAATCACACTGTTTAAAAGGTAGAGAAACACGCTCAAAAGCTGAGACTCTAAAGGCCTCCAAACAGGCAAACCCTTCACCTGAAGTGTTTGCTCTGGGCCACAAGTGACTTCCTGCTTTGCAAACAGAAGTTTCAAAGGTTGATTTTTGAAATTCCAATGAAACCTACAAGTCACCATATTTTGAGCACTTACAGATCAAAATCAACCAGAATTTCAGGAATATTTGGATTAAATTTTCTTCAACTACAGAAATATTCAAAAGTTAAAGAAACATTAGAGAAAAGAAGGTAAAAGATTTAGTCATTCTTCCTTGCAGGAATTTTCAAATTTTAATACAGCTTAAGAATCACACAAAATAGAGATGCCTGGCTGGCTCAGTTGGTTAAGCATCTTCCTTCAGCTCAGTCCTCAATCCCAAGGTCCTGGAATCAAGTCCTGCTTTGGGCTCCTTGCTTAGTGGAAAGACTGCTTCTCCCTCCGCCTGCCACTCCCCTACTTGTGCTCTCTCTCTCTGACAAATAAATGAATAAAATCTTTAAACAACACAAAACCTTTCCTTTAAAAAAAAAAGAATCACACAAAACAGATGAACATAGAGGAAGGGAAGGAAAAATAAAATAAGATGAAAACAGAAGAAGGCAAACCATTAAGAGACTCTTAATTATGGAGAAGGAACTGAGGGTTGCTGGAGGGGTGGGGATGGGGAGATGGGGGAACTGGGTGATGGACATTAGGGTGGGTACATGATGTAATGAGCACTGCGTGTTATATGCAACTAATGAATCATTAAACTCTATCCCGAAACTAATGAAACACTATATGTTAACTAAATTGAATTTAATTTAAAAAAAAAGGATCACACAAATAAGTAATTAAGCCTAAGTTCTTGACTATATGTTTGGAGATTCTGCTCTACAGGACCACAGACCAGTAGCACAAACACCACTAGGGAATTTGTTAGAAATGCCAATTCTTGAGACCACCCTGACCTCCAGGTTCCAAAAATCCTGGGGAGTAGGCCCAGTGATCAGCGTTAAAACAAGCTCTCTGAGGTGACTCTGAGGTACACAAAAGTTTAAAAAGCACTGAGATAGAACATGATTTTTTTTTTTTTTTTTTGAGAAAAATACTGTTGCCCTGTCCCCAGGCCGAGGCCTGTTGAATCAAAAGTTCCACGTTTGTTTAGAGAAACATTGACAGATGGGGAGCTGCTGGCTTAGTTCATGGAGAGTGTTTCCTTTTCTCCAAATGACAAATTACCTTCAGCTAAAACCCTTAACCGTAGGGCTTCTGCCTACCTAACCAGCTTTACCTCCCTCTGCCACTTTGTCCTCATCTTCTTCGCTCCCCTTGAGCCCCTCAGTGCCCTGCAACCACTGTGTTCTCCAGCCTCTGCCCAGAACTGGCTCCTTCCTCCATGTTCACTTGTCTAACTCCCATTGTCCTTCAAGGTCCGAGTCAAGGTCATTCCGTGCAAGACGCTGTCTCTGACTCCTTCTAGCTGTGTGTACACCTCTGCCCCTCACAGCCCTCTGTCAGAGCCCTTACTGAACTGCTCTGGCATGGTCTATTTGTGATCCCTGTTTTCCTCACTCTCAGCCCCAAGGCAGGACCCCATATGTCTACTGTGGAATGCCTGGCACCTAGCATAGCATTGGGCACAGAGTAGGCCAGCGCCCACGGTTGGTGAGCGCACAATCGGCAGTGCACGAAGAGGTCAAGAGCGTGGGATCTGGCACCAGACTACCCGGGTTCCAGTTCAAGTTCTACCACTTACTAGCTATGTAAATTCAGGTAAATTATGTAATTTCTCTGTTCCTCAGTTGCCAGGGTCGATGATACTTTTGTTTTTATTATTAATCGCTGCCTCTGGGGGAGAACCAACTCCACCACAGGGTCTGGGCTGAGCACTTTTAAAGAAATGGTTCATGCACGATGTCATTTAATTTTCACAACACTCTATGAACTCCTTAGCTATTCCCATCTGAGAGAGGGAGGCTTAGAACAGTCCATCAGTTTGCCAAGCCTCGTTTAAAAACTATACAGATTTAGGGGCGCCTGGGTGGCTCAGTGGGTTAAGACTCTGCTTTCGGCTCAAGTCATGATCTCAGGGTCCTGGGATCAAGCCCCGCATCAGGCTCTCTGCTCATCAGGGAGCCTGCTTCCCCCTCTCTCTCTGCCTGCCTCTCTGCCTACTTGTGATCTCTTTCTCTGTCAAATGAATGAATAAAATCTTAAAAAAAAAAAACAAACCTATACAGATTTGAGGGCAAACAAACGGAAGAATTTGAGGCAGAATCTGAACCCCAAACCCCGCTCCTGTCCCTGCACTCTATTGTGCCCTGAACAAACTGCCAAGACGTAAACACACCAAAAGTTAAACACGTGATGGTATGAGCAATGGTACAAAGCCGTGTAGGATTCTCCTCCAAACTTGTGGCTCAGAGAAGGGTTACAACTTTGAAAGGAAGACGGTCCCTGCAAAGATGAGTCCAGATGACAAAACTATTAACCCACCAGAGGAATGCAGGGAGGGGCCCCCTCTGCCATCAGCGTCAACGCTTTTCTCAACACAAGCGCGCAGATACTTTCTAAATATTGTGACTTATGCACAGCTCAGTGTGCATCAGACCTTGGAAGCATCATCTCATGTGCTCTTTGAAAAGCCCGTATTCTGCAGACTGCCCCTTTCCTAGCCCCCATTCCCACCTGCCTACACACACAGGTGGGAATAGGTCTGGGCGGGGCCCGGCAATCTGCATTGTGATCCGTGCTCCATTCCGTTTGTCTGCGGGTGATGGGCTGGTTCTCTCATGCTAATATTTTACACACATTATCACAAAAACTCAACACAGAGATTTTAAAGGGTTGAGATTCTTGAAAATAGAGAACAGTTCACCTATTCTCTCCTCCTGGCCCCAGGGAGGTTGCAGAGCTGGGCGAGCCTCAGGCTCTGTCCTTGAAGCGCTGACCTGCCCTGCAAGCTCCCGGAAGACCGACCTTCGGATTCTGCACTGACTCGGCTCAGGCTCATTCTCCCGGGGCCTCCCCAGTCCTCCTGCAGACAACTGTGCAAATCAATCTCTGGCTTCTGCAGGTGCAGTTTACATAACACCCACTTCCCAGAGAAGCGGCGGCGACCTTGGCAAACTCTTGGTCCTGCTCCGACATGGCCACCGCATTTCAGGTGCATGAAAATACACTGTCATTCATGACACATTCAGAAACTCTCCCCAAGGGGAAATTTAAATTCAACATGAAGTCCAAGTTGTCATTTAAACAGGGATTGAAACCTCAAATAAGAAGTGTGAAGAATTGTGATTTTAGTTTTGGGAAAAAGTGAAGTATTGTTAGTATCTTAAATGTGCATAGCTTAGCTTTAAAAATTACATTAAAAACAGGGGTGCCTGGGTGGCTCAGTCGGTTGGATGTTTGACTCTTGATTTCAGCTCAGGTCATGATCTCGGGGTCCTGGGATTGAGCGCCTCGTTGGGTTCCATGCTCAAAGGGGAGCCTGCTGGAGATTCTATCTCCTCCTCTCCCTTGGCCCCTCCCCTCCTCTCTCACTCTCTCAAATAAATAAATAAATCTTCTAAAAAATTATATTAAAATCAAGCTTATTGGGGCACCTGTGTGGCTCAGTGGGTTAAGCCTCTGCCTTCAGCTCAGGTTATGATCTTGGGGTCCTGAGAGGAGCCCCGCATTGGCCTCTCTGCTCAGCAGGGAGCCTGCTTCTCCCTCTCTCTCTCTCTCTCTCTCTGCCTGCTGCTCTGCCTACCTGTGATCTCTCTCTCTCTGTCAAATAAATAAATAAACAAATAAATCTTTTTAAAATATCAAAGCTTCTTAATACAGCCATTGCATAATAGTACAGGTGTTATTCAAGCTCAGGGATAAGCTTATACCAAAATGTCCGTGAAAGGACACTTCTTTCCCAATTTTCTAACAAGCATTGATTAAAAACCTGCTGTGTGCCAGGTACCGTGCCAGGGGCCAGGAATAAAAAGATGAATAAGATGGCGTCCCTGCCTCCTGGGAGAACATGAAGGAGAACAACCGCTGTGAATGCAAATACACAAGGCCTCTAGCAGAGGCTTGGGGAAGTGCTGTACGAACAGCTGGAAGAGAGGAGAATTCTGCACCTGGATGGGGGGGGCCCTCAAATCAAGTCTCTGGGTAACATTTAAAATGGGGTCTGGAGGGCCTATGTTTAGTTGACAGAGAAAGGAGAAAAGAGGACTTTAGACAGAGGAACAGAGTGTGGCAGGGAGGTGGTGCAGGTGGAGAAGAGAAGGTGGTCCAGATCACAGCCATCCGGAAGGTGAGGGCACAGCAGGAGGGAAGGACCTACAAAGAAAACAGGGAAGGCTCAGTGAGAGAAGTAGGAGGGAGACTGTGGGGTCCCAGCAAGCAGGGACCAGACTGGGGGAGGCAGTAATCAACAACAGGTGTCGTGGGCAAGGAACTGTGACCGGTTCAGGGACATGGAGGTTAGAGAGAATCTGGGCAAGCGCATTCTCCAGCATGTACCCGGGAGCGCGGTGGGGGGGGGAGCGGGGGGGGGGGCGCAGAACCCTGTGGTTTGCAGGCTGAGTGCTTGGTGATGACATGAAGATGGACACATCCAAAATTCTTCAAAAATGTATTTCGCAAAAGAAAAGGAAGATGGAGGAGCAGTATGGGGTTGTGGAAGATTTGCTGCTCCTATCGTTTTGAAATGAGAAGGACCTGAGTAGAATTCAAGGATAATGGGAAAGAACCAATCAGAGAGGAGAGTAGTGAGGCCACTGGCAGTGGTGGGGGGGATGGGAAGAGGAGGGGAGAAGAGCTCTGGATGTGGGAAAGGTCATCTCTTGAGACAGGAAAGGAGGAGGAAGAGATGGGTGTTGAAGCTGATCCTTTCGTGGAGTTGGTGTGAGAAAGCAAGGGAGTTATTTCCTCTGGGAAGGCAAAGCTATCTCCTGGGACTGATATGTGCGTGCGTGCACGTGTGTGTGTGTGTGTGTGTGTATGAATGCACGTATGTGTGTCTATGTGTACTCATGCACTCAGTCATGCTGGTGTTTGGAGATTTGTGAGCAAAGGAGACACTGAAAATGTCTCTGGGGATATTTAGAATCTCAGCTGGGTGAGGGTTCATGTATCTCTTCTGATCGCCCTAAACTTGGACTCTACAGTTATCTGGCTTCTTTGCCTCCTCACTTATAACATCTGAATGCGGGTCTGTATATATCTGTAAAATTTACATATTTTTGACATTTCTTGCAGGCACAATGTCTGCTTCCCCTTGGTGCCCAGTAGAATTTAGGTCTTAGCATAAGGCCAATAAACCACTGGGTTGATTGGAAGATCTTCAATTTGTGGTGTCCCATGTTAGGCAGTAAGTGGATCCCAAAAAGAGAACATCAACTGTCATTCTAGAAGGGTCATGCTCCAGAGACAGGGAACTAGAACTAGATCAGCCTTTTTCATAGAGAAGCATATATGGTAAAGAAAGTAGAAATTTTCCCTGGTCTAAACCATGATTGGGTGCATGTTATGATACTGAATGAAAGCTTTTAAAATGCTATGCTTTGTGCTTTATTATCTATTTCTCACTATCTCACACACACACACACACACACACACACACACGCACCTGCAAGTGCACACTCACGCACCCTGAGATCTCTCTGCTCCTCAGCAGGCTGGAGGTTTGATTGCTCCGTGAAGTGGGGACCGGGCGTGGTGGACAGGAGAAAGGGTTAAGTCAGGATCTCTAGTAATGCTTCCACTTGTTCTCTGAGGATTAACAAAGAGAGGAAGCAGGGCCTTTGTAGAAGGAAATTCCCAGGCCCCACTTTGGACATTCACAACCTGCCCTGTGAACCCCGAGGGGTGTCTGATAATAAACACTTGCAAACAAAACAATCCATAAAGGCGTTTTTAACAACATTCTTGCATTTTCTTCAAAGGGCTACAACACCTTTTCCTGCATCTGCAGACCTGAAGGGATTTGGACTTCCACCTACTAACAGAGCCCTACAATCCCAGCTCAGGGCTGCCCTGTGTCAGTGCGGTCCCCTTGCCCCTCGGGCTTTTGATGGGGCCTGGCCCCATCCTCACACAGGCTGCTGGAATGCAGGTCGATGACCCTGCACAGAGTGGGTAGCGGCCGCTACAGCTGACCTGAGACCTACCCCTTAATCTTCCGCAGTGACCCCCAGATAAAACCCTGAGTGTTGCAACCTTGAGTCTAATGCAGTGACCTTCCCCAGCAGTAGGGACAGCTTGACAATGCCATGACAGCTCGACTAGCAAAGTTTGTCAATGAAGTCACAGATTAGGTTTCTTTCTTTATAGTGGCAAATAATAATAATAATAATAACAATAATAATAATAGAAGATCAAACAAACAAAAACAAAAAAGCAACCCTCAAAACAGCAACAACCAAATCCCCCCATAGCCTTGATGGTCAAGATTCTGACAGTAATTTCTTGTAAGGTGCACCAAGCATATTAGGCCCCAAATGTACAACTTTTAGCAGAAGTCTAGTTTGAGTCAGTTGATTTGTAATATTGTACCTTATTTCTCCCCAAAACTAATAGGACATGAGGTTTGTCACACCCATTTCATAGATAGATAAATTAAGGAACAGAAACTGGCCTAAGAGAGCAGTAAAGATCAGGGTGATTCAGATAACTATCTGATACCTGCTCTCCGTGTGTGTGTGTGTGTGTGTGTGTGTGTGGCTGGATGTATGTGGCACGGATGCTTTTGTACTACAATATGCTTGACAACCCCTTTATTAATTGCAGTCAAATGCAGGACCTTTGAATGACATCCCTGTTTCTGGGCTAGACCAGAATCTACTTCATGGCCCGGTAAGGATTAGATCCTTGACTGTTGATAAGAAAGCTGAGCCTTTATTTTTGAATTGGCCTCACGGGTCTCCGGGATATTTTTAGATGAAATAATCATACATGTCTACTCATTTGCATCTGCCCAGAGCTGGCGGGCGACCTCCATGTTGACCCCGGCACTCAGGACCATGTAGACTGAGGGAATGACAGGTTCCAGATCTCTCGCTGGGCGGGGTTACCATGAGCCTTCCACTCAGGCCTCCTGCCCTTTGTACTGTAACAATGCACGGAAACACAGCCTTGTTAGAGGAAATTCCCAGGGCCATAGTTTGGACATTAGACAGTTGCTTTGCTGTGCTGGCCAGGCTGATGTACATCTAAAAATAAACACACTGGTCTGCATGGGTGTCTATGGTTTTGCCACGCACAGTTCTTTATATTTCAAAGGGACTTTTTTTAAACTTTGTTTTTAAGAGAGGAAGCCTAGGTAAACCTGGAGAATAAAGTATATCACGGTTTCGATTAGCTTTCACAGGACGGAGCATTTGCTGATACCCATTTCTGTGGCGAGGACAACTGCTCTTTTGCTCTGGGATCCTAAAACAAGATTGAAGAGAGCCTGGCATACTGACTTGTTCCCCAAGCGACTGCAGAAGATGCAAGGTTCCAAAAACACTTGATCAGCCAGTTCTTTGGAGACCACGAAGCTAAAGTACTAGCAAAGAAGCCTGGGGTAGCTCAGCAATACAGGACGCACCTGGGACCCACCTGCACTAACTTCTCCCGACTCTAAGTCTCCAGGTCCTTAACTGGCAGAGAGGCTGTGATCAACGTGGCTCATTCAGCAGAAAAGAAAGGTGGATGGGAACGATGACTGAAGACCTCAACTTAGAGCAGGCAGACAGCCCGGCTCTCCTCTCCCCCACAAGAGTCATGTATCCTGCTCATGGTCCCTGACATTTAGAGGAGACTAGCACCATTTATTTTGCCCTTTTAAAAATTAGGTTTCTGGGGGCACCTGTGTAGCTCAGTCGGTTAAGCATCTACCTTCGGCTCGGGTCATGATCTCAGGGTCCTGGGATCAAGCCCAGTGTTAGGGTCCTTGCTCAGTGGGAAGCCTGCTTCTCCCCTTCCCACTCCTCCATCTTGTGTTCCCTCTCTCGATCTCTATCTCTCTCTCTGTCAAATAAATAAATAAAATCTTAAAAAAAAGAAGAAATAAAAATTAGATTTCTGAACAGCTAAGAATACATCTCCATAGAATAGTGCTTCTGTTTCTTGGATATGGCAGAGATCAGAGACAAAGCCCTGAGTTTGCTGTTGCTTGCCTGAACCTAGTTTGGTAGAAAATGTACCAAAATATGGCAATTTTCCATCAAATAAGAATGTGTTTGCAGCACAAGGAGGAACCCACAATCTAGTTAAAGAGTAACCCAAGAAGAGTGGTTTGGGGTGAACTTTTCCCATTCCATTGTTCTCATTTCTTTTTTGCTTTTCCTGGAAGTCCATTGTAGCTCTATTGTTGTGGCAAAGACCCTATTTAGAAACGATGATTTCAGATACGTTGGGTGAGCTAGTAAAAATGCAGCTATGATCACTCTACAGCCTGACGAATTTTTTTTTTTTTTTTTTTTTTTTTTTTTTTCTTTGGTAACCCTCCTTTGGTGGTTTGGGTTGGGAACCTGACATCACAAGAGTCCTGGTAGCTTTGACTGGGAAGGACCTAGAGGTCATCACCCGGACCCCACCCAGTGCGGGCATCCCTTCGGGAACACCCTGGCCGTGGGCTAACAGGGTGCTGGCACACTGCCTGGGATAGGGCGTTCACCACGCCGCAAGGCAGCTCACCCCGTTTTAGACAGTCCCGACGGTGGGTAAATACTTCCACACGTTGAACTAAAACCTGTTACCCTATAATTTTCACTCATAAATCTTCTGTTGACTTCTTTTCTCACATGGAGCAATCTTTAAATATTTGAAGGCAACCTCCACGTGCGACGAAACCAACTTTTTACTTCGAATATCACCTCGTTCCTTCAAAGAGTCTGCAAATGACAATTTCCTAATTTTTACCATGTTGGCCAGCCTCCTCTTTTAAGATCTGATGCATGCCTTGAGGCAACACATTAGGTACTGAAACTGATTGATCTCTACGACCTTGTGTGCAAAAGATTATCTACTTTTCCAAAAATGAAACTAAGACTTGGCAAGATGTAGTTACTTATGAAAGGAAGTGACAGAAGGGGGATTCAAAACCAGGTCTACCTCTGATTTAAAAAGAAGTGTTGACCAGGTATGGCCAAGGTTGATCTCCGGTACATTGTGAGATTGGTGAGAGGGCATTAGAAACCTCTTATGCCGGCTGACCATTCTTTTGTTGCTACAACTTGTGCTTACTAATAGAGATTAAGGTTAACTTGAACGGTTAGGAAATGACCAGCAGAAAACACTTTGGCTGCTGAAAGGTGAAAAAAGACAAGGCGGGCGTGCAGGAAGGTGGAGGCAAAGAGATGCATGAGTAACAGGAAGCAAGAAGGAATCCAGGAGGTCTAGGGACATTTCCTTTGGAAGCTCCAGATAATGAGGGAGCAACACAAGTGGGCTTGAAGACTGAAAGAGTCATTATCTGGATTCCCCAAGCAGTTTGCTATAGACTAAGCTGCTGGTTGTGTCTGGATAACAAAGACAGGGTGACCATGCGCCCCGTGGGAGCACCAAGCATGGGAACAACGTTTACTGTGTCCTGCCCAACCTTGAGTTCTAGGTGACATCTGCTTAAGACACAGATCTTTAGGTGGAAAAAGAAAAAAGAAATATTTGTAGCTCTGCCACAGTGAGGGTCAGGGACTGGCTAGATGTCTTAAAACTCTTAGATTCATCCTGGACTACTTGGTAGAGCTATATTCTTCCCTTCTGGCTGCTTTCCAAAGACAGAGATTGCCTGAGGATGACACTGTCTCCTTCCTTAGCTGCCCTACTTCAGCCAGCTCTGTACCCAACAGCTAATGTGAAGTGGGTTTCTTCAAGCTGCAGGGCATTGCTCCTTAGGAAACACTGCCACACTGTGCTTGCTGGCTGAGCACACAGCAGAGCAATGCCACAACTCCTTTAAGATCTCTTCTTTGCCCACTTGACTCAGAGTACTACAGAGCATTGGCTTTCAATCATCATGCAACAGGAGAGAAGGTGAGCACAGAGACTCCCTGGACATCATCTTCTCCATGTGCCCTTAAAGGCAAGAGCTTCTCTTCTTATGGCTCTGGATCTTGCTCACCACTAGAGAAAAATCAAAGTTCAGAGAATGGGTGCGGCCCCACCCTAATTCACATGGCAAGTGAGTTCCAGGTACAGGACTAAATCAGGGCCCCAAAACACAACCCAGCTTTCTTTTCTCCTAAATCCCACTGCCTTCCAGCGCCTAATGCCTTTCCCTGGACTTGCCAATATGGATTAGAGATCAGACTTCAGCTTTCCTTAACATCTTTTAAGGAGAAGTGGGATAGAGGATGATCAAGAATGTGCTCTCTGTAAGGGGAGCTGCATGGAGGCAGTAGTCACATCTGTGTCATTTGCCATCATACCCCAAGCACACAGCACAGTGTCCAGTAGGTGTCAGGTGCTCGGTACATGGTGCTGAAAAATGAGTAAGTCTTTGACATAGAGTGGTGGACAACAGGGGCACTGGTAGAGAAACACCTATAGGCAGAGGCTATACATTTTTTTTTTTTTCAGTCCATAAGTTTATTGGTGAATGAGTTTGGGCCAGTTGCTGCTGACATGCTGCTCACTTCAGCCCTGGTGGACTGCCCTTGGGAGGGGAGGAGGGCTTCCTGCTCTGATGGTCGCTGGGGAGGTCACCTCAGGAGCATGCCGAGTGCTCGCCTTGGTCTGAGGGGCCGGGTCTTGGAGGGGAGTCCGTACAGTCACAGAGACTCCACCTCGGTTTCCAGGGCCTGGGCTGGAGGGGTGAGGGTTTTTAGGATCTCCGTGTAGTAGGGGCCAAACACCTTCTGATTGTGATGCGTTAGGCTGACAAACTTTTGGCCCAGTTCTGCCAGTTCTGCTTCAATGACAGTAAGGCCTCCAGGGAGGTCTAACAGGGACCGCTGCACACCAAGGACCAAAAGGCATTTGAGAAACAAATGGATCCGCTGATCAATGACATAGAGATCAGAGACATAGAGAAATAGATTCTGGGGATGCTTGGTGGCTCAGCTGGTTAAGCATCCAGCTCTTGATTTCGGCTCAGGTCATAATGTCAGGGTCATGAGATCAAGGCCCATGTTGGGCTCCATGCTGAGCATGGAGTCTGCTTAAGATTTTCTCTCTCCCTCTCCCTCTGCCCCCTCCACCTCCACTCACATGTGTCTCTTTCTCTCTAGAAAAAATAGATTCTGAAAGGTATGGTACACAGTCGGTACTCAAAATACTTGGTGAAAAAAATCCAACAAAGTGTCATAAAAGACAGCATGGGAAAATATTATGGGGATTGGCAATCTCCTTGGAAAACTTCAAACTACAGATCTCAGTCTGGTAATTAATTTGGGCTCTTCAGTCAATATGTCCATTCGGTTGTTCATTCATTTCTTCATGAATTCAGTAAACACTTGACATTGCTTCAAGAGCTCTAGATTCAAAAATAAAAGCCCATAACTCTCACAGATGAAAATAAGCATAGCAGTCATAATATAGCATGCTATGGGCTATGACAGAAGCATTTCACCAAGTGCTATAAAGCATGGATTGGAGAGACACTTGGTCTGAGGCAGACTGGGTGAGGGGATGGAGGTGGAACTAGCAGGCTGCAGATGAAGATGAATGGTGACCTCCTGGACAGGGAGAACAGCACACAAAGGTGTAGGTAGGCATTAGAGTTCTCACATCCTGGGGAAAGAGAAGGTGTTCAGTATGGTGGGAAAGACAGGTGGTGAGAGGTAAGGCTGGATGGGATGAAAACGAACAAACTTAGAAGGTCTTGTCTGCTTTTCTTAAGCTGGAGTTTCTCAAGCTTTAATGTGCATATGAATTTCCCAGGGACCTTGTTAAAATACAGATTCGTTAAGTCTGGGGAGGGAATGGAGAATTTGCATCCCTAACAAGCTCCAAGTGATGGGTGATACAGCTGTTCTCAGAACAGTCTACCCTTTAGGTAGCAAGGATGTAAGCAATGGGGTGAAGAGGAAATATTTCACGGAGGAGAATGATATTATCAGAATTGCATTTTCCCAAGAACCCTGTAGTAGGATATGGAGGATGGAATGGAGAGAGACGGTGTTAAGGTAGAATTCATAAGTGGCAAGAAATCACGAGTATCTGAACTGAATAAGCTTGGGAAGAATAGCCAGTATTCAATAAATGACTATAAATTGGCTAATATTCTGTGACACCACCAGAAGATATTTCTTCCAGAAGAAGGCACAGTTGTGAAGACAAAAATGAAGCAATGGAAACATGAAAGGCAAAAAAATAATCCGGAGAAATATGTCCTGTTATTTGAATAAAGCTTGACCCCTCTCCAGGTCTTGGTTGACCCATCATCTTGACTGTCAATAGTGACCAATGAAAGCCACCAGCCAAGGGGTGAGCACCATCCCAGCAACCAGTTATCACAGCAGGATAAATAAAATCAGCCTCTCAGCCACCACTTGATAGACATTGTCACTATGCACTTCTGATTTCAGGCAACAGCAGAGAGAGCAATGGTTTCATATTTTCAAACATGGAAATTTAACATGGAAGTCCACCAGATCCTGAACAGAATGCATGTTCATTTACTTATAACTTACAGGTACTCTAAATTAGAAACACCTGTTTCAGGTGCCTGGGTGGCTCAGTTGGTTAAGCGTCTGCCTTCGGCTCAGGTCATGATCCCAGGGTCCTGGGATGGAGTCCCACGTCCTGCTCCTTGCTCAGCAGGGAGTCTGCTTCTCCCTCTACCCCTCCCCCCTATTGATGATGGCTCTCTCTCTCCCTCTCTCATGTTCTCTCTCTCTCAAATAAATAAATAAAATCTTAAAACAAACAAACACCTATTTCTATTCCTGTGAGAAATCCTTTGTGAACTCTGGTACATTTTTAACTCCCCCCAAAATTAAAATTAAATAAAAATAAAAACAAAAAAAGAAGCTCATCTTAGAAAGAAATTTTTAAAAAAATCATGGTAGGGCTCTGTTTTGAAAAGAAAAGGCAGGCGGTAAGCTTTTTCCCCTTATGCAGAAGCCCAAAACATGCAACTTCTAATGAGGTTTGCCCTCCGAAGAAAATAAGAATCACCTTCATGTTTTACGTACCATGCTAGTTAGTCTTCTTTATCCAAAGACGTTCAAATTCAAAAAACCCCAATGTCACCTCCCTGCTCACAATTTTTTCTCACAGTCCAGGTATCAGTAAATCTCAACAAGACACACATGTTGAAACCCCGCAGCCAACTGGAGAAGCCATGTGGACACACCCATCTACTTCAGAGCAGCTCGATCCACAGCAAGACAGAACAAAATAATTCAGGGACCTACCTTTCCCTTCTGTGGTTTGCAGCCTCCTAAAATTTGACCCAGTCCTGGAGATCTTCCCAAGAACCTCTTAGGTGAGGTGAAATTCAAGGGCCTCCCATTCAGTCATGCAGCCACAGGAGGGTGGGGTTTCCAACACCAGACTTCAGAGCCTCAGGGCTCACACAGACCTCAGGGAGCAGAGGTGAACTGCCTTCTGTTCTCTGCGGCAGGAAAAAGCTGGAAGACACAGTGTGGCTGGAGGTGGGGGCGGAGGCTGGGGGAGGGGAAGTAATAAGGGAACCGTAATAAATAAGAGATCCTCTCCACATGATTTCCTGTATTTGGTGCCTGTTGCCTTTTTCCGGGCTCCCTAGAGGAAATAAGAAACTTAAACTTGTCCTTTGGCCACTGGAAAGACAAGAATAAACACGCTAAGACCCATGAAAATCCAGATGAGCGGAGCAGCAGGCAGGGAGCTGATGGGCCAGCTAGCTTTTACCTTTCACCAAGTGCTTTCTTCCTGAAATTTCTCCAAGTGTTTAACTCCGCGAAAGTCAAGAATGCCCTCGTCCTCACCCACTGGGCTGAAGCATTTTCTGGCCACAGTCCAGATGTTGTGTTACAGAGCCACTGAAGGGAGGAAGGTCGGAGCAGGCCTGAAGAGTCTGTTTGCCATCAGAAGGAAAGACTCTGGTGACCTTCTGTGCCTCATCTTGGGACAATTGGTGGAGTTCTCTGGCCATTTGGCCTTAGGGTTTAAAGAATGATCTGAAGGCTACCATCCACAGATTGCTGGGAGCAGAACCCTCTCCATAATTTGTGGGGTTCAGTGCAAAAAAATGAAAATGCAAGGCCACTCACCCACAAACTAAGGATTTCAGGTTGGTGACAGCAGAAGATGAAATCCAGTCCGAGGACCCTTTTGATACGGCCTCTATGCAACTCCACATCTTGCACATCCAGAAGGCTCTAGGAAGAAGGCTGGAACTATGTGTGGTCCAGCTAAGTTACCAAGAGTCTGGGACCATCGACATTTTGTCCAGAGAAGTGACAGTCAGCCCTCAAACGCAGTGCACCAAAAGCTGGTGTGGGGGAGGGGTGGGAAATGCTGGGTGGGGGCTGTGAGCAGGCACGACCACAAACATCACACCAGGGGTGTTCTTGCAGAATTTGGCTCACCTCCAATCTGTTCTCCTCCCTGCAGTCAGAACAATTTCTCTCAAATGCAATCACGAGGATTGCATTTTAAGCACATGCTTAAAATCCCTCTGTGGCCTAGGATCCAAGGCCAAGACCTTCTGCAAGGCTTCCAGCCCCTTCAGCACCTGGCGCTGGTCAACCTCTCCTGCCTCACCTCAAAGCCCACCTCCACTCTTGCCCCCTTCTCATTCCCTCCTCCCCCACCTTTCCCCACTGCTGGGAATCATTCTATGAAGAATGCCCTCCCCCCCGACCCCCAGTCTTTCAAATCTCTCATCCTTCTGGTAACATTTTTTTCTGATTCCCAGGTCCCCCTTGCTTTTCTTCCTCAGCAAACCATGCTTCTCTCAAACTGATGAAGATCCACCCACTGTCACTGGCCCAAAGCTAAGCTGTAAACTCTGCGAAGTCACGGACTGTGTCTGTTTCCTCCTGGACCCAGTGCCCAGGAGGGTGGGCTTTGTGCAAGTTTAGTGTTAGCAGGAGATAGCAGGCTCCCTTTAGGCAAAGGGAAAAACAGAGGACTCAGGGAAATAGAAGATCATCATCAGGGTTTTATAGTTGAAACCCTGGCAGAATGGAGCAGTGTCACAGGTGATATCACAGTGCTCTTGCTCAGTCTTCATTAAAACGCCGGTTTGTCATGCGCCGTCCCTCCCCGTTCTCACTGGGCTGTACTGTGGGGGAGGAAATGACCTCTATTCCAAAAAAATGAAGCTTTAGACCAGCCAGCCGGAAGGAGCAAAGTTAGTTGGGGTGAAGGATAATGGGAAGATGCTGGAGATGAGGAGAGAGAGGGAGAGAAGATGATGCGGTTGGGAAAAGGGAGAGGAGGGAGGGGACAGGAGGGGAACGTGGGAGCAAGAAAGGGAGGCAAGTAAGTACAGGTGAGGTGACAACAGGGATCCAGCAGAGGCTGGAAAACGGATGTGGGGGGTGGGAGGACAGCAGGAAAAATAACAGGGTGGACGGCAGTTCACCAGAAGCGGAGCACCCAAGGCGGGCTCCACGCTACCTTCCCAATGCCCATGACTTTCTCAGCTCCCTCATCGATCAAACTGTGTTTTCTAAAAATCAAAAAGCATAAGGGGGACAAGGGACATGCCACAGGGTTGCTATTATGACACAAATCAAGTTCTGAGGTTTGTTCAGATTTAGAAACATTTTTAGTCATGGTTTTGAACACTTGTACGAGAATGCTACTACTAGAATGGCCAAGTGTGTATTCTGGTTGCTTCTTGTGGTTCCTCTGAACCAACAAGTCATTCCATGCATGTCTAAGGGCTACATTTGTCTGAGAAGCCCCTGTTGATCTCCTCTGATTAAAGTGCAAACTATGGTAACAGAGCCATAATCTAACATCTATAAAAATAACCTAAATATGCTGGATCTTGAATATCTAGTTTGGGGCAATTAATTGAAATTTAATATAAACATGTATCTATAAGAAAGGAAAGATTTATCAGACCAATAGTTTGAATTTTCTTCATAACCCCTCAATTTTGTTTCTAACTGATGAGTGTTACTTCCATTAAAAACAGAATTATCAGGGCACCTGGGGGGCTCAGTCAGGTAAGCATCCAGTTCCTGGTTTAGGCTCAGGTCATGATCTCAGGGTTCTGGGATCCAGCCCTGAGCCAGGCTCCACGCTCAGCAGGGAGTCAGCTTGGGACTCTCTCCCTCCCTCTGTCCCTTTCCCCTGCCCCTCTCCCTGTGCATGTGCTCTCTCAAATACACAAATAAATAAAATCTTTGGGGGAAAAAAAAGAAATATCAAGAAAATAGAGACTTCATTTAAAGTGGGAAAAGAGGACTGTCACAGAATGTCAAGTGCCACCTACAAGATCCTCTGGGAGGAACTGAATCTGTAAAAGTCTATACTTTTCATTATTTTTGCTCAGCTACTTTATAATTCTGAAAGATACAGATACATAGTAATGCAAATGATTCTCAGTCAGAGAAATGAAAATTAATTTTCTCTAATAAAGACCGTTGATTTCCACCCCGTAGAAATGATTATCCCAAGTATCACATTTTAGGACTCTATAGGATATTATTTTTGTATTTATTAGAAAATTCAGTTTAGCATTCCTGATGGCCTATGTTGTAAATATAGCTACTTTTGAGATTTTTCTTTGATCCACTTTTAACATCTTACCATCCCTTCATCAATTAATGAGTTAAAAAAAAAAAATCTTTGCCTCAAGTTCATTTTATATTGTATGAGAGTGATGAGTTTACCTTTTGGAAAATGATCTTTTAACAGGAATCAGGTGACAATCAGTGAATACAGTAAGTTGTATTGGACATTAGCAGTGGCAGAATTCTGTTTCCTTCAATATTTTGCTTAGTTGTATATATTCCCTGAGATGTAAAATATAAACAGGGAATAAATGAAGCATGTTGACTGTCAAAGTAAATAACAGAACTGCCTCAGCAGAACATTTAGGAGAGTACAGCATCTCAGCGAGGGCAGAAGTATAGGAAAAGCCCCAAGTGAGACTGTATGAAGCCATAACTGGACACAGGTTCACCAGGCAGAGTAAAAGTGCCAAAGTCTGGACTCTTGGAAACTAGTACTTTGGAGGTGAGAAGACCTTCATAAGCAAAAGGCGTATATTTCAGGTATTTGATAGTTCTTTAAAACAGTATTTTCAGGGGGCGCCTGGGTTGCTCAGGCAGTTAAACGTCTGCCTTCAGCTCAGGTCATGATCCCAGGGTCCTGGGATTGGGCCCCGAGTGAGACTCCCTGCTCAGGGGGGAGTCTGCTTCTCCTCCCCATGCATGTTCTCTCTCTCTCTCTCAAATAAATAAACAAAATCTTTAAAAAATAATAATAACAGAATTTTCAGAAATTCTAGCTGCACAGACAACCATCCAGAAATATCTCACTATCAATCAGCTATAGCAAACCCTTCAACAAAGGGGTCAGTGGCACTTGGCCAGGAAGAGACCAGAAAGTATCAATATATTTGTGCGATCTGGTTTCTCTTTAATTTTAATATTTGTTATAATTCTTAACTGCTGTAAATTGCCATATAGATTTGTAATATCAAAGGCATAAAATAATTTATCTTTAAGGGATGATCTGGTTAGTTCAGTCTGCTGCCTAAATTTCTTGATGTCACATAACCAAGGGAACATAAAGGTTTTTTGGGTTTTTACTTCCTAAATGAAAGTTATTAGTTCCATTATTTGAAGGGGAAAAAATAACAGTCCTAAAAGCCCAGTATGGAAGTATGGATGTTTTTCTGAGAAGAATGATGCTTGATTTGGGAGGAATCATGAGAAGTATTAACAGTCATGGCAAGTAACAGAACAAATGTGATCTGTTAGATGCTCAGAGATCACTTATTGCAAATATGCAGCTCTTTCTGCAGGAGTTCTAAGTGCCTTTGGAAGGGAGAATCAGTCCTGACAGCTTTGGCTCCAACTACTTCAGAGGTGAGGCTAGTCTTGTTCCATTAGGTGTTTCTCGCTTTGCCAACTACCAACATCACATTCGTCATTGAAGATGGAGTGCTAAGAGGCGACTAGTAAGGAGTTCTGTGACCTCCAGTATTTCACAGAGAGATAACACCAATGGATTGGTGTATTCCATTATACCAAACCTGTCAAAGAGGGAGCATATGCAAGAAACATAGTAGGATTGTTCTGGGGCAAAAAAAAGCTCACCTTAAGTAAGACTACTATTGTAAGAAAAACGTCAAGTCCAAGTGTTCAGGGAAACTAGGAATTCTCATACAATCTGGAGTGTTTTGTGGAGAATTAGGAACTCTCACGATGCTGAGTGTTACTTGGTAAATCACTTTGGAGAGCAATTTGGCAGTATCCAGGAGGGTTCAAAATTCTGCTCACTATACGCATTCTAGAAAAAGACTTGCCTGTATATACAAGCAGAAAACATGAGCATATCCAATTACATCACTCTTTATTATTAAGAGCTAGAATCCAAAGAAACAGATATATGTAATCAGTCGGGGAAATGGATTTTAAAAATCAGTATTATTATAGAAATAGTGCCCTAGATCCATATGTATCAACATGGATGAATAAATATTTTTAAAAGTGGGGAAAAAATCCAGAGTGCAAAAAGGCAGTTGCAGATACATAGGTACAAAAGATAAATAATGAAAGAATACACAATGTAGCCCAGGAAAAGGAAGGTATGGACTAGGACTAAGAAGAGAATAAACAAGATTTCTCATGTTATTTTATCTTCAGTATAAAAAAAAAAGAAAAAATGGCAAAATATCAGTATTTTGATTCTATATGGCATGTAATACAGATGATCGTTTTTCTCTATAGTTTGTCTTTTAAAAAGAGAAGAAAGCAAAGTCATTAAAATATCATTTTTAAAAAAGTGACATTTGAGTCATAGATTAAACATGTTCTTTTCACATCCTCCACCTGCAACTGAAGTAGGGGGAAAAAAGTTATTAGTGAAAGAACTCTAGCGGAAATCATAATTATCTTTAGTCTTTAATGAAATGACATTGCCTGGACTGCTTGGGTGGCTCAGTCCTTAAGCCTCTGCCTTCTGCTCAGGTCTGATCTCAGGTCCTGGGTTGTTCTCTCTGCCCCTCCCCTGCTTGTGCTCTCTCTCTCTCTCTCTCACTATCTCATTAATAAATAAATAAAATCTTTTTTTTTTTTTTCAAAAACTGGCATTGCTATACCTGGATCAAGGTCAGATTTGCTCACTTCTTCTAAATGAAATGAAACCTTGCCTTCTCTGGGGTCCGTTCAGGGGCGGTGTATTCCAGGGTTCTGTGTGTTGACTGACAGGTCAGCATCCTCTACTGCGCATGCTCTTCCGTATGAGCGAAAGCGTGGAGCCTCAATGAATTTACCTAAAATCTTCCCCTTAACAACTGGCTTGAAAAATGTATGTATCTTAGGAAGTCTGAAAAAAAAAATTATTTTATTTGGATGATGTAAAGCAGACCTTGTTTTAAAGAGTTAAACTGAGGCATTCTGCACGTGACTACAAATCCTATTTGGTTTGGTTGGTTTGGTTGGGGGAATTTTAGCAATAAACCAATGTGAGTTGAGAATACATGGAGGAATTTTTTTTTTTTTTTTCTAGTTATAGATAGTGGAGACAACTATGGCTTTGTGGAAATGTCCTAAAATTCTCTACCTTCGGAGTTTCCTGTGAGGTAAGGGGTGGTCCTTGTTTCAGACTCACTCCCAACCTTGCCATTCAACATCTCAGATGGAAAAGTGAATAAACAAACAGAGATCAGGTCTCGTTAAAGATGAAGGAAATCACCTGGCGGGCCAGGAGACGACTGTGATGACCTCACAGTCCCTGGCGATGACACGGGCCTTCCCCACAGCCCTGGCTTGGGTTAAAGGCCTCCTCCTTTCTCAAGGTCCCTTTTTTCTCTCTCTAGGTGTCCTCCTGGTCACCATGCCTGCCCCCCAGGCACAAATCCTCCCCTCTCGATGTTATCCCTTCACTCCTGCCACGCTCATCCATCACTGCTGCTCCTCCACTGTGCTTTGAAGGCCGGCACTTGGCTCACACTCTTCACTCTGCAAGCCGTCCCTGTGATTTCTGCATGCTCCCGTTCGAACCCCGGCCTCTCCTTTCCTGGGAGCTCCTGCACAGGAAACGCCAATGACGTTCACTGCTCCTTAGGAACTATCCTGAGTTTCTGTAAGAGCTGCCACCCTCTGTTGCTGACATCTGGAACTGCTCTGATTTCAAGACATGATTCTAAGTCTGAATTGCGGGGTGGGGAGGGGGGGTGGCGGAGATGGCACGATGACACACCCTTTTACCTCCTCTTCCTCACTCCACTGGGTGTCTGCCTCTGTTCTTCTACACCTCTCCCCCCATCCTTAGCCTCCACCTGTTTCAAATTACTCTTACTTTCCTATCAAACTTAGATGCCATGGATAACTATTTATTTATTTATTCATTCGTTTGTTCGTTCATTCATTCATTTAAGAGACAGAGAGCGGTGTGGGTGGGGGGGAGGAGCAGAGGGAGAAGGAGAGAGGGAATCTTAATTAAGTAGCCTCCTTGCCCAGGGCAGAGACCAGTGCGGGGCTTGATCTCCTGACCCTGAGATCTTCATTCTGAGGCTAAATCAAAAGTTGGATGCTTAAGCTACTGAGCACCCCAGGTGCCCCCCCTTTTTAAAATTTTTATTTTCCTTTTTTTTTTTTTTTTTTTGAGGAGGGAGAAAGAGAGGGTGGGAGAGAGGCCACAGATAGCTATTTAAATGCTTTCTTTGCCTACTTTCCATCATATTTTTCTTTTGTGACAGCCCATCGTGCACTGGGGTGGGCAGACTGACATATCCATCTTCTCTGCTCTCTCTGTGACTGACTATGGGCCACAGCTGGATCCTTGGAGCTGCTCGGCAAAGATTTGCAAGACTCAGCCTACTTGTGCTCTTAAGGTGTGTCCTGCCTCATACCCTCTTCCAGCACGTGTAGTCCCTTGCTTTGTACTTACTCCTTAATCCTTGTGCCTGAAAATACATCCATATTTCTTATTCCACAAACACTTTAGTAACAAACCTTACCTTAGCTCTGCCTACTCTTGAATCACCATCCTATCTTTTTCCTTCCATTTCCACCCAAACTTATGACCAAACTAATAGATAATCACCCAGCCTCTTCTTCCTCTCTGTGAAGCTCTATAAGCCATTTCTCTCTCTAAAGCACCCTCTTGAAAGTCACCAATGTCTTTAGGCTAATGAGGGCTTTTCTTATGTCTCATCTTTTCCATCTTGAAACTTTTAGCATGTCGACCAATTCTTTCTTGAAACTCTTCTCTCTTCTTCCCTTGCCTCTGTACCACCTGAATGCTGTATCCTTGGACCTCCCATGCCCTCCCTCCTGGTCTGGCCTTTCCTCATTCCTCTTTAAGTAAGGGTCTTTTCCCCAAGTACTTCACACCCTGTGTTCTGTCCATACACACCACCAATCTTCCAGGTCTTTTAAGTTCAAATCTGGGGTATGATAATTAGCTTTCCTTCTGCCTTCTTTTTCTTAGCTCCCATCCTTTCCCTGAACCTGTCCGTTTCCAGAACTTGCTGATTATTACTTTGACACATCTTTCCCATATGCCTCTTTCTTTGCATGTCCATTGCCATCTCTCCATGCTTGTATTTACCTTTTCCAGCCTGAGTTACTGAAAAATTATCCTCCGTCTTTCCTTCCTTGGATTCCTTCCTCCCAGCTTCATTCCCTTAAAGCAATGATTTTGATACTCCATTCTTCCCATAATACCTGTAGGCACCCAGCATACACACACGGCCTTCCAAGATGCTTTACTCTGTAGACTGCCATTCCAGACCCTCCCAGTCTATACACATTCTGCTTTTCCAGTGTAACTTCTACTTTTCTCATAAGTGTTGGCTCCGGACCCCTTTGTCTCTCCTTTCTGCAGAGAGCTGGGCTTCCAGCTGAAGTCATCTCTTAGTCTCAAACAAGTCCACACACCCATCATGATGTCTAGTCCCCTCACAAAACTTTCTCTGATAAGTGAGGCCAGAAATTATCTTTCCCGTCACTAAAATCCTGGAACACATATTGTCTGTGTCATTGTAATAGCTCTTCCTTGTCTTCTATATTATCCATTTAAGATTTCATAAAGGAGCTGTTCAAATAATAGAAATAATAATACCAAAACCTCATTGAGTGTTTCCTATATGCTAAGTGAACATATCATCATCATATTGCCAGATTAACCCATTTCATTCTCCCAAGAAACAGTTCTGTGGGATGATTTCAGCTCTTTCCATATGATAGCAAAAGAATGGCTGGGCTTTCTTTCCCATGTCATGTGGGAAATCCACCAAAGCCCAGCTTATTCCTTTGGGATCTTCAAGGAAGACGTGTGGGAGGACAGTTGAGTTCTTCTGAGCCATCCTGGCTAGAGGCTGAGCTGGAAACCACACCAAATGATTTGCTGCCAAGACATTGCTCTTGGTTCTTGCCTTTGAACCCCATGTCCTTAATTTCCCAAAACCAAATTTCCCAAAATATCAGCATAAGACTTTGGGTCAGATTTTTTTTGAAGATTTGAGGAAAGGGAGAGGGTTAGTACATCAAAGCCCAGAAAACAACTTACATTGATGACTGGAGGCAGGGTCCTAAAGTCCCTCTGCCACCACCCCACAGGGAATTTCTCTAGCTGATGTTCTCCTGAAACCTCTATCTATATCATGTACTCAGACTCTTTTTCCATTCCGGAGCCTCCTGGCAGCTCCCTTTTCTCCTTCCCCTGGGTCCTCTCCCTCACTGCTGTGAAAATTTCTCATTCTTCTCATTCCATGTTGGAGAACAGCTTATCTCTCTTCTTAGTTTTGCACTCACTCATCCAAATGTCTGGGGGGTTCAGCTTTCACTTCCAAACTGACCTAAGGAAGATATCTTCTAAGATAGCGTCCATCTTGGGGAGCCTCGATGGTGCAATCAGTTAAGCATCTGACTCTTGATTTTGAGTCAGATGGTGATCTCAGGGTCCTGAGATAGAGCCCCACGATGGGATCCTTGCCCAGTTCCTCTCCCTCTGCCCCTTCCCCCTTCAAATAAATAAATAAAACTCTTAAAAAATAAAATAAAATAGCATCCATCTTTATGCTGCTCCCTTAGAAGGATACAATACTTTCATTGATTTAAATAGCAACACTTTCTTTTCTTCCTCACCTGTGCCTAGCTTATCTTCCTAGTATATGCATGGCTTATCTTTTATACTATATTGTAAGCATCTTGACTGTATCTTTCACCAGCTTCATATCCTTCATTGTGTCACATACTTATTGAAGAAATAAATAAAACAGAGAATGATAGAAGGCATAAGGACAGAGGGACTTTGAAGATGGATAAAGAGAAGGAAGGATTGATTTCTATTGAAGATCAGAAAAACATAGAGGCCTCTTTTTCATGGTTGCAGACAACCCAAAGCTGGAAAATAGAATAGGGCGCAGAGTTTAGTGAGGTCTTGAAAGTTCTTTGTGATTTCCGGAATGCATTGCCTCTTTATTGGGCCTAGATTACAAAATGTATTCTCTGAGTACTGAATATTTTAGAAAATGACATGAGGTAATCTCCCTCAGTAAACCCCTTTTTGTCCTGGAATGAGAAATGTAGGAAAAATAAGCTACCACCAAGGTCCCCCTGGACTGAACCCTCATGTCAGGGTGTGGGCAGCAATTGGTTGAACCACTTCCTTTGGTTTATCGTTGTTGACATGGCCCTAAAGCTAACATTCAGGTCATTCCCAGGGGAATGACTCCCATTCTCCCTGCCTCAATAAACTGTCACTTCTTTTCACAGAAACAATAAATTCCCCAGCTATTAGTTCTTCAAATCAACTGGAATTTATTTAAAAAAAAAAGTGTTCTTTATTACTCTCTGAGAATCACAAAGAATATGCATTTAACAGGCTTTGTTCCTAATCATCCCCAGCTACATTAAGGGAGAAAAATCTGTCAACACCATCAAAGACTGGACAATCCGATTCCAGTCTCCATGTCAGGTTTTGTTCCCAGCACTGAAGACTCAAGGGGCTCACAGTTGAAGCAATTAAATCATTTCATAACTATTTAAGTTTAGAAACACCTGAACTTCAGAATGTTGACCTCATTGAGAGTCTGAATACAACTTTCACGTACTCTGGAAAGAATTAGTATTTGCTATTATCTCAGTTGTCCTCCCCATTGTCCCTTATGTGATGAAAATAGGATAGAAATGTGGGTAAGACAGTTTAGAAGTCAAAAAAAGTGTTCTGTTCCAAACACAATCATTTATTTGGATATGCAGAATGTATTTTTAAGAAAAAACAAAATTCCTAAAATAACAACAAAAATAATCGCTGTCATTTGTTGAATATTTATCACGTACCGGAGGTAATGCTAGGTTGAATGATATTTCACTTAATTCCAATAACGACTCTGAAAGGTGGGTACGAAGACTTCCGTCTCTGATAGGAAACTAAAGCTCAGAGAGGTTATGTAACTTAGTCATAGTCACTCAGCTGCGCTTTAAAAATGTAGTTTATTTTTTGGCTCTCATAGTAAATATCGAATAAATAAATTAAGGAAAGAATGACTACGTATGTGAACCAGTGGCTTCCTGAAATGACCCACACTACCTATGTAATTGTTCTTATGCAAAGAAAAATAAGCACAAAAAATTAATTATAATATTAATAATAAAATTGTGCAGAAAATCAGTAATTTGGGATAAAACAGATTTTTACATTGAAGTCTGATGTTTGAGAGGAACTGGTACAAATAAAGGAGGGGGAGATGAACTGTTTGAGGAGATAATTCTAGTTACTTTAAATTTTACTTGGAAAGTTTGGCTTTACGTTTCCTTGCTACTAGTATTTCTCTTCACTACTTTTATTTTTACCATCATGACAAATTTTCTTTTAGGTGTCACAATGAACAAAATAAAACATCCTTAATTACAGGTGGCAGAAACTCAAGGGCGGTGACTCCACATTTTATATCTTATGATCCCTTGTCATTATTAGAGACTCTGCATCAAATCCTGATAGGAACAAAACTCTCAGCTATCCCATTTCCCCCAGCCCTCTACATGCAGTAGTGACATCGATATGTTCATAAATACTCATCTTTAGTAATCTTTCATTTGAAGTGTATAGAAATTTCCAAAAATATTATATAGCTATATTTGGTATAGCTCAAAAAAATAGACAAATACATTCATTAGTAGTTGAAATGATAATTCTATTATTTAAAAAGTATGACAGAACTATTTTTTTTAAAAATGTATTATTCTGACTGAAAGGCAAGCAAAATATCCTTTAAGTTATCAAGAATTGCACTGATGATTTCTTAGGTATACATGGATTTGGAGGAGATATTAATTCTTTAATGTTACTGATTATGCTTATCTGACCTACTCTTTTTTTAAAATTGTGTTATGTTATCACCATACATCGTTAGTTTTTGATGTAGAGTTCTAAGATTCATTGTTTATGTACAACACCCAGTGTTCCATGCAATACGTGCCCTCCTTAACCCCCACCACCAGGCTCACCCATCCCCCTGCCCCCCTCTCTTCCAAAACCCTCAGTTTGTTTCTCAGAGTCCACAGTCTCTCATGCTTCATTTCTCCCTCCGATTTCCCCCAATTCACTTTTCCTTTCCTTCTCCTAATGTCCTCCATGTTATTCCTTATGTTTCACAAGTAAGTGATACGATAATTGGCTTTCTCTGCTTGACTTATTTCACTCAGCATAATCTACTCCAGTCCCATCCATGCTGTACAAAAGTTGGGTATTCATCCTTTCTGATGGAGGCATAATACTCCATAGTGTATACGGACCACATCTTCCTTATCCATTCATCCATTGAAGGGCATCTTGGGTCTTTCCACGTTTGGTGACTGTGGCCATTGCTGCTATGAACATTGGGGTACAGATGGCCCTTCTTTTCACTACATCTGTATCTTTGGGGTAAATACCCAAGAGTGCAATTGCCGGTTTCTTCAATCCCTTCACCATACCTCTCAGGGAGCCCACGAAGAATCAAAACTCGGGAGCTGGAGGCACTGCACTGGGGAGGGCAGGCACAGACTGGCAGTTTGATAAAAAGAAAAAATATAGGAAGCATGAGGTCATAGGTCTGGAGAGTAGGCCCAACAAGCATTCAAAAACTGATGAGGAGGATAGAGGTTGATGAGTGGTCAAAGGTCTGGCCAAGTTCCAGTTCTGGCTAGTTCCAAGAGAGTCACCTGAACTAAGAGAGCATGTGGGCAAGACAATGAACAGGCCTGCAGCCCCAGCCACCGAGTCCTGCACACGTGGGGAAGATTGGCCTTGGAGCTTTTAACAGCCTTTACTTGTCTCCTGCAGTTCCAATGCAAGTGGTCTGAGGGTCCTCAGCTTGAGGCTGTTGATGTCAAAAGAAGGAGAAGGACCAATTCTTCAAGTGTCTTTGCAAAAGTATTTGTAGAGAGGAAAGCAAAATAGTATTAGAAGCTGAAAAGTAATGAATGAACAGGAAGAGCCTAACTGTTCATACCTAGTTTACAAGTGAGCAATGGAATTAGCTTTTGAGATGATCTGCTGCCCACTCATCACTCACCTCTGAGGAGCCTTAGCTCTGGAGCATTGGCTGCTGGGCTCACCCGAGTCCTGGGGAAAGCTAGATGGGATGGAGGTCAGAGAGGAGCTTAAAATATGTAGATTTTCAATGCAATGGTCAAAATCCAACTGGCAGGCAAGAAAGACCAAAAAGAGTGAAGAGATGATTAAAAAAGAGGAAAAGGAGCTATTTCAGGTCAAATTTGGAGAAGCCATTTTGGGGAGAAGGGCCGAGCGCTTGCAGGGCTGAGCAAGAGTACACACGGAGTGCTACATCCTCTAGGTTTCAATATCTAAAAATTATAAATTAAGCTCACTGTATCTGTCGGGACCTCAACAGCAAAAGAGAAGCAGATGGAGACATATATTAAAAAATTTACTGCAAAATTTGGTTTATGCAATTGTGGAAACTGGCTAGGTAAGTCTGAGAACTGCAGGGCAGGTGGTCAGAAAGAAGAGGTCAAACTCTGACCCTGAAGTCCCCAGGCAGAATTTTTTCTTCCCCAGGCAGAATTTCTTCTACCTCAGGAAACCCCAATTCTGTTCTAAAGGACTTTCAGCTGATAAAATCAGGCCCACCTAGGTTATCAAGGATAATCTCCTGTACTTACGATCAACAGATTATAGGTATAAATCGTATCTACAAAATACCTCCAGGGAAACACTTAGATTACTATTGGATTGAATAATGTTTTTGCTCTGTGTGGAAGGTAATGCTAGAATTATAACAAAATGTCTTAAAGAAATTTTTAGATTGGGAAATGATCATGAACTTCACATGTCTTTTTCAAATATTATGATATAATCATGTAGAAGAAATTAGCATTATCACAGAAAATACTGTAATACAGTTTAATTTTATCATATAAATTTTATATCACATACTGCAATTTTAACCATTTCACAAACCCGAATTTATATCCATATGATATTTTTACATTTCATTTTCTTTCGAGTGTTTCAAAGCTGACATAGTGTAAAGAAAACTAAAAATAGCCCGATGTTGCTACATTTGTTCAAATCTCTCTTTGGTAGGGAGCATACCTTGATCCATAATGACAAGAAAATCATCCTTACAGTGCTTTCTTCTGGAATTATTTGTGCATAAATGTTTATATTCATGTACACATTTTTGTTTTCTTGTTTAATTAACATATTTTATTGGAAGGTCACTTTGCTGTACAGGTCATGTGCAGTTTCTTTTGATTCACAGAAATATTTTTTCTTTAAAACTTCTAAAAAACATCTGTGACCCTTTTATAAGTGAAATGGTGCAACTCTGATCTTCTCTTTCATATGTTCATACCGAGACAACAAAGTTCATTCCAAATAATAAAATAACGGGTGCAGCTCATATTCAAAATTACCTGTATTTTTGCTGAAGACCATGTTTGCAGTTTATCTGAAGTTACCTTGTTGTTTCACTTCCCTACCATTTGATATACCGTCCCATATCTAGCCATCTGATATTTTTCCCAAATAAAACCTTCCTGTTCAGGGGCACCTGGGTGGCTCAGTGGGTTAAGCCTCTGCCTTCGGCTCAGGTCATGATCTCAGGGTCCTGGGATCGAGCCCCGAATCAGGCTGTCTGCCCAGCAGGGAGCCTGCTTCCCCCTCTCTCTTTGCCTGCCTCTCTGCCTACTTGTGATCTTTCTCTCTGTCAAATAAATAAATCTTTAAAAAACAAAACAAAGCAAAATCTTCCTGTTCAACAGCATTCAGTCAGCATTGCCATATTGCCATGATGTGTCTAAGGACGGGTGCATGGCCAAATTTGACATTGGTTTCTTCCATTTTCCATCTTTTGGAAATGGATATGGACAATAGTGTATGTAATTTTTTTGTTGTTCCATAGAATGCCAGTTTTATCCAGAAGTTAATGCTTTGTCTTCTGGTAACAAACTCAAACTACATTGAATACTTGATGATATGTTTTTCTTTACCTGAATATAATTCTTAACAAACTTTTTTTTTGAGGGGGAAGGGCAGAGGGAGAGGGGGAGAGAGAATACCAAGCAGGCTCCAGGCCCAGCATGGAGCCTGATGTGGGACTCTATCCCACAACTCTGAGTTAATGACCTGGGACAAAATCAAGATGGCTGCTCACCTCACTGAGCCACCCAGGCGCCCCTCAACAAACTTCTAAATCAATGCCTAAAACTGAAATGGGTTCTTTCAGCTTTTTTATAAAAGCCAGAACTGTTACTTACAACAAAAGATGTAAAAACACTTATATATTTTGACTTCTTTCTTTTTTCATCCAGTGGTCTTTCATAAATTATACGATAAATGTAGGGATACAAGAAGACCCTTGTCATTATATAATCTAGTTGACCTGAAGTATGCATACTTTAAAATTTTATGTATTAAAAATTCCTATTTTATTATTCATGATTAGCAATCCCTTTTAAAATTTTCCATTCTATGGTTAAAGAAGATGCGGTATATACCTACAATGGAATATTATGCAGCCATTAAAAAATGAAATCTTGCCATTTGCAATGACGTGGATGGAACTAGAGGGTATTATGTTAAGGGAAATAAGTCAATTAGAGAAAAAATTATATGATCTCACTGATATAAGGAATTCGAGGAGGGTAGATTTGGGAAAAGGGAGGAAAAATAAAGCAAGATGGGACTGGGGAGGGAGACAATCCATAAGATTCTTAATCTCAGGAAACAAACTGAGGGTTGCTGGAGGGGGTAAGGGAAGGAGGGTTGGGGTGGCTGGGTGATGAACATTGGGGAGGGTATGTGCTATGGTGAGTGCTGTGAATTGTGTAAGACTGATTTCACAGACCTGTACCCCTGAAACAAATAATACATTATACATTAATATATAGCTGAGCAGGGACAAAATAAAAAAAATAAATAAATTAATTAAAAAAACAAAATTTTCCATTCTAGGTAGTGATCATTTGTTTAATTATTTTTTTATCTGGGCTTTTACCTGTTTGTCCAGTTTAGCATCAAATTTCAAAATCATTCCTGCTTAACCTAAAAGTTTTCCAGTGTTTTCTGTAAATATTATTCTATTATTGCCACAAAAACAATCATCATGCTTGGATGAATACTGGATACACCATTATTCTTTTAATAATATCACCTAATGCCTAATGGTCTATTTCAGTGTTAAATATTAGCAAATTTTTTCCATTTATTCAACCTTTAAAAATTTTTTTTAGTTCTGATTACTATTTGCTTTTGGGGGTGGGGGGTTTTGCATTGTTTATGTTCTTTTTTTTGAGAGCTTAAGAATTTCCAGTCACAGATATCTTCATTGGCCAAAGATGACCTTGAAAATGGATTGCACGGCATGCACCAATGGTATCAAAACACTCTGGTTTTGAACTTCCATTATAAAAACCAATTAGAGGAGCAACTGGGTGGCTCAGTCAGTTAAGCATTTGACTCTTGATTTCCACTCAGGTCATGATCTCAGGATCCTGAGATTGAGTCCCGTGCTGGACTCAATGCTCAGCCCAGCTTTTGTCTCTTTTGTCCCTTTTCCCCCTCCTTCTATCTATCCCCCCCGAAGTATGTTCTCTCTCAAATAAATAAATAAATATATACATACATACATAAAATCTTTAAAAAAAAAACCGATTAGATAGCTAGAAGGCTATTTCAGTTTTATTAGTTTTATTAAAATACCCAGAAAATTTCATGCAAAGATACCTATAAATTAAAACAAATTTTGTTTAAAGATTTTACTTGTTTGTCATAAAGAGAGAGAGAGACAGAGAGCGCATAAGCAGACAGAGGGGGAGAGAGAAGCAGGCTCCCTGCCGAGCAAGGAACCTGATGTGGGACTTGATCCCAGGACGCTGGGATCATGACCTGAGCCGAAGGCGGTGGCTTAACCGACTGAGCCACCCATGCGTCCATATAAATTAAAATTTTAAAGGACATCTCTCATTGAGTGCATTAGCATCCATTCCAATATGTATATCTGTAAATAAATATGTTTCGAAGACAAAAGCCACTTTATCATACCACTTAAGTTATCAAAAAGGACTAAGGCAAGAGTTACAAGCTTTTGCAGTGGTAGTTCTATTTCTTTGCAGAGACAAAATGTCCTCCTTTAAAATTATTTTGCCTATAATGCTAACATTTCAGCCTACTCCGAATGTGTTCATGACGCCAGTCTCCTCTGAGGTTAGCCCTCCTGCTAACAATGTGGCTATTCCTCCAGTCCCTGGACTGGACACGTGGGGCTGTCTCTAACCCAGTCCTCTCTTTCACCTCATGATGGATGTCAGTTTTCAAGTTCTGACAGTCCATTTCCTTCCTATCTGTCCGCTGTTTCCTGGTCTTTACTAACTCTTCCGCAATTTGGGCCATCATTACTTCCTAAATTGGGTACACTTCTCCCAGACTCTCTCCTGTTGGTACTACACTCATTCTTCAAAATCTCAGCCTGATTTTCATTTGTGGATATCCTATACATTTTCTAAAATCCAGTTCAGTTGTTTCTTCTTCCATGAAGATTTAGTTGATCCTTTCAACCAGAGGATGACTCCCTCTTGAATCCCCTAATCTCCTCTGGGAAGAACATTTTTTCTTGCTTTGTTGTTGTCTCATTACTTCTCTTATTCCCCTTACTAAACTATAACTTCTTGTGGTCAAATTCTTGGTCTTCCTATTCTTTATCTCCCCTGTGTCCTTGACATGATACTATATATACTAAGAGCATCATTAAATATTTGCTAAATTATACAGAGATTTCTAGAAGCTTCCTCTTCTAAAGGAGCCCATTTTAATATCTATTCAGATTAAATTTTTATGAAAAATTTTCCTTTGTCTGGAATATCCAGAAATTTGTGGTCTAAGAGAACTTCTCCTAAGGAATTAAAGACAATCTCTCTTTACAGCTCCCCATTATATGAGTATCCTTCAAATTCCAGATCTGTGAACAAACTTTCCAGCCTAATGTATTAGTGTAGTTGTAAGTTGTAAGCAGAAATGACTTAGAGCTGTCTTTCCTTCAGCATTACAAAAAGGGAAGAGAAGTGGAGATGAAATATTACTGATTTACCTTAATAGGGTTCCTCAGTTCTCCAAATATGAAGGCAAGATAACAGATATACCTTACAATTCTATCTCATTTAAGAGATCCCAATATTTGCAAATGGTATATCAGATAAAGGGTTAGGATCCAAAATATATAAAGAACTTACAAATCTTAACACCCAAAGAAACAAATAATTCATTTTAAAAATGGACAGAAGACATGAACAGACATTTCTCCAAAGAAGACACCCGTTGGGCTAACAGACACATTAAAAAAAGGTTCATAATCACTTAGAATCATCAAAACTACAATGAATTATCATTTTACATCTGTCAGAATGGCCTAAATCAACAACACAAGAAACAACAGGTGTTTCCGTGGATATGGAGAAAAAGGAGCACTCATGGTGGTGTTGGCGGGGATGCAAACTCGTGCAGCCACTATAGGAAACAAAGCAGAGGGTCCTCAAAAAGTTAAAAACAAAGCAGCCCTACAATCCAGCAATCACTCTACTGGGTATTTACCGAAAGAATACAGAAAAACAAACTGATTTAAAGGGATATGTGCACCTCTATGTTTATAGCAGAATTATTTACAATAGTCAAGTATGGAAGGGGACACACACACACACACACACACACACACACACACACGGAATATTATTCAGCCATAAAAAAGAATGCAATCTTGCCATTTGCAATGACATAGATGGAGCTAAAGAGTATTGTACTAAGTGAAATAAGTCAGAGAAAGACAAATACTGATTTCATTCACATGAACAATTTAGGAAACAAAAAAAGAGGGAGAGACAAGGAAGGAAAAAGAGAGAGAAACCAGAAAACAGACTCTTAACTACAGAGAACAAACGGAGGGTTACCAGAGTTGGGGGTGGGTTGGCAGATGGGTGAAATAGACGGTGTGGATTAAGGAGTGCACTTGACACGATGGGCCAGGGATGATGTACGGAAGTGTTGAATCACTATATTGTACACCTGAAACTAATACAACATTATATGTTACCAACTGGTCTTAAAAACTTAAAAAAAAAGAGATCCCAAAATATTTCCATATACAGATGATACTCAGAGCATCTGTAAGTTAATCAAACAGGTATTAATAAGCTAATTTTTAAAGTGAAAATATTTGTAAGTGGAAAGTGAGAATTCCATCCACCCACCCACTAAACCAGCATTTTTTAAGTTTCCTGCACTCTGCATACTACTGTTTAAGTTTAAATAATACACTAAAATTTCCACAGACTATACTAAACTTTTTCCAAGATTTCTTCTGTTAACACAAGAAAATAGGATCTTGGATTGAAAAAGCTGTTAGATAATATCTAGCCTTGAAGTAATGAATGGGTCACATCTTCAGCATACCAAGTCTACCCAATTCGTCAGTAGGTAGCAGTTGCCTATAGCATTTAATTGAGAAGGAGTGTATTACAAAGTCAAGGCTACGTGGTTTGTAAAGAGATCCTTGATGGGTTAGCTGTATCTGCCAAGGACATAGGAGGAGAAAGGACAACATGTGTGCAGTATGTTTGATGAACTTAACCTAGTTCACCTCTCTTGTTGTACAGGGGGGAAGACCAGACCTCAGAAAGTTGGAATGACTGGTTTTAAGATACAGAAACCAGACTAGAATCCAGAATTTTGAATGTACAGAGAAGTTTCATGTCTACTCCCGTTCCATGTCTATATTCACGTACACAGTTATGCCTGTTACTACTGATTACTAGCATCTCTAGTTTAGGCAGACCGATCCGAAAGAACACACACAAGGGTAATAATCTAATTGCTGATTCAGGAAAAGATCTCAGTTTTTCATGGGCATGATAACACCTGCAGAAAAAGGAATGATATGGCTTTTCAAGGGTAAGAGACTGTGGAGTATATTTGTTTTCAAAACTTCTGTTTGAAAAATCTCAACCGGAACTCTAACATCAAACTAGAGAAAACCTCCCTAAGGATGTTTGTTCCTGTTTGTTTAAATGAGAATATTCTAAGATATTTTGCCTACCTGGTCTGCTTGTTTTCATGTTGAGGGACATTCTGTCCTCTAGAAAGAGAAAAAGAAAGAACAGAGCCTGAGCCTGGGAAAAGTGGAAGTAATCTTTTCCCCTAAAACTAATTGTCTTGCAAAGCCATAAATATGACATGTTGTTAATGGAGGATAATTAATTCATTCCTCCTAAATACCATCCTTGTTCCACCAACGTGACTATTTTCTCCAATGTTCTCATTTGCCCCCAAAGTACAGACACCTCCTGATAAAATGTGAATCACTGGACCAAACTGAGAAGTCCCTGCGTCAAGAAAGTAAACATTTTGAGATTTACTAGGGCAATTCACCTTGAAGGCAAGTGATACCTTTATTTCAACACTTTGCTCCTACCCCTCTGAAACATGAAGGCAAATATTTACCCAAGCCATCAGGAAATATACCCGTGACCAACACAAAATTGATTTTCCACATACATATCAGTCTCAGAAAAGTAAGTTTTGTAAGGGAAGATTCACAGATACATTGGGGACTTTGTAAAAATTTGGAAAAGAAAGCTATTTTCACTTAGGTAACGTTCTTAGTTTGAGAGAAGAAGCTCTGAGACAGCACGACCTGTAATGTTAAATATAAAATGAAAAATCTTAACTGTCTAGAGTCAGTTATTATCTGTGTGAGTTGCACAGGACCCTATCACAGAGTTCTGACACAATACAAAATATTTACAGAAATAACAGTACAACGCACCTGTAAAAAACAATGGAACAAAGCAAGAACATTATAACCTTGAACTGTTCTTCAATCCTTGACCACAGTGGGGACTGCCAGGAAGACCCAGAGCTCACTTGGAGCACTTGGGGCTTACACCGTGCCAGGCTTTGTACATTTATCTCCAGGGCCCTTCTTTGAACTAAAGAGAAGGGGACAGGATGTGAGAAAAATTGGGGTGGCAAGAAGGATTTGGTAGTAGACTGGTGGGGAGAGAGTGTGGTGAGGAAGTGGAAGGTGCTGAAGGTGGCTAGAGGTGGCTAGAGGGACTGAGGAGACCAGTGATGGAGACATTTTCTGAGAAGGAGAATATGAAAGGAAAATGCTGTTTGGTGTTTGAGATCAGGAAAGAATCACAGATTCCTCCCTAAGCTATGGCAGTAGAAGCCATTCATGTAGAGTCTGGATCTAAGGAGACACCTCAGCCGTCCCAGTCAGACTGTGGGAAGTTCCCTACACCTCAGATTCCACTGGTACCACTTTTGTCCCCTCAACCCAGTCTCATGGGGATCTGTAGCACATCTAACCATTAAAGTTAGGTTGATTCAAATACACACCATCCACAGAGGAATAAAAAAAAAGAAATAATTTAAATAGTTGAGGGGATTCTAACAGCCATCCCGCTCAATTGACAGAGGCTTCCTAGTAGGTCAGAAGGGCACAGGAGCCCCCAGATCTGAGCAGGAGTGTCCCCCTCCACTGCACACTCCTGTCCCCCTCCTGCTCCACAAGGGACCTCACACAAATGGGTATGACTATCCAGGTTAACACATCTAGACTCTAAGCACACATGCTTGGTCACCCTGTGGGGTTACTACACACCAGTTGTACAATCCATTCTGGAAACAAAGGCTACACAAGCCCAGAAAACCAGGCTGAGGTGTTTGGCAGGGAGTTCCAGGGTCCTGGATTGCTGTGGTGAAGTCTAGAGAGTATGGGTCATGGGCTCTGGATAGGCTTGTCCCTTTGGCCCTATAAGGAGAGGTGTGGTTGGAGGATGACCTCTCCCTTCACTGCCTCACATTGGCACAAAACTTTAAGGAGTCTGAAAAATTCTCAATTTGAACCTGTCCATGCAGGCCACTTTTTTTTCTTTTTTTTTTTTTAGAGATAGAGAGACAGACAGTGCGTGTGTGAGCAGGGTGGAGGAGGGGCAGAAGGAGGAGAAGAGGGGGAATCCCAAGCAAACTCCATACCAGGTGTGGAACCGAACACAGGGTTTGATCTCAAGACCCTGAGATCATGATCTGAGCCAAAATCAAGAGTCAAGAGTGGGACAGTTATCAACTGAGCCACCCAGGTGCCCCTCCCTCCCTCTATGCCATTATTATGAAAGTCATCTGGTCAAAGAAGAAAGATGAAATACATTTTATTTGACAGTTTATTTGCTTGATTTATAACTTCAAAAAATATAGGGACATATGTTCTGTGAGCGTCTATTTATATTCTTGTCCCAGTTGTCACAAAAAGCAAGGAGAGGGTCTGGAGAAGGAAGATTTGAGCTGGTCACTTCCTCTGTTGCTCAGTGTCCATGTTCCTCTGACAGTGAGTGTGACTCTTGCCACACTGTCTGTGTTTTTAGGATTAAGAGATACATATTACTTGTATCACAAAGTCCTTGAATGCAAGTCAGCTACTGCTCCCAATACCAGGTAGGACACAGCCATCACTTCTAACCCTGAGAAATCACAGGCCATGATGGACTCACTGTGACACTGTGTTATGTTTGTCCCAGTCTGACCTGTCTGTCGATATGGGCTTTTAGATAGCTGTCTCTGTCTCATGAAGGTATTTTTCAAAGTTAATTTTGACTGTATTTAAATTTTACTCTATTCACACGTACATGCTGACTGAATGAGCACCAGGCATTTTGCTGAGGGTAGTAGCCCTTTGGCTAGTCATTGGAGGGTGAAGGGAAAAACTGTAAGTACAATGAATTGGGGATGGTTTTAACTGGAAGAAAAATTTTTAAAACATGGGTGGGATAATTTAGATATTTTATTCTTTTCCCAGCCCGAAGACAACTGAGAATGACCAAGGCAACCAACGTCAACCCTCTCACTTACCCACTTCGAAATTGATGAATCAATGGAGCAGATAAGCAGGTGCTTTGTGGATAGGATGAATAATTTTATTTATAAAGAGGGGGAAGAAAATATAATAAAAATCCAAGTTCTAAAAACCTGTTATGAGGATTGGATCCTCTGTTGTTCCACAAAAAGTCGCAAAAGAGACTTTGCACTAACCTTAAGCCCAGCACTACAGCTTCTGTGCCTTGAAATTCAGGAGAAGGCCGTGCCACTTTCTGATGAAACTGGTTCATCCTGACACTTTGAAGCAAGGCCCCCTGGGAACAAGCTGTTGAAGAGAAAGATAGTGTTACTGAATCTGTAAGGGCTGATTTTCATGGACTGGGAAAAGCAACATTGCTTTAAGAAGGACAACACGGCCAATAATTGAGTTCTTCTAAGGAGGTTTGAAAAGATAGGATGGTAAACACTCAAAGAGAACTAGGCTTTCAAAGAAGTAGGTGTCCGTGGCTGAAAACGTAAAGGCTGTTTTTCTTCTGTCTGAAAGATGGTTCTGATGCTTTTATTTCAGAAGAAATGTCAGCTATTATTTGGGAGCTGTTGATTATCTGGTTCTAGAGGTATAGAGAGTACAAAGTTAGCAAGAAATGAGACCACACACACACACAAAATGTTTAAAGAGAGGAATGTGCATCACGATGGTGAGCAAAATTTGGAGGTGAAATAAACCAGGGCTGTTAGGAGTGAGAAATATATGGACAAAGTACGGGGCGGGGGGAAGCTTAAAGATTCCCAAGTTTACGTTTGATAATTGCCTATTAAGGCTACTAAACATAATTCTTTGAAAATCAGATTTTTCTCCCAAGTTAAAATTTGAATATAACATCAAGATAGAATCCATTATTCAAGAACAGTTATTGTGTACAGCGCCTTCAGTTTTGTAAGAGGTAAGAGACATGTAAGGCACAGGTCCTGACTTCGGAAGGTGTTTTATTTATTTTTTTCCCCTAGGAAGAATGAAAAACTAGACCTTGGACTGAATCGTGTACACAGCAGGGAGAGGGCTGCCCATCAGGGGAGCCCACCCTCTACCATTTACTGCACGTGTGATATTGGGGAAGTTTCTACTCTGCTCTGTGCCTCAGCTTCCTCATCCGTAAAATGGGGATAAGCGCTGCAAACCTCTCAATGGAATTGTTGCGAAGATTAAATGAGTTAATATATGTAAAAGTACTTATATCAGTTTCTAGCACACAGTAGGTGCTCAATACTTTTGACTGTAATTATCATTATAGTTATCATTTACTTTTTTAAAAGATTTTATTTATTTATTTATTTGAGAAAGAGAGAGAGAGAGTGAATGAGAGGAAGAGGGAGAGAGGATCTGAAGCACACTCCACACTAAGCACAGATCCTGACTCGGGGCTTGATCCTATAACCCTGAGATCATGACCTGAGCCAAAATCAAGAGTCAGACACTGAACCAACTGAGCCACCCAGGTGCCCCTACTTACTTTTTAAATAGACTTAGAGACAGTCTCTAAGTCTATTTAACATGCAATATCATGTTTTTTGATATAAAATGAAGAACAATGCTTTATATATTCTTTTAATATAAATGATTACAATTAGAATGGTTATAATATATTGCAAAGCAGACACTGGTAAGCACTTCATGTATACCATATTTTCTTACTTAATGCTCATTACCACTTTTCAAGATGGGTGTGGATATGTGCATTTTCCGTGAGGCTCTAAAAAATTGAACACTTGCCCAAAGTCAGTCTCCCATCCCAGTAAATGATGCAGCCGGCATTTGGACATGCTGTCGCTCTTATGTAAATTGGGAAACTCAAGGCTGTATCACTTTCTTATACAAAGCAGTCCTATTCTGCACGCAGTCCTTACACCCGTCACTTCTCAAACCCTTTGAAATATATTCAGAAAGCAAGAGAGAGCTGAGCCTGAAAACAAAAGAGGAGACACAGCTTTCCCTTGAGACGGAGGTCTAGGGTTAAGGGGCTCGAATTCATGAGAAGAGAATTTTCTCTCTGGTACTTAGGAGCACAAAGTAGGAGCACTTTAAACTTGACCTGGGTTCCAAATGTGGTTCTGGCTGTCTTTTCCTGGCTCTCAGGGTTCCACCTTCCAGGAAAAGCACAGTCTGCTGATGACATTTTTATTCTCTAGCCTATGAAGTGAGGAAGTATTTAATAAGTCACTCATCTGGAGAGCTCAATTGAATGAGTCCCCCCGCCCATAACACTAACAGTGCGTAAAAAAAAAAAAAAAAAAAAAAGTCTATCGGTCCAAATGAAGCATTGTGATGACATACATTTTCTTCCAGCAAGTTTTTCTGGAAACATTTTCTTTTGTTGAAACTAGTGCTACTCACACTAGTCTCGGGAACTCCTGACATTAAAAATTAGAGCCTTTGTTTGTGCTGATGTTCTTGTACTCTTAATGTTTATCAATATTTACCATATTAGGAATTAAATCAGAAATGTAAAAAATATTTGGTAATTCATCTTGTTTTATTTTTTCATTTTATTTTTGTATTTTTTTTAAATTCCAGTATAATTAATGTGCAGTATTATCTTAGCTCCAGGTGTACAATATACTGATTCCACAGTTCTATACATTACTCAGGGCTCATCATGATAAGTGTGCTCTTAATCTCCTTCATCTGTTCCCCCATCCCCCAACCCACCTCCCCTCTGGTAACCACAAGTTTATTCTCTTCATTTACAAATCTGTTTTTTATTTCTTTTTTCTTTGTTCATTTGTTTAGTTTGTTAAATTCCACATATGGGTGAAATCATACAGTATTTGTCTTTCTCTGACTGACTTACTTCACTTCACATTATACTCTCTAGATACATCCATGTTGCAAATGGTAAGATTTCATTCTCTTTTGTGGCTGAGTAATATTCCATTATATGTAATCCATGTATGTGTATGTGTGTGTGTGTGTGTGTGTGTGCCACATATTCTTTACACATTCATCCATGGGTGAACACTTGGGCTGCTTCCATAATTTGGCTATTGTAAACAGTGTTGCAATAAACATAAGGATGCATGTACCTTTTTGAATAAGCAAATACCCAGCAATAGTATTACTGGATCATATGGTAACTGTATTTTTAATTTTTTGAGGAAGCTCCAAACTGTATTCCACAGTAGCTTCATTAGTGTGCACGAGGGTCCCTTTTCTCCTTATCCTTGTCAATACTTGTTTGATAGGTGTGAGTGATATCTCACTATGGTTTTTATTTGCATTTCCCTGATGAATGGTGATGTGAGCATCTTTTAATATGTCTCTTGGTCATCTGTTTGTCTTCTTTGGAAAAATATCTGTTCATGTCTTCTGCCCATTGTACTTTGGATTGTAAATTGGATTATTTTTTGGTATTAAGTTATATAAGTTCTTTATATACTTTGGATACTAATCCCTTATTGGGTATGTCATTTGCAAATATCTTCTCCCATTCAATAGATGGTTTTCTCGTTTTGTTGATTATTATATTTGCTGTGTAGAAGATTTTTATTTTGATACAGTTCCAATGTTTTACTTTTGCTTTTGTTTCCTTTGCCTGGGAATTCCTATCTAGAAAAATGTTGCTACATCCAATGTTAGAGAAATTACTGTCTGTGCTCTCTTCTGGGATTTTTATGGCTTCAAGTAGTACATTTAGGTCTTTAATCTATTTTAAGTTTACTTTTGTGTATGATTTAAAGAGAGTGGTCCAATTTCATTCTTTTTCATGTAGCTGTCCAGTTTTCCCCAACATCACTTGTTGAATTGACTGTCTTTTTCCGATTGCATATTCTTGCCTCCTTTGCTGTACACTAGTTAGCCATATAATCATGGGTTTATTTCTGGGCCTTCATTCTGTTCCATTGATCTATGTGTCTGTTTTTGTATCAGTATCATACTGTTTTGAATACTACAGTTTTGTAGCATATCTTAAAATCTAGGATTGTGATACCTCCAGTTTTGTTCTTCATTTTTGGTAAATCATTTAAAATGGCAATAGTCAATGCATCACATGTTAACAAAAACAACATTTTTATGAAAAATAATTATGTTTTCCAAAGCAAGAACAAATTGAGTGACAAGAGTGGCATTGATTTACATTTTTGCAAATCTCTTTGTGTTTAACAGAAGAAAGCTGGATCCTCATACTTATTTCTGTATTCAACCTGTGGTTTATATCACATGTCATCCAGTCTTTGGAAAGCCTCATTGTTGAATACAAGAAAATGAGAGTAAAAAAGGCAAATTATATTTTAATGCTATGTTGATAATAGGTTTGACCTTAAGGACTTCTCAGAAACTCTAATCACTGCACCATGCTTAAAAGCCTGGCTTAATGATCTGGGATGGTAGACTAGAGAAACACAGAATGAAAGTCATTCAGACATGAAGAGATAAGAGAGGGAGGACACTATTAACCTCTTTAGTAAATTTTGAAGTGTTAGTGTGAGTAAAGAAAACTGTTTTGTTAAGATGCTATTTGTTTCTTCAGGTGGTTACACCAACTTTGAGGTGTTTTTAAGCAATTAGCCACTGTTGACAGCTTTCCAGTTCCTCTTTGGGAAATCACCTGGCAATAGGAGCCAGGCCCTGGTGCATCATTTGCATAGTCCAGTGCGAAGTGAAAATGTGGGCTCCCAGTTCAGAGAATTTTAAGACAGTGATAGCAGAACATTAATCCATTCGTGGGCGTTCAAAATGTAGGACTCTGTGCAACTCACAGTTCACACACCAATGAAGCTGGCCCTGATGGGAGTACCTAGAGAGGAGAACTGTTTCCTGGGCTACATTGGTAGTGAACCTTAGAAATGAGTGAAATCACAGGGAAGCCACACATCTTTTCCCATCACTTTCTAGACCCATTGAGCATTTTCTCTTAAATTTAGTAATTTCCATCAATCTTCTCAAATTGTCTGGAAAAGAATCTTTGGAAATCTCGCAATATTTGAACACCATACTTTTGGAAAGTAAGTATATCGTCCCTAATCCTAGGTTTACAATTTGGATAATGATGTCCATCCATCCATCTATCCATCCACCCACCTGTCCATCCATTAATTTCTTGACATAACATTTATCAAGTACCTGCTATGTGCAAGAGTCTATCCTGGGAGCTGGGGAACTAGTTGGAAGCTTTCATTAAAAGTGTTAGTATAGGGCATCTGGGTGGCTCAGTTGGTTAAGCATCTGACCCTTGATTTTTGGCTCAGGTCATGATCTCAGGGTTGTGAGATCAAGTCCTGTGTTGAGCTCCATGCTCAGTGGGGAGTCAGCTTGAGATTATCTCTCTCCCTCTCCATCTAAATAAATAAATAAATAAATATTTAAAAATTCTCTCTTTCTCCCTCTGCACTGCCACCACCCCATGCCCTTGGTCACTCTCTCTCTATCTCTAAATAAACAACAACAACAAAAAAGTGTTAATACATTCTCATGGGAAAGCTCAGATTTTCTTACAATTAATTTTCAGAAGAAAGACTGGCATTGTTTCAAATTGTGCATAAGGACTATAAGACTTTTGAGGTCTTAGTAGTTACCCTTATACTATCAAATACTTCAGAAGGCTCTGGGGTGCCTGTGTGACTCAGTCAGTTGAGCGTCCCACTCTTGATTTCGGCTCAGGTCATGATGTCAGGGTCTGGGATCAAACTCCGTGTTGGGCTCTGTGTTCAGTGAGGAATCTGCTTGAGATTCTGAGACAGATTCTCTGTCTTTGTCTCCCTCTTCCTCTGCTCCCCTCTACACTCGCTCACATTTTTTTTCTCTCTCTCTCTAAAATAAACAAATAAATAAAATCTTTAAAGGCTAGGCTCTGAGTCTGGATTCTACCCATATGACGTATAATCTGCTTGCTATCAACCTCCTCTGGTTGTTCTGGAATAATCAACTTTTTAAAACTCAACCTTTTATAGGGCTTTTAGCTCCCTCAAATCCTTTGTGCGATGAGGTTCCATGGCAGCTAGACTCTTGGAAGGCCTGTCATCATGGAGTCACCTTCTTAATCCTTTTCCTCAAATACTCACCTGTCCAAGCTTTCATCTGTGCAGCTGAGATCATTCCCTCACTGACTTTCAAAACAATCTTATGCCTCCCTGCCTCCATGCATTTGCCTTTTCTCTTTCCCCCTTCTCATGCTACACATTAAAATGCTTCCACTTTTCCAAGTTTGATGCCCAGGTATTTTATTTCATTAATTCTACTTTTATGAATCTAAGGAAAGAAAAAGGTGAAAGATACAAACATGTGCATACTACGTATTACTATATTATTTACATTACAAAAGTTGAAACAATTTGTTTTATTTTCCTAATTCTAAGAGCTGTGCTTTTTTCACTTCTCTAATACATATTAAAAATGATACATACCAATGTAATTTTTCCTTTATTCTACAAAATGCTCTTTTAAAACCATCTTTCATTTAAAAATCATGGACAACTTAAAGGGGATTAGGAATGTTCCTGTGGAATTAGGGAGCACAGTCCATAAAATCACCCTCGCTTCTGACGCCAACTGCAGAGTCCAGGGATTCTTAAGGCCACCTTCAGGTTTGATAATTCAAAACCAGGATTCACAGAATTCACCAAAAACTGTTATACTTATGGTAATGGTTTATTATAATGAAAGAGTACAGGTGAAAGTCAGCCAAGGGAAGATATGCCTAGGGCAGAGTTCCAGAAAATTCCAAATGTGGAGCTTCTATTTGTCTCCTTCCAGTAGAATCATGGTCAGCGTGAAATCCCCTGGCAACAACGTGTGACAATATGACAAAGTATTGCCAACTTGAGAAGGCCAAATGATTCTTGGATGTCCAGAGTTTTTATTGGGGCTCAGGCACAAATACAGGATTGATTGCCTGTGTGACAGTGTGGCATGTCCCACTTCATGTTCAGCCCCTCCGGAGGGAAAACCGAGGCCACATGGCCCTAAAACCTCCGTCATAAATCACATTGTTAGACTGTGCAGTGTGGCACAAATCCCTAAGGTAAACAAAGACACTCTTATCAGGCAGGACATTCCAGAGGCCAAAAGAATATTTCCCAGTAGCCAAAGTAAAGGCCAAACCTCTTTTGGGGTAAGATTAATTCTTTACTCCAGAGCCCTGCAAATGAGGGGTTGGTTAAAGTATTAAATCCAGCACAACAACGTGATGGGAGAGCATGCAGCTCATTAAAATTGTGTTTTGAAACTTACAACATGGGGAAATTTGCAGAGCGTAGTCTTGTGTATGTCTTCTAAATTGTGGGTGTGCGTGCATGTGTCTGTGTGATGTCTTTCAGCTCAGCTGTGATATATTTACATTCTTCTGCATTAATGATTTTTTTTCAGTCACCTTCAGTTTCCAAGAAACACATTTTTTATTCTCCCATTCAAGTTCTGCATTTCCTTACAGGAAAACAGAGATGTGTCCTTTCTTCCTATTACCTTTATCCCCATACCCGGCCTTGTGTCAATGTTTAAAGTCAAAGGATGGAAATTAACCTTGGAAAGTCACTTGTACGGAGAAGAGAGTTTCTTGGTAAGAATTCTGTTTCTCTGCCTATTAAATTTAATCTTTCATTCCTTCATTCACAGAACAAATCTAGTAGAATTTGTTAGGACCAGGGGCTTACAGGTGAGTGAGCCATATATACAACCTACATCCAATGGGCTGGGAATCTGGTGCCCAAAAGAAACATATAAAGGAGAAGCTACTGCATAATGACAAAGGTGTCTTCTCACCCTACAAAAAACCAATTGCTCTAGCATGTTCCAATCCAAAACCTCAGAAAATCGGTGCGAGGTTATCTAGCTGAGCCACGAGGTAAGGCATTTACGATAGAACTGTCCTTCTTCCATGGATCCTATCCTGTAGCTTCCAGGCCACACCCGGATCACAGGATGTAATAGTAGGATGGGGACTCAAGCGTCTGTTACCCTATGGACACAGAATCTGAATCCGACTTCTATTTACTTTGGAGTTTGACCACATGATCTCCTTTCAATCCTCATGTTCAAAAGGCACATTACATTGCTATCCAAGACATGAGGAAGGCAGGACAGACATCTTCAGGAGACACTTAATTGATGGCAGGGTTTCCATACTTCATCCTCAGTGATTTCATGGTACTTTACCCTTATTTCTGGCTTTGAGATTTTTTTTGGAGGAAAACAAGCAAAACACAATAATGACAAAATAGAACAAAATAAAAATACATGTTTCTTTTCATTGACCAAAGTGACTGACTGAAGGAGTAAATGATAAATATTCTTTAATAAATACAAGTATAACACAGAGACACAAAGTGGAAAACACCGTAACATCAGAAAAAAGACTATAGAAATAATCAGCATATCCTATTTGAGGAAATAAAACCAAATACGATTTGGTTCTAGGACCCTTCAAAGTTGTCTGTGGCAACATTCCTAGTGACTGTCACAGCTGCTGTATATAGTATCTAAGTCAGCTGTTTCCATGCAGTGTTGGGGGTTTTCTCAAGCAATCCAAAAGTCAACATTGTTATTGCTAAGTTCAAAAACAAGTTCCACCTTTCTGCTCCATTCAAAGCCCAGGGGCTTTGAAATCCCTACTACAAGGCAGGCAGTGTACACACAAGTGCACACAAACACAGGTCCACACACCAACCAACCACCAAGAAGGAAATGCTTTTCATTTTGGCTTGTCCAGAGGGCTTGGCAAACAGTGGAGAGAATCGTGATGGGAAAATAACCAAAAAGCTGCTTGAAGCCTTCATCTGTTTTAAAAGGAAAACAGAGAGGTGTGAGGGGCTCAGCATCATGGTGTGTTAAGGTGGATACAGAGTCACATTAAATGAAAGGGCCTCACTTTCCTCATCTTCTTGACCATATTTTTTTCTGCCACACACAGAGCTACTTTTTTCCTATACCAGATTTACAAATAAACAATAGAGAAAGAAAAATCATTTTGATCAGAGTGGTGCCCATTTTTCAAGTTGCATGAAGAGGGAAATATCTGTGAATAACTAATTACTTAGGACCAGCTCACAGGTTAATTGGTCAGTGTTGAGAAAATACATGGCCGTCTTCTAGTCGATTCTTGTCTACATTTCCAACATCTAATGATCAACTGAATCATTTTTAGCTTTTATCCAATGGCCTGGTTTTCTGGTAGACAATTTTAGCATAATATAAAAATTGACCAAAATAGGGCTAAAGCTAGCCTTTCCTCTTATCAACTAAGTGTAATGCACACCACACCCACTCATGAAGGCACACTCGCACACGTACACACACACACACACACGCAACTTCTGATAACCAGAATCAAGAATTACGACACAGGATTATTTTTAATTTCAAAGTCATTGAATCGTTCCTTGGCCTTTCTTGACTCATTTTGGAAAATACGAACTCCTCAAGGGCATACATTGTGTTGTCAATTTCCTTCCTAGCCCCCACAGCACCACATCATTTGGGACATAACAGGAACTCAGACTATGTTAAACAGATATATATGCGAATGATTCAGAACATAACTCAATTATTAAAAGATTTTAATGAGCAAATGAAAAGGTATATTTCAAGTGTATAGAATTCATATGCAAATCTGATACAATGAGCTAGCTACCATCAAAGAATAAAGCACAGTCCTTGCTGTGAAGGAGTGAGTCATCTAGCGGGTGAAACAACATTAAAGGAGATAAAGAACAGCCAATGATAGGAAAGGGATGCAGTAAATACCCACCCCCCCCCCCCCCCCCCCGGAACATCTTGGTGGCTACGAGAGTGTTACAAGGTTTCAGAGGAGAGGGGAACTGACAGAGGCAGGAGCAGAAGGAATGTCTTCACACGGGATGTGGGTGTCATGTGCACCCTGAAGAGCCAGGGAGATTTGCTACGGTGGAAGAGAGTGGGTGGGCTTTTTAGGTGAAATTACATGGTGAGTGGTTACGTTATTTTTTGATGGGGACTACGTGTTCCAAATCCATACAAATAACACCTTGCAAGATGGCAGAGGTTAGGAGACAGCAAGAAATTAACCAGGCAAGCTGCAAAGCTGTAGGCTTGTGATGGGCTGACAGTCCGTGGAAATGCAGGAAGGGTGAGCAACACATAGATGTCATATGGACAGGAACCTCACCTGCCACATTCATCTTGCTCCCTACTGGATCCCTAATACCTACCACAGTGCTTGACCCATCCTATGAGCCCAGCAGATTTTTGTGGAGTAGGTGAATGAATGAATCTTGGAAAGGCTCAAAGTGAGTCTCACGTTTATGTACTTCCAAGCAGAACCATGTTTAGAAACCTGCAGAGTGAGTGTTATGTTTGTTTTCCTGAATGGACTAGTCTCAGTCGTGTTTGCTGAAAACACAGACCACTTCTCCATTAGAGTAAAGGTGAAAAAAACAAAACAAAACAAAACCTTCAAGGAGTGTTCTTTCTCTTCCCTTCAGAAGTGCATGAAGGTAAATGTCCTTTGCTAAGCTGACCTACTCCCCACTCAGGCCAGAAGAATGAAGTTTGATTGCTCATTCCAAAGTCCTCATGACTACCAGTGTTAATAAAGGTCACAAAAGTGTTCAGCTTTTTACAAACGAGCCGGTTATTTATTTTTCCTGTGTCACGTGTTCACTCTGAGGATTAAGAATATGCAGTAGAGTTTGTTGTGAATAATGGCTTCAAATCTAGTCGAATCCCTGAATTTAGCTGCAACTAAATGCAAAGAAAGGATCTGTCCCAAGATTTACAGGATATATTCTGGAGGAGGAAATGCCCCAAGAAAACAAGAAATGAGTTGATGTGTCAATTCATAAGATGAAAATAAAAAGGAGACCATGTTTTATTCCTTATCCTAAAACTATGGGTAACTGTGATATTTGTGTTTTCTGGAAAATGACGCTGTCCTCATCTTCTCGTGCTCTCCACTTCTTCCACCCAGACCTTTAACTTCTGACACATAGGAGGAAATAAGGAGATTCTCCCAAGTACAGATCTCTTTCTTCTTGTGCGGTCTTGCAAGCCCTTCAGGAAACGCTCATGCCCTCCATACAGTAATCTTCAATGTCTGCACTTTGTTTTTCTTCTAGGAATGTGAAACCCTTTGTGATTTCTCCACAACATACTCTCAGCAGCAGTAAGAATATGTGTCCTCTCTTTTTGCTTTTTTTCTCCTGCTCATGCCCTCACGCTTTCCAACACCCAATGGAGGATTTTTACTTATGTGTTTGTTTTTCCTTTGTTTGCTGGCAGGTCGCCCCTGTGCCCGGGATCTGGGGGAAAAGGCAGAGAATGAACATGGAGTATTTCCGAGGCTTGGGTGACCCACATTTTGACTCCTCCCCTGGGGCAAGAAGAACCACATTACCTTCCCATTCAGGATATTCAGCCTAGAAGCCTGGGTGCCTTTGAGTGTGCCCTCATGCTCCTCAGAGGACATTCCACCGTCTTCATATTCTTGTCTGTCCATGGACTGTGGAAGGTAAGGTTGGGGAAGCAAAGATTGGAGCCTGTGCTATCTGGCGTAGGTACACATCCCATGAAGGATGTAGGTAGACCCAGCGGAAAACCACCAACTACGAATTCTGTGGTCAGTGTTTTTGTGGTTAAAATGATGATATTTCTGACTGGGGCTAAATCAGCAGTTGACAGAAAGACATTAATCAAAGTAGAATAATGTGATAACTATCATAAGGCATTTTGGTAATCTCTGTCTTACCAGTGTTTTAGCGATTCTCGGATCTTGAGTAGTTTGGGAGCAGAAAGAAAAACGGTTTTGGAGCAAGAGTTTCTGAGTTTAAAACTCACTGTTGTTACTTTTTAGGTAAACTCTGTCTCTGTTCCCTCATCTGTAGAACTGAGAGGATAATTATAAGGAGGATTAAGTGGCATTCTCTGTGTAAAGTCATGTAAATGGGACTCAGAATATTTGTAATAGAACGCTTACTGAGCCCATGTGGTGCTGATCTTTAATAAGTCAACTTGAGTGGACTCTTTCTGGACGAGATAGAGATGATCACCATGAACATTCAGTCATTGGTAGCACAAGGAAAATATACCTGTACCTAGGCACATGTCCAACCAGGAGGCACAGCTATGTCTTAGAATGGGGTGTGTGTGTGTGTGTGTGTGTGTGTGTGTGTGTGTGTGTGTGAGATGCCTTATTCTGGTCTCCCTGTTACTAATCCTCTTCCTCTTGGAAATGTCATAAGATAACTGAGCCACGTATACTGTACATTAGTTCATCAAGAAGAAGCGTTTGCAAAGAAAGTGTTGGGATGCAGTAATGAAGTCTGACCTCTTGGCGGTGGAAGTTGCTGGCTCCTGCCAAGGTGCGGAGAATGTCAGGTCTTGATCAAAGCTGCTCATTGCCTACATCTATGTTCACTATGTATTTTTGCTTGGGAACTGGTTTATCAGCTGCCCTGGAGGGGGAGTCCCAGAGTTAATACATGGAATGGGGACTTCATTGCCCTGCTGGGCCTGGCATGGAGATGGGAGGAGGTAGGGTGTGTGTTTCTGTGTGTGTGTGAGACGGTGGGGAGTTAACACTTCTGTTGGAATTAGCTTCAAGGTCAGCATCCCAATCTTCTGAATATCTGCTATGATGACAAAATCAGCAGCTTTGAGAGGGGCGGGGAGGTTTTGAGAAAATGAAATTCATCCAGACCACTTTTATGGATATAAGTAGCCATGTAAAACAAGACAGTCTTTATTTTGAAAATCAGGTATAACTCTAAAGTTCTAAACTTACAAGATCTATTCCCTCTGTATTTCATAACTATTTCAATCTCATAGAAAATTTCTAAACTTCCTTTATGAAAGCTTACATCAAATGTAAGCTTACAAGGGAGAATACATACAGTGGGCCCCCTTTGTGGGCAAGGATAGTTTTTAAAAATACATCCCAAATGTTTAACAATGATTATTTCTTGGAAGGATGGGGTATTGGTTGGGGGGGGGGGAGTATAATAAGGAAAGGATTTTTTACTTTCTATCTTATATCCTTTTTATATTTATAATAAAATAAAAGCTAAAAGTAATAAGAGCTAACATATACTGAACGCATATTATGTTCCAGGAATTTTGCTACACGCACTATTTTATTTAATTCTTTTAATTACCCTGTGAGCGGGTATCATCACCGCCTCAATTTTACCATCGAGGAAAATGAGGCCTTGCAGGAGCTGAATCACTTGCCAGGCACAAGTGGCTGAGTAGAAGAGATTGGGTGCAAATGTAGAGTTCAGAGACTGTCCTTCTGGCCACCATACTAAATGTCCTCAACTGAACAAATAAATACAAGTTAAAATTCCTTTCTGAGGAACAAAGAGTCAATCTCGCTACCTCATAGTCACACCTCCAATCCTTCTCATGCTTATACTTGGAATGTAAAGTTTGGTTTATTTCAATACTCAATCAAATGTGTATTACTGGGCTACAAAACCCTTCCCAACACCTGCCATGCCAGGGTAAGGACAATGCGTACCTGTTGGGGGTGGGGTTAGAAAACAAGAGAGCCCAGAAAAAGATATCTGAGGCTGCTGATTGGTCTTCCTTAAAGTAGAAAACAAAAGGCAGAGAGAGAGAGATGAGCTAGAAAGATCTTGTAATTTAGGAAACTGAGAGCACTGCACATTTGGAATCCTAGCTAGAAGTTATAGTAATGCCCTTTGATACACTTTTGAAGTCTGTTTTATATTAACAAAATAAAATCATTTGAACTTTCTTCTGATTTGTAACTCTTCAGTATTCTCCTTTCTAAAAGCTTTCTTTTGCCTGGGGATTTTTTTTTTCTTTTGACAAATCAAGAGTCATTAAATTTTTCTATAGGATAATGAATAAGAAAAAGAAATACACATAATGGGTCCCTCTCCTTCATGGCCTCCTCTGGTCTTTCCTTTCCCTTTAATTAATTTATTTTTTTAAGACTTTATTTATTTGACACAGAGAGAGAGAGAGAGAGCACAAGCAGGGGGAGCAGCAAACAGAGGGAGAGGGAGAAGCAAACTCCCTGCTAAGCAAGGAGCCTGACGCAGGATGATGCTGACGCAGGATGATGCTGACGCAGCCTGACGCTCAATCCCAGGATCCTGAGATCATGACCTGAGCCGAAGGCAGACACTTAACTGACTGAGCACCTGGGCACCCTCCCTAAACAAGTATTTTCTAAGCCATCCAGATAGAGTGTCCCAATATGAATATTTTGCTTGATTAAATACCTGGCACACTGACCTTCATACTCTTAAAATTTGGGGAAGGAAGGAAAAAGAAAATTTAACACCTATAGTACATAGGCACTAAACAAGCTGCTTTACAGACTTGATCTGAGCCTTCCAGTGACCCCTGGATCCTTCTCATTTTACAAACAAAGGAAGATAAGGTAGCCTGTCCTAAGGTTGGGGGTGCCTTTTCTCACAAGCTCCTGGTCATGCTGGTGCTGCTGGTTGGGAACACACTTGGAGAATCCTCACTCTGGTCTGAGAGAGAGCAGGGCTTGGGCACTTCATGTCGTGGCAGACTTCCACGTGTAAACAACTGTCAAGGTAAATTCTGGAAATGATTCCGTAAATGTGACTTTGTTTTTATTCCTTTTCAAAATCGATGGGGAGGGAGGTCGTATAGCGGTCCCCACAATCAGGTGAGGCAGAGGACAGGTGGAACTAGCTCCTGGACCCAGCAGCTACATTATCACCAGGGCCAGTAAAGCTCTCATGCCTCTAAGAGTTGTCCTTGGCGGTGCCCAGCAGCACATTGTCATGGAATTCTGCCTGAGCTGCCTTGCTGCCTTGCTCCTGCCCAGTTGGGGAACATGGTTGACATCTAAGAACCAGGAAATCTTATCCACAAAGGCAATGTGTCCCTTGGCAACACATCATACTGGGGCGCTCCTCTGCTCTGGTTTCAAGCATCAGGTCAGAATTCCAAAGGGGTGTTGCCTCCCATCTGGTTGGCATAAATGTAGCTGTTGGCAATGCTTTATCTATGATTCCTACCCAGCAAGATAAGGTCCTGCCAAACCCACTTGGGCTGGTACTCTTTGGTGATAAATTTCTCTTCTCTCAGCATGTGACCTAGAGGAGACACAGGATCTGAGAAAGGCAGGACTGGCTGGGTTCTCTGAGCTTATCTAATGAATGCAGCTCTGTAGCTTTACTGAAAGGGAACTGAAGCTCGGAGAAATGCCCTAGGCACTGAAGACTTGGCCTCAGGAAGTCTCCTTCCCAAAGACAACCCTCTACATCCGCCCTAGGACGCCATCAAGGAAACGTAACTAGCACGGTTGGTTGGGATCAAGCCAGGTGAAATGTAGACCCACTCTGGGGAAACTCATTGTCATCTATGAACAGGGCACTCTTCCCCCATCGCTTATGGTTTGGGTTATTTCTCAAGCCCCAGCCCTTCCCCCCAACCTTGCTGAATCTGGAATAAATTGTCTGGAAAAGTAACATCATGATATCTTGGTACCATGGTACTCCTTTATTTATTTATTTTTTAAACTTTTTTAGATATTTTATTTATTCATTTGAGAGAGAGAGAGAGCACAAGCAGAAGGAGAGGCAGAGGGAGAGGGAGAGGGAGAAATAGACTCTCCGCTGAGCAGGGAGCCTGATGTGGGACTTGATCCCAGGATCTTGGGATCATGGCCTGAGCCGACAGCAGACACTTAACCGTCTGAACTACCCAGGTGTCCCAGCCATGGTACATTTTTAAAAGACAGCCTCAGGGGCCCAATAATGATCCCAAAGGGGTAAATCTGTTTGTAAAACATCATGCGCCATTGTTCCTTGTGTGGATGGAGGCCGGGAGGCTTTCTGACCAAGGGAAGTGAGGCAGAGTAGGGCACCTTGGAACAGATTCTCCTCCCTCCATGTTGGTTCTCTCACAGGCAGTTTACCCAAACCCTGAGCCCCCACTTCCTTCTAAAGAGGGGAAAATGATGTACAATTTGCTGTGTTGTTTTGAGGAACAAAGGAGGTCATCTATGCTGAGTCTAGCGCAGAAAGTAGAATATAGAAGGCTCGTTAGTTTCTGCTTCCTCTTCTGCCCTTTCTTCATATCACACTGAGTGCTAAGGTGAGCACTGGTGCTAAAGTGAGGGCTGAGGAGTGCCCTGCAAGCCGCCTGATCCTTCCTGAGGAAGCTCTGAGGGCCGAGTAAATCCCTGCTGTAAATACAGCCAGTTTGATGTTTGTTCGTGTTGTTTTGTTCCCTCTGCCCCTAAGACGTTAGGTACAAAATGGAATCTGTAAAGAGTGATAGCTCAGTCATGGAGTGTGTCGCTTGTCTCTGACAAAACTATAAGATTTGCTAAGCGACTTCCTCCTGAAGGAAGAGATGCATCCAAAAACCCCAGAACATTCTCAATCTATTTTGTACCACGTGCTTGAATTAACTCTGAATTTGCCCAAAGCACCTAAGGATATCCCGTCGATGTGGCTCAAATTTAAATAAAATACTGCCTTTCTAGCAGGTGGGAGTCTCGGGCCAACCGTGGCTAATTCTTGCTTGGCTTAGAAACAGGCAGCCTTCACTCCTCACCAGCACCCTTGGGCATAAACCCAGGAAACAGAGCTATTATGTTCTTAGCTCCCTAATCTCTTTTACTGTACAAAACACAGCAGAAACACTGCAAATTGTTCCTAATTAGAGTAGTTGGATTAAAACGCCTTTTATTGCCCTAGATTCCAGAGTGCATATCTGGGGTACGGAAGCTTTGAGCAATTTGTCCAGGATTATTTCTTGGTCAGAGTCCGCCCCCTGAAGTTTGAGAAAGGTAAGTACAGCACAGCCCGCTACCTTCTCAATAAAAGACAAACCGTCTTTCCACTACGGAATCACTTGAAAGGACACAGATTTAGGAATCTTGCCAAAATCTGCATCAGTCTGAGAGACCTTCTAGGTGCTTCCTCAGCCCCTTTATTTGTTCTGAAAGAGACAGAGCAACTTGGAGAAAATTAATCTTTACAAAATTGCTAGTTACGGATCTGGAAGAGCTAATCCAACGTAAGGCCAGGCAAAGTCTAAACACGATTCCATTCTATATATTCAGTGTGAAACCTTCCAACAGTGGGATTTCTTATTCTGCATGCCTGTTATAATTTTATATCCTGACACAAGATGGGAATGAGCAAGTCGAGGTCTTTATCTTCCTTGACTCTTTGCATCCTTGAAATCTCTCTCCCGTTCTCTAGATTTCCCTTCTACTTCACAAGCTGCTCCTTCTCATTCACCTTTCCTGGATTTTCCTCCTCTCTTTGCATCTAGATAATGATGCCCAGGCTCAGTTCTTGAACCTCCTCACTTCTGTCCTGTACTCACTAGGTGATTTCATCGGGTCCCATAGCTTTAAGCACCATCTTTAGCCCAATAGACTAGTGTACCCAGCGGCCAACTTGACATCTCAAATTGGAGGTCTTGTAGGCATCTCAAAGACCTGAAGCAGCTGGCCAGCATGAGCTTGGACAGCCCTGGGGCCTCTGAGTTCAAGGAAATGAATCAAGGGGACTTCCAACATTAAGATATCCCATGCCTTCTCCAATTTACATACACACACACACACACACACACACACACACACACACACTTATTTATATTTAACCACAGCTACATGGATATGGTTTCAGGACTCAAAAAACTATAATTTCCTGCTTCTCAGGGAAAATCTGTTAATTATTTTAGCTTATTCTTGTGATAGTTATTTCCATATTTCTAAGTTTCATGATTATAGTGTTACATCTTGGTTTCTCAGTTTTATTGATTTCCAAACACAAAGAAAGAAGATTTATATCTCTTCTGCCATCCTCCCAGCTAGACATCCTATTCCCAAATACTTATATTGTTATTATGTTGGTTAAAACAAAATCACTTTGAGTGATTGGTATACTGTATATTCTATTCATAGCTGAGCTAGGTTATATGTTTAATTATTTTTTTCTGCACATTTTGATTCTGTAAGATGTAACACTTTTTTTTTCATTTGTTCGGATTTCTGTATTCTCATCAAAAATGCATCCCAACACACCCCCAGGTATGAAAATCTCTTCTAAATAACACTTGGATCTATTAGGTGTCCTATTATTTTCATCTTCTTGAGTGATCTTCCTGCATATCCAACCTGGATCTGCCCCAGGCGGTTGTCCGGGTAGCAAGTCATTTTATCCCCACCCTGGAGGCTCTCTGCTCTCTCTTCTAACACATCTTTGCATCTTTCATTTCTGCAGTCCCAATCTTTTTCTTTCTGGGTTTATTGCCACATTTGGTATAGTCTATTTCCCAACAGCTTTTGGGAAAGGAAGAATTGCAGGAAAATTTAGGGAGAATTTCTGTGTCTGAAGAGGTCTTTTCCTTGCACTTAATTGCTTCTGGGTTGCAATAATTTTTTCTCAATATTTTGAAACCATTCTCCATTGTTATTTAGCTCACAATAGAACTGTGAAGAGTTCGATAATATTCTGATTTTGATCTTTCACACAAAACCTTTTTTTTTTTTCCCAATGAAAATCTTTGGATCTTCTTTTTCTCTTCTATGACCTGAAATTTCACAGTGGTGTTGTCTTAGTTGGTTCAGGCTGATATAACCAAATACCGTAGATGAGTGCCTCATAAACAGTATTTATTCCCCATAGTTCTGAAGGCTTTAAGTCCAGGATCAGGATGCCAGTATTGTCAGGCCTAACAAAGGCGCTGTTCTGAGATGCAGACTGCCAACTTTGGGCTTTGTCCACATTTGATGGAAGGGGCTAGGGATCTCTGTGGAGTCTTTCATAAGAGCACTAGTCCCAGGGCACCTGGGTGGCTCAGTTGGTTAAGTGTCTGCCTTCAGCTCAGGTCATGATCCCAGGGTCCTGGGATCAAGCCCCGTGTCAGGCTCCCTGTTCAGTGGGAAGTCTGCTTTTCCCTCTACCCCTCCCCCTGCTTGTGCTCTCTCCTTCTCTCTCTCTCTCTCTCTCAAATAAATAAGATATTTTTAAAAAAGAGTGCTAATCCTATTTCAAAGTTTCCACCATCATGACCCAAATTCTTCCCAAAGGCCCCACTTCCTACTACTATCAGCTGGGGGGTTAGGTATTAATACATGAATTTGGAGGGACACAAACATAACTGGGTCTCTTTTCACCTATCACCTCCTTGAGTGTGGCCAGGAACTGTGACTTACTTTGAGCAATAGAATGTGGTAAAAGTATGTGCTGTCACTCCCTGGATTACCTCATACCATATTCTGTTTTAAAAGCAGACAGAAGTAAGAGACTCTTCTTGCAGGCGTAAGGGTATAAGTAGCCATGTGGGAGAATCCCATGTGTCAGGGAAGTAGAGAAACCCTCTAGGGTCTCAGGGTGTCCTCAGGGCAACAGTCAGCAAAAATTCAAGGTTCTCATCCTCACAACTACAAGGAAATGAATTCTGTCAACAACTTGGTGGAGCTGGAGTTCCCCAGTCAAGCCTCCAGCTGATAATGCAGCCCTGATTACAGTCCTGTGAGACCCTGAGCAGAGGACCCAGTTAGCTGCGCCTGTGAGATAATAAACGTGTGTTGTTTCAAGCCTGTAAGCTTGTAGCAATTTTTAAATTCCATAATAGCAATGATTGCAATGTCTTACTCTTTCAGACTCTTTCATTGTTTTTGGTAGCATTTGGGGAAGGAGCTGAGGTGAATATTGTGTGTAATCAATGGGTTAGAGAAACACGACATATGATGTGATCAAACACACTTTTTTTTTTTAAATCGTCCTTATAAAATTAATTGAGTGGGTAAAGCTTTTGCTTCCCACCTGGTACGTTCCAGTTATCACTCCAACGTGTTCCACCCAACGCAGCACTGTGGTCACTTTCAATAGCTAACATGCTCTCAGTTTGGTGATGAGGATGTCCAATCTCATGTAATAGTAATAAGTACAAATAATGTTGTGTTAAATTTCTCTTCTCCCCCAACAGAGTCCTGCTTTGGGTTGACTGCTTGCACTGGCACAGCTTTGCTGATGGACGTTTTTGCTTAGATTTTCTTATGCTCCTTTTACCCCATCTTGGGTACTGAGGTTTCTGACCCCCTTTCTCTCAAGTTTAGGAAAGAGAGGTTTGTATTACAAGACTGGGTTGCCTTCACACAATGTCGGGTTTCTCTGGATAATAAGGGAAGGTGCATTTGGGAGCTCTTCAGAAATTCCAGATCCCTGACCTCTCTCACATGTAATTCCTTCAACTCATGCAAATTCATCTGTATTCTATGTGCTCACTTGGGACTCCTTCCTCATCCCCTAATCTGGCTTCATCTCTACCTTCTTGCTGCTCCACCACTTTGGGTGGCCCTATGTCACACAGTACTCAAGACAAACCCATATTGTCTCTCTCTTACTTTTTGGTCTCACCATGCACCACATGTATGGGAAGCACACAGACACGCTACACCTGCCAAAGCCTAGGCGTGGAGGCTGGTCTCAATGCAGAGACCATTCAGGATCCCACTGCTAGAGCTGCAGCCACAGTTCCAGGCAAGCATCAGAACCCTTCCCTCCTCCCCATCAGCCATGTGATCTAAGGGAGGGCAGAGAAATCTTTCATTAAGTTTGTCAAGGGACAAGCATCTCTTCTTCTCTCACCTTTTGGAGTAGATGAGAAGGTTCGTGGAGCAGCTTTCTCCAAGGAAATTCTCAAAAAAAATTTTTCTTTTGATTTGTTCATCTCTGTAGAGTATGAAACCATCTACTGGTTCCCCCATCATTTCCTTTGACTATCTCATTTTAGCATTTCATGTGTGCTGCATCTTGGTGCCACGGGGAACCTTACATTTTTGCTTGCTGTATGTATGCCTATTTCATCCACCACCATTAACCAGAAATCCCCCCTTGCTCTCTATTTGAATATTATGAAGGCTACTCATGTCGGGATACTAACAGATACTTCAGACTTTATAACTCTTAAAATAACCCACTCAGAAATCTGTTCTCTGCCCTACTTGAACATGCCTACTGAATGTTCAATGTGTCCATGGGACTGAATTCAGATGCACTACTCCTGAGTAGGACATGTTTTGATAAAGAGCCTGGCCTGAGTACCAAATGTTTGGCACAAATTCATATACTCTGTTGCCGTCACAGTGACTCCAAATGGGCACCATGGTGCTCCAAATGGGCACCATGAAAATGCATCCACATCTCCTCTCTTGTCAGGAGGAGAAGAGTGAAAGAATGTGCAGAGGGACTGTCCAGTCTGGAGTTTGACCTTTATGGGTTTGCTCTTGACTAAGTGCTGGCACTCACATCTGACCTCTCTAGCCTGAAAGACAGAACAGCTGCCTGTGAATATACCCAGGCAAACCAAGGCGGAGATGGGGAGGAAGCTACCCCAAGTCACTCTGACACCATGAGCATCAGGAGCCTTAGAGACATCTAGGATCAGAACTCTTGGCAGGGACATTGGAATGTCCATGAGAGAGAAAGATGTGGGGCTGAGGTTTCACCAAAGAGATTCTGTAAGCAGCAACTGTGAATGTATGAGAGGCAGAACAAGAAAGGGAGGCCAAGGTGGGTGGACCTAGTCAGGGTTACCACAAATGATCGTGCAGATTGTGGCCTAGACCACTTACGGTAGCACCATTAATAGTGCAGGCAGGAGAGGGGCACCCTCTTCACTACACAGAAGTCATGTGTGGTGAAACTGTCAGGCTGTCCTTCATCATTCCCTTGGAGACTTCAAGAAATGACTAGGAGGACATGTTGAAAAATCCTAATTTCAACTAAACAGACAAATAAGAACTCTAGATATTGTTATGGACAAAACTGTGTTTCTGCAAAGTTCGTAAGTTGAAGCCCTAATCTCCAATGTGCCTGTATTTGGAGATAAGGCCATTTAGGAGGCATTTAAGGTTCAACGAGGTGATCAGGGTGGGGTCCTCATCTGATAGGGTTGGTGCTCTTACACCAGGAACCTCTATTTACATGAGGACAGAGACCATGTGATGACCCACCAAGAAGGTGGCACTCTATGAGGAAGAGTGGTCTCATCAGAAAATAACCCTAAAGACAGCTTGATCTTGGATGTCCTAACCTCCAGAACTGTGAGAAAAAGAATTTCTGTTGATTAAACCACCCAGCTGGTGGTATTTTGTTATGGCAGTCTGAGTTAATATACTACTGTAGAGAGTTATTAAAAGTGGACATGACTTCATCTTGTAATCACAGGCTGCTGAGACTCAGCCCATCAGGGTTACACATAAAATCGTAACTAGATGATGCAAGACCACTAGAGGATTCTACAGACCAAAGAGTGTAGGATCCAAATTACAAGTACATAAACAATGCCATTTCCTTCTAGTCTGACTTATACAACCTGCTTCCCATTATGATTCAACATCCACAGCTACTGTGCTGGCACCGCCCATTCACCATCCATGTTGCCCTGCTCACAGGTTAAAACCTCTTCATGGCTTCTTTTTCTGCAGCTGTCAAACAGGGACACTCATGTTCCCTATTCACAAACTTATTATAAAGGTTAAGTGAATTACTATAGGCAAGGCACTTAGAACAGTGGACACTTGCTTGAAACACTACCTGTGCAGATTTCTAGGATTTCTAAGATTTCTGGAAACAGGATTGAATTAAAAGGCTCCATTCTTCTGGATCCAGCAATCAGGGTTGAAACTCATGTGAGCCCAAGGGGTGAAAGTGTGGAAAGGAAATGTTGTTTCATGTAGTGTCTATCTACCTGCTGTACTATATTTCATTCAACAGTGGCATTGGCTATAGATTCAAGGAATCCCCAAAATGCAATGAAAACCGGGATGTGTTAGGGTAGCTCCATAGACAACCAAAATCTCCTTCAGTTTTCCTCTTACACAGAGAGAATTATGGCAGTATTGAATCTAATATCTGACCTTATAAATTTTGTTAGTGTTGCAAGTGATTTCCAAAAGCTGTTATGGGCTATAGAACTGGACTAGGGGCCCCAGGTCTTAAAAGTCCCAGGGCCCCTTTACTGGCTTCCCAATCTTCACCTGTCACTCCGCCTGTCTGAACATCTGTTTCCTCATCCCTGCTCTAGATCAGCCTGGACACCTCACTTCACTGGACTGGGGACCAGATGAAAGCACCTTGTAGACTGAAAAAGGTCGTATTACCTATGAAATATTACTTTACTTCCCAACTAATGCCTACAAAGACATCTGAAATGGAATATTTCATTGGATTTCTGATTAAATTTCAAAATTAAGTAGCTAAACCTAAAAGGCAAAAATAAGCATATAATTCAACTGAAAAATTAGGGAGGTAAATGCCCTTTCTCTAGGAAATTTGCATCAATGACTTTTTGATAGAAAGTGCACATGGTCCATCAGTTTATCCAAGGTGATTTCATGAAGTTTTCTTACTCCAATTCAGATAACTGGAAAGGTCACTTGAATAATGATATTTTATAAGAAAGGAAATCATAGTTTGTAGCAGTGAAAAGTTGGTACCACTGACGTGATTTCCAATAAAACCTACTTTTTTACATTTATGATGTAATTCCTTTGAATCAAACCACATGGAAATAAATCATTCCACTTAACTGAAGATACAAAGAGCAGTGATGAAGCTGCTGAAAGCTTCTTATTTTATTCCAGACTCCTAAACCAAAAAATTCCATTTAAGATTGAGCTAATTTTTTCACTGACATTTAGCTCTAAATGTCAAGTTGCACCAAAAATTTTTCTTGAGTTTATGGTTCGCAGCCTTATTCAGTTGATAAAAACTGAGTTAGCATGATGTCGTTTGAGGATTCTCCAGCATGAGAAAGTGCATAAATGCCTATGAGAGGAAAAAGAGGATAAGAGTTATGTTTCTATGTCGGAATCAAGCATGAGACCAAAATGAAAATAAGCCTATGCAAATCCTTGCAAGTCTGGCCAGTTCCAGGAAGATGGCAGGGAAAGCTACAGAAGGCAATTGGTTGACAAGCAGTATTTAATTAATGCCAAAGAGACCTGCATTTGTCAGACATCTCTCATTTGAGAAGAGAAGCATCATATCTTTCAGATGCTGTGGAAAATGAGATAAAGTAGATGTGAGATCATAAAATGTTATTGCTAGAAGGAAACTTCATGATCTCTTCGTTTTTCATTTTACTGATGAGGGACAAGCATCCAAAAGGTTAAGAGGTTTGTAAAAAGCACTCAGACTGGTTGGTGACAGTGATAATGGGACCCAAGGCTTCTGGGTAAGCATGCTGAACATTTTGGGAAGGAAGTGCTGTTTCAAGTTCAGAACCTTGAACTTTATTTTGGAAGTCAAATAATTTTGCTTACAATCTAAAATGAATGGACCATTTCCCTACTTTAATAAAGATATTAACATAATTTAACAGAAAATGGAACTCAGGCACTAAAAGATGACTTCAGCTTGACTTGTCATGCAGTGACTTTTCCTCACCCCCATGCTCCACTCTTCTCCTCCAGGCATAGGGCAACAATCTGCAATGCTTACAGACATAACAGTCTTCCAGGAGCTGAATATCATTGACTTTAGCAATATCCAATATGTGAGCATAAAAGCAATGCATGTCCCAGGTGGAGGGGATAGTGCTTTCTCACCCATAGCAGGTGATGGCTTCACCTTGGTGGGGACATTTTAGGGAGGAGAGTACATCTGATGGAGCACAAACACATAGCCCATGCCCACTGCTCAGCAGGTGGCACAAGAAGGGTCACTCTCCAGTGACACAATTGGTATTTGACCACACTCCTGTACCCCATGACCTCGATGATCAATGTCACTGATTTATAGAATGTCTAAGTGATGGAATGGCTGTCATTTGTGGTGAAATTAAAAGGGACAATAGTGGTCTCCATGAGCATCAACTTCCCCACCATGTTCTGTCAGCCCTGAGCACCAACCAGATGAGCTCCGGAAACGTGACCAGCAGATACACCTGCACTTCTCACATGTTGTTAGAAGTAGCCCTTCAGGGGTGCCTGGGTGGCTCAGTTGGTTAAGTGTCTGCCTTAAGCTCAGGTTATGATCCCAGAGTCCTGGGGTTGAGCCCCATATTGGGCTCCCTGCTCAGCGAGGAGTCTGCTTCTCCCTCTCCTTCTGCTCCTACCTCCCCCCATTGTTTTCTCTCTCACACAGTCTCTCTCAAATAATAAAAAAATAAATAAAAATAAATTTAAAAGTAGCCCTTCAGTTTTCCTCCTATGATATATTCACATTCTTCTATTTTTTGTTAACCTTTGGCTTACTGTTAACTCACCTTTGTGCTGCAATGGGTTGAAAGTTTTTGGGAATTTGGGTTTGGCAGGCACATCTGATGAGTCTTGCTGCATCAAAGAAAAACAAGTCATTTGTACATTAATAGTATTCTTTGAGTCACGCTCTGCATTTCCTGACATCTTAATGTCATTAGCAATTCTTTACTTCACTTATGTGGTGCCCTGTTCTCTTTTCAAGAAATTAGATATTCCTTTCTTACCCCTTCTCTGGCTTTAATCTATTTAAAATGCCTAAGAACATATTTCTAAGGGAATCTTTTGTTCCTGTTTATTCTCACAACTTTTAACAACAAACTAGAAAATAGTTTTAAGGAAGGCATTATCTTTTTGCACGTCCATGCTTAAATTTCTTTGGTTCACACATTTATCTCTAGAAGAGGAACCCCTGGAGAAAAAACAATAGTTCTATAAAAATGGTCTCAAATAAAACTTTGCCTTATTCTCACTCATCTTAGCATTCAAATCCCTTTGTGAATAATCTTTTAGTAACTGGAGCAGAGGCTAAACGGAGTTCAAAATTTTGAAAACTGAATTTTCTAATGGAAATGAAATATTTAAATAAAAAATGTACTTTTGGGGAAAGGTAGAAGTTTAAGATACATTGTGTCTTTGTCTATTCGATAATTGATTTATTCCTTAATTTAATGTCTCCTATTGAATACCACCGTGTGCTAGACACTAGGAATATTGGAAAGAATGAGCTTCCATTTCCTGCCACAGTCCATGTCATAAAGAAGCTAAATCAAGATGGGAGAAATAAGTTCTTGTTATATGCAGTGGACAGCCTGATGATAGCTCCTAATTTTCACTGAAATATATAAATGGCTACCCCACATTGAGCCCTAGGAGTGGTGGGGGGAATTACCATAGAGACAGGAATGAGAAATGTCTAAAAATTCCAAAGCAAAATAATTGATTTTCTAGAAGTCTGGACTCAGTAAACATATAATACTATAGTCCTAAAGACAAATTCTATAGTCATCATCATTGCATTTAAAACTGAATCTCGTCCCATTTAGAGAGAAGAATTTTAGATTACAACACACCCAGGGACTCTACACAGTCTGGGGAAAAGCAGCCTCTTCAGATATGGGGCTAAGCTGTTGGTCAAATAACAGGACCTGAGTCATTGGAACCATTAATAAATAAACCTCTTCTCTCTGGAGAGAGAATCTGTAGGGGTCACCAGTGTCTGTCTTTCGGAGAAGAGTCACAGAGAACTTAGCTGGGGACAATGGAAGGGCTAGGAAGGGGCCCGGAGCCCCCAACAGGGAGAGGATTTTGAGAGAAACCACACTGTGGGTCCACACAGTGTCATGGTTCCTTGAGGGATGGTCCTTATGGAGAACATCATTGGCTTCTTTCATTCCTTTCAGCCAACAATTCAAATTTTCACTGCTTTTAAGACTCCTGTTTTACCATCCATTTCCCATCTCTTAGTGCATAGCCTTTTCTCCTCTACTTTAAAAACAAAACAAAACAAAACAAAAAAAGGTGTCCAGGTCTGAATTCTCTCACACCATGACCCAATCTGCCCATGTTGCTCCATCTGCATCAGACTGAAGCTTCCTGTGTCCGGGGAAGAGTCTGATCCCTCCATCTTCAGTCCACTTACTTCATCTGCCTTTCCAGGAATCCTCTTCCTTCAGACACCCCCACCCCCAGTTGACTTCAGACTCTCTAAGACTCTCTTTGCTGGCTCATCCCTCCCACCATATGGACTTTTGCACATCCTCGTGTCTCAGCTCTACCGTCGCTGCTGGTCCCGAGTCTGTGTCTGGTTTCCACCCTCATTCTCTTTTCTCTCACGAGTCTCTTGACAGGAACATTCCTACTGAGGTATCTTTTTGCCTTCTCTCTCCTCAATTGCTATAATCTGGGCTCCTGTTTTACACTCAAACTCCCTCAGAAAATTACAAATACCCATCTTCTCTCTTGCCAAATATGCATTTATTTTAACCCAAATGAGCCACCTAACCTGAAAACAAAGTCCCACTTTTATCATCTGATTTAAAAATGACATGGGGAAGGGAGTACAAATCCAGAAGATGCAAAGGAATGTGTCAACACTTGACATTAGAACCAGGAAGAAAAAACACTGCTGGGCGTCCTTACTTTTGTTCTCATTTTAATTTACTTTGGGGTGTTTTTCTTTCTTTGGTTTTCAAAGGAGAAAAATGCTCACTTCCTGGCAGGGCGGGGGGTGTCCTGTCTCACCATTAAGGACAGGTTTTTCTATACTGCCGACACATAGGCTGTAGCTCCCTTCTTTTCTTAAGCACAGTGACTGACTTATTAGTTTCATATTCTCTGTTCAAGAGATTTTAGTTCTTCAAGACATAAATTCAAAATTACAGAAAGTCAGAACCTCTGCTTTGAGTTAACGAGTCCAACAGTTAATGTCTACAGTTGGGAAAAAACCCCAAACCGAACAGTACCATGTGACTTCCCTAAGATCACTCAGCCAAATCAGCGACTGAGTCAGAAATGTAACAGGGCAGGTCTGCTGGCGAGGGGGTCCCTGCTGCCTAATTCACAGCACAGCCCCATATGAGGAAACGCAGACCCTGGAAAATGTTTTAAGGTCAAAGGTTAATTTCCTCACTTTTTAAAAATTACTATTTCAAAAGATTATAGTGCCCCTTGTAAAAATCTCTAAACACCCACGTAGCTCTTCAGGCACTTAAATCAGCTGATTTTTTATCAGACACAGAAATCTCTGCCTTAGAGCTCCTTCTGAAAGGCCTTCAGTGTTTTGCCGAAGGGCAGAAGTCTAAATCAACTTCAAAAATACAAAATACGAACATGAGGGCTTCTGTTGTTAACTCTACTCTCTTTCTATGGACTGCACTTTCATGGCAAAGAACAAACCAGGAATCCTCTGCCTCCATCCAAATGTCTCGGTTGGTAGATTTAAGTGCTCAAGTCTCAAGGGTCTGAGTCAGTTATGCCAGTTGAAGAGGGAAAACTCAGAGAACATCTCACAGATTAGAAGTCGACCAGGATTCCAGGCACCTGGGTAGCTCAGTTGCTTGAGCGACTGCTTTCAGCTCAGGTCATGATCCTGGAGTCCCAGGATTGAGTCCAACATTGGGGTGTGGGGGTGAAAGGGTCCCCTACTCAGCAGGGGGTCTGCTTCTCCCTCTGACCTTCCCCCTCTCATGCTCACTCTCTCTTATTCTCTCTCTCTCAAATAAATAAATAAAATCTTAAAAAAAAAAAAAAGTTGACCAAGATTTCATACTTTCCTTTTACAAAGGCAAAATGATCTACAGGAGGTCCCAAAAGTCAGCCAGAGAAAAGGGTCTCACTGACTCTAGATGTTGGAAGGCAAGTCTGACTAAAGAAGAGGACACCGTCCAAAGGTTGTTTGCCCACCACAGCACCCACAGACTTCAGTGCCTGAGCATCTTTGTACTTTTCTGTGGCTTCTCGTTCACTCATTCCCTTGTTCATTTTCTCACTCATTCAACATTATGAATAGTGACCCTGTGCTGGGCACCATGCCAGGGAGCAGAAATAAAATGGCGACAGAGGCTCAGGGGGATGACACAAAAGTGGTCTCTCCGTGCGACTGCACACAGAGAAGTGTGAAACTGGAACTTCATGCGTTGGACCTGTGGCAGCAGGAGATAATTACCTTGGATGCTTGCTTCCGAGAGCTTAAAGGAGACAATTTGCTGAACAGCAATTGTCGCAGCTAGAAGGCAACAAAGAAATATTGAGAAGAGGCACATACACAATCATAATAGACAAATGCAGAACAAAATTGCAGACTGGAACTGTTACTTAATAGAGGTATTTCCTGGAAGCCCTTAATAGACCATCAGCGTGGCTATCTGATGAAAAGATTTCTTTTATTTGTTTGCTTTACCTATAAACAGACCTAGGATTAAACAAAGAACAACAATACCAAAAGCCATAATAATTCAGATTCTAGACAATAGTAATTGGCAATAATTGCTAAATTAAAATTTATCTCTGAAGTAAAGAGTTTCCTAACCATGTGAATGGGGCCATTGAGAGAATTATTTAGTCCAACCAAGAACAGCAAATTGCTTCTTTGTAAACAGGGATTTTGTGTATGTGCTACAATTGTGCTAATTATAAAATCTTCTTATCTTCTTACTAAAAACAAAGTCTCTGTCGCTTAGCTTACTTTCTCTCTTTGCTTCTCTCAATAGAGTTGCTCAACCCTTGGGAAAAATAATGAAACTTTTAATTTAAAAAATAATGAAACTATATAGACTTTTTTTTCCATAATTTTTTCCCTACATTGGCCATCCTTCCTTAGAGATTTTATTTAATGTTCAAAGTTATTTATATTTACCATATTAAACTCTAGGAATGTAGAAGTAGATATATCCTTCAGCATATTCTATGTAAATGCTATATTTAATAAAGAAGGAAAAGGGAATCACCCTACCAGGATGTACTTTTTGCTCTTTGATGATTGCCAAACCATAGATTAAAGTAGCAAAATGAAAAGTAAGAACAATTTCCCTTTTTTTCTATAATGTTCACATTATACTTTGTGATGGTTCTATATTGTTTTCTTATCAGCACATTCTATATGTGGTGATTAGTTCTATATAGTTTTCTTATCAACAGTGAGTCTTTTCACTGAGTCTGACTTTTATAAAATTATAGAATTTGATGACAAGAGTACTCATGGTCTCACCTATTATATGTGAATAAGGGACTAGAACTGAAGGGGAAGGCCTGGATGCCTGCATTAGAATAAAGAGATGAAGAGAGAAATGAATACACCTACCTTACTGTCCAAGAGCATTCCAAAACATAAGATGAAAAAACCCTTAAGGAAAAAAAAAAAAAGAAAGAAATCACCTGTATGGTCTTTTCTCCACCAGAGAAGAAAACATGGCTGTGTAATTCTATTCTATCACCCAACACTATTTTCTTGCTGGTCTCTCTCCTAGTCTGTGGACTCCTCAAAGGCAAGGACACTGGCTGATTCCACCATGCCTGGTATAACACAAAGCACTCAAAAAAAAAAAAAAAAGTTTTTCTTGAAGGTACAAACAAATAAATGAGTGAATAAGGTTTTAAATGTATATGGAACATTCTTTTCCCTTTTGTGTCATCCTAAACACCAAACAAATATATTCTATAGCTTATTCTTCCTTTAGAGTGGGAATTAAATCAACCTTGATGGAGTGCACATGAATCTGTGACAACCGCAGGCACTGAGGTCCAACCCTAAGCAGAGGGTTGTTCTATCTGCCCCCTTGCTATCAAGTCCGGTCCTTGTGGAACCCTTGGCCGAGGCTTTCCTGGACTATGAGATCCTTCTCCCAGTCAGAGCACGCCCAGTGGGTGCCTGTTCCCACAGCATCTCTCCATGGAGCTGCTCTCAGCAGAAGCTCCCTACACCTGTCACCATTAGGCATATGCTCTCAAGGTTCGCCATTTGCACTTACCAATGAAACGTTCGCTGGTGTGCTAAAGTAGGTGGAGAACCAGTTGCTTTTAGAAGATGGATTAGCACTTCCTACATGCCAGGCACAGTGCTGAGAGCTAAATTATGTCATGTAATTTATTTTATGATGTAGGTAATAATATTATCTCTCTCTAACAGACGAGAGAACTGAAAGAGAGATTAAATATTTCTTAGAGGTCACAATGGACAATGTGCCATATTTGAGCCCAGACCTATTTAACCCCACAGCTCAAACCTTTAACCACCCCTTCCTTGAGACATCATGCAGAGGTGACCAGCAAACATTCATTGAACCAAGATCAAAGGCTCTCTTCCAGACTCAAAGAAACCAAAAGATTACTTTTTCTGCCTACTCTCTGAACACTCTTCGATTGTGAAATGTAAAACCCATGCTCTTCAGCAGGTGTAGGCAAACTTCTGCAAAGATCCAGATAGGACGTGTTTTAGGCTTCGCAGGAGGTACAGTTGCAACTGTTCAACTTTGCCAAGATAAAGAAAGCAGCTGCAGACCATATCTACACAAATGGGCATGGTGGTGCTCCAATAAAACTTTATTGACAAAAACAGCACTGGTTACAGTTTGCCAGCTCCTGCTCTGTTGTGCTCTGGAGACATTCTGTGCACCATTCAGAGTCAACAAGTGCTTTTGAATCCTTTCCTTTTCCCTGTGTGCTTTTGCAGAGGTCTGCCCAGGAGAAAGAGGGTTGAGCTGGCAGCAAAAGGGGTTAACATTAGGTTTATAAACTCCAACATCTAAAATCCTGGGATGGATTCCTGAATGAGTCTAATACTCTGCTTCAGTAATACCTGCTGGAAAATACAGATTCTGTTATTTGTTTGTTTCTTTTGGATTCACTGCTGCCTGGCAGTGTTGCTCACAGACCTGCTGCAGGCAGTGGGAGATGAGTTAGCATCCAGAGTGGTGTTACCAACCTCAGTTCTCTATAATTACCCCCGGTCACCTGATGATGTAAGAAGTTATTCTTAAAAAAGAAGAAGAAGAAGAAGAAGAAGAAGAAGAAGAAGAAGAAGAAGAAGAAGAAGAAGAAGGAGGGGAAGAAGAAGGAGTTATTCTTATTGTTCTCACCTGGAATGCATTGAGTAATGCAAAAACAACATGCCAAGCCAGATTCCGGTTGTCTACTATTGTTCCTATGCCAAAGCCCCAGGTGAGCCCCAGCAGAGGGGTCAGGATGAGAAGGCTCTTCCCCATGCGGACAATAGTGGCCTTGTTCTCCTGACTGGGTCTTTCTCCAACAGTGGGCCTCCAGAGCTTCCTGAGAACCAGTAGCACCACCACCAAATTTACAGCCACAATAGTCAGTGCAGGAACAGCAAAGGCTAGGAGGGGTTTGCTCCTATCAGACCAGTTAAGCCAACACACGTCTTTCCTTGTGTAGCCATTGCTTGGCTGCGTGACAGCAATTGTGATGGCACATATGATGAGAGGGCACCCATAGCCCAGGCAGAAGCCGATGGCTATCATCGAAGGCATGGCCATGTGATGGAACACGAGGAGGATCCGATAGGCCAGCAGGATGCCAAGTGTGAGCATCCAAAAGAACAAGGAGAGATAGAAAAAGTGCATGAAGAACACAGCAGCTATACAGACTCCAGAAAGGTTTACGGGGGAGTCTCCAGTGGCAGCGACAAGGAACCAAACATCAGCAATCAGGAGGCACAGGGCTATGTTCACCATGCAAACATGACGTGTGTAGGAGGTCTGGTTTTTCTTGACCTGCTTCCAAAACAGAGCTTCAATGATCAGGCATAAGGTGAGACTTCCGATGGAGATGCCCAGTCCCACAAAGGTGATCCATTTCACCACGGGGATGATGGCAGGGGGGACAAAGGGAGACATCAGTACCGAGAAGGAGGTCAGGTGAGTACATCGGCACATCACCATGTCTGGAGTTTCGTTCACCAGGTGGCAGCCCGCATTGTTCCACTGCAAAAGACTGAAATCCCAAAACACACAATGAGGTTGGCTCAGATTCGACTCTATCTTGGAAAAAATCAGGAAAACCTCATTTACAGAATAGTTTTGAATAATCGTGGATATCACGGGGCCATTGACCCGAGCATTTCCATTTTTGGTAACAGATAGGATAGTCCCCAGGGTCAACGAGGCCATGCTGACGATGGTTTCTGGAAGGGACCGCTGGAATTGGTCTGACTCAATTAACACACGGCCTCTTATGGGAATGGAGGCATTTGGAGGGAACATTTCAGTCTGATAGTTGTAACCCATCTTGAGTTGGCTTTGGGACACTGGACTCCCTTTCCACTTAATGAATTCCCGAGAAAAATTCAGAGGCAGAGCTGTTGGAGGTACAAGGCTACTGATGTTTTCCAGTGTCTTCAGTAACTGCGAGCTGGCATGCTGTTCTTCCTGTAGTAACACCGTCCAGTTGGTTACTGATGATGAATTCAGGATGTGGTCAGCTATACTGATGACATCCTGAAATACAAAGATGAAAGTCAGTTTGTGTTTTGAATAAGCAGCTCGGAGGACTAGGAGGGGATAGTCATTAGTATTAAGGATAGCATAATCGCCCAAAGAGTTGGCCCAGTTGAAGACCACAGCAAATATATCAGTGAAAATCAGTTTAGTCACTGCACAGTGAAAGTTTTGGGTTAAGAAACTTGGGTCAGCAGAATCATATAAGTTCCAGAGTGAACTTCCCAGGACATTTGTATGCACACTGGGGTTCCAGCAAGGCTGAGAAAGAATCCTGTGGTGTGTGCTGTATCAGGCCCACTTCCTTCCACAGCGATGACAAACATGGCTGCCTTACTGCTCAGGCTGAGGCTCAGAGAGTGAGACATTAAATTGAACTCCTTTCCAACATTATATTTGTTTTGCTAACATCAGAAGTTCTAAATTCATGTCATGGACATCCAAGTTGTAATTCATGTGAATTTATGAATTAATAGGAGAGAATATAAAGCAAAAGAGAATATAAAGCAAAAATTCTCAAACACTGGACGAGTGACTGAGAAGCATCGAACTGTTGTGGGTTTTAAGGGTCAGTCTCAGCTGAAGAGATTCCTTTTCCAAACAAGTCCTTGAAAGCTGCCACTTTCCCCAGCAGGACCCTGTCTCTGGCTTATGGCTCTGGTTCCCAGGCATTCTTCCTCAGAGTCATCATCACTCTGACAAGAGTTTTACCCTAAATGAGCCCTCTGCAGCTTCTGGCCCCAAGTCCCATAGCATGCTTCTTTTACTGCCCTCTAACCTCTGTCTTCTTTTAGTTTCTGTTTGCCTGCTCTGTTTGTGCCTTTCATTTTATTTTTAGACTTTCTGTGTCATTTTGTTTTAGTTGGTCTCTTGTAAACAACACAAAGTCAGGCTTAAAAAAAACTTGATCATCTTCTCTTTGGTTCACAGAGTTTTAACTTATTTATATTTAATGTCATCTCTGACATAATGTCACCTTGTATAGCTAAAGTATAACCGTGTGATATGTAACCATACAATTCTATAATATAATTTTTCAAAAATATAATATACTTTAACATATAAAATGCACATATCCAAAATGTTTGGAAGGCATTCATTTAACAATATTTATTGAGTACCTGCTATGTACTACTTTTCATTTTCTAGGCACTGGAGGTGATACCTAAAATGCAAGCAGTGGCTATTCTAGGGTGACCAGATTACATATCCTTTTTTTTTTTTTTTGTCTATTTGCATTTCTTAGTAAGCAAGCTTTATTTGCGTAAAATTTAAGCTAATTTTTAAATACCAGATTAAATCATGAATATCCCAGTCAAAAAGAGGATGTTCTTAAAATACACACTACTGAAGTCAGAGCTCTTAGCCACAAGAAAGACAACTGCAAAGACGTTAAACAGTGGACACGTGTCATACATTGTCATATGGTGTCATATGGTGTCACACAGTGCATATGGTGCAGTTTCTCACCCCTTCCTCTAAGCCTGCCTAGAGGTAGCCCTCTCTTGCTTTGAACTCACATAACTGATCCCAAGAGTTTTTGGTACACTGTGGAGGACACAAGAAGTCTCATACAACAACTGACCCATGACCCTTTGCCTCTTTTCCATTAGTGAGATTTCAGCTCGGGTTTTTGTCATTCCTCCTGAAAGACTGAGCCTCTAAAGCAAGTCCTATAAACACAGGCAGACAGACCATACCTCCATTGTTGAACTAGACACTTTGAAATGGCTTGCCAGTGACAGAGACAAGACGTTGTCCAGAATTGACACCACTGAAGCCAGATTGCCGGCTGTGGTTGACGGGTTTTGCCGAATCACAACAGAAAGATTTCGCACCAAGGATGACACGGCTGTCTCGGTAGCATTGCCTGCGATCACACTGAAATTCTAGGAATAAAAATGGTTAAGTTCTAGAGAACAATGGAATGTTTGTGTTTCATATAAATTATTATCCTAATTATACAGAAATATATATTCAGTGAGATTCAGTGACTTTCCAAACAGTACCCAGCTAGGAAGTGGAAAGTTAGTGTCTCCTGGTACTAAATTCTGTTTTATCAACTATGCTATGCTGAGAAATCCTTGTAGGATGAGAAGATAGAGGGACATGCATGGAAATCTGACTATACTTTGTCATTGGCTTGGAGTTTTGCTTCTTCTCTGAGGCTCGTATCTGTTTCCACTATATTGAGTTATCTTGGAAGGCAGCCAAAAAAGGGACAGTCTTTTCCATTCAAAACAAGTCAACCCAGGAACCAGATCCCATCTGGTTTTTTGTTTTTTGTTTTTGGGGGTTTTGTTTGTTTGTTTGTTTGTTTTTGAGAGAGAGAGTGTGAGCATGAGTGGGACAGGGAGGGGCAGAGAGAGAGGGAGAGAGAGGGTCTAAAGCAGGCTCCAGGCTCAGTGCAGAGCTTGACAGGAGCTCAGACTCACACCCCTGAGATCATGACCTGAACCAAAATCAAGAGTTGAACACTTAACCAACTGAGCCAAACAGGCAACCCTCATCTGTATTTCTTTTTGCTCTTCTCAGCTGACAGTAGTGTTCTCTGCTTTGAGCTGGGACTTGCCTGCCTTCACGCCCTGGGTTGGACCAGTCCCAGCTATTGTCCATGTCCAGAACTGCGGCAAAGAAAGCAAGAACAAGGATAGACTCCAGAAGCCATCTGGTCCAATCTCCCCACCTAGTTTACAGAGGAAAAACCTCAGAATGAAGCAGTAAACATTCTATAGTCCCTTGGGAAATACCATTCTGAGTTTCATCTGCAATAGTGGGGTCCCTGGCTGGGAGAGGAGTTCTGCTCAATATGGACATCTATTTGCAAAACAGTCTCAGAATCCCTCTTTTCCATGACTTGAGTTCAAATTCCTCACCATTTCCTTCCTTCCTTATATCTGCCTTGCCTTAAGAACTTGAACCTTCCTAAGAAAAACGTCACGTGGAAGTCATAGTTCTGGACTGGAAATCAAGTGACCATGTTTCTAGTTCAACACTATTGCTACCAGAGGGACCATCAGCCTCTTAGTCTTTCATTTCCTGATCTATAAAAACAGGTTGATAAGCCAGATGACCCTTAAAATCCATTGTAGTTCTGTCATTGTATTTGGTGCACCTCTGTCTGAGCCACTCCCAGCCCAGATTTCTGACATATGTACATCCTCACTCGCACTGAGCTGACTCACACCTCTACTTGGATCTTTGTTTTCCAGGCTTTCTGGACTTCTAAGACCAGCTTAATTGCTGTCTTACCATGTATCATAGACGTCTTCGGCACTGATTCATTCCTCTATAGTTCCCTCCCCAATGGAACCATCAACTCTGACTTTTTCTGTCTCTCTTGGCTTCTACCTAGACGCTGCTACTCATGCCAACAGTGCCTATGTTTACCAGGTCTGATAATAGCCTTGACTTCTGTGCACTGACCAATGAGCCAAATTGATATATTATTCTCCACCTAGCCACACTCACTGGGAGATGCCCACGGTGAAACTCAGAACACAAGACACAGATGCTTTACCTTCTTCAGTTCCTCCAGCTGAGAATGCACACACGTCTCCCTGAGGATCCGCCACCCAGAAGGCTGGCACCTGGCTGTAATGTTCCCAGTGTAGCCGCTGCTACAGGGAAGAATATACTCGTCATTCATGGACCCAAATCCAAAGACAATGCTGTTACACTGGGCTGGGAGGAAAAATGGAAACAAAAAGGAAAAATGTGTCAATATCCTGGCACTTTGTACAAAGCATATGGCAGCGCTGTAGGATTCATGTTTCCAGAGACAAAAACCCATGCAAAATTCAGGAGTAGAAATTGGTCCTTGATGCTCAGCTTCATCCCTCTCAGCACCTTTTCTCCTTTCTGATGCCCTCCCCAAGTCCGGCCCCTTGCCCTCCAGTTGTCTGAACTGTGTCAACAGTCTTGCTTTTAGTGAGCCATAAACTAATAAGCACCAGGTGAAAAAAAGACAGGGTATGATCACTCTTGGGAAAGAGTTTCATTCTGTAAGGAAATGTCAGAAAATCTACAAGAAGCTATGGAACATAGCAGTAATGATACGGTTACAAATTGGACAATTGCCATTTTAGAGTGACATACCCAACTTTTTGCCCTTTGTTAAAGCTTTTCACGTTGTGACCAGCCACTAGTTATGCTCGCAGCTGGCCCTCAGTAGTATATTCTGACCATGATCGGGACCTGGAGAAGGAAACCGTGCAGGGAAGATCCTCCAGGATTCTGAGGTTTGCTTGTTTTTCCCAGTACTGTGTCCTAAGGGCCTAGACAGTTTGTAAATACTGATGAATAAATGTTATTGAAAGAGGCTCATATCCAGGTGCAAGAGCCTTAAGATTGAATGTAAAAAAGAAAGAGGGAAAAATCTGAAGAAAAGTAGTAGAGTGTTGTGTGTCTGTGGAGTGTGTGTGTGTGTGTGTGTGTGTGTGTGTTAAAGATCTAGACAAACGCATTCTTTCTTTGGTTCCTTGGATTATGATTTAGGAATATGTCAGCCCCAGGGCTCTTGGAGCATGTGTCGCAGTAGACTATTGCTGAGTGATTTCCATCAGGGCCTGCAGAGAGCTCAGTGCTCCACAGCATTACCCCGGGAGCTGGAGACCACATCGCTGGTCAGCAAGGATCTGAAATCGGAGACTGAAATGGAGTTTCATCACGGTGGGGGGAGAAAATCACTGCCTGTGTCTCCCAAAAGTCAGTCTTAGAACAATTCTGTATCACAAAGATTTCCAGTCTACTTCCTGAAGACATAAATGAGCTACTAAGTAGAGGACTCCCGTAACCTAAGCGGGGGATGGGAATTCAGAATTACCTTTTCCAAATACTCTGAAAGAGTCAACTTCAAGCAGGAACAGCTTTTGAAGTCCTGCCTTCACCTTCTCGGCCACCTGTTCAATGGCTGACAGCAGCTCAGATGCGCTGCTGGAACCCACAACTTCAAAGCCGGCAACGATGCTTCCATCATTGGAATGACTGCGTGAAAAGAAAAATGAGATTCATTCAGTCAGTCACTTGGGGCCTGCCGTGTGTATGCATGTCACTGGGGCCATAGGAAGACATCAAACTGGTATTGTCCTTGCCTTCATAGAACTTACATTCTAGCAGAGAAGAAGAGGCAAATAAGAAACCAGTAACTATCATATGTAAGTAATTATATAATTGCATATAAAAAATATATATATGTTTAGTTAAGTATTATGAGAGACAGATGTGGTGATAAGAATAGAATAGCAGGTGGAGATGGGGCCCACTTTTTTTTTTAAGATTATTTATTTATTTGAGAGAGAGAGAAAGAGAGAGCATGCACATGCATGAGTGGGAGGGGGGCAGTGGGAGAGAATCTCTGGCAGACTCCCAGATGAGTGCGAAAACTGAGGTAGGGCTCCATCTCAAGATGCATGAGCTCATGTCCTGAGCCAATAGCAAGAGTCTGATGCGTAACCAACTGAGAAACCCAGGTGTCCCGATGAGGCCCACTTTAAATAAAGCTGGTCAGAAGGTGAAAGCTGAGGCCTAAACAATGCGAAGAAAAGGCTACAGTTACAAAGAACATCAGTGTAGTGTGCCAGCATGTGTGAAGGTCCTGAGGCAGGAAAACGCCTATGAGTTAAACAAATTTGAAGACTAGCTGCCAGGTCAAGAACCAGAGTTTCTCAATGCAGAAAGGCTTCAGTGTGGGCTTGAATTTTTCTAGGGAGAATAAATTGAATTAAATAAAATCAGTTTTAGTTAGAAGACAAAAATTGATTGACTCATTTTAGCATAACTAAGTTTCAGTGAGCAGGAGAGAAATGGTAGGATATGATATTAGGTAAGTGGCCAGGAGGTGGATCAGGTAAGGCCTTAGAGTTTGAATTTTATTTTTATTAAAAGGTTTCTTTCTTTAGTAAAAGTCAGAGGCATGCTCATGTTTGCTGCTTAAGAGTGTCACTCTGGCTGCTGCATAGAATGGGCTGAAGAGGGCAAGCAGGGAAATAGGAGGACCCATCAGGAAAGAGGTGATGGTGGCCTGAATTTGGGGGCAGTACCCGTGAGGAGAAGTGGTCAAGTTGTACTTGAAGACTGAGCCACAGGAATTGTGAAGGATGCTGGGAATGGAGAAAGTAACCAGTCAAGAAAAGACTGTAAGGGATAGAAAAACAAATTGCAGTGTATTCATACAAAGGAATAGCACCGGGCAATAAAAAGGAAGGAACACCTGTCCCCCTCCCCAGGGGCACCTGGGTGGTTCAGGTGGTTGAGTGTTGACTCTTGGTTTCAGCTCAGGTCGTGATCTCAGGATTATGAGACTGAGTCCCAAGATGGGCTCCCCATTCACTGTGCAGTCTGCTTAAGACTCTCTCTCCTTCTCCCTGCACCCTTCTCCCCCTGTCCCCTGCTCTCTCTCCTTTCCCTCTCTCTCTCTCTCCCTCTCTAAAATAAATAAATCTTAAAAAACAACCATAGCAAAAGGAAAGAACCCCTGACACTCATAAAAACAAGGATGACTCTCAGAGACGTGCTGAGGGAAAGAAGCCAGACATAAACAAAAACTACACACTGGGCAATTCCATTTATATGAAGTTCTAGATAGACAAAACTAACCTATGATGATACGAATAAAAGCAGTGGTGTTTTCTGGTGGGAGTTAGGGGTGGGCATAGAATTGGCTAGAGAGGAGCACAAGGGAACTTTTGGGGTGATGAAAATGTTCTGTATCCTTAAAAGGCGGCTAGTAAAAGTATTTGTCACAGCTTATGAAACTGTATGCACAAGGCCTGAGCTATCGCTGTATGTCAATTATACCTCAATAAAAAATGATTACAGAGGATGACTCCAGGTTTGAATACGTGCAACTGGAAGACTGGGTGTCTCTGTAACTGGGATGGATAAAGCAGTGGGAGAAGTAGCTTGATGGTTTTGAGGGGGAAAAAAAAGGTTTTGAGGAGAAAAGTGGGATGACCTCTGTTTTGGACACATTATGTTTGACATGCCTACCAGAAAATCCGGTGGAGATGTTAATAGGCAGTTGGATATTTGGGTCAGAGAAGTAAATTGAGACACTAAGAGATGAAGATTTACTTTAAATCATAAACATAAAGAGTAAAACCTAAATAATTGCATTTCATAGATTTATGCCTCCTTTATAATTTTATTTACAAATATTGGAGCCAGCTTGTAAGATATAGGAAATGAAATATGTGTTAGAAATATAAGTAGAAAGCCAGGGCCAATGTAAAGAAAAATATGAATATTGAATAAAAAATTACTGTGAGTTTCAAGTTTGTCTATGCATTCAGTGACTGCAAGGTCAGAAAGGAAAATATAATTCATTAAATAGAATTTGGTATAAGAAAAAAGCAGCAGTGTCTTTCCTAGCATTGAAATGTAAAGAAAATTATACACATGGGCCTTTATATAAGAACATGAGATAACCAGAAGGATAATATCCAGGACAGTATATTTATAGCAATGCTGCTGAAAAGTTCTACAGCTGTTCCGTAAGTTAACCGTGAAAAAAATACATATACACAAGAAGTCAAGTTCTCTGACCTATTAAGCCACTTCCTCTATCAAGCAGACTATTCATAGTACTCAATGCACACATGGCTAACTAACCAAATAACTTTTGGAATGAAAGCATAAACAAAAGGATAATTTACTAAATATCTCTTTATTTGCTGTAGACAATGCCTACTGGGTTTTGAGCTATGGTGCATACATGGTATCTATACAAAAATATGATAGTTTACCCCAGGCTTCCCTCATGGCTCCCAATTATACAACTTTGTATCTTTGTATCGTACCCCTCTGTGCTTGTGGACAGATCAGAACCACCCCTCTGCAGCCACAACCCTCACCTCCAGCCCTCATCTATTCCCATATACGCATACCATGATCTGCTTCATCCCAAGTTCTGCAACGATGGGGTTGCAGTTGCAATCTCTGATCTATACTTTGGAGAATGCCATTCAGTATTTAAGTTTCCTCTTCTGACTTTAAGAAGCATCACAGACTTTGTCCAATTTTAGTAAGAATCCTACTAGAAAGACCTGTTCTTCCCTATTTTTTGGTTGTCAAGGTCATTTGGGAATAGCACTGGCATTCTGTAGGATGGCTGCACAATTCTGGAGATGCCCTTCTCTTTTTTTAAGATTTATTTGTTTATTGGAAAGAGAGAGAGAGAGAGACTGCACAAGGAGAAGGGTAGAAGGAGAGGGAGAGAGAATCCCAAGCAGACTCCCTGCTGAGCTTGGAACCCAACACAGGGCTCCATTTCAGGACCCTGAGATCATGACCTGAGCTGAAATCAAGAAGCAGGTGTTCAACTGACTAAGCCACTCAGGCACCCCTCTGGGGATGTCCTTCTAAAGCCATTGTGTTACTTACCGAAATTGGGTGACACGAACTGACTCAAACTCTTGAATTCTTTTGAATATTTCTTTAAGCTTATAAAGAGAAAAAGGGGCAATATGTTGATTTTTGTCCCTATACAAGGAAGATATTTTAGCAAAAAAATTGATGCAGACAATAAATAAACCAACAGAACGACTGAAGAAAGGAAAAGAGATACCACAGGAGGTGAAGGCATATTATACAAATACAGTTCAAATGACAATTGACAATTGTATATGTACACACACATGTAATTTATTTTTGAGTTGACTAATAAGGATGGAAGAACCATTTGCTTAGAATTGAAGAACCAATTGCTTAGAATAAGGGATTGGGTGCCAGATAATATAAATTTTTCCAAAATCTCTTTTCTCCTTCAAAAACATAAGCCCTACATTTCCATATGAATTTAAACTGAATATCTGGAAAGTATTTGTGTATATCTTCAGTGAAAATGACACCTGAATCAGCATTATTGACAGACACTAATTTAGTTTTTCTTTGACTTCATTACATAGTCCAGAATTTTTCTCAGTAACTCTGTTTAGCCCCTAACAAGCGAGGCTGCTTTATGGAACAAATCCAAAATGCTGACAATTGAGCCTAGAGCATGAAAAATTTCCTTTTGACAAATAAAAAACAGAAAATAACCAAGAAGTCTTGCTAGAATATGACTCACATAAATGAGCAAAATTGAACACAAGAGAAATGGAAATAAGTCAATGGCTAAAACTCTCCCAGAAAGAAAATGTTCAACATACGTAAGTTGTGGGCAATGTGATTAACTGCTCTGTAATAACTCATTGAACGTGAATAATTAAGAATATGTATTAAATAAACATGCTGAATTGAAAACATCTGAACTTATGTTTAGCCAACAATTTCCTATGTAGAAAGTAGAAAGTGCTTACTTGAAATTCAATTCCAGTGGCATATTTGGAGTATGAAGGAGAAGATGAATTCAAAAGGTCTTTGGCAAATCTTTCATTAATTTTGAAAGTGCCCCAAACCTCTATGGGAAATAAAAAAGGTTTACAGATATAAAAATTAGTCACTTCAATTTATTATAGCATAAAATTACAGCAGTACATTTGAAGCCCATCTATTCAACAGCAGTATTTCAATTTCTTCTTGTAATGAATGTTCACCTAAAATAGTATAGGAAGTATACACAAAACTAGATTTTGAAATTGTGGATTTGGAATATAATCAGAAGGTGCTGGTGATCAAGGCAACCTTTTAAGTAGGTAAATGCGTGGTCAACCACATGTGGTTAAGAAAGGCAGTTACTTAACACTGAAATGTGAGCCCATCTAGGCATTGAACTCACACACTGTCCCTATGAAAAATTTGAAAATGAAAGAAAAAAACAATAAACACTACTTGCTAACTCCAATATACCCCTTGCTTTCCCATTGCTGGTGTTTTTCTGTGCTGGGACCGGTTGTAGCTCATTTTCATAAGGACAAACCCTGTTTATCCTGCATTCAGGATCTAGGCAAATGGATCTCCTCTGCAAGACTTGTCCTGCTCCCCAAATGCAAAGATTCTTTCCCACCTCTAAATTCCTACAGTACTCTTTTCATATCCTCTTTACAACCCCTTGTACCAACATATCTGTTTATGAGCATTTCTCATGTTTATAAGAACCCACTCCACTTTGGGGAGACACTTGTGAGTGTAATCCCTGTCTGATCCATCTTTTTATCTCTTCAAGGTGCATCAGACACAGACCTCCCTTCAAAAGGTAGGCTTTCATTCAAATTTATTGAAGAAATTACACTGTCTTCTTTCTTGTATTATAGCCTATCCTCCCCAGCTGGGCTGCTAATTCAGAGAGAGAGAGAGAAATGCTTCATTGTGTCCTCCCATAATTTGCCTCAGATCTGGGTGTAAAGATGGTGTCTAATAAATATGTGTGGCCTTCATGAATTGGCATGGTCCTGGGAAGGGGAACCAGGAATGCCCAGGAAAGCTGAGTTATTTCACATTCTCCCTCTCTTTGCACAGCTCTATCGAATTTCAGAGTTTCAAGAGAACTGATGTAGTCTTTGAGGAATCTTCCTGAAGTCCTTCAAGCCCTGGAGCCCATGTCATTTGGCTCACTTCTTCATCCACTGAACATAAACCAAAGGAGACTTAGCTCTTTCAGCTTCCACTGGTTTCCTAAGCTAGACCTTTACCTTCTGTTTTGTTTTGGTAATGCATTCAGTACACATACTTGTTGTCCATCTAGAACATATATTTCAGTATAATAATTATGTGCTCCTTTCTGCTCTCACACCTCTAGACTTCCCTTTTCTAGAAATCGATGTTGGCAAAAGCAATGGAAAGAAGGCAGGGAAAAAATTGTATTTATTCAAGCAGTTCCCCTACTTGAGATTTCTGTGAATCCCCCTCCATCTCAATAAAATCATAGAATTGCAGAGCTGAGCTGGATGAAGTTTGAACTGATGCCCAAATGTCAATTCGCATTTCTGAATTTTCTATACTTGTGAACTTCTTGCTGTGTCCAGCTAAGCCTAGTGGGCTGTATTGTTATTGCTCTTTGATGACCCTGCAAATACTAGCTCTGCTCAGGGAGACAAAGAGTTAACACGTGGGTGAGAAGCTAGAGTTCCCTCCCTGTGGCATGTTGGGCTCAAGAACCCCCCCTCCTTCCCCTACACCAGACCTCTCCTCCTGGCACCCTTCCATCCTTACTTGTTCTTTCACAGAAATTGATGCTGTGGGTGAGGTTGTTGAGATGACAGTGACAGCTCTGGAGCCCTCCAGCTGTGTGAAGGTAGCATTTCTGGGGATCAAGGCATGAGGGAGGAAACCAGGTGTAGCCATCCTCACAGGCACACTGCAAAACCCCCTTCTGGTTGCCACAGTCTGTACGAAATAAACGGAGCTTGGTCTCACAGGATCTTGTTTATAAATTGACCCATGCTGAGTTCTCATCCTTGGCTTTGACTTAGAATCTGAACCAAGTGTGTCTCACCAAGAGCTAGAAGGATAAAACTAGGATGACAGTATGTTTAAGGTAAGGATATGTCCAACACAATAGATTCTGAGCCTGATACCAGACACCTAGCAAACGTAAAATTAAGTGGCTGGGTCTAGCGTCCAAAAGAAGGATGGATGACCAGTAGATAGTCCTTGGAATGGGAAAGAGAAGCAGAAGAGGGTGTGCTAACCTAAAAGTTATTTAAGAGAGATCTAGAAAGTATTTTTCCACTATTTTATTGGAGGCTCCTCCTACCCACCTACCACCATTCTCAGGTAGATCCCATAAGCAAGATGGCAAAATTGAGGAGATGATGAAAAATTCCATCAGTCAAATCTGTAGGCTCATTCCCTACTGAATGACCTAAAACACCCATCAAAAGGCTTTCCTTTATAATAGACAAAAAAATTGGGACAAAGCCATCAGACATCTTTGTAAAAATATGCATTATGATATATAGTGAATGATTTTCAAGCTTTGTCATATGTCGGAATCACCTGGAGGGTCTCATCCCAAAGTTTCTAATTCAGTAAGTCTGAGATGGGGCTAAGGATTTGCATTTCCATTAAGATCCCTGATACTGCTGCTGTTAATCACGGCACCACACATTGAGAACTACTGCTTTAGACAAATCTTTTAACATCTCTGAAACCCAGCATTCTGATTATTAGTGCTATTTGTCAATTACTTCTTGCTCTTTTCTGGGCACATAATAGTATTACATATCCTGGCCCCCTGATGTTGAATGGGGCCATGAAACCAACATGGGTCAATAAGTTGTGAGCAGAAATAACGTGCGTCACTTCTGAGTTAGAGAATTCAACTGCTAGTGTGAAACCCTTGAGTGTTCTATTCCTTCTTGGCTCCAACTGGGTATATTTGAGATAGCGTGTGATTCATTAGCCTGGATTCCCAAGTGACCACACCAACACAACCCCACTGCCAAAGTTTAATAGAGATATAGCGTGAAGAAGAAATAAAACATGTGTTTTTTCAAGTCACAGATATTCTAGGGATGACTGTCTCCATAGCATAACCTAACCTATCCTGACTGCTACCCACCTTCCCCCTTCCACTCCCAGTCCCCAGAGGGCAGATTTACATGTAGTGGCCTTTGCTCTAATAATCTTCACTGGTTTCTGTAACCATAATGATGGAGGCTTCAGAAGCTTCAGAAAATTCTTCACGTCTCTCTTCTCCTTGGAATCTCTATAGGCCACCTGAAGCAGCAGCTCATACTCCTGGACTGGGCCTAAAGAGAGGAAGATAGTCAGGAGCCTCCTTTTTCAGTCTGGAAGAGAAATATTGCCAAGGAAGCCACCAGGAAGTGTTCATCACATGTCATCTGGGGTTCATGGGCTTTGCCATGGTGCTTGTTACTGACTTCTGCTCCTCCAATCATTAAGTAAAAATGAGCATCTGGAGGAACACTTGCAGATAGCCCCATATGTGTCTGATCTATGTTTATTCTCCCAATTTGCCAGGCCAGGGGCTCCCACTCTCCCTGACCCATCCTGGCATCAATCACCCTCCTGACCTTATACGGCTCCTCAGGATGTATCCAAGGTCAAGATTCAGGCATCAAGACCCAAGGGAGAAGAGGTGAGAAAATCCTAGTCACTCTTGCCTCTTGCTCTCCCAGCCCCAGCCTCCTTGAAGCATGTTAAAACAAACAAACAAACAAACAAACAAACAAACCTCCAGTCTCACAATTTCCTCTCCAAAGAGCCACTTTTTTCTACTGTAAAGAGGTTTCAGTAATTAGCCAACTTTGAGTACCTTTCATGAAATGCAAAAGCAAAACCAAACCAAACCTTACTTGAGACTTTATGCAACCTCATCTGTCTTATCACTCCTGAACAGCACCTTTTGTTTCCCTAAAGAGAGGCTGTTATGTGTTCTAGGCTCAGGAGACTATGAATTCTAGTAGTATTCTCCCTCCCAGAACTCATTTAGGCACATTTGCATGAAACACAATGTGAGATTTCATGGCATTTCCAGATCATCCCAAACACATTTATGCACTCCAGATTAGGAATGTAAGGACCTCAGAGAAAAAGAGGGAAAAGGTGAACATCCCTTTATTCTGGGTCTCCTTTGACTGCCACTGGTGAAATCTCTTAGAAGTCTCAGACTTCTCAAGACATCCAAGCTTTCTGCAGGGACAAATGAGATGGGGAGCTTCTCAGAGACCATCCCTTTTCTTAGGGACCCAGGGAGCCAGGCAGAAGGGAAATTTATAGAGAAGGAAATCAGTGGATCAGTCTCTAGACTTTTTAGAAGGCAGTCAAGAGGGCCACAGGAAGTTGGTTAAGTCTGACATGTCTCATAACATGGACAAGAGCTTCCTGTCTGCCACAACTTCCACCATCTCACTTCATGGAGTCTCAGCCCCTCTCTTACTCTCCCCTCTCCTTGCAGGCTGGAACCTGTCCTAGGTCTTGGGAGCCACACCAAGTAGAGAAAGCTAATGGGACTCCTGCTCCCACTGCCTAAGCAGGTAAGAAGTGGGGGAATGGTAGGTGTCAGAGGCACATGGCCCTGGTCCTGGAGCCATACTGACTAGAATTGAATCATTCCTCCAATTCCCTAGCTCTGTGTCTTAATTTCACCATCTGTAAAATAAAAATGACCATTGTGCCTAAATCAGAGGGTCATTGTAAGGACTTAATCCATCTAATGCACTTAAAATAGTGCCTGGCACCTAGGAAGAGCTCACTAAATACCAACTATATTTTTACTGTCAGGGAAAATGTTTTCATGGCATTCCAAGTTGAATTTTTATTTCATTTTCTGGAGAACTGCAACCTTGTGTGGTGGTAAGTTCAATGACACTATTTGCACACTATTGTAGATCCCTGCCCTGGAGAAAGGCTTTTGTGGACTGACCCAGGAATCTAACAACCATCTGTCTGCATCAATTTTTCCATGAAGAAATACATTCAGTGCTTGAAACATCAGAACAACAAATTAAATTAGGAACACAACCTATTAGTACACTGAGTGTTGTACCCAGTAATCACATGGTTAGGATTGAGATAAGGAAGGAAAGGAAGGGTACGGAATAGCTACTTGCCAGGTATGGAGCAGGATACCATGCCTTTATGTATTATTTAATCTTCACAAATATTTTGCTAGTAGGGATTGCTGTTAGTCTCATTTCCCAGATTTGAGGTGCTTCATAGTGTGTTAAAGATCATACGACCAGGGGATCTGGGTGGCTCAGTGGGTTAAGCCTCTGCTTTTGACTCAGGTTGTGATCTCAGGGTCATGGGTTCGAGCCCCACATCAGGCTCTCTGCTCAGCAGGGAGCCTGCTTCCCCTTCTCTGTCTGCCTCTCTGCCTACTTGTGATCTCTCTCTCCCTCTGTCAAATAATTAAATAAAATTAAAAAAAAATCATATAACCAGTCAGAAACACCCACTAAGGTTGAAACCCTGGTCCCTTGGCATCAGGGTCTACTGTACCACACTCTCTAAGGGAGGCTCACCTGGATGCTTTTTCTTATTAACAATGAGTCCTCTTCTTGTGTTGATGCCTTCATTTCTCTGTTTAAAAGAAAAGAGAAATTATGGTAGGGCTTCCTAAGGCCTTGTTGGATCTCCTGGATGAATTGAAATTATGGATCTAAAATCCAAGGTAGGGATGATGGGGAGGTGGCTAGGAAAGGCCTCCCTGAGGCAACTTTTGAGCACAATGCTCAAGGAGGTGGGGAATTGAGGAGCCCTAGAAAAAGAACTTTCCTGGAAGAGGCAACAGCAATGGCCCTGGGGTAAGAATATTCCTGGCATGTGAAGACTGAGTGAGGAGGTCAGAGTAGCTCAGTGGAGTGGGTAAGAGGAGAAGGGCAGGAAGTGAGGTCAGAGAGTATCTCCAAGGAGGTAGGCTGTGTAGATCTTTATAGGGCAATGGTTTAGCTTTTATTTGAATGAGATAGGAACCCACCAGAAAGTTCTGAACACAGGTGAGAGTGTTCTACTTTACTTTTTGGAAGGCTCAATCCTGTAGCCATGTTAAGAATAGACAAGCACAGAAGCAACGAGAGCATCTCAGGAGTTATTGAAAAACACAGGTGAGAGATACTAAAAGTGTGGATCAAAGTGGTAGCCATAGAGGGAGTGAGAAATGTTTGAATTATGGGTGTATTTTAAAGATAAAGCAAAGCAAAACCAAACAAGAGCTAATGGTTTAGATATGGATTATGGAAAGAGTCAAACATGAAAATCAGTTTTTTTGCCCAACCATCCAGAAGGACAATGATACCACTTGCTGAGATGGGAAAGAAGAAGCAGGTTTGGTGGAGAAAAAAAAAAAAATCAAGAATTTAATTTTGGACATCTTCAGTTAAGGGGCCTATTGGACACCCAATTAGAGATACCACAGAGATAGTAGATACATGGGTGTAGAGTTCAGGGGAGAAGGTTGAGATGCAGATGTAAATTTGGGAGCCATCAGGGTATAAAGAACATTAAAACCATGATCCTAGATAAAAGCATCAAGAAAGTGAGTGTAGTTAGCAAAGAGAGTCCAAGGATTGGCCGTGCCAATCTATGTCTTTCCTTGGTCAAATAAACGATAGGAAGAAATGTGCTGAGCTAGTGGAGCTCTCCAGATGGCTCAGTCTGAGTGCCCTATTTTGCAGTTAGGTCCTCTAAATTCTGAGAGATGAAACTGCTTATCCAAGGTTACACACAGCTAATGTGGATCACATTGAGACAGAACCCAGGCTTCTGATGCCAAGTCTATTAAATTATGTAGTTCCAGTGGCCTAGAGAGTGATGGGTTTTCAAAGTACAGAGGGGGAGAAGAGAGGTGGTAGAGAGGGAAAACAGGGCATATGCCAACTCACCCCCAGGAAGCCATCTTGGCCTTCAATGAGGGTGAAGAAAGAGATGAACCAGAGCACGTGGACTTGCATCTTCAGTTGGCCTCCCTCCTTCTCCTGGACTCAACATAAAAACTGGGGCCACAGTCTGTGGCTAGACAACGGATGTACCATGCAAGGCTGAGGCACAAAAACAAGTAATTCAAGCCAAAACTTAATTATAAAAATGTACAGTGGTAGGGCCTAACTGAGTGTATCAGAAGCCCTGAGTGGTTGATGATTTTTCTACTTCAAGTATGTAGCCTGAGAGACCATTACTTCCACTCCAGTAGCAGAAGTAGTAAATTTCCATCTTTACAAACTGCCTAGAAAATTGCTCAAGAGCTCTCTTCTCGAAGATCACATTTGACTAAACACAGGCTATTTTAAAATCATGACTTGCTTAACTTTGCAACCAAATGCATTTGACATCCAGCCTTTTTATATTTCAAGGTTTTCTTCTCATCTCAGGAAAAATAAGCATTAAAATAACCAAAGATCCTTAGAACCATGAATATAAGGATAGAATCAGAGTGCTTAAGCATAAAAATAATAATGAACAAATCCAGCAAATTTCTTTCTTTATAGTTGATGTAATTATCAACATATTATCCTTGTTTATGCTTTTATCAGAATAATTTGGACAAAATTCAATACATAGCTATGGTCACAAAATTAACTGCATATACCCAGGTTATTTGGTGTCAACGAAAAATAAAAATCATGGTAAATTAGAACTATTCTGTCCAATATGCTAGCCTATAGTTACATATGGCAATCTAAATTTTAATTTTAATTACAACAAAATGAAATGAAATTTCTCAGTCACACTGTCCACATTTCAAGGGCTCAATAGCCACATGTAGCTAGTGGCTACCAATGTCAGGCAGTGTAGACACATAACATTCCACTATTTTTTAAGATTTTTTATATTTTTAAATTTTAAAATATTTTATATTTTAATTATTTTTATTTTTTTAAGATTGATTGATTATTTAGAGACTATTTAGAGAGAGAGAAAGACATGAACAGGGGGAGGGGCAAAGGGAGGGGCAGAGGGAGAGGAGAGAATCTCAAGCAGACTCCACACTGAGTGGAGACCTGGACACAGGGATTGATCCCACGACCCTGAGATCATGACTTGAGCTGAAATCAAGAGGTCAACTGACTGAACCACCCAGGCGCCCCAGAACACTTCCATTATTGCCAAAAGTTGTATTAGTCATGGAATAGTATTTAACCTTAAAATAGAAGGAAATCCTGTCACATGATACAACATGGATAAACTTCAAGGGCATTAGATTTAAAAAAGAAACCAATCGGAAAAAGACAAATCCTGTATTATTCCACTTCTTTGAAGTATCTAAAGAAGTCAAGCTCATAGAAATAGAAAGTAGAATGGTTGTTGCCAAGGGCTTGGAGGAGGGGAAAACAGGGACTTGTTATTTAATGTTATCAGGTCAAAAAGTTCCAGAGATATCATGCCCAACATGAATATACTTCACACTACTGACACTGCACACTTTAAAATGGTTAAGATGGTACATTTGTGTTATGTGGCATTTTAATATCATTTTGAAAAGTTGTACTGGACAGCACTGACATAAATGAAGGAATGCATCCTTATGGCCTCTCCATGTTCTTTTACATCTCATGGGAAACAATGAAAATCTCTAATTCCCAAATTCACTAACCCACCACTAGAGTAAGTGTCCTTGATTAGCAGCACAGAAAATGCAAATGTGGACCCTCCATTCCAGCCTTTCCCTTGTTTCTCAGGTATACCTTAACCCTCATAAAACCCTGCCATGCCTGACAGCACTGCCCCACACTTTGCTCTCTGATCTACAAGAAAATAAAAAAGATGATAGAGACAGGATAAAGAGTACCATAGACATGGCATACATGTCAGCAGAGACCCTTTCCAGGGCTTTCTAGGGAAGCATGAAAAGTAAGCAACGAAACACATACAACTTTTGTGTTTCCCATCTCCCCTTAGGTGAACACCGCTCTCTGTTCTGAGACAGAGGTTTGGGTACAGTAACTTCTAGATCACTAATTCATTCTTCTGCTTCATTTACCCTAGCTGTTAGAGTATCTAGATTAGATTTGATCTCACTGATAGCATTTTTAAGTTCTGCCAGATAAGTTCTCTTTTCTGCCCTTAGAGAATCTATTTTTCCATTAGTGGTTTTCTCCAACCTAGCCATTGTCTGCATAACTGTTACCCTGAAATCATTCTATTGAGGGATGATTCTGCAGGCAGATATTGGGAGATAAAGGGAAGGGGAAGGGATCCTCTGGGATCTTGCACCAGAGCACAAAATCCTCTCATGCTGGGAACTGCTTGCAGACTTTAGGGCAACCCCCCAGACTGAAACCTAGAGCTGTGGGGGCACACATGTGAACTGGGGGTGGCTGGCAGTTTTAGAAGCACAAAGGGCAGAGACGTGCCTGAACCTGGAAATGAAGGCTGGGAGTGTGGCTGTAGGACACACAAGCCAGGACACTGTGGTTTTTAGCAGTACAGACAAAAATGAAGTCAGTGTGGCCTACAGTGCTTACTGAAGAACAGGCTGCGATCTCTCAGTAACTTCTGCTCTGACTCTTGGAAGAGAGTCAGAAAGCCACCAAAGAAAGCCACCAGAGAACAAAACCCCCCGCAAACCAGTTTTCACTGAGCCCATCCCCCCACCCCAAAAGGGGGCAGGTCAACTCTGCCAAAATAGCATTGCCTAAGTAACAGCGTGGCAGGCCCCTCCCCCAGAAGACAAGCTAGAAGAACAAGAAGAACAACCCTAAGGTACCTTTAAAACAGGTACATCTTGCTTGGTTTGTGGTCAATAACTTGGACTCTATACATTCCCTCAACCACCCCTCAACAGAATGGCTAAGAAGAGGAACCCTCAACACAGGAAAAATTCAGAGACTCTGACTTCTGTCACAGAACTAATGGATATGGATATAAGCAAGATGGTGGAAATAGACTTCAGGGTAACAGTTATGCAGATAATGGCTAGGTTGGAGAAAACCACGAATGGCAAAATAGATTCTCTAAGGGCAGAAATGAGAGCTTATCTGGCAGAACTTAAAAATGCTATCAATGAGGGGCACCTGGGTGGCTCAGTGGGTTAAAGCCTCTGCCTTCAGCTCAGGTCATGCTCCCAGGGTCCTGGGATTGAGCCCCACATTGGGCTCTCTGCTCAGCAGGGAGCCTGCTTCTCCCTCTCTCTCTGCCTGCCTCTCTGCCTACTTGTGATCTCTGTCAAGTAAATTAATAGAAAATCTTTTTTAAAAATGCTATCAATGAGATCCAATCTAGGTACTCTAAAAGCTAGGGTAAATGAAGCAGAAGAATGAATTAGTGATATAGAAGACAAACTGATAGAAAAGAAGGAACAAAACAAACAGAAAGGAAAGGAAAGAAAAGGAACAGGAGGAAGCCTTGCAACAAACAGCTTAGAATTCATGAAAACAGAATTAGAGAAATAAATGATGCTATGAAATGTTCCAGTGTCAGAATTATTGGGATCCCTGAAGGGGTGGAGAGAGAGAGAGAGAGAGAGGACTAGAAGATATATTTGAGTAAATCTGAGCTGAAAACTTCCCTAATCTGAGGAATGAAACAAGAATTCGTGTCCTAGAGGCAGAGAGAACCCCTCCCAAGATCAAGGAGAATAAATGAAAGCCCCAACATGTAATAGTAAAACTCACAAATCTTAAAACCAAGGAAACCATCTTAAGGGCAGTTGGGGGAAGAGAGTCCTATGTACAGAGGGAGGAACATTAGATAATGTCAGACCTGTCCATAAAGTACTGGCAAGCCAGAAAGGACTGGCAAGACATATTCAGGGTATTAAATGAGAAGAACATGCAGCCAAGAATACTTTGTCTGACAAGGCTGTCATTTAGAATGGATGACGAGATAAAGAGCTTCCAAGACTGGCAAAAACTTAAAGAATATATGTGCACTAAGTCAGCCCCACAAGAAATATTAAGGGAGGTTCTATAAAAGGAGAAAGACCCCAAGAGTGATATAGAACAGAAATTTACAGAGACAATCTATAGAAACAAGGACCTCACAGGCAACATGATGACCATAAAATCATATCTTTCAATAATCACTCTCAACATGAATAGCCTAAGTGCTCCCATAAAACATCACAGAGTTGCAGATCTGATAAAAAGACAGGACCCATCCATATTCTGTCTACAAGAGACTCATTTTGAACCTAAAGATATACCCAGATTGAGATTGAAGGGATGGAGAGCTATCTTTCATGCCAATGGACCTCAAAAGAAAGCTGTGGTAGCAATTTGCATATCAGATAAATTAGATTTTAAGCTAAAGACTGTAGTTAGAGATACAGAAGGACACTATATCATTCTTAAAGGTATATCCAACAACTAGATCCAACAATTGTACATATCTATGCCCCCAGCAGGGGAGCAGCCAACCACAGAAGCCAACTGTTAACCAAAATAAAGAAACACATTGATTAATAATACATCAATTGTAGGAGACCTTAACACTCTATTCTCAGCAATAGACAGATCATCTAAGCAGAAAATCAACAAAGAAACAGAACTTTGAATGACACACTGGACCAGAAGGAATATATATATATATAGCATTCCACCCTAAAACAACAGAATACTAATTTTTCTTGAACACACATGGAACTTTCTTCTCAATAGACCACATCTGGGTCACAAATCAGTCTCAACCCATACCAAAATACTGAGATTATTCCCTACATATCCTCAGACCATAATGTTTTGAAACTGGAACTCAAGAAGAGTTTTTGTTTTTGTTTTATTTTGTTTTGTTTCTCAAAATAAGAAAAAGTTTCGAAGAAATTCAAACACTTGGAAGCTAAAGACCATGCTGCTCAAGAATGTTTGGGTTAACCAGGAAATCAAAGAAGAACTTAAACAATTCATGGAAACCAATGAGAATGAAAACACATCAGTCCGAAACCTATTGGATATGGCAAAGGCGGTCCTAAGGGAGAAATACATGGTCATCCAAGCCTCATTCAAAAAAATAGAAAAATCCCAAATACACAAACTATTTTTACAACTTCAAGAACTAGGGAATCAACAACAAATTAAGCCTAACTCATGCACAAGAAGGGAAATAATTAAGATTAGAGCAGTGACCAATGAATTAGAAACCAGACATACAGTAGAACATATCAATGAAACTAGAAGCTGCTTCTTTGAAAGAATTAATAAGATCAATAAACCATTGTGAGACTTACCCAAAAGAAAAGAGAAAGGACCCAAATTAATAAAATTATGTATGAAAAGGGAGAGATCATGACTAACACCAATTACCAGAAATTATTATCAACAGCTATTGCCAATAAGTTAAGCAACCTAGAAGAAACAGATGCATTCCTGGAAACCTATAAACTACCAAGACTGAAACAGGAAGGCATTGACAACCTGAATAGACCAATAACCAGTAATGAGATAGAAACAGTGATCAAAAACCTCTCAAAAACAGAATCTAGGACCTAATTGATTTCCTGGGTAATTCTACCAAACATTCAAAAGAGAAATAATACCTATTCTCAAGCTGTTTCAAAAAATCGAAACAGAAGGAAAACTTCCAGACTATGAGGCTAGCATTACCTTGATCCCCAAACTAGGCAAAGATCCCATCAAAAATGAGAATTTAGACCAATATATTTGATGAACATGGATGCCAAAATTCCCAACAAGATCCTAGCTAATAGGATCCAACAGTACACTAAAAGAATTATCCACCACAACCAGGTGGGATTTATCCCTGGATGCAACGGTGGTTCAACATTTGCAAATCAATCAATGTGATAGAACACATAAGTAAGAGAAGAGACAAGAACCACATGGTTCTCTCAATTGATGCAGAAAAGAGCATACAGCCTCTTTTACTGATTAAAACTCTTCAGAGTATAGGGATAGAGGGAACATTCTTCAATTTCATAAAATCCATCTATGAAAAACCCACAGCAAATATCATTCTCAATGGGGAAAAGCTGAGAGCCTTTCCCTTAAGATCAGGAACACGACAAGGATGCCCACCCTCAACACTATTGTTCAACATAGTACTAGAAGTCCCAGCAATAGCAATCAGTCAACAAAAAGAAATAAAATATATTCAAATTGGCAAAGAAGTCAAACTCTCTCTCTTCGCAGATGACATGATCCTTTATGTGGAAAACCCAAACGCCTCCACCCCCAAAGTACTAGAACTCATGGAGCAATTCAGTAATGTGGCAGGATACAAAATCAATACACAGAAATCAGTTGCTTTCTTATATACTAACAATGTAACTATAGAAAGAAAAATCAGAGAATCGATTCCACTTACAATAACACCAAAAGCCATAAGATCTTGAAATAAACCTAACCAAAGAGGTAAAGGATCTAAATTCTAGAAACTACAGAACACTCATGAAAGAAATCAAAGAAGACACAAAAAGATGGAAAAACCTTCAAAGCTCTTTGACTAGAAGAATAAACATTGTTAAAATGTCTATGCTGCCCAGAGCCATCTATACTTTCAATGCCATCCCAATCAAAATACCATCAGCATTTTTTAAAATTTTGGAACAAACAGTCCTAAAATTTGTATGAACCAGAAAAGATCCCAAATCACCAAGGAAATGTTGAAAAAGAAAACAAAGCTGGGGGTATCATGTAACCTGATTTCAAGCTATATTACAAAGCTGTGATCACCAAGACAGCATGGTACGGGCACAGAAACAGACACATAGACCAATGGAACAGAATAGTGAACCCAGATATGGACACTCAACTCTATGGTCAGATAATCTTCGACAAAGCGGGAAAAAATATCCAGTGGAAAAAAGACAATCTCTTTAATAAATGGTGCTGGGAAAATTGGACAGCTATACTCAGAAGAATGAAACTGGATCATACACAAATATAAACTCAAAATGGATGAAAGACCTCAATGTGAGACAGGAATCCATCAAAAACCTAGAGGAGAACATAGGCAATAACCTCTTCAACATCGGCCACAGCAACTTCTTTCAAGACATGTCTCCAAAGGCCAGGGAAACAAAAGTGAAAATGAACTTAAATAAAATGAACTTAAATCAACTTAAAGTTAAAAAGCTTCTGCACAGCGAAGGAAACAGTCAACAAAACAAAGAGGCAACCCACGGAATGGGAGAAGATATTTACAAATGACACTATAGACAAAGGGCTGATATTCAAGATCTATAAAGAATTTCTCAAACTCAACACCCAAAAAACAAATAATCAAGTCAAAAAATGGGCAAAAGACATGAGCAGACACTTCTCCAAAGAAGACATACAAATGGCTAACAGACACATGAGAAAATGTTCATCATCATTAGCTATCAGGGAAATTCAAATCAAAACTACATTGAGATACCACCTTACACCAGTTAGAATGGCAAAAATTGACAAGGCAAGAAACAACAAATGTTGGAGAGGATGTGGAGAAAGGGGAACCCTCTTGCACTATTGGTGGGAATGCAAGTTGGTGCAGCCACTTTAGAAAACAGTGTGAAGGTGTCTCAAAAAATTAAAAATAGAGCTTCCCTATGACCCAGCAGTTGCACTACTAGATATTTACTACAAAGATATAGATGTAGTGAGGAAAAGGGTCATATGTACCCCAGTGTTCATAGCATCAATGTCCACAATAGCCAAACTGTGGTAGGAGCCAAGATGCCCTTCAGCAAATGAATTTTATGAAATTTATGAATGGATTTTATGAAATTAAAGAATGTTCCCTTCTTATTCATTCATCTTATCCATAAGAAGAATGGATAACATATGGTCCATATATACAATGGAATATTACTCAGCCATCAGAAAGGATGAATACCCAGCTTTTGAATCAACATGGATAGGACTGGAGAGATTATGCTGAGTGGAATAAGTCAAACAGATAAAATCAATTATCATATGGTTTCACTTATTTGTGTAAGGAATAGCATGGAAGACATTAGGAGAAGGAAGGGAAAAATGAAGGGGGGTAATCAGAAGGGGAGAGGAACCATGAGAGATTACAGACTCTGAGAAACAACCTGAGGGTTTTAGAGGGAGAGGAGTGGGGGGATGTATTAGCCTGGTGATGTGTATTAAGGAGGGCACGGATTGTATGGAGCACTGGGTGTTAAATGCAAACAATGAATCACGGAACGCTATATCAAAAATTAATGATGTACTATACAGTGACTAACATAGATAATAAAAATAAATAAATTTAGGGGTGCCTGTGTGGCTCAGTAGGTTAAGGCTCTGCTTCAGCTCAGGTCATGATCTCAGGGTTCTGGGATCCAGCCCCGCATCAGGCTCTCTGCTCACTGGGAAGCCTGCTTCCTTTCCTCTCTCTGCCTGCTGCTCTGCCTACTTGTGATCTCTCTCCCTCTGTCAAATAAATAAATAAATAAATAAATAAAATCTTTTTAAAAAATTAATTAATTAATTAATTAAAAAAATATCATTCTCACTTTTTCTCTACTTCCAGGGAAAACGTTTTAATGTCAGTTCCTGACACTGAGCACTGTTTAGACCATGGTCTTTAGTGCTGGAGCCCACCCATGCATGTGGGCATGACCTATCTTCTCCTCATGCCAGGGCCTGCTTCCAAATGGGAGGCCTGGCCCTTTTATGGTTCTTCCTCTCAATCATTTCTCTCAATCTCTCTCTCTGAAAAATCTTCTTTCTCCCTCATTTTGTCTAGGCTTGAGACAGTAAACCCAACTCAAGGAGGCCTGGATGACAGCCTGGGCATTGTGAGGAAACACTCTCTCATACTCTTGGTTTGTTTATCCCCTCTGCCTCCCATGTGGAGGGTGTATTCTGGGCTGTCTCCTTGGACTTGCTAGAAATGACAAATTGTTACTTACTGTAAGGGTTTCAGACCAGTGATTCTCAGTCACTGCTCTATAGGCCAATCATGAATAGTTGGACTATAAAAAAAGGAGGAGGAGGAAGGGAGGGTGGGGAGAGTGTGGGGAAGAAAGAGGAGGGAGAGAAAAGAAAATATTTGGAAGCTCATAAGAAAATAGAGGTGCCCCCATTCCACCCTAAATCCTACTAAACCTTAGACAGGCCAGGCCCAGCCATGTGCATAATTAAAGCAACTGAGGGATGCTGACCTCTAGGCAAGTTTAAGAATTGTTATTCTAGACTGGTTCTGGGATAGAAAACAGGAGTTCAGCTCTGAGACCAAGCCTGTGATTTGGATTCTACTGTGGCGTTTGGAACCAAAGCTCAAACTAATCAAAATGTTTTCTTTGCTTCCTTGGTACATACATCTCCTTCTGGGGTAAGGTGGGAAGACTCAATTTCAGGTAAATGACTAATTTTGTTTAGTGTTCAGTATGTGCCACACAATATTTGAGACAATATTCATTGTTCAGAATTATTTGTCGTATTTCTGAAATTCAAATTTAACTTGTAAACGGGCATCCTTTATTTGACAACTAGTCAAAGGTGGGAAAATAGTGTTTCAAGATGAATGGGACCCAAGCACTGTGGCTGGATTGCCCAGGGCTCAGGTACCAGCTTTGACATTGATCAAGTGGGTGTCCCCTAACATTTTCTCAGGCTTTCCATACCTGAGTTTCCTAATCTGTCTTATGGAGGAAATGGTATTAATTCAGAGATTTGAATGCATTATTGCATGTATAGTACCTAAAACAATGTCCGGCAGGTGTAAGCCTCAATTATGGCTAGTGATTCATACTAGCATTACTAAATTTTAAATTCATCACCATTATTTATAATTACTTGTTGAATTGTGCAGAATTTGACTTCAGTTGTGAATCAAATTAACTCACCAAATAAAAGGTTCTTCCAGGTCAATGGCCATCACGATATAAATGGAAGGATGGACCCCAGTTTCAAGGTAATAAAAATATATTGTTACAGTAACTGAATTATCTGACTCAAAAGAGAGTCCTGGACAGTGTGGATGTCAAGAAATGTGTGTGTGTCTGTGTGTGCCTGTGTGTGTCTGTGTCTAGGGTAATCTTAAATCCCACCTAACTTTGACTTTATTAGAGGCAATCCTCATGGTATTTTCAGTACTTCCCTTCCAAGCTGAAAATGTCCTGATTATTAAAAACCTTCTCAGAATCTGTGTGCCCCTGCTGCAGACGAGGAGTTGTTGTTGACAACAGAATACCTGTGTTTATATCACTCGCCCTGCTGCAGCTGGGGGCCGATGATGCCTGACCCACAGCTGTGTTGGCACCAGCTGCAGTGGGAAGGCTTGGCCACAGTAGAACCCCCCTCACTTCCTTGAATTCATTCAAGTGAATTCATTCTTGATAATCCCTGTCCTTCAGTCTGCAGAGAACAATCATTAGGATTTGCTACTACGCCTCTAGAGAAGGCTGTCCATTGTCTCTCCATTCTTCCAGTAACGTATTTTTGGGCTCCAGATATTATTTATTCATGTCAACAGTTGTCACCTTATCAACAGTGGTGCTGAGTTGGAACTGCTCACACCTACACTTCCCAGCATTTGCAGCAACATTCTAATCTTAGACCCTGTTGCACACTTGGGCCACTTTCCTGGCACTAATATTTATGGGACTGTTTCTTCCTCTATAAATAGAATTCCCAGTAGAGTTGTCTCCCTCCTCTCTGTTTTGGACTCACAGGGGCATAACACACACACACACACGTGTGCGCGTCTGCATGAAACAGCAGATCTCCAATTAGGATCTGAAGGACATCATGACTCAAATAGAACCGATCGTTTTTACCAGCAGAGGACCTGTAAAAGCTTGGTTTTATTTCACGTTTTATTTTCTAACGTTTTGGTAACACTTTCATTGGATTCTGTCTTTGTGGAGGAATCCTTGGGCCTTTTGCCTTTGAGACAAGTTTCTTTATGCTCCTTTAAGTGGACAGATCTAGTAGAAGTCAGGTGAAAAGGTAGGTAGGGACAGAAAAGACAACCAATTTACATCTGGAAAAATACTGGGAGGTTTGATGTATCTTCAGCTAGACAGCCTTCTTCTGGAAGAACTACAATTTAGTTACCTAAAATCTGTGAGTATCTATATAAATATGTGTGTATAGTACAATTTTAAGCACATATTTTATATATTAGCATGTTTTTAGTGTTCTTCTGTTGTAGCAACATAACGGAAAAGAACTAGATGAATTAGAACCTAGCCCCAGGTTTGTCTCCCATCCGTCAGAACTTATGAAAGTTAAAGGAAAAAAAAAATGTTGGAACTCAGTTTCCTCTTCTATAAAATAAGCAATAGTATAAGCTGAGCTCAGATCTACTCACATTCAGATTCTATGCCCATTTCCCATATGTTAGATGCCCGTTTCCCAGTTTCTCTTTGGGTATTATTTATTTAATTATTCTTTTCTTTAGTGTCTGTCAGCCATTAAATCTAAGCTGGGAAAGAGTAACATGTTTTCCTGGGGTTTATACCTGTTTCCTCCTCAAACTGGTTATTATAATTCTGCAATATCTGGTGAGATGGACTGAGCACCTACTAAGAATAAAGTCCTTGAGGTGAGAAGAGAGGTGTGGTTTTAAAAAATCTTAGAATCATAAGGCTGAGAGAAACAAAAGGAATGACCTAGCTTGTCATTCGTTCTCCAGGATGCTAAATTCTAATTTTACCAATCAGCTAAACTCTAATTTGTTCAACCACTAGATACTGAGCGCCTCCAATTTCCCAGGCACTGTGCCAGACATGGGGGAGTTCACAGCACGGGCGGTTCACACACGCTAGCTCCGCCCATTAAGGGAAACTCCAAAAGCAGTTCTCCAGACCCACTTCTGAAGACAACTGCTGGGTGGCTGGGGTCTCTTTGTTCCCTATTTTATTTTATTTTTTAAATATTTTATTTATTTCATAAAGAGAGAGAGAGATCACAAGTAGGCAGGCAGAGAGAGAGGAGGAAACAGGCTCCCCGCTGAGCAGAGTGCCAGATGGGGGGGCTCGATCCCAAAACTCCGAGATCATGACCTGATCCAAAGGCAGAGGCTTAACCCACTGAGCCACCCAGGTACCCCTGTTCCCTATTTTAAACCCTGCAGTATTTCCTTGAATGGATCTCCCTTCAGAGTCATTGTGTGACCCTACCTCTTCACCGGATCCCCTTCGATCACCAAATTGAGAAATATTTTTTTACAAGTCTGTGTGTCCTTTCTCACTCATGGGAACTTTGGCTGCAGAACTTTCTCGTATTGCTGGTGCTGTCAGCCTGGCATGGCTGTGTGCTCCCCACTAACAAAGGTTCTGTACTTTATATCTCAGCAAAGATACAGGATGATCTATTGTTCTTAGCTCATCACCCAACACTTCTTCCCACGCGCTGGTAGAGTTCATTTCCCACAGACAAGTTCAGCTCAGTCCCATTGTAAGAACCTGACTGCCAGCCTCAGGGGTTGGCTCTTTTCCAACCCCTTGTAACTGAAGATCTTCTCCTGCCATTCATGGCTCAGTAGAGCCAACATTAGTACCAAGCTCTTAAAGGACGGTTAATGGCATTCCAGAGAAGGTGCCAGTTGTTTCTTCCAGCCAAGCCTTCCGCTCAGCAGTGGGGACCCAGCCTTCCGGGAATCCCTAGGTCAGGTTTCTTTCCCATTTTCCCCACATGACTCTGCTTACTTAGAGCAGGTAAAAACCCATGGAATTTGAACTTCCTCTTAGATTGTTCCCTTGAAAAAGTACTTGAATCGCACTTGAAGGAGGTGATGGTTAGGTTACATAATAAGAAACAAGAAAAATTCGTTGTAATTCACTAAATGTTCGCATATGTATCCATTTGGTTGTTTTGGCAATCTTGTAAAGAAAGTGGGGATTATTTCCATTTCACGCTTGCCGAAAATGAGAAGGGTAGACTTTAAATTCTAAATAAAAAGAATTTATCAACTATTTCTTTAAATTTCTCTCCCCAAAGAATCTAATATTTCTCTTGTACTCTGAGCCAGTGCCTTTTGTTGCTTGGATATGATTTTAATAAGGTCCTGATTGTTCATCTAATGTCCATCTGAGTTCCTTACAAAACTTCTTTGTTCAGGAGAAAGAAGAATATACATTTCAAATCTATCCTCCTAGCAAATGTGAGTGTCATCAGTGCCTAAGGATGAAAACACACTTTATCAGTCCTATTGGAAAGAACCAGAGAACAGGGTTTGTGGCATCTTCTATGTTAATTTTCAGATTGAAGATGCTACAGGCTCTTCTTGGGTACCTTTCTAAACAAGAGTAAAACTGATATCCAACTTTCATTCAAGTCTTAGACCGATAAATCTCAACTATTTCAAGTATACTAAAAGACATTCATTCTTTGTTTGTGTTCTTATTAACAGTATTTTCATCATAGCTTCCTAATGAATAAAAGCAAGATTGCCAATCATATTCCCCAAATTATTCTACTAGACAAAGAACCAGTTTCCTGGCATTCCACCTATCCTGCAAATATTATGTCAGTCCATACTCCAAAGCCTCCCAGGCCCCACGCTATGTTCAGATAAAGAGCACACGCATCATGGTGGCAAATTCGTTATTTGGACTCCTACAATCTGCCCTCAAATGTTCCTCCTGTTAAGCTTCTTCTTGTGGGTTCTTAATTCTGGGCAACCTGGGATTTTTCCAGGTTTGAGTAAAGTGCTGCTTCAAAAGGTCTACACATTTTAAAATTTTGATCAGCATGGCCAAAATGCCCTCCCCATTTGTACCCATCTACACACTCCAGGGAGGGGTAGAAATGCCAATGTCATCACACTGTCCCCAGTACCTTTTTTAATGTTTGCCGACAAAAAGGCAAACTCTTTGTCTAATTGTTTTAATTTCCATGTCTCTGATTATCCTGAAGAGTATGCCTTCTTTTTTTTCAGATGTTTATTAGTCATTTGTATTTTTTTTTTTTCTGGCTTGACTTTTTAAGTCACTGTTCTAAGTTTTTCTATTGGAATGTTTACTTTTTCTTAAGAACTGCTTCTTTGGAACTTTTATATAACATGGATATTAGCTCTTTGTCACTTCCATTATAAATTCTGTTAAAATTTTTTTAACTTCATGTGTTCTGTACAAGAGCTCATGAAATCACATCTGTCACTCCTTTCCATTATGTATTTTAAACTAGGGATCATGCTCAAAAATCTTTTTTATAAAAGGACTGTAAAAATATACATATATTTTCTTCTAAACCTTCTTTAATTTTAAAATACATTTAAACTTTTAATCCTCCTGGAGTTACTTTAGGTTTTGGTATGAAACAAGTGTTTACTTTGATTTTCCTCCAAATGAACAACCAATTATCCCAATTACGTTTCTTAACTAAACCATTCTTTAAAAAGACAACTTGATAATTCTTTATCAGTTTTAAAGGCCACCTTCATTGTATAATAAAATTCTGACTTCAATATGTATAAATTCTACCGCTGTGTCTTTTCTTCTCCTATTTACTTAATTGGTACCTTGGTCAACAACATCATACAGTGTTATATGATTAAGAAATATATCATTAAATTTCTTATGAGAAACAATTAGCCTGATTCTCTAAGACATTAAGCACAGGGAAATCTTCAAGCAAAATTGAGCAAAGCTACAAACACAAGTATGCAGGGTTTTCATGGAAAATATAATCTGCTTAATACAACGTCTCTTTACCCAAAATTTTGCAGGTGTGGATCTGTTCCATTGTGACAAGTTACCTAATACCACTAATTTATAGTAAATGCCTGCTTATCCCTAAACAATAAAGGAACTTCTACAATCAGCTTTTTTAAATGTAATCTTACAATAAAAAAAGCAAACAAGGAAATTATCTTGGACTTTAAAGTCTTCATTTGAAAGGGCTTTATTTAAAACAAAATGAAAAAACTAGAGTTTCCAAGGTTTGTGGGCCTCAGAGATCAAAAATGGACATTAGCACTGAGGATCTGGAGACCTCACGGGGTCCTGAGAAGCCCCATCAACAAGATTTAATTCCAGTGTGCACAGTTTGAGGGCTACATACCTCACCACTGTTCTCCTCCTTACATACCATTTATCCAACCAACTGTGCACGGGGAATTTACTACAACTCCATGAAATGCCAGGGCACTTTCCCACATGTTAATTCTCATGGATTTTCATTCTCAACATTGCAGAATTCCAGGTTTCCACCTGCCATCAGACAGGAGCCTCTAAGACTCTCTGTGGCTTGCTGGGGGTGGGGGGTGTGGGAGGAAACCTTCCCTTCCCCATGGGTTTGGACCCTGTGGTTGTAGATTTCAGCAAGGCTGGAACCAGCGGGGCGTGTGAGAGATGATGTGTCAGTCCATGATGCTATAGACCTTTTGCACTATCCCCCCAAGTTTCTAGATTATTTTCATAACTATTAAGATCAGGTTTCTAGCTTGTCTCGGACTGGACATGGAGACCTGGACATCCTGTGAGCACTTCCCTGCTCTCACACAACTCAAACTCCGTGATGTTTGGGAACAGGGTTTCCCCTTTTCTGGAGCTATGGGTATTTCCTGCCAAAGAACTTTAGAAAGAGAACAAGGTTAAAGTTTGCTTGTTAAAGTTGCAAATACATGTTTAGATTGGGTGGAACATGGTTTCATAAGGAGTGGCATTCAGCAAAACTGAGAATTTAGCGAAACTGTCCCAAGGATGCCACTTGTCCATCTTCTGAGCTCTTCACCCTCGTGACACACCCTTACCACTGGTGACACCCTTCAATAACCTGGACCCTCTTGCTGCTTCCAGCTTGCCCTCACTCCCAACCAAAGTACTAAAATTAGTCACGTATACCCTAGTTTAAATGAATGCGCTCATTTATTTTTTTCTAGGAGAAAGGTTGCATTCCTTTAATTGTGGAATGAATGACATCAGAGGGCGTATGGATGCAAGTCTGGTGTTCCCCTTACCTTCAGCACAACAAGAGATAAATCCTATAATGGGAACCCTATCCCTACTTGAGAAAGAAATTAAATTTACTCTCTTTTTAGAGAAGTAGGACATGCACACCTATGAGGCATGTCAACAACAATTCCCATCAATGTGTGGCTGTGCACAAAATAGAAGGGTCTGCAAGTCAGCCAGAGAAGCTTCAATATGCATACACGCATTTCAAATCTTAATTTAGATCTTATTTTAAATCTCGATGCTTATTGCCACCATTCTACAAATGAAGTAAGCAGGGTACAAAAAGCTAAAAAATGTGCTCAAAGTTATAATACTTGCTAATAGTTGAATAAAGTGTTATTTTTGTAGCCATTTTTGTAATACTGTTTTGAATTTTGGTTATGATTGGATAATTAGCAGTGGTTCTATTACAGGGAAAAAACATAAAAGGCTGTGCTAATATTTGAATAAATTATAAAATATGTGTTTATCTATTTTTATTATTTCTTTTCTATCTGTAATTTCCCACCTATGTGTGTTATTATCCGGATTCATTTAACGGATATCATCGTGGAAAAGCCACAGGCATCATTTCTCCACATCTCTTCCACTTTGATCTTCTTTCTGTACTTTCTTCAGTAATTTCCCAACATCTAGGATATTGGGTTTACACAAATGGATTTTTCTTTAAAAAAGGAAAGAAAAGGAAAAGGAAAAGTTGCCAATTTTCAAGGCCTGTCAGAAAATACAGTGTATCACTTTGTATTTATTACGGGGAAGGAACGGAGAAATGATTATAAGGGCTGATTTGGGGATTTTTCTGAGTCCAGGGTAGGAGCTAAGCTGGGAAGTACTTCTCAAATTTATACTGGTTCAGGCAAAGCTTTATGAATTTGTGAAAATAAACTGAATCTACTCCAGCATATTTTTATTTTAAGAGTTTGCTAAAGCTAATGTATTACTGACCAGCAGCAGTCGTGAAATTGATGTTTTGAACAAGTATCCTTGGTGGCTCCTTCTTTATTCCAGTAGATCTACCTCACACACCTGAGGAACAGGAGGTCCTGGGTTCTAACGCGTAGAGAGAACTGTGTGCTTTGAGTCAGAAAACCTGCAGTCTGAGAAGCAGCAAATCACCTCAGTTAATAAGTCACCAAGAGGATGAACTCTTTTGTCTCTCTTCTCATTGCTTTTTCCGTTCCCTATTCCTTTATTTAACCTTCTTCAGGAAATGGGATCTTGAAATCAGAGTTTTACCTGGGGCGGGGGTGGGGGGGCTATCTCAAATTAACAGATAATACTGGTGATAGTCATACACATTCTAAGGCATCAAATCACAGCTGTTGGGCTTACCTGGTGATTCCTCTCTTCACAGCCTCTGGAAGACCTTCTTCCACTGTACTTGGGGTTCAATCACTTCTTAATGCTGTTCGGAAAGACATCGCTAATTAACATCTGAACAGCTGCTCCTGGGCTCTCCTGCAGATCTACTGACACCTAAGCCACTCTCGGTTCCTGTGGCTGCCCTTGAAGGCAGACAAGCCTAGGACACACCTCCTTCCAGAAGGAAAAGAGAAATACCTTTCTGCTGACTCTCCCTCCCAAGCAGAGTCAATACCAGGCCGGTAAGAGGAAGGAGCTCTGAGCCCAAGACCTAATGATTCTTGCCGCTGACACAAACAGATTTCAGAAACCACAAAAGGAAAATGGGAGAAAAATGCTCTAGGGGAATGCGGAACACTTCTGTCCTAAATCTGTCTGCTGCAACATGCTGCTCTGTCAAGTTTTCGGGTCTGGCCTCAGGACACCCCCCAAGCCCCCCCCCACCCCGGTCACCTGCATAAAGCGGAAGGAATGTGACCTTCGTGTATCATTCCAGTTGGGGGAGGTGGGCAATACCAGTGGAGTGAAAGGAGGTCCATATTATTTTTCCTTTTCTGACTTTCGCTCTCAAAGCTGAAGAACCCCAACTTGGTTCTTTCCCAGACAAAGGAAGCTCAGACCCGCTGGTGGGATAACATGGAACGGGGACTGTCGAAACAGAGTTAACAGTGTAGATGCTGAAGGTGAATGCTTTCTGTATATTCTTTGTCCTTAGAAAACTTAGAACTAAACCTTTTTAACTTTTCAATAAATGTTTCTTTCCTACCTAAGTACCCATCTGGTATGAAAACTAACACTATATTACAAATAACTTGAAGGGGTCTTAAGCCACTCCCTGTTTTGCAAATGACTTGGGATGGCTCACAATGCCAGTGCACTAAAAAACTATATTAGAATAGAAATAGGGAGGGCACTTGGGGGGCTCAGTCCTTTAAGAGTCTGCCTTAGGCTCAGGTCAAGATCCCAGAATACTGGGATATAGTCCCTCACCCACCCCCTGCTCATTCGGGAGCCTCCTTCTCCCTTTGTCTCTGTCCCTCCTCCCGCTTTTCTCTCTCTCTCTCCTTCTCTTTGTCAAATAAATAAATAAAATCCTTAAAAAAAGAATAGAAATAAGGAAACCCAAACTACAAAATTTCTGTATAAACTACACAAATTATTAAAAGGAGTCTATAAAAGTAGAGCGTCAATTAAGAAAAATAATGCAAATAAAAACCTATGAGGTATCTACACTATTTTATAAATGTGAAACTTCCCTTCAGGGGCAGAGCTTCCTAGCATTCAAAGAAAGGGGGAAGCTAATCAGGTATATTGTTCTTATCACAAAAGAGGAAACATTCATCTTCTTAGGAAGGAGAAAACGATCTTCAGAGCACTAAACTCGAATAGAAATCTTTTATAGAGTGAACAATACTCCAAATAAGATTGGAGCCCATAATTTCATGTTGAAGACCTTTTGTGCTAAGAGGGCCCAAACACAACGTGACCCTCTTGTTTCCAGCACCCAGCTGAGCGACTTGGTTTTTAGCACAGTTTTTCATGCTCATGTCGGAATCTGGTCCAGGTGAAAAGCTATCAAGAGAACAAGGCGTATATGACCATCCCTAAGTGTTCAAAGGCATCAACCAGCCTTTGCCTCCCACCAACCTGGGCAGAATAGAGCTGATCTCATAATTTAATCAAGTTAATTCCTTTCTCCTCTGTGCTCTTTCTACAGGATTTTGCCTCTTTCCTGATCCACCAGTTGTATGTGGAGACCAAACACAGAGAATGGAGAGCTTCCGAAAGAATTTCGCTCAGTTGATCCAATGTCTGAAGTCCTAGGATTAGATACAGTCTTTTCAGTTCAGTGCTGTCCTTTTTCTATTATCTATATTAAATCGTAAGTGCTTGTAGGAGCACAGAAGTCACTGACTAATACTTAGTGGGAATATGTTTATAAAATGGGACTAATAATCTACCAATGACTTAGGGAGGAAAGTGGCTGTGGAACTGGACAGGGATAAAGGGAAGGAGTAATGCAGACAAAATGGCCAGTCACTGTGGAGTTTCAAGTGGAGAAACCTTGAACCTCACGTAGCAGGTCTGTTACTGACCTCCAGTTCATTGTATTCTAAAGCCCAGTAACTTCCTAAGGGCTGGTCTATGGCCCAAGGAAACAAAGGGATCCCTACAGTGTCTTATTAGACCAAAAACATTTTAGCAGATAGTAGAAAATTAGGCAACCAATAGACATTAATAATTTCTTGAGCACATTGATTTGGGGGAAAAATCTGAATCCAAAGAAATGAATATATTTAATTGCTTGTTGAAAATCTGAATCCAAAGAAATGAATATATTTAATTGCTTGTTGATTCCATGTTTAATGGAAGAAGATCGTAGTGTATGCCCAATGTTTAAGTTGTTTCACAAATAAGGTGTGCTTTTGAGTTACTGATGACTCACTAGTAAGCCACTTACCCCTTCTAGTTTCCACCTAATGATCTACTAACATATGAGATGCTGAATTCCTCAATACTTCCTGGTCAGGTTATGGGGCTCTCCCGTCCCTGCAAAAGACAGAGACCAAAAGAAAGCAGCATGGATTTTGAGCACTGTGGCGGCATTGTGACGTATCATTGTTCTGCGCCCAAGAAGAGCTGACCTTCCGTGAGAGCAGAGTTGAGGAAGGCTTGCTCCTCTGGTATAATTCTGCTAAGAAATCTCACACACACTCACCTGTGAAGTAGGAACAAGGTATTAACCTGAGCATACAAAGGCAGCTAAATAAATGTGTTTTGGTACATCTGGTCTACTTTACATCTCTTCCCTGGTAATCCTGACCACAGAGCTTCCTTGACTAGGCAGGGCCTGGCATCCTGTAGATGCCCAAGAGAATGAGGAGGAAAACCAGAGGCTGTGGGAGCATGTTAAGACCTGCCATGTCATCTGTTTGTTTCTGTTGGTTTCCTGAACAGTCCAACGGCTTGGTTTCCCAGCAAAAGAGAAGAGTTACAGGAATAAACAGCAAAAACCTGAAGAAAGGAACTGGCAAACAAAATCATGGTATTAGAACTCATTTCCTAAATTTCATCTCATCTTATCACTGGGTGGAGGTGCTATCTGAATGAGGTCAGCAGGTGAACCTGGAGAGGATTCTGGACGACAGTGTATATCCATCGGAGATGCTAGGCATTCTGTGCCCTTGGTCTCAGAGAAGATCTTGTTGCAGAAAATCTGAAGCGACCAAGGAAACTCAAGCGGCACCCAGGAAAGCAGGGAAAACGTAGCTTTATTATCACCAGCGGGCTCAGCGGGATCCCTTCCCAAAGGCTGAGCACCCGACAAGGTTAGGAGTGAGTTTTTATAGTTACGGGTGATGGGGGATGGTAACGGGGCGTTTTTCAGGGTCTCTCAAGGCCAAATGGCCCCTTCCTGTGGAAGTATAATTTATGCGGAGGGGTCGCAGGAGAGTGCTAAATCACCCCAGGGGACTGTTCCTTTTTCTTTTCTTATTCAAACAGGACAGGCTTCTGGTCTTTTTCTTCTGTCTCAGCAGGAGCAATGACTTGTTATCTTATCTTTACCAAATGGGAAGGCTATTGGGTCTTTTCTTGGCCTTAGCAGGAGTAAAGGGTAGCTAGGGACAGAAAGGGGCTGGAGCCAGCAGTCTCCATCCATCTATCTGCCTCAGTCTAATCCAGGGCTGCAGACACAATTGGTCACCTTGAATGATACGTGACTGAAGAGTGAGACAGGCCCTGAGCTGTTTCAGGTGGTTTCATTCCATATTATGAAATGATTTAGTGCAGTAAGAAGTATCTGAGGGGTGCCTGGATGGCTCAGTTGGTTGAGCAGCTGATTCTTGATTTCGGCTCAGGTCAGGATCTCAGTGTCAGGAGATCGTGAGCCCCACATCAGGCTCTGTGCTCCGTGCCAAGTCTGCGTGTCCCTTTCCTTCTGCTCTTCCTCCCCCTTCCGCTCCTGCTCACATTCACTCTCTCTGTCTCAAATATGTAATTAAATAGATAAAAATCTTAAAAAAAAAATTTAGGGACCTCTGAGTGGCTCAGTCGGTTAAGTGTCTGTCTTTAGCTCAGGGGTCCCTGGGATTAAGCCCTGCATTGGGCTCCCTGTTCCTCAGAGAGCCTGCTTCTCCCTCTCCCTCTGCTCCTCCCTCCACCTGTGCTTGCTCTCTCTCTGGTGCTCCCTCTCAAATCAATAAATAAAATCTTAAAAAAATATATTTCATGTATGGGGCGCCCGGGTGGCTCAGTCTGTTAAGCATCCAGCTCCTGATTTTGCTTCAGGTCATGATCTCAGTGTTGTGAAGTCAAGTCCTGCATTGGGCTCCACACTGGGTGTAGAGCCTGCTTAAGAGTCTCTCTCCCTCTCCCTCTGCTCCTTCCCCCACTCATTTTCGCTCTCTCTTTCTCTAAAAGAGAGAGAGAGAAAGAAAGAAAGAAGGAGAGACAGAGAGAGAGAGAGAGAGAAAGAAAGGAAGGAAGGAAGGAAAGGAAGGAAAATATTTCAGTTATATATTTTTTTAAACCCTAAAAGGAACAGTAGAAAGAAGAAGGGTATAAAATGTAAATTATAGCAAGAAAGTTTTCTTAACTAGTATGATAAGATTTTATCATAATAGATTTAGGGTTTGTTTGTTTTATTTTAAGATTTTATTTATTTATTTGACAGAGAGAGAGAGACACAGCCAGAGAAGGAAGACACCAGAAGGAGTGGGAGAGGAAGAAGCAGGTCCCCTGTGGAGAAGGGAGCCCAATGCAGGGCTCAATCCCAGGACCCTGGGATCATGACCTGAGCTGAAGGCAGACACTTAATGACTGAACCACCCAGGCACCCCAAGATATAGTCTTTTAACACTCAGAACTAGGACTAAAATAAAAAGAGGTGGGTAGGGAATTATTAAGCTATTTGAGGATAAAGCTTAGTCGAAGGGACTTATGAGAAACTGTTTGGGGGAGGTGGTATTTAATAATAATTGTAATGCAACTTAGCTTTAAAATAAAGTACATTCAAATAAACAGAGGAAAAATTCACAAAACTGTAGGAAAACTTTTCCCTTGGTATCAGAGACGAGTGTAACAATCTATAGACGTGAACTCTGGCCTGGACAGAACACCAGAGAAGAGATCAATGATCAAGCCCCTAGTAACAGCTCTCATTTACTAAGCACTTACTATGTTCCAAGAACTGTTCTGAGCCGTGTCCATGTGCTTTTATACTCCCAGCAACCTGTGAGGCATTACGACGATCATCACATTTCACAGGTGAGGAAATGGAGGTATAAGAGAGGCTAAGCAAATGATGGGCCAGGGTACCAAGCCAGCCCACCTTCAAAGTCTGTGATATATTAACCTGTACTCTGCTACTTCTCAAATACAGATGAGAAATGCAAACAGGAGTATCCAACCCATGCAAAATAACCAAAGAAAAGGCAAAAGTGACATTATGTCTTAGGTGCTAAGGAGACAAGCATTCTTATATGAACCTTGCATAGTAAACTGCAGAGCCACCAAAGCCCTAGAGATTCCACCTCTCCATTTCGTCCAACAAGGAAGCTTCCAGTGTCACTAAAATCCAAAGCCTGGCAAATTTAGCAGCACCAGGCAAAATTCCAGCATTGCCTTTCATCAGTTCAGAGCGTAGGGTATCTGAATACCAGAGCTAACACCGAGAAAGCTATGGACAATGAAAGCAATGAATTTTGCTTTTTTTTTTTTTTCTTTCTTTCTTCTGTCTACCTGTATTTAAGACGAGAATTACACAGTATCAAGCATCCTCCTGTCTAAGTTGGGGGTACCTTCCTGGAGCGGCAAGGAAGGCACTGCTGCAAGCAAGGGAACACGTGCCCCTGCAGCCAGGTGATGTGGGGAAATGCGCATGCGCATCAGGGCAGCCTCAGCGAAGCTCGATCTGACACAGTTTAGAAGAATCCTGCTTTTACTATGCAAGTTCTAGAACCCCAGACCCTTAACAGTAAGACGCACTTCTCCGTTGGCCGATAACAGCAGAAGAAAGGAATCCAAAGGGGGCTCCAGAAGAGTATAGGGTCTGCAGGATTAGAGGCTGAAACCCAACAGATTGTCACTCAGTCCTCCAGGGGAGAATTCCTGTGAGTGAGAAGCTCTCCCAGAACAAAATAAATCTGATCCTATGCCTGGGCATTTTTGCTTTGACATTGTGGCTGTGCTCAACTTCCTCCTGAGGACAAACATCTGAAGATGTGGTCTGAGATTAAGACATTCTTTTTTGCGGAAGTGTTTCTGTTTAGCAAACCGCCAATTGACCCCAGGGCTTCAGAACGTGCTTTAGGCAAAGGGAGACACCTAGTGGCCAAGACTCGCATCCATGGACGAGGCCACCTGTTTACAAAATCCCTGTAGGGTACAGAGGTTTAGTTGCCATGAAGGTGAACTAGGTGAGAAGGGAGGAAAAAGAAGGAATGGTCTGAATCAGGTAACCTCTGAGACCCTGAGCCACTTTGTTTAGATGCTTGGCAGGGAGTCCGTGTGCAGTGGAGTTCATACATTCCTCCATTTATTCATTCAACAAACAACCCGTGTTAAATATCAACTAGGTACAAGACGCTCCTAGGGATGGGGACCTCAAAATTTGTATATAGTGCCTTCAAGGATCTTGTAGCTTACTAGAAAGACTAGGCTAGCAAAAATCAGTTAAAATACATGTGATAAGAGCTGACCACTCTACGTTGTAGTGGCCCATAGAAAAGGCACTTAAATATATCCCCAAGGGTGAGAATCTCTAAACCACAGGGTCTCAAACTGGAACCCTGTGCGTCCCATCTGGCCTGCAGATGTGTTTTGCTTGGCCCATGCAGTGTTTTTAAAACTCTGAATTGTTTTCTAACATTTAAACATCAGGGGATTTCACAGGAAAATCCAGATTTCAGCTTCTTTTGAAAAATTAGAAGATCTGACAACATTGTTTCCATATCCCTCTAGGGTGATATTTAACTGGAGCTCTTGAAGCGGGAGTAGGGGCTCTTTACTTCCCTGTTCCTTTTTTCCTAACAACCAAGAATTTACTTATTTCAGTGAAATTTTAGTAGATTTCGTATAAATGGGGCGCAAAAGTCAGAATTACAAGAATATATTCATTGGGAAATTAGTATTACAAGAATATATTCATTGGAAAATTGGGTTCCACTATGCCTTGCTGCACCACCACCAAATCATCACCTACAAAGACCCTCAATATTATTACCAGTTAGAGATTGAATGTATCCCTCCTTTACCCCTTACACCAAAATTAATTTTATCTGTATTACAAATTTTAAAACAACATATGAAACTACAAATACTAGAAGAAAAAAAGTTGTCTCTACTGTATACTTTAAATAATATGTTCATTTATGAAAAAGACCTTTTGTAAAGAAAGACCATCACTCAGACATCACACACAGGTTGGTATTTGACTACCTAAAAAGGAGGGAAAATTCTTCATGGCAAAACATACAGTGAACAGCATCCAAATATAAGTAAGTAATAGGAAAAATATTCTTGATTTATATCATAAATGACTCTTTTCTTGAGTATGTAATTAGTTCTTATAAATCAGTAAGAAAGAGAACGCAACCAGAGAATCAAATGGGCAAACAGGAATAAACCAAAAAAGGATACAAATAGTTCTAAGATATATAAAAATGATGAAAAGTTAGTTTTTACCCCTCAGATGAGAAAAAAAAAATTAAAAGAATTGATAATGTTTTTGTAGGTAGGGGGAAACAGAGAGTCTCCTATACAGCGAGTGGGTGTATAATTTAGTATTTTTTTTAAGGTTTTATTTATTTATTTGACAGACAGAGATCACAAGTAGGCAGAGAGTCAGAGAGAGAGAGAGGAAGGGAAGCAGGCTCCCCGCTGAGCAGAGAGCCCCACGTGGGGCTCGATCCCAGGACCCTGGGATCATGACCTGAGCCGAAGGCAGAGGCTTTAACCCACTGAGCCACCCAGGTGCCCCTATAATCTAGTAATTCTGTATCAAATTTTAAAACACACGTAACCTTTGGCCAAGCCATTGTACAGGTATCCATCCTTCTATTGCACTTCCCTTTGTTGTGCTCCACAGATAATGCATGTTTTATAAGTTGAAGGTTTGGGGCAACTCTGAATCAAGGAATCAAGGAAATCTATCAGTGCCAATTTTTCCAGCAACATTTGCTCATTTCTTGTCTCTGTGTCACATTTTGGTAATTCTCAGAGTATTTCAGACTTTTTCATTGTATTTGTTATGGTGATATGTGATCAGTAATTACTACTGGCTGAAAACTCAGATGATGGTTAGCAATTTTTAGCAATAAAGTACTTTTAATTAAGGTATGAACCTTGTAATTTTAGACATGATGTTATTGCGTGCTTAGTAGACTGTAGTGTAAACATAAATTTACATGCACTGGGAAACCAAAATTTTCATTTCATTTCATTTGACTTGCTTTATTGCTCTATTCACCTTATTGTGGTGGGAAGGAACCAAACTGTCAGTGTCTCCAACGTATGCCTGTCTTTCTAGAAATATTACCTACAAATATGCTTGCTGGTGTGCCAAGTGATACAAATATATTTTTCAAGTACAATATCTATACAAATATATCCAGGGAAGAATTATTTGAAATTTGTGAAAAAGTCCATCAATAGGGGTGCCTGGATGGCTTGTGGGTTAAGCCTCTCTCTTCTGCTCAGGTCCTGGTCTCAGGGTCCTGGGATAGAGCCCCGTATGGGCTCTCTCCTTGGCGGGGAGCCTGCATCCCGCCCTCTCTCTGCCTGTCTCTCTGCCTCCTTGTGACCTCTCTCTCTCTCTCAAATAAATAAATAAATTAAATCTTTAAAAAAAAAAAGTCCATTGATAGATGTGGTGGATAATATTTGCCTAAAATATGCTATGTGTCCAAAATATAAACTTTTTTCTTTGTTTTAAGTAATTGAAATCCTGAAATTGTTACTACAGTGTAAATTAGCTTAAGTTAATACAGAAAGAGGTACCAAGAGTGGGACAAAGTCTTTCTTAAGAGAAATCTGAAAGTCTGTAGCATTTACTTCCCGTCTGGAAGATGGGAAGCAAGGAAACTTATTGGAAAAGAACAGAGGTGGTTGATGGGATATAGTGAAATATTTGTGTGAAGTTGGATGGCAGATGAGGTGCTAACCAAGCTTGTGTCTTTAGGCAAAGAAGCTTAGAATCTCTTTCAGTATAACAGAGGCTCTACTGACAGTACAGCTCTCTTAAAAACATAGTTGGCTTTTAATCTGTTTTATTCCAATTAGCTCTATGTGCCTCTGATACTGTGACTAATAAGAAACATTGTCCCTGTTTCTGGCACAGAGCTCCTAAAACCCTTTGAATTTCCCAAGTAATGAATGCAGTAAAACTGTCTTATGTTAAGGAGATAATTTTTGTTTGGCACCCAAGGATGGGAGCACTGGGTGCCAGAAGAACTAACTGAGTGATTGAAAGATTAGAAGGTTTTACCCCAACCCTCCTTGGAAGGGGTAAGGTGCAGGAAGTTGAATCAGTGGTCAATGGCAATGATTTTATCAACCATGCCTGTGTAATGAAACCTACATAAAAATCCAAAAAGACAGATTTCAGAGAGCTTCCGGGTTGGCAAACATGTGGCGATTTGGGGACAGTGGCACACCAGGAGAAGGCTCCAGCTCTCTCCCCAACCTTGCTTTATGCATCAGTTCCAGCTGGCAGTTCCTGAGTAATATCCTTTTATAATAAATTGGTAATCTAGTAAATAAAATGTTTCTCTGAGTTCTATGAGCCACTCTAGCAAATTGCACAACCCCAAGAAGGTCGTGATGGGAACCTCTGATTTATAGCCAGTCTTTTATAAGTACAGGTAACAATCTGGAATTATACAACTGGCATCTAAAGTGAGGGGTGTGGGGGGCAGTCTTGTGGGACTAGCCCTTAACCTATGGAATCTGATGCTGTCTCCAGATAGACAATGTCAGAACTGAGTTAAATTGTAGGTCACCCAGCTAGTGTCCAAAAACTGCTTGGACATGTGGGGGAAACCCATCCCAACCGTTGGAACTGGGTACAGAACTCTTAGTGTCAATAGCTAGGCACCCCATTCTTCTCCAGACAGATACCTTGAGGGACTCAGGCTCCATGGGGACAGACACACCTTTGGTCTCTTTTCCCTGAGTAATTTTTATAACTGAAAGGATTTACTTAAAACCTTAATTAGTTGTTTAAGCAACCAGGTTTGATGGCCATATCCCGACTTGCTCCTTGTCAAGAGGTTTAGCTGTAATTGGTCTTAATCGCTAAAAGTCCATCTCAGTTGTATATTTTACTAGTTAGAGGTGGGAATTAGTTGCGCCTTCTGTCTGGAATTTTTGTTTTTATTTTTTCTCCGTTTTATTCCTGCTTGAGAACCCATCATTGTTTTTTTGGACTATGTAGTCTAAGTGGGCCAGTAGCAGCTAAATCATGCTAATAACTGTTTTTTTTCAGTTATTGAGCTACTTGTTCCAACACCGCTGGTTTGAAAAATCCATCTTTTCCTCATTGTCTTGAGATGTCAGTTTCACTAAATATGAAATTCTTATGTGTTTGGGTCTATTTATGGACTTTGTTGTTCTTTTCATTCATCTGTGTTTACTCAAGAGCAAGCTCAACATTCCTGTAGCTTCATGATACATTTTTGTATCCAATATAATAGTTCTCCCTTATCATTCTTCCTTTTCAAATTTTTTCTTTGTATTGTTTAATAATTTTTATAGAAATTTTGGAATAATTTTTCATTTAGGCTTTAAAATCAGCTTGTGGGTTCCTCCCTTCAACAGATACCACCTCCTTCAAAATCTATTTATTTTAAAGATTTTAGATATTTATTTATTTGAGAGAGATTGATCATGAGCAGGGGGAGGGGCAGAGGGAGAGGGAGATGCAGACTCCCCTCTCAGCAGGGAGCCTGATGCAGCGCTCTATTCCAGGACCCTGAGATCCTGACTTGAGCCAAAGGCAGATGCTTAACTGACTAAGATACCCAGGTGCCCCCAAAATCTATTAATATATTGAGATCATGTTAAATGTATAGGTAAACTTGAGCATAATTAATATCTTTTGAATGTCAAGCTCCCATAATTAAGAATATTGCTTGATTTTCTACTTGTTCAAATAAAATAGTAAGGAATGATTCCAACAAATATACAAGATCAATATGAAGAAATTTTCCAAATTTACTAAGGAACACAAGAGAGCATTTTTTAGCTACATCCAAGGCTTGTGAGGTACATTCATATGCTCACATGTATCATTAAAATACAAAACAAAATTAACTTGATGTTGAGAAATAGTTTCACTCAGGATAATGTTCCATTGCCAGCTTACTATGAAAGTGCAAAGAGGAGCTACTGGGAGAAACGGGTGAAAAAAAAAAAAAGATACACCTTTAGAAAGAAATTTCTTTCATAAAGAAAGGGTGGCTGGGGAGAGGAAAGAAGACAGGGTGACAAAAAAAAAAAATACACTCACTTTTGCTGCTCTGGGTATTTATGGTTGTTGCTGCTCCTTCTTTATGCCCTTGGGATGTGATGTGCATTTGCAGACAGTTTCTATTTTTCTGTACACAGATGAAATGTAAGGATAGTCAAAGCATGCTTAATTATCAGTTTCTCTTTGTTACCCCCCTGTTTTGCTCCTCTCCCTTCCATCTCTTCCTCATGTTGGCAGTCCCTCTGCCTCTCAAGGCATGGTGGGGGAGGGTACTACAGATGATGAAGAAGAAATCCAAAACCTTTCTTTTGAGATATGTGTTTGGTGCCCAGGCAAGCATTGGTACTGATTAGTGACAACCTCTCTTAAAAGACTTCTTTTAACTTGACTTAACTCTAATTTTCAGACCTCAAAGCAGACTCTTATGTGGCGAATTCTCAAATTTAATCCTTCTTTCACGTACTCTCTAAGCCTTTATTCATAAACTTGATCAAACACATTCTCACACTCACGCTTTGCAAGCTGGAGACCTACTTCATAATTTGTCATATACAAAACTTTTTAACAAAAACTTTTAAAGAAAAATCCATATAAATCCTCAAATAGAGGATTTTAGGGGGTCATATAAATTTATCTTTATAAACCTATATTCTTTTTCCTAGTTCCCTCTTGTAATAGCAACTCACAGTTAGGCAGTAGGCCAGAGTTTGGGATGCAGTTACTTAAAGTGGGAAAGCAAATTTAAATGGCTTATTAAATGCCTGAACAGAATAAATAAAAACAAAATCATGTTTAATTTACCTAGTGTATTATTAGTCGGGGCTCTCCACAGAAATAGGACCAATAGGCTCTCTGTATATACCTACATAGATCAAAAGAGATTTATTGTAAGGGATTGGCTCACATGATTACGGAGGCTGAGAAGTCCAAGTTCTGCCATGGGCAGGCTGGAGACTCAAGCAAGATGATGTGCAGTTTCAGTCCAAAACCAAAGCCCTAAGAACCAGGAGAGCCAATTGTGTGGGTTCAAGTGTGAAAGCTAACAAATTCAAGATCTAAGATCCAGGAAGAATCTAAGTCTGTGGGCTGGGAAAAACCAATATCCTTACTAAATCAATCAAGTGGCAACTTTCTCTCCCTTCACAGGGAAGCCAGTACTTTTGTTCGAGTCAGGCCTTCAACTGATTGGATAAGGGCTACTCTCATGATGGAAGGCAATTTGCTCTACTTGGTCTATCAGTTCAAATGTTAATCTCATCCAAAAACACTTTCATCCTCACTACAAGCTAACTACCCATAAACATAGGTGGTCCAACCCATATTGTTCTGGATTTTTCATGCTACTCTTATTGGCCTCTACATGATTTCCACCACATTCTTTGAAAGTTATAATATTGTAACTTTTTGTTGAGACTCATCTACTTAACCAACCACAAATAGTTAAAATCAATGAGATATTGGGCCTTACGCAAAAGCCATCAGTACCTCAAGAGCTGCCATCCTTTGTCAAGGGTATGGAAACTTTCTGGCACTTCATCAAGATCACCTTAGCCACCCTGATCCCACAGATAACTCCTTTGACCTTGATAGATGTCAGGTAATTGGATACACTATACATGAAGAGCCCTATATTAAATCCAAATGTCCCCAACAACTGACTAGCTAGAACAACATCTGGAGTCTTCAGGTTCATTCAACAAGCATCAAACCTATGTTTACCATGACGCAATACTTCAAGAGGTCTCCAAGGGCAACATCTTTTCAGAGTGAATACTTGGGAAGGGGGAATGCACTGAGAATTATTCATGTCAGTCCTTCCCTACATTAAAGCACTTTAAAGTATTGGCTTGCCTACTAGATACAAGAAGCAAAATCTAAGGGGAAGAAAAGAAGCTTTTTTCTGAGAGTAGACTATTTCAGGTCTTTCATAAAGTGGTGTAATGATTCAAAGAACAGGTTTCTATATTAAGAAACAAGGAAAACTGCTGATCAGAGAAAATGTGAGGCTCCACTTTAATGGTGTGGGAGGGGGAGCAGTGAATTTCATTCAGGCACAGCAATACCTATGCAATTCCCCCCACTGACTCATGCAACCTGTTGAAACAGCTTCTCCCTATGGTTGCCCCACAGCAAACAGACCACAGTGCTTCCTCCAATCACCCACCCACTGTGCCACCTATTTCTTCCTAGGACACACAAATAGCCTTTGAATGGAAAAAACCCAAAGCAATCCTGCTTATTTTACCTCCTAATTTCACGTTTATGGGACACACTTGTTCCAGGAAATACTTTGCCTGTATTTTCTCAATTAAATTTCACAACAACCACCTGTGAGATGTTCTACCTTTTTCTTCTATTTTATAATGATGAAACTAAGACTTTGAAAGGTTAGTCAGCTCATTCAAAGTCATAGAATTGGTGGAAAAGCTGACCCTGGAAAGTAGGTCTGTCCACCTTGGGTTTCTGAGCTTTTCCTTTTTTATCTTTAAATCATGCCTTAATGCTTCTCTGGCCAAATTTAGAAATCATGAGACTTTAAGTATATGGTTTAAAGCAAACTTTACCAGTCTTGGGATATTTCAAAGGATGAAGTTTTACCATCTTTGCAATGCATAAATGTTTCTGGACCTACTGGTTGAAAGAAATGCCACTTCAGAGATTTTCTCTGGGTCCCAAACATGAATTCAAATTACCGCTTTAAACTCTTAAAAGGAGTCTGACCATTTGGGGGGACAATAGGAGCCTTGAGTCTAGATGTTTTGTAACTTTACTCAAACTCTTTTGGCTGATGAGGCCAGCATTACCTTGATGCCAAAACCAGACAAAGACCCCACCAAAAAGGAGAATTATGGACCAATATCCTTGATGAACACAGATGCGAAAATTCTCACCAAAATACTAGCCAATAGGATCCAATAGTACATTAAAAGGATTATTTACCATGACAAAGTGGGATTTATTCCTGGGCTGCAAGTTTGATTCAACATCCACAAATCAATCAATGTGATACAATACAATAATAAAAGAAAGAACAAGAACCATATGATACTCTCAATAGATGCTGAAAAAGCATTTGACAAAGTACAGCATCCTTTCTTGATCAAAACTCTTCAAAGTATAGGGATAGAAGGTACATACCTCAATATCATCAAAGCCATCTATGAAAAGCCCACAGCGAATATCATTCTCGATGGGGGAAAAACTGAGAGCTTTTCTGCTAAGGTCAGGAACACTGCAAGATGTCCATTCACCACTGCTATTCAACATAGTACTAGAAGTCCTAGCCTCAGCAATCAGACAACAAAAAGAAATAAAAGGCATAAAAATCAGCAAAGAAGAAGTCAAATTCTCCCTCTTTGCAGAAGATATGATACTTAATGTGGAAAACCCAAAAGACTCCGCTCCAAAACTGCTAGAACTCACATAGGAATTCAGTAAAGTGTCAGGATAATATCAATGCACAGAAATCAGTTGCATTTCTATACACCAACAGCAAGACAGAAGAAAGAGAAATTAAGGAGTTGATCCCATTTACAATTGCACCCAAAACCATAAGATACCTAGGAATAAACCTAACCAAAGGGGCAAAGAATCTATACTCAGAAAACTATAAAGTACTCATGAAAGAAATTGAGGAAGACACAAAGAAATGGAAAAATGTTCCATGCTCATGGATTGGAAGAACAAATATTGTGAAAATGTCTATGCTATCTAAAGCAATCCACACATTTAATGCAATCCCTATCAAACTATCATCATTTTTTTCCAAAGAAATGGAACAAATAATCCTAAAATTTATATGGAACCAGAAAAGACCCCAACTAGCCAGAGGAATGTTGAAAAAAGAAAGCCAAAGTTGGTGGCATCACAATTCCAGACTTCAAGCTCTATTACAAAGCTGTCATCATCAAGACAGTATGGTACTGGCACAGAAACAGACACATAGATCGATGGAACAGAATAGAGAGCCCAGGAATAGACCCCTAACTCTATGGTCAACTAATCTTCAACAAAGCAGGAAAGAATGTCTAGTGGAAAAAAAAAAAAAACAGTCTCTTCAACACCCAGTGTTGGGAAAATTGGACAGCCACATGCAGAAGAATGCAACTGGACCATTTCCTTACACCACACACAAAAATAGACTCAAAACGGATGAAAGACCTCAATGTGAGACAGGAATCCATCAAAATCCTTGAGGAGAACACAGGCAGCAACCTCTTCAACCTCAGCTGCAGCAACTTCTTCCTAGAGACATCACCAAAGGCAAGGGAAGCAAGGGCAAAAATGAACTCTTGGGACTTCATCAAGATCAAAAGCTTTTGCACAGCAAAGGAAACATTCACAAAACCAAAAGACAACTGACAGAATGAGAGAAGATATTCTCAAATGACATATCAGATAAAGGGTTAGCATCCAAAATCTATAAAGAACTTATCAAACTCAACACCCAAAGAACAAATAATCCAATCAAGAAATGGGCAGAGGACATGAACAGACATTTCTACAAAGAAGACATCCAGATGGCCAACAGACACATGAAAGAGTGCTCAATATCACTCAGCATCAGGGAAATACAAATCAAAACCACAATGAGATACCACTTCACACCAGTCAGAATGCCTAAAATTAACAAATCAGGAAATGACAGATGTTAGAGAAGATGCAGAGAAAGGGGAACCCTCCTACACTGCTGGTGGGAATACAAGCTGGGTGCAGCCACTCTGGAAAACAGCATGAGTTTCCTCAGAAAGTTGAAGATAGAGCTACCCTACAACCCAGCAGTCGCACTACTGGGCATTTACCCTAAATATACAAACGTAGTGATCCAAAGGGGCACGTGCACCTGAATGTTTATAGCAGCAATGTCCACAATAGCCAAACTATGGAAAGAACCCAGATGTCCATGAACTGATGAGTGGATAAAGAAGATGTCATATATATGTGATGGAATACTATGCAGCCATCAAAAGAAATGAAATCTTGCCATTGCAACAATGTGGATGGAACATATGCTGAGCAAAATAAGTCAATCAGAGAAAGACAATTGTCATATGATCTCCCTGATATGAGGAATTTGAGAGGCAGAGCAGGGGGTTTGGGAAGCAGGGAAGGAAAAAAATGAAAGAAGATGGGACTGCGAGGGAGACAAACCATAAGAGACTCATAATCTCACAAAACAAACAGGATTGCTGAGCAAAGGGGTGGTGTGGTTGGGTTATGGACATTGAGGAGGGTATGTGATATGGTGGGTGCTGTGAAGTGTGTAAGCCTGATGATTCACAGACCTGTACCCCTGGGGCAAATAATACATTATATGTTAATAAAAATATATTTTTAAAAAATGCTTTTGAATGAAGTTTTTTTCTTTTTCCTCTTCTCCAGCTTTGTTGACAAATATCATTGTGTCAGATTAAAGGGTACAGTTGGTGACTTGATATATATGTATATTGTGAAATGATCACCATAAAATAATTTGATTTAACTAACTCAACTTGAGAACTTTTTGAGAGGACTGAGGGAACTGGAGAGAGTTTACTGTTTAATTACTGAGGAACTTTATGGAGTTACATACTAGCAATTCCTACCCTCCGGGAACATACAAATTAATAAAGGACATGGACAAATAAACAATAATATTGTAACCATCACACCCATCAAAATAGGAATTTGGGTGTAATAGGGCTGATGGGTGATGAACAGATTCATCCAGGTCATTTCATTAACCTCACAATGAGCTCACCCTAGATCATACAAAACTGAATTTGGGGGATCTCATTTATGTTGTTACAGCTGGGTATTCTCTAAAATTAGTATAATATCTAAATGTTAGATCAGCAGGTGCCCAAAGAAGTACTGAGCACCCAACCCATGTCTGAGCACAGAAAATATATGTAGATTTCACACATTCTGCCAATCAGATCCTCTCCACATTACTTCCCAGAACTCTCGTCTCTCCTATTCCGCCATGAGAAGCAGAGAGTGCAGGGGTTAAGAATAGGGGCTCAGGGGGACAACTGCTGGTTTTGAAGCCAATTCCACCTCATTCACCTAAACTCATCCATAAAGCTACCTCAATTCATGCCTCCCTGAGGGTTGCTGTGCAGATTAAATGGGACAATGGATGTAGAGTGCATACATACATTGTATGCACTGTATGCATTTATACTGGAATAAATGGAATAAATGCTTTAATAAATGGAATAAATGCTTTAAAAAAATGAGGCTTCCTCAAATGAATGTCCATTTCCTCCTTCTCCATCTCTTCAAGTCCTACAGAGAATTAAATCTCTTTTCCATGGCTACTTTCTCCCTGGCTATTCTGGCTCTTAATGGGAATGACTTCCCTTAAATAATCAACGCCACACACTTAAGCCTTGGGTAATAGGCTTATTAGATTCTGGCAATTCCCACAAAGGAGTTGGGATGCATGAGGGGCACACAGACAAGCATTATTTCCAGAGTGCTGCTCATGTTGGTTCAGGTTGGCCAGGTTGCCAGAGCATTCCCAAGAGGGGACCAGTGGGGACAAAAGACTGCATTTCTACCTTACCCTCCTTTCCCTTCCATCTACTTGCTAGCCATATATCCCAAGGTAAGGCCAGGTTTGGTTGCTTACCTATAAAATGGACAGGATCCCATTTCCCCTAGCTGAAATCAGAAAGCTGAACCATATCCTAATTGTAAGGCCTCTTTCACCTCTGATCTGAGATTGTCCTGGCACATGTGCACTGGATCTGGGAGGGTACATCAACCCAAAGCCAGGTGACCTGTACCTCTGGCCTCTCTAGAGGCCTCCATACCCTCTGAGTGAACAGGACATGTTGTTCTTACTTCCCTCCACTCCCTCCAAAATCTGGAATCTCTCTTCAGTCAGGCCATGAGCCAACAGCTACTAGAACCCAGGCTGCCAGCAGGGCAGTGCCCAGGGCTCACTGATGTAAACACTGATGAGAAATGATTGAAGTTTGGCTCTGCTTGTCCCTTTTTGTGCTATCTTCAGCCAAAGGCCTGCAGGCTTTCATCTGCTGAGCTGGGCAGTATTAAACAACAACATTATTCTTCCTTCCTGCCTCAACGGCCACCCCTCCTTCTGGCTGCTGTCTCAAAGGAAATAACCAACAAGGACCGGACAGTCCCTGCCATTTAGCCTCTTGTAAATGGGGTGGATTCTGGAGAGACAGCTAGCTTCTCTAATTCTCTACTTTCTTTAATACTGATCTGGTGACTAACCTCAAGGAAGAATGACAAACAGAAGAGGGGACTGGGGACTTCTTTTGGCTGGAGAAGGAGGTGATTTGTGATCGAAGAGTTCTGATCCATTCTGTAACCAGGCAAGACCTATCTGCTTTTAGATCTTCCTTAGACATTGCAGGAGAAGTTCCCTGGTGAGAGTGGCCAGGAGCCCAATGCCAATGTTGTACCCCACACACACAGTGTGCAGGCAGCTGTCTGTGGAGGCCATTATCAGACCACTGCATACAGCTATGTAGATTGTGTCTTCCCAAGGGCACCTGGCACAGTCAGGGGTGAAACTCAGCCTGGTCTTCACTTGCCAAATCATGTGCTACATCTGCCCAGACAGGCTGCCTTTTCTGATTGTCACACAGACTCTGTAAAGGCTAGCATTGGTCTTATGTCCACTCAATGTGTCTGTGCCTCTCATCAGACAAGCTGGGTAGAGGTGTGGATAGAAGATCCATAGCATCTTATCAGCTGACTGTTCTCTCATCTCCCTATCTCCCTATACTATGACTTTCTTCTCCCTCTCCTCCTCCTCCTTCTTCTTCTTCCTTGTCTTCTTCTTCTTCCTTTTCTTCCTCCTCCCTCTCCTCCTCCTCCTCCTCTTTCCCCTCCTCCTCCTCCTCCTTCTTCTCCTCTTCTTCTTCCCTTCTTCTTCTCCTCTTCCTCCTCCTCCCTTCTCCTCTTCCTTCTCCACCTCCTCTTCCTCTTCCTTTTTCTTCTTCTTCTCCCCCTTTCCTCCTCCTCCTTCTCTTCTCCTTCTCCTCTTTCTCCTTCTCCCCCTTCTTCTTCTTCCTCCATTCCCTCCCTCTTCTCCAGTCATTTTCCTTTTCGTCTTCCCCATCCCTTCCTTTTTACTCTCTCCAGTTCTCCTTCTCCTTGTTACTAATCTATTGTCACATGCTGAACGACCAGATCCTTTATAAATACTCAGAAACACTCTAGAAGGAGGGGGATAGGTATGACTGAAACAGAGCCACAGGAATGAAAGTCTTTGTATTCAGAACACAACCTTGTTTCTTTTTAATTTATGGACTTGGGCTTAATCACAGATCATTCTGGGAGATGACAAAAAATATCAGGAGGGTAGATTTAAGAAAGTTGACCAGAAGGAACTTAAGGAGTTTATTTAGCTCTGTCCTACTGAAATTGGCAGACACAAATGGGGAGAGCTAGTATACCTGAGTTCTATTTTCCTTTCTAGTTGTGTTATGGTAAGCAGAATAATGTCCTCCTTTCACTCTGGACATATCCATGCCGTAATCCCCAGAACCTGTGAATATACTACCTTAAGTGACCAAAGAAACTCTGCAAACATAACTTTGCAGTTGACCTTAAAATAGGGAAAGCATCCTGGATTATGAAGGTGGGTCCAATCAAATCACATAAACCCTTAAAAGCAGAAAATTTTCTCCAGCTAGAAGCAGAAGAGATATGTAACAGAAGAGAAAGCAAGACAGATGCAGGAGAAGGGCGAGAGGGAGAGATTTGAAAGGGAAGGGGCTGAAACAACACTGCTAAATCTGAGATGTGGGGACTCAAATGCAAGGACTATAGGGGGCCTCTAGGAGATGGTGGAAAGCATGAGAAGGGATTGGGCAGCCATTAGGAACAAAGACCATCCCCTGGCTGACAGCCAGCAAGGAAATATAAACCTCAGTCCTACAACCACAAGGAACTCAATTCTGGCAACAACCTAAACGAATTTGGAAGTAAATTCTTACCCAAAGCCTCCATTAAGGAATATGGCCCTGTCAACACCTTGTATTTAACCCAGTAAGACCCATATCAGACTTTAACCTATAGAATTGTGAGATAATAAATGAGTGTTAAATCATTAGATCTGTGGTAATTTGTTTTAGCAGCAATAGAAAAAACTGCCAAAGACCTTTGAGAAAGTCAAATAATCTCCATTACTTCAATTTTTCCTTCTAGAAAATAGTATTCTGGTTATTATTGCTGTTCATCCAATTACCCCAAAACTTCGAGGCATTAAAAAAAACCAAGCAATTATTTTACTCGTGCATTTGTGAGCAAGTATTTCAGACATAGTGCAGCTGAGTAATTCTGAATAATTTCTCAGTCACTTGCAATTAGATATTATTATCTAGGGCTGAAAGTTCTATCAGAAGGCTTGTCTGGACTGGATAGCCAAAAATGCTGACTTCCCTGGCTCACATTTAATACTGGTTATTGGCTGGGAACCTGGCTATGATGGTTGACTGGAGTGTCTACTTGTGGCTTCCCAGTATGGTGGACTCAGAGTAGATGGAGCAAGTATCCTAAGATAGACAGGCAGAAGATTCACAGCCTTTTCAGACTTTGCCTCAAAAATCATGTGTCTTAGCTTGGGCTTCTATTAAAAAAGTACCATAGACTTGATGGCTTAAACACAGAAGTTTATTTCTTAGAGGTCTATAATCTGGGAAGTTCAAGATCAAGGTGTTGCCCAATCTGGTTCTTGGTGAGAACACACTTCCTGGTTTGCAGATGGATACTTTTTTTCCCACTGTATCCTCACCTGGTAGAAAGAGAAAGGAAGCAAGCATCTCCAGTGTCTCTTCGAGTGGAGCTCATGAGAGCTTCACCTTCATGACCTAATTACCTCTAAAGGCTCCATCTTCAAATACCATCTCATTGGGGCTTAGAGTTTTAACATATGGATGGGGAGGGATACAACATTCAGTCTATAGCATTACACAGCTAAAAATTCTGGATGATATACATAACACAAACATAAGTAGGCCCTGACAGGTAAAGAGAAGAAGGCAGACAAACTAGGGACCTCCGGACCCAAAACATGACATGTTGGTGAGTCTCTTGTGCTTTCTTTTTGTTTCATATATCCCAGACATGGAGCTAAAGAAGCTGACAATCCAGAAATGCTAACAGATGCAATCACAAAAAGCCCCAAGGAAAGCCCCAGGAAAAGGGCAAACTAGCAAGGCAGAAAACCTTTAAACAATAATCATTCTGTTGCAGGCAAATACAACAGAAAATCTGGTCTTACCTCAAATCCATGTCAGCAAAGGCAGAATGGGGAGCCTAGTCTTCCACTGTCACCAGGCTGTAATGAGGCACTGAAGACCTCCTGTCAAGGTAGTGTCAGAGAAAGCTGACAGTAGGGAACTGGGACATTCCTGCCAGGTAGTATAAGTCCTGTTCCCTCTCCCACTAGTGTCAGTAGAGACACATAGGTAGTGTGGCAGTAATGAGGCATTGCTTACCTTCTCTTGTAGGGGGATGTCAGAGGAAGTATAATGTAGAGTCAAGACATTCACCAGTGCCCCACGGTAATGAGACCACCCTCCTCCATGGTGTTGGTAGAGGCCACATTGGAAGCAGGAAACAAGGCAATCCTACCCTTGTCAGCAATGGAGGTTTCAGTGATAGCTTAATGTGGAGCCAGAGTAACAGGAACCCCCTACTTGAGTGTTAGCAAGAACCAAGTGGGGAACCTGGACTTCTACTCCAGGGCAATAATGACAAGCTCTTCTTTTCTGCTAGAATAGTGTCAGAAAAGGGCAGTTAAAACAGAAGGTTTAAATAAGTTCTGTTGTCTCTTAATATAATGCTCAAAATGTCCAGGTTTCAGTAGTAAATTATTTGTCATACCAGGAACTGGGGAGATCACAAAGTAAATTTAAAAAACCAATCAAAAGATGCCAACATTGAGATGATAGAAATGTTAGAATTATCTAACAAATATTTTAGAGCAGCTATAATAATGTTTCCATGAGCAATTATAAACATGCTTAAAATAAATGAAAACGTTAAAAGTCTCAGCAAAATACTAGAAGATATAAAGAAGGAGCAAATGGAAATCTTAGAATGGAAAAGTCAAATAACCAAAATAAAAACCCAATGTATAAGATAAATAATTACTAGGGAGGGACTACATGAGGACTACAGCTAACACTACTGTATGAAATACAGGAAAAGTTGTTAAGAGAATAAACCCTAAGAGTTCTCATCATGAATAATTTTTTTTTCCTTTTTCTCTTTTTTCTTTTTATTGTACCTATATAAGAAAATGGATGCTAGGTGAATTTTTTGAGGTAATTGTTTCACAATACATGTAAATCAAACTATCATGCTGTATGCCTTAAACTTATACAGTGATGTATGTCCATTATTTTTAATAAGACTGGGGGGAAAAACTCCAGGTATGAGTTCGACAGTAAAATAGAAGGCACAGAGGAAAGAATAAATGAATTTGAAAATAGAACAATAGAAATTATCTGATCTGAACAGCAGAGAGAAAATTGACTGGAAAAACAATGAACAGAGCCTCAGGAACCTGTGGGATTATAACAAAAGATTTAATATTTACTGAAGTTGTTGAAGTCCCAGAAGGAGAGGAGAAAGCAGGCAGGACTGAAAAAGTACTTAAAATAATTAATGACAGAAAACTTTCCAAATTTGACAAATCATATAAATTTAAAATTTAAAGAAGTTGAGGGGCACCTGGGTGGCTCAGTCAGTTAAACATCTGCCTTCAGCTCAGTCATGATCCCAGGGTCCAGGGATTGAGCCCCTCAGCGGGCTCCCTGCTAGGTGGGAAGCCTGCTGCTTCCTCACCCACTCCCCCCACTTGTGTTCCCTCTGTCACTGTGTCTCTCTCTGTCAAATAAATAAAATCTTAAAAAAAAAAAAAAAAAGAAGCTGAGCAAATCTTAAACAGGATAAGTCCAGAGAAGTCCACACCAAGGCACATCAATTTCAAATATCTGAAAACTAAAGACATAGGAAAAATCTTAAAAGCAGTTAGAGAAAAATATTTTACCTGTAGTGAAAAACAATTAAATGACAATTGACTTCTCATCAGAGACTATGAGACTAGAAGGAGACGTTTTTAAGTATTGAAAGAAAAGAATTCTATATCCAAGAAAATTATCCTTCAAGAATGAAGAGTAAATCGAGACATTCTCAGATGAAAGAAAACTAAGAAAATTTATCAATAGCAGTCTACCATAAAAGAATGGCTAAAAGAAATTCTCTAAATAGAAAGAAAACAATCAAAGAAGGAACTTTGAAGCATTAAAGGGGAAGAAAATGTATGGTAAGCAAAAATATGCATAAATACAACAGACTTTTCTTCTTTTGAGTTTTCTAAACTGTATTTTAATGTTGAAACAAAAATTATACTGTTATTTAATGCATTTCTAAATGTATATAGAGGAAATATTTGAGATAATTATAAATGTCAGTGGGTAAAGAGACATAAAAAGCAGTAGATCCACACTTTAACTGGTGAAATAATTACAGCAGTAGGTATGTTGTGTATATATACACCTAACACAATCACTAAAAAAGCTCTACAAAGAAACACCATAAAAAATTAAAAATAGAATTATAAAAATATTCAAGTAACACAAAGGAAGACAGAAAAAAAGAAAACAGAGAAATGATGAGGCAGAGAATAAACAGAAAACCAAAAATAAAATGGTAGGTTTGAACCCTAACATATCAATATATTAACTTAAATAAAAATGGTCTGAAAACAGCAAATAAAAAACAGAGATTGGTAGAATGTAGTAACAATCAGGACCCAACTATGTGCTATTATAGAAAACTGACTTCAAAATATAATCGTATGGCAGGTTGAAAGTAAAAGAATGTATATTATAGAAATATTAAGCAAAAATAAAAAGCAGGAGTGTCTACATTAATATTAGATAAAGTAAAATTCAGAGAAAATAAATTATCAGGGGTAGAGGAGAGCATTACAAGATGATAAAAGGTTAATCCGCCCAGAAAACAACAATCTCAAATGCACAGGAACCAAAGAACAGAACTGCAAAGTAGGTGAAGCAAGAACTGAAGGGAGAAATGGACAAATCCACAATTAATTGGAGATTTCAACATCTTTTGTTTAGCAACTGATAAGACAACTGGATAAAAAAAACAACAGGGATACAGAACTCAACACTATCAACCAACAGGATGTAGTCAAAATTTATAGAGCACTCCATTCCACAACAGTAAGATATATATTTTTAGATGCCCATAGAGCATACACAAAAGTAACCCATATCCTGAACAATAGGGCAAATCTCAAAAAATTCAGAATAATGGAAATCATACAGAAAATGGTCTCCAACCAGAGTGTAATCAAACTAGAAACCAATAACAGAAAAATTGTAAGAAAATCTCCAATCTTCTGGTAACCTAACAATATATCTTGAAACAATCCATGGTTCAAAGAGGGAGTTATTAGGGGAATAAAAGAATATATTAAACTGAATGAAAAGAATACATTAAACTGAATAACATGTCAAAACTTGTGGGACAGAGTGAAAGCAGTGCGGAGAATTTTAGAGCAGTAAATGCATACCTCAGAAAAGTGGAAAAATCACAAATGGATATTCTAAGCTCCCATCTCAACAATCTAGGAAAAGAAAAGCAAAACAAACCAAAGCAATTGTAAGGAGGGAAATAATAAAGATAAGAGCATAAGTCAATGGAACTAGAAACAGAAAAATAATAATGTCAATGAAATAAAAATCTGGTTCTCTGATAAGATTTAGAAAACAAACACACCTGCAGGAAGACTGATTTAAAAAATAAAAGAAGACACAAATTACCAGGAAATCACCAACAATTACTAGGAATGAAGCAGGGGATATCATTGCAGATATTAAAAGAATAATAAAAGTAATAAAAGAATAATGATATAACACTACAAACAACACTGTGCACATAAAGTTGACAACTTAGAAGAAATGGACCATTTCTCAAAAATCATCAGTACTCACCCAGTTTGAAACAGACAATTTAAATAACTATTAAGGGAATTGGAAAAAACTATAAACTATCCCCCACTACCACCAAAAAATGTCTCCAGATCTAGATTATTTCACTGGAGAATTCTGCTAAATATTTAAAGAAGAATTAAGATAAATTCTACACAGTCTCTTCCAAGAAATGGAAGAGGAGTGAACACTTCTTAATTTGTTTAATAGAGATAGCATTACACAAATAGCACACCAGACAAACACAGAATTTAAAAAATAAGTATAGACCAGTATCCCTGATGAATATGAATATAGACAAAAATCCTTAACAAAATATTAGCAAGTAAAATTTAACAGTATATAGGGCACCTGAGTGGCTCAGTGGGTTAAAGCCTCAGCCTTCAGCTCAGGTCATGATCCCAGCGTCCTGGGATCAAGCCCCACATCAGGCTCTTTGCTCATCAGGGAGCTTGCTTCCTCCTCTCTCTCTCTCTCTGCCTGCCTCTCTGCCTACTTGTGATGTCTGTCAAATAAATAAATAAAATCTTAAAAAAAAATTAACAGTATATAAAATAAGTTATATACCATGATCAAGTGAAGCTTATACCAACAATGCAAGACTAGTTCAATATTGAAAAATCAATGTAACCTACTATATTAACAAGTGAACAAAGAAAAATCAAATGGTCATATCAATGGATGCAGAAAAACATTAAAATTCAACATCTATTCATGATAAAAAAAATCTTAGAAAATTAGAAATAAAGAGGAATTTCCTCAGTTTGGTAAAGAACATCTACAAAATGCCTACAGCTAACATTAGGCTTAATAGGGGAAAACTGTGCTTTCATCCTAAGATCAGAAACAGGACAAGGATATCCACTCTCATCACTCTTGCTAGCATTGATGCTGGAAGTTCTAGCCAATGTAAAAAGACAAGAAAGGAAATAAAAGGTATACAGACCAGAAATTAAGAAACAAAGCTGTCCCTATTTGTAGATAATATGATTTGCTACACAGAAAAGCCCAAGGAAGCTAAAATACACACAAGCACACACATACACACAAAAACACACAAATTTGCAAATTTGCAGAATCCCTAAGTAAAATCAACCATATTTCTATATACTAGCAATCCCATTCTCGCACATTTGTGGAAACTTGTGTTCACACAAAAAGCTGTACATTAACGTTCACAGCAGCTTTATTCATAAGAGCCCCAGACTGGAAACATCTCAGATGTCCTTCAACAGCTGAATAGTTAAACCAACTGTGTTGCATGTTACCGTGAAATACTCAGCAAAGAAATGAGCCAGACTATTAATACCTGCAACATCCTCTGAGTGAATTTCCAGAGAATTATGCTGAGGAAAAAAAAAAAAAAAAGCCAATCCTAAAAGATTATATACCATATAATTCTATTTATATAACATCCTTGAAACGTCACAATTATAGAAATGGAGAACAGATGAGTGGTTTTCAGGGCTTAAGAAGGGCGTGTGGATGGGAAGGAAATAGATGTGACTATAAAAGGCAACATTAGTGATCTTTGTGGTGATAGAAATGTCCTGTATCTTGACTGTATCAATGTCAGTATCTGTATTGAACTGTGATACTGAACTGCAGTTTTGCAATTTGTTTGCAGTTTTCATTAGGAGTAACAGTATACTGGAACTCTCTACAGTTTCCTGTAATATGTGATTCTACAATTATATCAAAATAAAAAGGTCAATTTTTAAAAAATCAAATGTACACATCATGCAGCAGTGCAAGTAAATAGAGAATCCGCTAAGTTGTGAAGAAAGCAAACAAATCAAAGTCACGCAAACTGAGTTCTGTGGGTTCCAAATGAGTCATAACACCATTCTACATTCAGGCACAGGGGAATTAGACTCCACCTACTGATGAGGGCATAGCAAGATCACATTATAGAAAGGCATGTGGAATGGCAGGCCACCTTTGGAAAACACAATCCAAGAATGCTCTTTACCACCATTTCCTCTGGAAAAGGGCTGGAGAATAAATGAGCGAATCCTTTTGCCCTATTTTTATTATATCCCTTCTCTTTCAAAACTGTTCTCCAGCTCCCTTTACTTACATCTCTGCCTTCTTGGACTGTTTTTTCAAAAACTTCCTGATGTTGATATGGTTGGCTGGAGTATTCTGAATGTTACTTCTGGGATTTAAGAACATATACAAATAGGTACTAATGGTAGGTCTAACTTTGCTCAAAAAGTGTTTTTCTGAAAAGGTAAACTGTGTTTTGTAAATCAAGTTATCTCTTAAAGTCCTTTAGGAGACTGTATTATCGAAAAGATTTTATAATCAACTTTAAAAAGTGCTTTCATACATCTTCCCTGAACTTATGTGTTAAATCGCCCTGAATTAATCAATTTTACAAAAAACAAAGTATATCCTTTGTGTGTTTGGCAAAAATTTGCCCCTACTTTCTTTAGGATAAGGGACCATGTGATTCCTGTTTCCAACTCTAAGGGTCCCTCCATCTTTGTGTTCTCCATAATAATATGAATTGTTTTTCCAATGGCAATGAAGAATTTGGGCAAATCCATCCCAAGTTCTTCCCTGAGTTTTATCTGATGGGTTTACCATAATCTGGGGGGGTGGTGACCATTTCATATTCTATCAGCTGTTGATTAAATAAATAAGATCCTAAATAAAGTGAAGGAAGAAAGTATGTTCTGCTTAAGTCATGCCATTTGTTCAATCTACAAGATAAACCAAAGACCTAAATATGATCTATTGCTTAAAATAAGGTAGAGCTGAATCTCTACCAATGATTTCATGACCGAGAAAGTTTCCTGACTCTCCAATACCTATAGTTAAAGATTAGGTTTTAATTGTAATTATCCTTAAGAGATAAACTAACTAGCTTGAATTCACACTAATGAATGACTACTCATGGCTCACGGATTATTTTCTGAGATATTTTGGAATTGGGCTCTAATATGTAGATGGCATAGGGAGAGATTAAATGGTAGACTAGGTGAAGGGCTATTGTGATCCAAAAGAGAAAAGTACATCACACAGAGGGTTAAGAACTATTGCAAGGGGCAGCCACAGACTTACACAGAAACATTACAATTTTCCCTTTAATTGGTTCTAGGTGTCATAACATGGGGACAGGAGCACATGACTCATCAATTTACTGGGCCTATTTCTTTCTTTGAAATTTTTCACTTCTACTATACACAGACTCTTTAGGTTGGCAGCTAAATATTTAGAGACACAGAACATTTGAGCTGGAAAGCATTTATGAGATAAGCATGTCCTATGCCATCTGACTCTGGAAATCCTACATTTCACATAGACAACAGTTGAAAACATTAGGAAAGCTTCCCAAAAGAACAAACTCAGGGGTCACACTGGTTTTCCTAAAGGTAGTTGAAGGTTCTCCTGTGAAAGGGGTATTAGGTTTGTTCTCTCTAAACTTAGAAGATGGGAGTGCAAAAGCTTACCAGAGGTCAGAGCATCCCAATGGTAGGAAGCAGTTCTGTTACTATATGTGCTCGCCTATGGGCAGAGCAGCACTTAGCCTGGATGCTCTCCCTGGATTTCAGCTCTCAAAGAGTTGAAGGATTTGATAACTTGGGGTTTTCTTTGTATCCAGGGATTCTAGAGCTGTGTTATCCTATAGGACAGCCTCCAGCTACAGAGCACTTGAAATGTGGCTAGTCCAGAAAGTAAAATACACACCAGATTTCAAAGCCTTAGTACTAAATAATTGTAAAATATCTCATGCTTTTTATATTGATTACGTGTTGAATTGAAATGACAGTATTTTAAATCAATTGGGCTAACGTATGTTATTAAAATTAAGTTTACCTCTTTCTTTTTATTCTTTGACTCCTAGAAAGTTTTAAATTACATATGTAACTATGGGGTTAACATTATATTTCTACTAGAAGCACTGTTCTAGCTAACTTGAAGCTTTTTCCCAACTCAAGGCCTCCTACTTTCCTAAAATTGCATATCTTCAAGCCAGCTGTGACATGACCCTTTCCCATCTGATGCCTTGAAATTTACCTAAGACCCATCTTTGGGGTAAAAACACTGGCACAGTATGACATGGTTTCAAGAACACACTTACTTTGACTTTTCAGTATGAATGGGAAAGACAGAGATTCTCTAACCCTCCTCCAATTACTTATTAACACAGATTAGTTTATAAGTTTGGAAGATTGGTATCTGATCTTGAAAACAGCATCTGGCTCCAGTAGAATTTCAGAGGTGATGCATTTGAGAGAATGAAACAAACTGACACCTATATAGTCAGGGAGAATGAAAACTAGTGATGTAAGAATCACGGCAGAATGATACAACCGGGTCTTTATGCTGGATGGTTGTAGAAGGATGAAAGTTTCAGGGGAGAGGAAGACTCAGGATGTCTGGCTGGTACTAGAGGCCAGTGGTTAGCAAGGATTCTCAGACAAGCATAGGGGCTTGTCTGTTAACAAAGATGTCTAACCACTGTTAACAAAGATGTCTGTACAAAGACATCACCAAAACCCTTTGATAAAAATCCACTGCTGGGCAGGAATCCTTCCACTAAATGGTATATGTAGAGTCTCAGTTTCTTCTTTTATAAATGAACCCAGAGGTTGTTGTAAAGATCAAATGAAATGATGGGTAGAAGGTGATGACTACAGAGTAAATGCTCAGTAAATCATAGTAGATATGATGTGTCTTTCCTCTGCTACCTGTAAGCAAATATTCTACATAGTAGACCCAAAGATGTTCCTCACAGCAATCAGTGAGTGAACTTGTGCTTGCAGAAAGTAAAATAGCACTGTCCACATTCAAATTAGTTGTGTTGCTAATACAGAAAAGTCAAATACAAATCCATTTGCAAAACTTTGATATTCAAATTGTTAAAGTGTTCTCTAACCAAAAACTCATTTTATTTTTAAAATATTTAAGGACAGTAAAGGCACTTACCCTGACAGAGCTGTTTTAATTTTGACTGGTAACAGGTTACGTTTTGCTACCTAACACTCAGTAAACACTTCAGAAATGTTAACCAAGAGAAAATCCATATTCTCGATTGTTAAAGATATTGGGTAAACCAAAGTGCTTTATTTCCTTTCTCATTATAAATCTTTCCTCCAGGGAGAAACTCCTCAGTTGTTAATACTTGAGATTTGTAGGTTACACTTATCCAACTAGAAATAGTAAGAGTTCATTCATTCATTCATTCAAAGAAACTTTATTCAGTTCTGGCACTGTAGTAAGTGTAGTAATTTATATCAGGGGATATAAATAAGCTGGTAATAAAGAGCTAGAGATTCCATAGATGAAAAATGTACAGAGAGCCATGAGACTCAGAGGAAGAACTATTGTACCTGGAGGTAGGAGATGGGTATGGAGTCAAGAAAGGCCTCCTAGTATTCAGAGGTGGAATAACCCTAGAATGGGGTCTTAAAACAGTTGTGTAGATAATGTGGCACTGAGGTGGGCTGAGGGGAGACAGGATGGACAGATAAGGAATTGAGTAAGAAAAGTTTGAGAAGAAAGAGCATTGGACAGGTGAAAAGAGAGTGTAGGTATAGCACGTGTCTGTGTGGGGAGTGGAATACAAGAGGTATAGGTGAGAGGCAAACCAGCAGAAACCTAGGGTGATGTGGCATCTGGCTTTATTGGGCCCACTAAGGATTATAGACCTCGTCCTCCAAGCAATAGGGATCTATTGAAGGAAGTTCCCTTCAGGTGCTTTGTGGGAGACAAACTCCAGAGCACATAACTGAAATCAAGAGCATTTTGATAATCCAGGGAAGTCAGGAGCTGGGACAAGGGAGAGCAACAGATATATGTCACAGATGCTGAGGAGATCCAGTCTACAAGACAGGCAACTGGTTGGTTAGCCTATAAGAATGAAAGAAAGAGAGGAAGCTAGGATGACCTCTCCCACACACAGGATTCTAACTTGAGTAAATAGGTGGATGGTACTATCATTTCCTGGGTGGGGGGTAGAGAAGGTAGAACTGGCTTTATAGGAAACATAAGTGCAATTTTGGCTATGGTGAGTTTGAGCTGTCATTAGGGGAGTGACATCTAGGGGAAGAGATCTTGAAGGAAGCATTTGGAACACAGGGGAAAAGTCTGGTATAAATATATCAGGGGATATAAATATGCGGGTATTCAGTACACAGGGAGAAGGTGGAACCATGGGCATGGAAGAAATTACCAGAAAAGATTAAGAAGGGGCAAAACCCAGGGACCATAAGGGACATCAGCTTTTGAGGGTGGAGGTCGAGGAGAATTGTCAGAGTGACAGAGAGAAGAATTAGAAGGTGCTGGTGTCATGGATAACGAGAGCAGAATCTTAGGAAAAGAGTGATTAACGGAGACAAATTGTTATATAAAAATCAAACAAGGTGAGGTTAAAGAAGTCCTTAGCCTCCAGAAAGTAGACAGTGTCGAGTGCTCTATACTAGACCATTTTATTGGAATTGTGGGCTGGGCCAGGGAAAGTTGTCATAGGGGAGGTTGGGGGTTTAAAGTGGAAACCACAGTCATGAAAAGTATAGTAGTTAAATGTAGTTAGAAGTACAAATGTCAAATATATAGGATCCTTTGTAGGATCTCATCTAGGGAAGGGAAGAGAAAGGGAAGGATTCGAGTAAGAAGGGGAGAAAGACACAGGTTAAGATAAGAGAGACCTGAGCATTTTCATGGGTCACAGGAATGGACCAGGTCATAGAGAAAAGGATAGGACAATACAGAGCAGAAATAACTTGGAACAAGCTCCTGGAGGAGACCGTTTGGATGACAAGCACAAGAGGAGGCGTGCAGTGGGGGACAGCCTCAACCTTCTCTCACAGGTCAGGGACCAGTAAGTCTGCTGGCAGAGAAAGGTTTCAGGGAGGTGAGGAGGGTTTAGGAGGGCAGATGTGGAAGTGACAAATGACCACTGTCATGATGATTGTAATTAAACCCTCTAAATAAACAAGAGAATTCTGTGAGACATGAAAAAGGAATTTGTTTAGGCCCACCTGGGGTTGGTTTTCCTCTGAAGAGATAACCAACTTATTTTGAATTTCTTTGCTCTTTATTTTTCACACGTCTATGTTCATTTTAATTAAATCGGCCTTTATTCTTGTGGATAAGCAAGTAATACTCTGGGATGAAACGTGTCACAGCATGCAAAAAAGTTACACTCATTTCTCCCTCTGGATCAAGTAAGCAGCCACCAAGGGCTCATCATCACTCTGTTCAAGGGACACAACTGTTCTTATGGTGGAACATTATAGTTAAGTCTGGTTTGGCAATCCCCAGAGGTTGTCAAGGATCCTTATGAAAGGAGCAAACCTCCTGGTACCTAGGGAAACAGGTCTGCTCTGTGTAACGGTATTGTGGTGGAAAAGCTCTGACAAAAAAGGGCACAACATCTCCTTTGGAGACCAGATCAAGGAGCCAAGCAAGATGCTATCTGAGCTTGTCGGTCCCAGAAAAAAAGATCGTCTTGGAACAATTTGGGCAAGAAGACAATAGAATTCTTTATTTCTTGGCACAGGAATGAATGAATCTTTATCCCAAATGCAAAGCAGGCTTTAATCCAAGGACAATAAATGGTGAGACCAGCATTCCAGGAACAATCATGGGCTTTCTCTGTGTGCTCACAGTGAAAACAGTCCCACAGGGCTTCAAAGAGACATGTGGACTTCTTTTTCTCCTGTTAAGTAAACAAAATTAACAGAGAACAAGCACTTCCTACAGCTGTGGATGTCCAGAATTTCTTCCTACCCTATCCCAACTCTGACCCCAACCCAAAAAGCTTCATCTTTTCTAGCTTAAAGCAATGCGTACACGTAATGACCTTGAGGTTGAACATGAAGCTGTCTGGGCACCTCATTTGAAGAGCAAGGTTGAAATATTCTCCAAAGCATAAGGAACTTTCCTAACCCCCCTGTACCTCACTGCTTTTTTCCTATTCTTTCAAAATAAATATATATATCTTTGAATAAATCCAAATATTGATCATGTATACTTATAAAATAGATAAACTTGGGGACGGTCAGATAGTTTTCAATGAAAAAGTGTGCATTGAGATACTTTGAATTGTAAGCTCTTTGATGCATTTTAAAAATTAGTTTTTACTTATAGAAATAAGTGAATTTGGTCTTCTAGTACAAAGGGACATTCCAGTATTCCTTTAGTTCAGCTTCCAACTCTTGAAGGAGAGTTTCGTTTAGTTTTATGCTAAAATCTAGCCTGGAGAAAGCTGGTGCTAGTCAGGATGGGACCTGGAGTCAGTGCCTGTTTGTTGTTTTATTTCCTGTCAGGCTGGCAGAGTGCCATCCCCATAAAAAGTCTTGTGTTTGTAGAAGCCGGCAAGGCTCTCTGTAGAGTCACCTCTTGCCACTTCTCAGAAATCACTCCTGAGTCAGGGAATTGCAAATAAAGATTGTTCCACATCACATGATCCCCTCCTCCCACAAACTTCCCTCTCTGAATCTCATGGTTTATATTTTCCCACAAGGTCAAGTCAAGGACATCTGTTCACATGCAGAGTTATGGAAATAAGAGGACACATAGGGCTGGCCATGCAACAAATTCAGAGATTAAATATTTCTGATTCCATGTTGGATGTTACATGGGACTGATTCCCTTTGACAGAAAGCTGCCTTTTCCCAGACCAAGACCAAAGTGGGACCCATTCTTTAGGGCAGACAATTCCAATTCAGTTTTATGAAATTTCTGCCCTGGACTTACCATTTGCTAAACAAAAAGGTCAAAAAAGAAACTGAAAAACAAGTCTGGGCCTGAGGAGTCTTACAATCTTGACAAAAAGACAAGCAACACACACACCCATGAAATAGTTTGCTGATTCATTTACTCAATGAACAGACTTTTATTAAGAATCTACTTTGTGCCAAGCACTGTATAAGATATTAGAAAAAGAACAAATAAATAAGTCTTGATCCTGTTCTTAAAAAGCTTACAGTCTAGGGGTGCCTGGGTGCCTCAGTTGGTTAAGCATCAGACTCTTGATTTTGGTTCAGGTCATGATCTCAGGGTCATGAGAACAAGCTCCATGTTGGGCTCCATGCTCAGTCTGTTTGAGCTTCTCTTCCTCTCTCTTTGCATGTCTCCCACTTCTCTCTCTCTAATAAATAAACAAATCTTCAAACAAACAAACAAACAAACAAAAATCTTGTAGCCTAGTGAATGGAAACAGGTCCATTAGTAAACATAACCTCTATTAAAGAGGAACGTGTCAAGGCCTGTGGTGGCTGGAAATTGTTAGGGACAAAAATGACTTGGGCATCCAGCAAAACTGCAGAAGGTCATTAAAGCAGAGATGAGCAAGTACAACAGAAACCAGGGCAAACTAAAAAAAAAGATTAAGTTCAATGTAACTATTTAAGGTTGGTGGTCATTCCAGAAAGAAAGACCATCTGAGGTCATGAAGAAGCCAGTTCCCAGGACAGGGTGGAGATAGTCACAGCTGGAGTGAATTACTATGAACACTTGCAGTTCTTTAACACAACGAAACATCCAGCCCCACACTGAAGCAATTGGCCACAAAGAGGTTATCAGTGAAATGATGATTAAAATTAATTAAAATATAATGCAAACATATGTAAGTCATCAAGCTCTGCCATATTTTTGCTGTACAACCTTGGATCGTTATTTGAACTCTCTGAGGCTCAGTGGCCTCAATTGAAATGATACTATTCATTAGATAGGATGATAGTATTCACTAGATAGGATTGCTGTGAGGACTAATTGAGTTATGCATGAACTATGTTAGAATGGTACCTGATATATCGTATGTGCTTAATAAATAGATATGATTATTAAATACAGAACAAGCACTGGAGGAATATGATAATAATGGCTAGCTTTTATTTAGCTCTTAACTATTTGCCAGGGAAGGTACTACAATACTCTGAAAGTTATTAGATAATTTCATGTACACCAAAATATTAACAAAGGTATCTCTAGGCAGTGGAGGCACCAGGAGATGGCTTAGAAAGATTTCTCCTGGGGCGCCTGGATGGCTCAGTGGGTTAAATCCTCTGCCTTTGGCTCGGGTCATGATCCCAGGGTCCTGGGATTGAGTCCCACATCGGGCTCTCTGCTCCATGGGGAGTCTGCTTCCCTTCCTCTCTCTCTGCCTGCCTCTCTGCCTACTTGTGATCTCTGTCTGTCATATAAATAAATAAAATCTTAAAAAAAAAATAAAAGAAAGATTTCTCCCCTACACATCTTAAAACTTCCATTAGTGCCTGTTTCAAGTGAGGAACTTTGATGCAGAGCTTGAGACAAGGATTATAGCCATGCAATACATTGAAGAAGCTCTCAGGAGGAAGAGAGAGAAGAGGACAGGGCAGGGAAAGGAGTTAGACAAGGATGTGGCTTCACTGGGGATCTAACTTTAGTCTCACCCCACAGGAAGCACTGGAGTGTGAATTGTACCATAGAGTCAATTCTGCCTTATGGCAAGGGGACCACCTTTTTTATTTATTAGTCATTGGCTGCAGGCTGGCCCTGGGATGAAGGTGCTGGACATAACCTCCCTAGTGACCCCAGCCAGGACAGGACAGTTCTCTGGAAAAACTGTTAGCAGTCCACACTCACAGCAGCTGGAGGATAGATACACTGGCTAGGTAAAAGGGATCCAAGACCTATGTAGCAAACCACCCCAAACTTAGTTACTGAAAACAACAGCAATCATTTATTTCTTTTAAATCTATAATTTGATCAAGGTTTTTCTGGGAAAGTTTGTGCTCCATGCTATCAGCTGGGGTAGCTTGAAAACTGGGGGTGACTTGCCTGAGGATGGAATCAGCTGAAGAGACTCACGCTAACTCAATTTAAAGAATAAAACTTTAACACATCTCCCTAGTTGTCAAGTTCCAACCAATCCATCATTTTTAAGCTCCTCCAACACAAAAATTCTGACGCCACTACTATTCTGAGTGATGGAGTTATGATGCACTATTATTATTATTTTTTTAAAGGTTTTATTTATTCATTTGACAGACAGAGATCACAAGTAGGCAGAGAGGCAGGCAGAGAGAGAGGAGGAAGCAGGCTCCCTGCTAAGAGAGAGCCCAATGCGGGGCTCCATCCCAGAATCCTGGGACCATGACCTGAGCCGAAGGCAGAGGCTTTAATTCGCTGAGCCACCCAGGCGCCCCTGCACTATTATTTTTTGATAATAATAACAAATATGCAGTCTTAGAGATAGATGTTATGTTATATAAAGTGCACAGGTTTAGAAAAAGTTTAAAAAAATAATGCACTGACGGGATGTGGCATTGGTAAAGTATTGGTAAACCTTCCACCTGAATCAGAATTGTAGCAAATTAAAAGATTGCTGTACCCACTGTCTGTCAGAAATAAAATTCCCTTCATTGGGAGATAGTTATCTTTAATTTTTTACTGTTTTTTTTCTGTTTGATTAGAAATTAATTCATACTATGTCAGTTAATATTGATCGCCTATACAAAAGTCTCCATCTTCTCCTTTTTGCCTACTTTTTTTTAATTGAAAGTATTTTTAAGTTGAGACTACATTCAAAAAATTAAAAATCAACAGAGTATAAAAGTGTGTGCAATGAAAAGTCTTCTTTCCACCCCTGTTATTGGCTCAGTTCCCACCACTTTTCTTAGCATATCTTTCCAGATTTTGTTGCATATCAACCAAATAATATAAAAATAGGTTTTCCTTTTTGTCTCCCTTTCACACAAACAGTAGGTTATTTTTCACACTCTAACATACACAGCTTACTTGGTTACTTATATCTTGGAGATCTTTTCATATGAGTTCACAGGCCTGGGTATATCATGATATGTATAAACATACTAGATTGTCCTCTATAGAATCTTGCCAACAGAAAATATTTTCAAACTTGTATTTTTACAGAACTGATTGGTGAAAAATTGTATCATTGTGTAATTTGAAATTATATTTAACTTACACAGAGTGATGATAAGCATTATTTTACATGTTTAAGAGTCCTTTGCATTTCCTATTTTCTGAACTACTCATTCTTCTCCTTTACTCATAATTCTATTGGATTGTTGTTCTTCTTTTTGTTAGTTTCTAGGAGCCCTTTATATGTTAATGAAATTAGCACTTTGTCAAGGATACAAATCCTATCCTGCTTCTAAACACCAACATCCTTTACTAGAGAAAGCATGATTTACTATAGAAAACTGGGGACAGGGAAAAAGAAAAAAATAAGCAGCATAATCTCACACAAGAGATCTCAGAGTTGAATTAAACATGAAACTTTTCTTTACCTATTTCTTTAAGGAGATGACAGTTGCAGGGGGAAAAAAGGAAGGGAATATTTAGTGAACACATGCTAACAAATGCTACTAATAGCACTTTATTCATGTAATCCCATTTATAGTGCTCACAACTGCTGTATTTGCACTTTATTTCCATTGTATAGCTAAGGAATTTGAAGTTCAGACAAGTTAAAAAAAACAAAAAACAAAAAATAAAAACCAGACCAAGATCACACAGCTAGTAAGAGGTAGAACTGAGTTTCCAACTTGGATCTGTCAGACCCTGGGGCTCCTTCCCTTTCTATAGTCCCTGTTGCTTTCTTGCCACCTGTGTTTTAAGAGTAGGCTGTTACATCCTTGAAGATCCATAACAATGGAATAGCAGCCAACATAATGAAGAGGATAACAATCTTAAGAAAAATGACAAAGACCTCGTTGTTGTTTTGAATACCACTAGAATTCATTCACTTTCAGTTCTGGAACATTCAGAGGTCTGGAACTGTCACATTGATCAGGAAGTAAGGCCCAGCTGGCTGTTGCTGGCTCCTGGCCATGTGTAGACAACCCCTGGTCATTTGTCAATGTTCCCAGGGGTGCCTGCTTCAAGTTAAAATCCTGGCAGTGTGCCTTCCTCCACTGTATAATTTTACTGGCCATAGCGAGGTTGACTAAATCCTCTTGATGCTTCTGCTAATTCTATGGGCCCTGCAGGCTAGAGCAGCCCAGAAACAGAACAGGGCACACTCAAAAGTGCAACCCAAAGGCTGGAGGCTCCTCTGGTTCCTTAACATGGGTAAGCATTTCACTGTCAAATTGTCAACATGCAAATACAGGCAGAGCTTTCTTCGGGGTTAGAATAGAATGTTAGAACTAGAATTGACACCAATGTTTTCCTCATTCAGTGTTTCACACCATGCCTGGGAGGCCCTGAGATGGTGGAATAGGTTTCCATAAGGCCTCTGGGGGAGATCAGGAAAAGCTGAACAGGTGAGAGTTTTGGTTTCACACCCCAAGTTCAACCAGATCAGTTCTACTTCTGCCTGTAACTGCCCTGTAATATTTATTTGGAGAAAGGGCTCCCAGCTGAAACAAGCGTGAGAACCACTTCATTTTACTGGTGTAGAAGCTGAGGGTCAGGAAGGGTTTGATGCAGCCAATTACTGGAGAAGTCAGTGGCCGAACTAGGCTTAGGGGCTGACTCCTCAGCCAGAGCTCTTTCCACTATCTGGGCTCCATTATCACACAGAGCCCTCCTGTTTGTTTGTGCTGGGTCCTCATTCTTAAGAATTTTCAGCCAGCTATTCCCCAGACCCTAAGCTGTAAATCAGCTCACCCTGAATTCTCTAAAGCCTCTCTGTGAAGCAAGTTTTTAGTAAAAATGTTCTAGGCTATTCCCTACTCTATGGCATTCACATCACATCCTGCCCCTTGTTGGTACCAGAAACAAAGGAAAGATGTGCACACCTATGTACACTTACCAAAATATCCTCCCAGACATTGAGTCCAGTGGAAATATTGGTGAAAGCTCTCCACTTAAAAAACATGATCTATACATAAAGTCGTGTGAAGCCCAATCTGCTGGTCCGCCATTATCAACTGCCATATACCCACCGGGGTGATGCAATAGCACAAAGACCCAGGACCGCAGGCCTGATCCGAAACAACATCCCTATAGCACAGTGACTCAGGGTTGTCAAACAAGCAAATAGCAACACTTGTTTTCCTGTTAAATTCTGAGATTTTGTTGAACATGGATTTTTTTCTCTCTTTTTTCTAATTATGGTCAGTTAGCCAACATATAGTACATCATTAGTTTTTGGTGTAGTGTTCAACAAATCATTAGTTGCATATAATACCCAGTGCTCATCACAACACATGCCCTCCTTAATGCCTATCACCCAGCTACCCCATCCCCCCATTCCCCTCCCTTCTGTAACCTTCAGTTTGTTCCCAGAGTCCAGAGTCTCTCATGGTTTGTCTCCTTCTCTGATTTCCCTCCCTTCCCCTATGTCCTTCGTGCTATTCTTTATGTTCCACATATGAATGAAACCATATGATAATTGTTTTTCTCTTCTTGACTTATTTCATTTTAGCTATAATCCCCTCCAGTTCTATCCATGTTGATGCAAAACCTGGGTATTCATCCTTTCTGATGGCTGAGTAATATTCCATTATATATATGGACCATATCTTCTTTGTCCATTCATCTGTTGAAGGGCATCTCGCTCCTTCTACTGTTGCAGACATTGCTGCTATGAACACTGAGATGCAGGTGCCCTTTCTTTTCACTAATCTGTTTTTTTTTCCATGAAATTTGATTGCATATTGTGATACAATTTGTATTTTTGATTAAAATACTTCTTGGTTATTTGATTCTTGATTCTTGAGTTTTTTTTGGCACTCCCTCAAACTGTATGCCTCACTCACCTGACCCTATCCCAGGGCTCCTGCTCACTTACACAGTCTCAACAGCATCTCCCATCCAGCACTTCCAGAGTCTTTCATTTAGAGAACCCAATTATATAAAAGCTCACATACCTAGACCATATTTTGTCTCTTGTGTCCTCCTGTAAAATCTGAAGGCCTACATTGTTATCTTTTTTAGTAGAAACTTCCAGAATAGTGTGTTGTGTGTGTGTGTGTGTGTGTGTGTGTGTGTTTGTGTGTTTAAATACTGAAGTATAGTTGACATAATATTATATTAGTTTCAGGTGTACAACATAGGGTTTCAACAGCTATAGACATTACCAAATGCTTGTCATTATCAATGTAGTCACCGTACATTGTAAAAATATTATGGACTATATTCCCTTGTGCTCTGCCTTCCATCTCTGTGATTTATTTACTTTATAACTGGAAGTGCCTCTTAATTCCCTTCACCTGTGCCACTCATCCCTTCATTGCCCATCCAGTCTGGCAAACACCACCTTATTCTCTACCCACATTCTTATTTTACTATTTATCTCAGCCTCTTCACCCACTCCCAATAAGGAATTCTCTCTCAAATCATAATTCTTTTTTAAAAAGATTTGTTTATTTTGGAGAAAGAGAGTGTGAGTGAGCAGGAGAAGAGGGAGAAAATCCAAGGAGACTCCCCACTGAGCATGGAGTCCACTGAGGAACTTGACCTCAAGACCCTGAGATCATGACTTGAGCTAAAACCAAGAGTCACTTAACTGCCTGAGCCACCCAGACACCGCTCAAATCACAGTTCTTTTTGTAAAGAGTTATATTCTCACACTATCTCCTCTTATGGGTGCTGAATCAGAACCAAGGCAAGACTTGTTTACCTTTAGGACTGAGTCAGATGTATACGCCCTAGAGAATTATATGAAGGAGTTTCCAATATGTTCACACATGATTTGAAGTTCCCAGTTTAATTTGTATCCCCAAACATCTTCAGGCATTAAGATGACTTGTTCAGACAAAAATAATGTGGAATTTGGGGCTGGCTTAGTATGGACTTCCCAGGCACCTTCATTCCCTTACAGCTATTGATTTCGAAAGGACCAATGTTGACTTGGAAATTGTATGCTAATTGAGTATGTGATCTGGATAAGCTGAGGGATTCGAAGCAAGAAGTTTGTGCAACTTCCCCTGCTTTGCAACACACCAACACAGGTGCAAAATTACCAGGTTGAAGAGAGTCAAGAATGTTGTTTTGCCCTTTTCTTTCTTCCAGCAACATCTTAGAAATGTAGTCAGCAATATGCTTAGCCATTTGTTTACTCATATTAGTCCCAAGTGCTGGTTGTGGTTGGCTGTGACTGGCACTTACCTCCCAAAGCCTTACCAGCCTTCTCTCAATCCCAGGGCAATCAGCTGCAGAAATCAGACTTAACACATTTAAGACCCACTCTTATCATTTAGAGAACTGAGCTTCTATGCATTTCCCAACTTCCACTCCTGTGACTCTGCCCATTTTTGTTTATGTGTCCCCAGTTTTGTTCACATCCTTAAATTGGGATGTCCCTTCTGAATTCTGTTTCTTTCCTTCTTGTTCTCATTAAGGCTAGAAGGAGTCAGGTCTCTAGGGAGCTGTTTTGGATGCTCACAGCTGGATTTTGCTACCCTTTTGTTTTGTGGTTATAATCTGAGACTGCTGTTGGATGGGTCTGAACATCTGCAGTAGAATTCATATCTGAACCAAATGAAGATAATTTGTAATTCCATTTTAATTTACTTATTGCCTTTTTAGTCCATACCTAGTACATTATGTTTTTAGTGTTTGCTGTAGAGATTACAAAATACATTTTTAATCTGTCAAAGCCAACTTCAAGATAATATCATACTACTTCATATGAAGTATAGAAATCCATATCACTTATGCTATAGTTCTAACATGTATTACATCTACATACATTAAAAGTTCTATATTACAATGTTATAATTTGGGTTTTTTTATACATAGATGATGTTCTTCTATTTTTTCATAATCCAATTATTTGTGGATTATATCCCAGACATTACAAAAAATATATTATGGAGAATCTGGAGTCTGTTATGTTCCTCTGAAGAGTACTGATACTTTTGTCAAGTTGATTCCTGTGCGTGCATGATTCAGAGATCAGTCAGAGACTTAGGCAGTTTAGAAACTAGAATTTGGGGCTTTCCTAGATTTCCTAGGCTATTCTAGTTTCTCGGGCTTTCCCTTTCTGATCCTTTCCTTTTAAGGATTTTCTCTTCCTCAAGCCAGTAAGATATCATCTACCACTTGCTCTATTCACCCCACAAGCCACAGACTTGGGTTTGTCCTCAGGCTGACAGCTATTAGAAAAAAAGGGCAGGAGGGTAATGTACCCAGGGCCCTTCACTTTGTCCATAAATCGACTTGTCTCCACTATCTGTGCACTTTTATTCACTCTCTAGTGCCTTCAGGTAATTGGATTTTTCCAATCTTTTGTCCAGAATTCACAGTTTTTATCTTTATGAGAGTTGGCTCAATAGAAACTACTTAACCAAACTAGAAACAGAACTCTCTCAAATGATATTAGGTTAATAATTCTAATGCAAAATTGGCATAGAGCAGATGGAGAGATAATTTGAAGTTTTATTAACAGCCTGCTGATATTTTCAGGTTCGTAAATATTTTTGAAGCAGCTTCTATGTTTTAGACATTGTGATCATTACTGAAAATATATAAATAAAGCCCACCAGCCCAGCCTTTGAAGCAGGTTACACTTTTATTCCAGTTAAGAAAGAAATACAATCTTTCTTTCCTCCTAGACTGTAAAATGTGAGCCATTTAATTGCATTCACTGGGAAAAGATGGGGTTAAATTCATAATCACAGCTGACAGAGATGGTAGAAAGAAACACAATTCTGTATCAGGTGTATCTTTATCTGTGCTATTTCACTTTCCCCCAACCAACCCCAAAGATGTCCCTGATGCTTTTTTCTCTACCCTTCTATTACAGATGAAAAAAAAAAAAAATGGTGCTCTGAAAGGTTCAGCATAACTTGTCTACAGTTGTGTCACTAGTAAACAGAGGGATTGCCTCTGCACTCTTGTTTCCACTCTCATTAACCAAACTGGGAGATGTCTGGTCTCTACCTCACCCTTCCTATCTGACTCTGAGCATATCAGGGGACTTCAGTCTCCTCTTTTAGAGATAGAACTTACCTGTACCCTTCGTACCCACCCTCACCCTTCCAAGATAAATTGGATGAATTAAGAACCTTTCAAATACATTGGGTCTACACTTCAAATGCCAATGACGATGAATCATCTCCAAGGTCCTTGGTTTTAGCCTAGGAACCTCTGAGTTTCAGTCTGTGAACATTACCGTGGTGGGTCTTTCTCTGAACTCTGTGGTGCTTCTTGTCTTCCAGGGGGCACTATCTTTCAGTCTTCTCTCTGCAAGGACTGCAGCACCATAGATGCAGCAGTGGTGTTTAATAATAATATAGAACAACAACAATGCCTTGTGTCTAAAGCATGCGCTTTATTTTCCAAGCTCTCTTGTAAATATTCTTTCATTTGATCTGCACAGCACTTTGGGGTAGCCTCCCTTATACTTTCTCCTTCTCCTAATGAAATACTAATTGCATTAAAAAAATTTTTTTTTAACAAGAACATCATTTCTATTTTAGGAAGGCAAGTTTTGCATGCCAAAGAATGCAAGCTCCCTATGAGAGTCTCAATCCCTCAAAGTCAAGTTTTATTTCCTGTTTTCTCTGTATCCCACTCACCTCACCCTGTATTTATAACATAATCTGTGAGAGCTTGACATATGCTTGTAATAATAAGCCTAGTGTTTATTAAGTTCTAATACAATATCTCATTTTATAAATCCTGTGTAAACGAATGTCAAAAAAAATCCAGGCTCTGATTCCAACCCTGCCACTCACTAGGGTCATGATTTTACCTAAATCAGTCAACGTCTCTGGAATTCTGATTCCTTACACATAAATTCTGAGTGACAGTCAAGGAGTGTGAGATGTGAGGTTACATTTCAGTAAAACCTAGTACAGTATCTGGGCCAGTGTGCTCTCCAAAATACCAACTCTCCAGTTTTTAGTGAGGAGAACGGCATTTTCATCCACTTCTAAAAATGTAGGCCCCGTCAAGTTGAGTTGTCTGAGGAACACGACAGTTGGCAGTGACAAAGATTTCCACTGGCTTTCTCTCCACTTTCCATCAGACTGTGGCTGCTCTAATCCTGACCCACATAATAGGTACTTAACAAGTAAATAATAATGATAATGATAATGATAATGATATTCACTGCCACATATGAAGACTTTGGTATCTGCCAGGCACTGTCAGTTTCTATATTCACATTATTCAAACAGTTAACAATGACTCAGCAAGATAGTTGTTACTGTGCCCGATTTACAGATGAAAACAAAAAAGGAGATTTTGAAAAGTTAGCCACTTCGCTCAAGGGTGCAGAGTCAGTGAATGGCAGATCTGGGATTTGAACCCACATTCCAAGATTCATGAGCTCTTTCCATTGATTCTTCTCCTTTTATACTGTCTTACCAAAGGGGAAAAAACAACATGGAAATGTGACAAATTATTGGGGAAAATTTAACAGTGCTGTCACTTGATGCCACGTGATCCAGGGACAAATAAATAAATAAATAAATAATAATTTAAAAAAATCCTTCATTTATTTTCTGTCTGATTGGTACAATTCTTAACTACTTGGTCAGACAATGCTGTTTTTGTCAACTCCTAAGGCATGGAGCAGAGGGAGAAGTTCACCCCAACAGTGATGGGCAAGGTGAGTCCAGGGTAACAAATCCACCAAATGAGTACCAAAGGCTCATGGGCTTCGGCCCTCATCCAGGAGGAACCCATAGGACTGCATCATTTGGGTATAAACATGGGTTTGTTCTCGAAAGAAACAGATGCCCCCAGCAAGCTGTTTCAGAGATGGAAGCTGGACCAATCTGTCTGCTTGTGAGGGTCGACTCCCGGATGATATATTTGGTCGTTCTTGGCTCTATGAGCAAACAGCCATCAGGGAGCGATTGCTGTGGCTTCCATAACTTGGCAACCAAAGCTCCTGGGGGTTCGCTGGGTGTTTTCCATCCTCACAGCGACTTTCAGCCCTCAGGAGAGAGAAGAGCAGAGAGGCAAAGAAGACAACCAGGTGTGGGCAAAGAAGAAAACATTTGGTCAGGCCAAAGTGGATGACAAATCATCATATAACCCTGAAAAGACACACCCAAGACAAACGAGATCTAGTCTCAACTTTCATAAGACTTGATCCCTGCACGGATTCAGATGTTTCGCTCAGAGCTGTAGACAGAAGCTGCTCCGGTGTAGAGACCTAGAGAGAGACATTTGAGTAGTCATGTGTACCTGCTTTCAAGCTCGTTCCCTGCTTGCCATGTGTGTGATGGAGGTGGAATACGGGCATTAGTGTGGAGCATAATAATGCTGAGTTCTGCCCGAAGAGCCCTGAGGGACCCATGAACCAACCGAGGGGCAAATCAGCCACAGCAGGAAAAGCAAGAGGACGCTTCTGAACCTATTACATTTACATACTGGGACAAAAATCCTTAGCTTGTCCGTGGCAACAGAATCCAGGTTGAGTAACCAAATCCCGGAGGACCTGGGTTCTAGTGGGAGCTCCTCCATTATTCTCCATCTTTGTGACATTGGGGCCTCGGTCTCCTAAAATCTAGCCTTTGGGCTCCTGTCACGGAAAACAGAGGCAGGCAACACAACATGATAAAAAGCGCACCACCTTTGGACACAAATGGCCTTGCGGAAAGTCCTTTAACCTCGCATAGTTGACTCGAGGCAAAAGTTATTTTTCAGCAATTATTTATGCAGCATTTACTAGGCTCTGGGAATAGGGCAAAGAACAAAACAGACCAAATTCCTGTTCTCGTGGATCTTATACCTTTAGAGATGCACCTTTAGAGATCATCAGAAAAGAAACAAGTATGTGGACATAGGATGCAATGCCAGACAGTCATAAGCTCTATGGAAAAAATAAATAAAGCAGGAGAGGGAAAGAGGGAGGGCTTGCCATGTTAACTAGAGCTGCCAGAGGCAAATGCTAACAGCCTCAGAAACTTATTGTGGAGGGGCACCTGGGTGGCTCAGTGGGTTAAGCCTTTGCCTTTGGCTCAGGTCATGATCTCAGGGTCCTGAAATCAAGCCCCACATCAGGCTCTCTGCTTAGTGGGGAGCCTGCTTCCCCCCATCACCTCTGCTTGCCTCTCTGCTGACTTGTGATCTCTGTCAAATAAGTAAATAAAATCTTCAAAAAAACCCACAAACTTATTGTGGAGAAGGAACAGAGACTGTATTTTAACAGATGACAACATAGCACTGAACGTTTGAATGGCTCACAGGACCACCATAAGGTCCGAGTGGGGTTTTCAGGCCATGTCCATGACTAAGAGATCAGGCTCAGCATGCCTACTGCTGTCATTTCTCCTTCCCTGAGTCCTTTCAATGCTGCCTCCTTAGGTTTGGGGGGTTTTGGCTCCGTTTGGTTTTTCCTCCATTCCTGCAGGGGGAGCTTGATCTCTGGGAGCAGGAAGTTAATGGATGTAAAAAGGTCTTGGAGCAATGGTATTTGCTACTGCTAATGATATGTCCATGGTTTGTCTCTGTTCTCCAGCATTCGGCCTCTCAGCACAGGGTTCCAGGTTTGGAGGCATGGGGCCTGTTTGTTTTGGAGAGATCTGTCCACCAGGTGGTAGAAGCTTCCCATTCAGGAAATGAGCCCTGAAGCGGTCAGGCCGGTGGACTCCATCTGGCTTGAGCACAAAAAAGGGCTCCACTGTGCAGCCACATCCTGGCCCAGAACACGCCTGCAGGTAACAGTACCCAGACCCTGCCCTAGCCTGACTCTTGGGCTCAAGGTTCTGACTTACATCTCTGCACGTTTATGGATTTTAGGGTTTTATAAGGAAGGCAGTCATCTGAGGGCTGACTCTTCCTCGTCAAAAACAAAACTCTCTGTTTTGCTCAAGTGCGACTCATTTATCCATTTCTCAGAGGTTTTCACCTCCATGTTAGGGCAAAGCTTGACTGGGGGCTCCAGAATGTTCGACAAACAGGTTACCCATCATTCTCTGTTGTCATAGATAGCATTATGGGGAATGATAAAACAAGAAAAACATTTTAAATGTCTCTTGCTGTCCGGTCAACAGGCACTTCCCAATGTAATTTGAATCTTGTCCCCTATGTTTCTCACCTAAAACACTGGGCTGAATGAACTTCACCCTAGAAGTCCATGTTCACTAGCCTCCAAAGTGGCCCCTAGCCAGCCTCTCTGTGCCCTTCTGTAGTCTCCCTCTTCATTGAATCCATGGGCAACAGAATCAAGCAGAAAGGACAGGATGTGATTTCAGGGGCGAGGTCAGAACAGACACTGCCGCTCCCACCTCGGCCTCTTAGATTACTCACTCCAGGGCACGGAAGCCGCCAGGCCATAAGAACACTCAAGTAAGTCTCCAGAGAGGTTGACAGGAACAACAGCCGGAGCATTTCACCTACAGGGAGGCATGGAAGTGAGCAGCCTTGAAAGTGGATCCTCTGGGGTGCCTGCATGGCTCAGTGGGTTAAGCGTCTGTCTCCAGCTCAGGTCATGATCCCAAGGTCCTGGGATCGAGCCCCACATCCGGCTCCCTGCTCAGCGGGAACCTGCTTCTCCCTCTCCCTTTGCCTCTCATGAATAAAAAACAAATAAAAACCTTAAGGAAGTGGATCCTCAACCCCAATCAAGCCTTCCAATGACTGCAGCCCTGGCCAACGCCTGAGGAAAACCTAATGAGAGACCCTGATCACCACTCAGAGGAGCCACTCCTGAGTTCCCAACCCACACTAACTGTGAAAGACAATAAATGATTATCGTTCTAAGCCACTAGATTTGGGGTAATTTGTTACATGACAAGAGATAACGAACACAAAACCTATTCTGAGTGACCAGGATTGCAGGGAAAAAACTACAGTCTGTTAAACCCACTGAAACTAGATTCCAATGACTGCTAGGCCATTTTGCTGAACACCACAGCAGCGATTTTCAGAGAACTGTTATTAGAAATTGACATTGGATTTGCAGTACTAGTAAAGGCTCAGTCTTTGTCTTGAGGACACTCGTGGGCATTCTCAGGGAGCAAACCTTCTAAACATCGTCGCTGAGCATGACCTTAGAGATACGCTGGGTTTCACGTTGTGTTTACATTCTGTCAAGGTATTGGATTTCCTACAGTTATGGGTTGAAGACTACCAGGGAGGGAGACATCAAGCACCCGGCACTTCTGGCTTGCTCTGCACACGGCCAGAATGGGTTCCTTCCTCTGGAGGAAGCCAGCAGGCAAGTGGACACAGGTGCTGGTGATTGCAAGTTGAACCAGTGAACTCAGAAATGGCACGGGCTGGGGGGACATAAGTGAGGACATCAATTGTCTGCTTTAGTTGCCACATCAAGGTCTCAACCACAGGCAAAAGGCACGGATCTGAGACTGAGGAGCACAATCAGAGCCCAGCTATCCAAATGGGTCTTCGGAGTCAGGACCAGATTAGTAGCAAAGGCATCCTAGACCCAATGGTAAGTCTGACCTTCCTGAATCACTCTTGCTGGGAAGAAAAAGCAGGAGGCTTAGAGACTGGGAATCCCTCTCAAGCCCCTCCGCCCAAACCACAGGCACAAAATTTGTCAGCCTCACCCCACTGGGATTGTGCTATCACTCATTTCCTTGCTCTATGCTCTCACCTCTTCCTACTATGGGCCATCCTATTTAAGGGACAAATTGGTCATTTAGAAATAAATTCAACCAAGGGTTTTAAAAGAACCAAGGGATAGCACTCCTTTGCTTAAGGAAATCAGTGAGTTAAAGTAGGGCCTGGCACTCAGTAGGTGGTCACACATGGTAAGTTGGTTTCTCTCCAGCCCCTGCCACCACTGCCTTGGGACTGCCAGGCAGGAACGGAGTCATAGAACTAATCTATATCTGCTCTCCAGACCTTCTTTTTTTTCTTTTCTTTCTCTTTCTTTCTTCCTTCCTTCCTTTCTCTCTTCCTTCCCTTCCCTCTCTCCCTCCCTCCTTCCTTCCTTCCTTTCTCTCTCTCTTTCTTTCTTAAGATTTTTATTTATTTATTTATTTGATAGAGAGATTGAGCAAGCACAAACAGAGGGAGCTGGAGAAGGAGAAGCAGGCTCCTTGCTGAGCAAGGAACCCAATGCAGGGCTCAATCCCAGGACCCTGAAATCATTACCTGAGTGGAAGGCAGATACTTAACGGACTGAGCCACCCAGGCGCCCCCTACCTTCTTGTCTCTTAACAAAGAAAACATCCGACACTCGCACTGAGTCTTCCATGTGTAGTGGTACTGCTTTTTCACTGGGAATCTGCCATGGAGGAGGGTTATTCCTGAGGCCTCATTAGCTGGAGACAGGCAAATAGGATAGAGCGCATGGGAAGATCCAGCATGGGAAACAAAACAGCACCTGGGGCTCAGATTTGAGGAACTAGCCCAGTGGTTCCACAGTATTTCACACTCAGGTCACACTAGAAAAAAACATTCATTCCTATGAAGTCCCCCAAACTTAGTTCTTCTAAGGTACTTCAAGGCAGGGATTTACAGAAGGAGCAGAGGCAGGAAACTCTTGGTCCCTTTTCTCTCTTGCATTTGCTTCTCTGACTTCAACCTCCAGAGGGCACTGACCTTCAAAAGACTAAACTCAAAACACCAAGGCTGGGCACACGGAATGCCAACTCTTGGCCATACCGGGTGGGGGGATCCTCAGCAGCTGTTAATTCTCTGTGGATAATTAATACTGGTGAAATTGAACCCCAGCTTCATTAGCACTTATAAATAGGCTCTCTTCCCCCTGATAATATGAGGAAGTCCCAAAGCCATGGTTTTTGCCACTCTTCAGGTCTTTGTTTTAGCGAGGTTCCTTCACCTCCCCACTATTAGTTCTGTGCCTCTAGTAGGCTTTCTCTGGAAATAGTCAACATTCCTTGGTCACACGTCCTATCTGGGTGACATCAGAAATTGGAAGAAACCTGGTGGTTTCTTCCAGAAAATCCAGAGATTTTTCAGAGCCACCAAGAGACAGCTGATGCTGTCATGATGGTCGTGATGCTTCACGACCATGTATTAGCAAACAAAGATGGAGGTTTTGGAGTTTAACAGACCTGGCTTCAGATCCTACCTCTGCCTCTTGCTAGCTATCTGACTTTGGATAAGTTATATAAACCACATCTCAGTCTTTCTTGTAAGTAGAAATGAGAACAAATCTCATAATAGTTTGGTATGGAATAAAAGTACTTGGACATATAAAACATCAGCACTGTACCTAGCACAAAATAAGGGCTTTGTAAGTCTTGGTTCTTTCTTCGCCATCCTTCTATCTACCTTTAGTAAGACTGCACGGGATGGATGGATTCCTGCAAGTTTTCCTACAGAAGCTTCAGTCACTTACTTGAACCCAATCATTGCCCCCTTAAGAAGAAACTTCTTCTCATTAGTCTGGTATTCCCCTAAACAACAAGGAAGGGTGAAGGCCATGTGAAAGTCAGAAAGCCAGCTAAACTAGAGCCCTGGGGCTGTTTTCATTTTTGTACCCTGACTCTTGTGGAGTTGGGGAAGCTGGCAGAGTCCCCAGGACACACAAACCTTTGGGGAATAAGATCGGAAATTTACTTAGCAGAAAATTCTCCTATAACATGAGGCACACTGCTCCCCTCTCCCCACCTCAAGCGCCTTATATATTTCAAAGATGATACCAAAGTCAAGTTCCATGTTGAGTAGAGAAAGTACAGGAATGAATCTTGAGTAAATGTACCTCCCTCGTGTCCTGGATATTACCCAACAAGTCACTGGGCTTCTGCCATGGGACAAGAGACGGTTGGGTCTTTGTCTCAATGATCTTCGTCTACCAACGGAGACAAGCAATAAACACACAATGACAGTATCATGTAATAAGCTCTGCATTTCGAGCCAAGTACCACATGTCTAGGACTGACATTGCAGGAGATGGGGATCTGGGCTGTATTAAGGATGACCTGCACCCTTCATCACTTGCCATCCCAACTTTGGCCACCAAGATAACTTGTCTGGGCTGAACCTTCTTTGAGTTCTCTGTCCCTATCCTATCATGTGACATCTGTCTCAAATAAGGACCAGAAACTAGACTTAGAATACTGTAGGGATCGACCTAACCAGGGCCTAAATAGAGGGAAAATGTGAAGAAAATTAGACTTTAAAAATTTTTTAATGTTTTTAGAATTTATTATGAGGCTCTCAATGACAAAACTGAAGCCATCTTAAAAAAAGCAAACAAACAGAACACTGGCCTTTACCAACCATCCTGGTTTTTCTGGGACTGTCCCAGTTTTCACACTGAAAATTCCATGTCCTAGGAAACCCCTCGGTCAGGACACATGGAAACAGTTGGTCAGCCTAATTGTGTTCCAAACACAGAAGTACCCGCAGAGCAGAGAGAAAATGTATCAGCCTGGTGCTTAAGCCTTGAGCCACGAATGCATAAAGTAATAAACGGTTAATCCACAGACCCAAATTGCTTCCTGAGCATGAACGTGGAGATATGTAATATTTAACAAACACAAAAACTGGTACGAACTGAATGAATATGAGACCATATTAAAAAATGCAGGAAATTGTGGCTTCTTATTCTTGAAAAAGGCCTAGAACATAGCCTTCCAAGTCACTGAGAGAGACTGGGTTTACGTTTTCCTGGAGAGGCTTAATAAATTAACATACAAGTTAACAGCATTGTCATGGATAGAAGACAAATCTGACCTTGAATCATGGCTTTATGCTTATACACTGGGTGACCCAAGGTAAATTTTTAAACTTCTCTATGCACTAATTTTCTTTTCTGTAAAATAATCCTATTTCAATGTCCCATTTTATAAATTAAAATAAAAAGATCGTAATACATGAAAAATAATGATTACTCAATAAATATTAACTGCTCTCAAAAAAAAAAACAAAACAAGAGGAAGAGCAAAGACCTACCATTTTATTGTCTCTGGGGTACCACGTAAAGTTAGTAATGGGTTAAAATTAGATCGTTCATGAAAACAATTTTGTCATGAAGTATGGGGAATATATGGCTGTAGATTAATTTGGGTATTCTATTTTCATATATTCCTATAGCTGAAAAAAGCCTTGAGCTGAATACCTTCATTTGCCCATCCAGGTCCACTGTCCGCCTTTTTTTCCATCCTTCTTTGCGCTCTGGAGGCTGGCCTCTGTGGCCGACCTCAGTGGACTTCTGGCCCTTGGACTTGGCTCAAACCAGCTGAATGCTTTTAGCAACTGAAGGTCACAGCTCCTGTCCAGAGACCATCTCCACCCAGCCCTCGCTGCCTCCAGGTTTTTGCCTCCCTGTTCCTCCCACTTCTTCCCGGTTGGAGATTTTAATGGTTGCCCCCTTGACCAGCCTCAGGGCTCCACGCCATCATTTGGGGTTTCCCAATAGCCTGACCACACATTTGTACACTATTTATCCAGCTGGATGTGTTTTTTGTTTCCTGCTAGAATGCTGACAGATACAAACATTAGGAGAACAACCAGCTTAGTGATTTCCAAACACAAATTTGGGCACCATTCTGGACTGGCGATATCAGAGTCACTTAGGGAGCTTTTGAGAACATGGGTTCCTGGACCTTGCACCTGGATTATTAATTCAGAGGAGGCTGGGATAAGAACTCACACTGTATTTCTAGCAGCTCCCCTCCCAATCCTGCTTCATAGCCAGATCTGGGAAGAGTTCGCCCCTACAGCCCTCGGTGTAGCTGGACCCTTTCTCTTCATCAGTATTTTTTGTTTTTGCTTCACATTTCACTCCCTTTGATTTCATTTTGGTTCAAAACACACAAACAAAAACATACAACACCTAGAGAAATTATGTGTATCCACCAGAAAGGTGATCTCCGTTAGGGTGGGCATTTTGGCCAATTTCTTTCAGGTCTAGAACCTGCCTGACACATAGTTGGCACTCAATAAATATTTGTTACATGACTGTTAAATAAATAATTAATTGAGAATATTTGCAGAACTCTGCAGGGCTTAGATTAGTTCAAGTTGATGACCTCAAGGGGGGGACATGACCTAAGCTCCATATTTGATAAAGAGCCAAACAAAAAGCAATCTTGATAAAGAAAGACGGACTTGTCATCAAAACTGAGTGCATGGCTACATATAGATATAGTTTCAAACTAGCGGCTTTTCTGGAATTTTCCCCCTCTGTCCTTGGAAGCCTGATACATATTCCACTAGACTAGGTGGCTTATGTTAAAAGCCAGGAAGCTACTGTCTATGTGGGGAGAGACTATTGAGGTGAACCCCAATTTTACTTTCTCCTACTCTACACTAATTGACACGTTCAGAGGACTTGTGGTGCCTTTTATAACCTGGAGGTTGCTGTCATTTTCAAATTGAATGTTCAAAATAAATGAGCAGAATAAAAAACCCAGAGCCAGGTACATCCTTCCCGTCCCTTACCTCGTTCGACCCAGTCCTCTACCTATTTCTAATCACCCGAGGAGACTTGCCCCGCCTCTTTTTTTCTGCCATTTTCTCTATCTTTTTTGCATCGCTAACAGAAAAATCTCTTGGCTGACATTTTTCTGACAAGACGTGTCAGCAAAATTGCTAGCTACTTGACCTCTTTTCATGCCAAGACTAAATTTGCTTGAATAAACTTGGTTGGAAAGTATTCTGGAGTAAGAAACACACTTCTCCGAGTCTTGAAATGGATTATACTGCTTATATCCTCTGTGAGCAGCATCTTTTCGAAATGACGCACCGTCATTAGGATGAAAATCAATTATTGATTCCAAGATATTTAAAACCCATTGACAACCTAGGAGCCGAGAAGATGTACAGGGCTACTTGATCTCTTTATAACTGGCCCCAGCCTGATGCATTTGGCTGGTCTCTTGTTTGCTCTCCACAGCTCTTCTCTCACCTTCGTTGCTGGATATGGCTTGCTGTCGTCAGGACTGCTGCTCCTAAGTTGAAGCCGCCAAAAAAGAACTCTCTGGGAGGGTGAGGGGTCACTTGGGGCTTTTAGACAAATGTGTATTTCTGCTCTCAGTTATGCGGGAACTGATCGGAGAGGAATCTTCACAATTTGAGAGACGTGAAATGAGAAAGTTCTAGGAATTAGCAATAAACCGACAATTCATCAGACGTCTAAAAATATTTTTGAAGATTTGAAGCAAAGATTAAGAAATTGGTGCTATTTAACTTAGAAAATAAGTCTGATGAATGATTAGATCTTGCTTCTCAAACAGTTGTTACTTTTTGGAACATATGCAACTCTAATTAAAGAAAAGGAGGCAGAATGGAGAAAGAAAGAAAATGAGTAGGAAAGATGCTTGAAATGTCCTTCCAAAGGGAGTTCCAGAATCAGCCTGGCTTGGAGTCCCTCCACTGAGCACAGCTTCTTAAATCTACATGGACCCAGCCTGAAGAACAAAGTGTGTGGGGCAGGAGGAGAGGGAAATGGGCACTATGGTTTCTCCAATTTCTTTCTAACCTCAAATTTAGAAACATCATTTCCCCATGGTCCTCCTAGGACTTTATACCCATATAAGATATATTGTCTATGGGTTCAAAACTGTGCCTAATCTCTTTGATACCTTGGTTTTTGTTGCAGTATTACAGAAAATAAAATAAAATAAAATAAAATCCCTCCCTTCCACTAAAGAAAGAAAAAAAAAAACAAATAGGAGAAGCAGAATTTAGGATTTTTAAAATATAGTATTATTTCTGGTCTTTGGAAGTACATGTGTTCCAAAACATCCTAACTCAGCCCAGCACCAGTCTCTAGCAACATTTGAGACAGTCCTCTCATTATAAAATGGGGAAATCTGAAGTATTTGGTAGGAGACCATGTGGAAAAACAGAGGTTAATGCTTACCCAGTATCTTCCTTAAGACACCAAATGCGTATGTTTACATATGAAGAAGCAACAGTGTTTTCCTTCCCCCTAGGAAACATGGGTCTCTTATTCTCTGATTTCATGTTCATATCTCAAGAACCAAAATTTAAGCAGTTGATCATGGAATGACTGTCCCTTGGTCACCTGGAACTGGTCAAGTAAGGTATTAGCTGTTCAAGAAAAAAAGTCCTCCTGTAACCACCAGGAGGCCTGGCTTGCCCTGTAAGGCCCTCCCTGAACTTAGTCACCACTCCACCCAGTTCTAGAGGAAGAGTCATCAAACAAATGATTCAAAACATTTTCATTCAAAAATAATAATAAAACTGACAATGCCTTCCTTTCATACCACGGCAGGAAAACTTCCACGACCAAGGAAAGAGCCTGCTTGTTACCTGTGTGAATTGGCAAATGGGGCCCACTGCCATGGAAGAGGTTTGTCTCTGTGCCCCCGTGGCTGAAAAAGGACAAATATATTCTTAGAATAACTGTTTGGTTTAATTGCCCAGCAGTAAACCTAGCCAAAACTTGATTGCATTTAGCAATTTTTGTTGATTATAGTTCTCTGGGTAAACATCAGGGGACAGAGGACAATAGGGAAGGAAACCACCTGTGGGGCCAAAGAAGGCAAAACAGCATAAAGAGAATCCATGCACCTGTCTATTCTCACAAATCCATCCGTTTCAGACTGACCTGTCCATTTCAGGTAGATCCTGGGTCTGAGCTCCAGTGAGGACATACAAAGTATGGAACTTTGGAGTTTCAAGGAGCCTTGAGATCTTCTAGTCTACCTCTCTCATTCTGGAGATGAAGAAACAGACCCTGAGTCTGCAAAGTGGTTTGCTGAGTGTCTTAGAACCTGAACACCCATGGGGGGCCTGGGGAGCACAGCCAGTTAAGCATCCGACTCTTGGTTTCAGCTCAAGTCATAATCTCAGGGTCACGATCACGGGGTTGTGATCAACTGATCTCAGGATCAGCCCCGCATCAGGCTCTGTGCTCAGCCCGGAGTCTGCTCAAGACTCTCTCTCTCTGCCCCTCCTTCCCCCTCTCAAGTTAAGAAAAAAAAAATCTTTAAAAAAAAGAAAGAAAGAAACTGAGTGCTCAGGTCTCCTAACTGTTAATCCAGTACCGTTTTCACGTATCTTCCAAGGAGTTTTCCTGGCCTAGTGGCCCAAACTGCAGAGCACAGGCTTTAGGCTGGATCTGCTTGTGGAAAGGAGGGGAGCATTGGAAAGCCAACTTTTAGAGGGACCCCCTAAGGAAGGAAGGCTCAGAGTCATTCTGTACCCATGGAAATCTCCAGTACCTCTGGAGGCCGTATTTTTCTCCTCTGAGAGGCCCAGCAGAATGTTGAAATATCTGTTAGGGGAAACTACATGGCTATGCATTTGATGGCTGTTCAAATTTCCAGTCCTCCCAGGACAACCCACCTGCCAGCCCTGAGATGCTGGTTTCCAACACTTTCCACAGGCCGTGGCAGCCTTTGAGAGAGCCAGTGCCTTAATGGTCACAGCCATCCTAGCTGGCCCTAGAGAAGAAGCCAAGACACCATTTAACTTTGTCCTCCAGACCTAGCTCCTGTGCTCTGGGCGGGGGTGTGGGGGGAAGGACAGGAGAGGATTAGCACACAAGGAGGGAGATGGAGGAGCTCCCTGCTGCCCCTTTTTGTTGATGTTGCTATTGCCTTTGGGCCAGGAACAGCTCAGAGTTTCAACTCCGCTCCATGGCAGGCCTTCTCTCCAGATCACTGGCCCCAGCTTATCTCCAGCTGCAGTTCTGGGTCTCGGCGGGTCCGCTGAAGGTCTCTGTTGGAGGTCCTCTACCCCTCACTCCCACCAAACCTACCCTGAACTCCCTCTCACCCATGAAAGATGGACATCTCTGTTTCTGCTAAACACACTACCAGCCTCCCAGTTACACTGAGTTTCTTTTGATCCAATTGCCCTTTCCCATTCCCAGCTGGCATACCAGTTGGCCCCCAAGTCTTAGCAAGGCTCCCTGTGTCTGTGGAAAGGCTTTCTTGTATTGCCCCAACTTAGGGCTGCAGCACTAGAAGGACAAGTCACCACCTCTTCATGCTCTGTGCTGCATGTTCATTGCACATGAAAAAATAAATCTCTGTTTGTTGAAGCCACCCAATCCGCGGTGTTTTGTTACAGCAACCCTAGTGAATTCATACCCTGCCTGTCCCAACTGACACAGCTCTAGGGTATACAGTGGCAATGTGGGCCTCCTGGCCTTGGCCCTGGCTGAGTTTTTTGCACCTAACCCCTTTCGTCTGATTTGGTCAACTCCTAGTCCTCCCAGATTTAGCTTAAGTCTTCCTTCTTCTGTGACTGTTTCATGAGGCTTCTCATCCCAAGCCCAAACCGATGTCCTCCACCTTGGTCCTGACCAAGCAGGACTCACACGTGCCTCTCCCAGCCCACAGCACACGGAGCCGCAACCACCTGCTAGCTCTCCATTTGCTTTTAGACTGTTGTTCTCAATCTTTGCTGCATACTGCAGTCACTTCGAATGATTTTTAAAAATACTGGTCTGTCAGAGGTCCCTGGGTGGCTTAGTTGTTATGCGTCTGCCTTCAGCTCAGGTCATGATCCCAGGGTCCTAGGATCAAGCCCCACATAGGACTCCCTGCTCAGCAGGGAGTCTCCTTCTCCCTCTCCCCCTCCCCTTCCTTGTGTGCTCCTCTCTTTCTTTCTCTGTCAAATAAACTCCTTAAAAAAAAAATACTGGTCAGTCAGAAAGATAAAACCCTATGATTTCACCTACATGTGGAATTTAAGAAACAAAATAAATAAGCAAAGGGAAATGAGAGAGAGAGAGAAACCAAGAAACAGACTTTTAAACTACAGAAAATAAACTGATGGTTATCAGAGGGAAGGTGGATGGGGGGATGGAAGAAATGGGGGAAACAGATGATGGGGATGAAGGAGAGCACTTGTGATGAGCACTGGGTGTTGTATGGAAGTGTTGAATCACTATATTGTCCACTGAAACAAATATCACACTGTCTGTTAACTATATTCGAATTAAAAATAAAAACTTACTAAAAGAATACAGACACTCAAACTCTACCCCAGAGAATCTGATCAAGGTGTCTGGGGTACAGCTCTGATATCAGTGTTTTTCAAAAGGCCCCAGGTGGTTCTAATGTGTTGCTGGGGTGCTACCCGCTGTGGTGGGCTGTGCTCCTGGCAGGTAGGGTGTCAGCCTTCTTTGATTTGCAGTCACCCTGAAGAGCAGCTTGTCTCGAGTGAGCACTTCTAAATGTTCCTTGAACTGGATGAAGGACCCCAGACCCTCTTTCTGTCCTCTCCTTTACTCCTCATTTCTCTGCATTTAACATCTTCACCCTTCCTCAAAAGTAACACCTGCAAACCAAAAACACAATCCCATACATGAAACAAGCTCTCTATAAAAGGTCAGTTTGAGATTTAGAGAATCAGACCCTCTGAAATCAGCACAGGCGGTGGGGTGAGGGGCACACATACATATGATGATAGTATTTTAAAATAAGGTAAAGCAAAAGTGCAGAAACAGCTCGCGTTCAATATCCATTTCCCCACCTTCTAATATTTAAAGCAACCTCTTTTCTCCTTCTGAACACAGAACGTGGGAAACTGCCTCATCACCCCACCACTTGCACTCCCACTCCCTGTCCTTTCCCTGGAGGGATTTGGGGAAGGAAATGCAATGCTATATTTATGCTTTTCTAATGCCCTTAACCAATCATCCCTCAGTGACAGTGGACTATGGGAAGATTTTGGAGCCCCTGTTTCCCAGCTAACACCCCCCAGTTAGCTCTCAAATACTCCCTGTCCTCATGAGTCTTTCTCCCCTCCTTCTCCCTCTAAAACTCTAAGAGGAAAATGACTGATAAAGAGCTATTTGATTTCACTTCTTCTGGAGATGAATCTTAGATGTATTCCTTATACAAAGTTTAGAAAATAAGAAAAAAAAACAATAAAAAATAAAAATGATTGGCAATCCTACTAAGAAGAGCTAAAAACTGTTCAGACTTTGGTATGTTTTGTCATATATTATATATCTATGTAAGGGGAATGTTTCCATAAATAGATATACAATGTATTGTGAGTAGGTGAGAGAAAGAGGAGGGAGGTGGAGAGAGCGAGGACGGGGAAAGAAGGAAGAAGGCTGGGGGGGAGAGAGAAAGGAGGGAGTAAGGGAGGGAAGAGAGAAGGAAAGTGGGAGAAGGAGAAAGGGAGAGAATACGTATTGACTGTCTTATGGTGAGGAGATCAGTGTTCACACTGTATTAACTTGTTTCTTTATATATTCAGAATACTGATACTCAGTCCTACAATGCATGAGGCTGAGGATGTTCCTGAAGATTCCAAAGAGGAGAAGGAAGAGAGTCCTTCTTCATCTTGCTCGCCCACAGGTCTCACCATCTTTATCCGACTCAGTGGGGATTAAAGTGTCTCCACTCTTCAGCCTCCCTCTCAACACTCTGCCCAACTTCACATCCCTTGGCACCAGCCCCTCCACACCCAGATCTTGATCCTAGAGTCTCCATGTTTCCTTCCTGAGGGAGAGCAGTTTAGCAATATAGCTTAACTTTCATTCATTCAGAGGGGCTAGGCAGGCTTACCTCAGAATCTGAGACTGTGGTCCTTGTCAGGACAGAGTCTGTGGGAGGAGGAAACAGGTTCTGTTCAGTCAGAGCAGGAATCAACTTCCCCCAAAAGCACCTCACCCTACAAACCCACAACCATAGAAACACCCCTTATCGGCTTTCTGTAACCATCAAAAGGGGTTGAATGATCCTAGCGCTAACTGAAGAACCTTTCAAAAGAGACAGCAAAAGGAAGTTTTGCAAATCACAAAGCTTTCCATGAGGGATTTGTTCTTGGAAAATAATGTAGTATGGTCATGACAGGCTTTGTCTCTGGAGCCCAGATAGGTGTGGGATTGAGTTCTAGCTGAGTGACCAGGGACAAGTTACTCTACCTTTTGAAACCTCAGCTTATCATCTGAAAAATAAGAATAATAGTAGCCTCCTCAGAACATTATGACAAGAAGTAGATTAGATAATGTGTGAAAAATATTCAGCACAACGTTCAATGCATGAGCAGCCCTCAAGAAATGCTAGCTGTTATGAGGTCTGGCTGATTCATGCACTGGGCATGTTGTTATTGTAATTTCCTAAAAAGTTTTTTTAAGCGTCATTATTAGTGGCCCTGGAAATTTTTAGGCATTTAATAAATGGTAGCAACAAAGATCTAGTTTGGGGATTACTTTGGCTCATGGAGCACATTTGAAACTTGTTTGGTTAAATCTATGTGAAGAAATACATTTTATAGAGAAACCCATGACATACACTTGTGCATGTATTTGTATGTTTATAACTGGGGGGGGGGAGTCCATAAAGTAATACTCAACCTTCTGAACTGACACTTTGATATTTTCTGCTGCATTTTTAAAATGGTGGACGTAATCAACTTAATTAAATTTTGCAACCCACTAAAAAGTTGAGACCTACAGTTTGAAATCCATGCATCATGGGACCATGAAATGGAATATCCTGAGGAATAGATGTCTCTTATCTCCAACACAATCATTCTTTACAATTTTGAGACCTATAACATCTTCCCTTATTATTTGTTCTATGTTTCTATTTTTTGCATCCTTAATATACCTTCAGAAGTCAAAACAAAGTTGTATGCTTTCTTAGAATCATGCACAACTTTCTATCATAGTGGTAGAAACAAAGGACCTCTCAAAAATTGTTTTTTTAGGTGTAATTGAAATTCTATTTGCAGAAAATTTGAGAAACTGACTCTTCTATCTTTCATAGGAAATTTCTTAACACAAATCGTAGAAGATAATCAGATGCCAAAATTGTCTATCTAAAAAGATCTACACCAGGATGTAAAAGAAGAGACATTGAGGAAAATATGTAAGAAAACAACAGCCAGTCCTCCTAGTTCCTATCCCTCCACTGCCCCACACCATACTGTTAATGACAATTGCTAAAGGACTAGATACTAAAGACTTATCATCAAGTAGGTTAAGATGTTCTGTCCTCTTCTCCTTCTAACTGTACTCTTTCAAACTTTCTAAATTATGATTCTATCTGTCACTGATGGAAGCATGATCGGTATCCACTGGTTTTGCCTAGGTGACTTGATCAGAACTGTGAGACCGAGAAGATCCTAGGCAGAGACTCCAAGACTGCTGTACCCTCCAGCTCTGGACTCTGCCTGCATTCCAGAACGACACTTGTGTTTTCAGCACCTTCAACTGCCCACAGTCCTGAGCCAGATGAGACCAGCTTGCAGAATTCCAAATTCCAAGACCTCATTTTCTTTCTATTTCACACACATGTTCCAACCTTAGTCCTATAACCTATTGACCTTCACCCCCACTGGAATTTCTAAACAAGCTATACATGCTCAGCCAGGTTAGAGAAACTACTTGAGTTTCAAGTCAAGTTTCAAGTTTTGACATTTCTACTTGAGTATGCTTCAAACCTTATGTCTTTGGTAAATACTCCAAAAAAAGTCTCAAAATATTAGTAGTATGGTGTTGACTCCCTCCCTCTCTTTCTTTTTTCTTTTTTCTTTTCTTTTCTTTCCTTTCTTTTCTTTTCTTTTCTTTTCTTTTCTTCTCTTTCTTTCTTTCTCTTTCTCTCTTTTCTTTTCTTTCTTTCTTCCTTGTAATTTGGTAAATTTCTTCCCTTTTCTTCAACAGATTATGAGGTGAAGGATATAAAAGAGTTACTTAAGAAAAAATTATACTCTTCTCCCTCTTAAAATGTTCAGGAGCTTGTGTAGGAGAATTCATCATAGTTGGAGTGTTCATAGCTCAGTATCAAAGGCAAGGTCAGGAGAACAGGACAATTTTACGTAGAGTAATTATTAAAGGGAAGATGATCTGAACCCAGGTCATCTTCCCTTTGTTATATTGTGGCTGTGTGGCTCTAGAAAGATCTCTTGCCCTGCCTAAGTCTCAGTTTTTGTTATCAGGAAAATGAGACGAATAATAGATATAACACTCACTGGATGTGGGCAAGTACACAATAAGTAGTAGTGTTGTTGTTGTTGCTATAAAAGTTCTCCTCCACCAGAGCCCTTACAGAAAAAAAAATTTGAAGGTGATAGAAATGCTTTTTATCTTGATTGTGGTGATGGTTTCATAGATGTGTGTTTATGTTGAAATCCATAAAACTGGATACATCAAATATACACAGTTGGTAAAATGTCAATTATATTTCAATAAAGCTGCTAAAAAAAGTTGGACTGGCATCCATAGAAATATGAAGGAGGCACCAATAATATCTGTCTCTATTAGAAATTAAATAACACTAAAAAAAGAAATTAAATAACACTATTAATAAATGTTTAAAAAGAATTTCTAATTAAACAGTAGAAATGGCAAAAAACAAAAACAAAACCCAAAAAGCCAAACAAGGAAGCAAAAAAATCTCATAAAAGCCAGAGCCTATAATCTTGGATAGAAAGAAGACTCCAGCAGCATAACAGAGGCAAAACTTCATTTCTAGTCCCACTAAGAATTTCCCACCAGTGAGCAACTAGTCCTGTGTCCAGAAGCTATGGGAAAGACCTCCAAGACGATGTGACCAACTGAATATTCCCTAAAGGATCTTCTAAACCTTCAGATGTGACTAGCCTCTGCTCCAAAAAGACTCCCCAGAGCCAAGGGGTCCTTGGAGTTCACCGGCTCTTCCGGACAATCCCTGAAAAGCACACTGTCCACACTGGAGTGAGGTTGAGTGAAAGAGCTTTCCTGAAGATTCCCCACATTGGTTTGGGAGAGATTCCCACAACACGGTTATCAGAAGCAGATAATCTGAGGCAGGATGAGGAGGACAGGCTACAGCTTGTGTTTCATAACATTACCCAGATTTCCCTAGACTCCACAACTTTGACCTTACGTCCTAGAAACACAAGCTGAGAGAACAGGGGGTCACATGTGTCCCCAGCTCCCAGAGTTTCCTGCCAGGCTTCCTACGGGCTGGGAACTCTATGCAGGCCTGTAAAGAGGTCTGACGGCTGGCTCCAAGTTCACCGGGTCTCTTGAGAAGACTTCTTGGCTAGGATGTTCAAGATAGACCATCTGTAATGGGGAGGGGAGAGACCTTGAGGCCAGATGTCCCTGAGGCCAGATCCCTACTGTTTTAAATGCACTGTAGCTCATCCTTTAAAGAGAGGAATGAAGTAAATGTTGACCTCCGGATACTCTCTCAACCCACAGGATTCGTCTAGGAAAATTTTTCACAATATAGATGTTAGAAACTGATTGTTTAAACCTTGATCTGAAGAAATGACCTGCAGACACATGTCATAACATTCCTCTGCGTTTCTTAACCTCCAACATTTGAGCCCTGAGCCCTGAAGACCCAGGAGGCTGAGAATAGCAAAACAAGATGTTCTGCCCCATGCTGAATTCCCATCTACAGGAATTTCCTGTCAGATCTGTAGTTTTTCTTCATGTCATGGCTTCACAAGACACACAGTCACATCTCTCAGGCTAGGAAGGACTCTAGGGATGATTTGATGCCTCTTAGGACCTACACTCAAACTGTGAGACACCCTCATGGCTTTATGATTTTGACTTCCCTTAAACATCTTCCAGACCCTTTGCAGAATGAAGATTTCATATATAACAGGGTTGGATATTCTGATGCAGAATCAGAAAGAAGGAGTTGCTTCCCACTTTTTCCCCAGCCCCACTCCCATGTGCAGAAGCTCTGACTGGCACTTAAGAGGTGACTCTGATAATACACACACCATTGCCATGGGTTTCCGGTCAATGTCCCTGGGTTGGACCAGGCCACTGTGTGATGGACAAAATCTGGTTGCATCTCAGAACTTGGAGCTTCATGAAATCTCAGAGATGAAGGAGAAAATGAGTTAAAGGTGACTGTGGTTTGGAGCCCGGATGACTGAGGCATGGTCTCTGATAGAAGAAGCAAGTCAAGAAGCCCAAGAATGTTGAGGGTATGGAGATGACAAGAAAGCAGATTTGTGGGTTTCTCTGGCATGGAGTCATTTTGGAGGGCATTTTGACCTTCATTCTGAATCCAGAAAGGATGAACCTCATTAGTCAAATAAAACTATTTCTGAAAGCTTGAGGTGGGAGGGATTGCTCTGCCATGGAAGCGACTATTATCATAGGAAGTAGCTAGAATCAGGAGATATTGCAAGATAACACTCAAACTTACTTGACATTTATACATATAATAAAATGAAAACCTTTCATTTCTACTATAACATCCAAGGAAAAGGGAGATTGTAGGGGAGATTATGGGGAAGCTAATGATACTCCCATCCCAAAGTCAACCCTGAATACTCAGCCAATCTCAGTATTCTAGAATAGTTCTCATCTCCCAAAAGCCTATTTTATTTTTTTAGCAGAACAGCTCCAGTTCCAACAAATATTCTTCATACATGATTATTTCCAGAACCCTCACTCTCCTCTGAATACATTTTAGTTTGTCAATGTGCCTCTGAAACATATAGCATCTAGAATTTTAGAAAAGTCTCTAAATGCAATATGATCTAGGAAAATTAAGAGACCTATTACCTATCTTGTGCTCACCAGTTTCCCCTTCATATCTGTTACTAAACTGGAATACAAAAAATATATATATATTCAACTTGAGGCTCTCATTTGAGTTCACGATATAATGACTTTCTAGTTCTAGATCAAAGATTGCATCCAAGGAGAGTTGAGAATCCATAAAATGATGTTGACAATGGATGGAAGAGGTCATTACTCAAACCTCAGCAGTGTGGTGACATCACAATCACTAAATGACATTCCTAGACATTTTATGGTTGCATAGGCACATGAATCACCCTAGAGCTTGACATAAATAGAGTAATAAAAAGAAGTCATTTAAAATATCATTTCCCTCTTAAAATAATGTTTCCCATTGAGCTCAAGTTAAATAATTTATTCAAGGTCACACAGGGAGCCAGTGACCAAGATAAGATTCAAATCTTATCCTATTCAAGCACGTGTCTCTTCAGCCTACTTGTTTCATGGCTACATCACACTTCATAGTAGATTAGGGTCTTAGGGGTAAAGCCCCTGAAGAATACTGCAAATATGTAGAAGTTTCAAAAGAAAGTACAAGTTTAATCAAAGTACGGTAAACTCTCAGCCACCTTAGAAAGAACACAAAAGTACCCTCTGCACCAAGTAACCCAGTCCACGACTCCCAGCTGATCGTCTCAGGGGGCCACCTGGACCAAGGGCAGCAGACCTATATTGTCTCCAGTGAATATGCCATGACTGGCACAAAACTATGACCAAGTAGGGCTCTTCTCTTACACACGTGAGTTTGAAAACATCGAAAGAATGTGCAGTTACCCACAGGAGCTTAAGCTAAAATGTCTTGAGTTTGAGAGGGAGGATAGAGAAGGCATGAGTGAGTTTGAAACTGAGGGAGCAGAAGTGTGAGTAAGGAGGAAAAAGAATGGTGATGTGTAGGTATCATGGGAAAGAAGAGATGTAGCCCATGAAATTGAGCCAGGGAGAGTTACTCAGGTCAAGGTCAGGCCACTTGTAGCTATAAACTAAAGCTGCCTTTTCTGAGATAACCTGAGGAAGTCTTTATTCTCCACAACCACACAGCTGAGGGGGAAAGAAAGGAGGGTAAGGGAAGTGGCAGGGGGTTAACTGGGTGAGGGGCATTAAGGAGGCCACTTGATGTCATGAGCACTGGGTGTTGTATGCAACTGATGAATCACCAAAATCTACCCCTGAAACTAATAATACACTATATGTTAACTAACTTGAATTTAAATTAAAAAAAAAAAAGAGTTGGGGGGGTGGGGTGGAAGAGATTATTTACATAGGACAATGGTTCTCATAGTGTGTTCTAGGAATTCCTAGGGAGTCTTAAGACTTTTTCAGAATGTCTTTGAGGTCAAAACTACTTTAAGGAGAGGAGAGGAAGAAGAGGAAAAGGAAGAAGAGGAACCAGAGAGACGGGAAGAAAGAGAAGAAGACATCCTTTTCTCTTTCCACTCACATTTCACACATATGTACAGAGTATGAAAAGCTTACTGATAACAGTTTGAAAGTTCACATTATATCTCTTCTTTAAGAATCAAACACATGTTGGGGCACCTGGGTGGCTCAGTGGTTTAAGCCTCTGCCTTTGGCTCAAGTCATGGTCTCAGTGTCCTAGGATCCAGCCCCGCATCAGGCTCTCTGCTCAGCAGGGTGTATGCTTCCCCCTCTCTCTCTGCCTGCCTCTCTGCCTACTTGTGATCTCTGTCTGTCAAATAAATAAATAAATAAATCTTAAAAAAAAAAAAGAATCAAACACCTGTCAAATTTTAGTATATTATTAAAGAAGAATAGCCACAATTTCCTGAAAGGCTATGAAGATACTCCCCTTTTCCAACTAATACAAGTGTGACAAGTGAGATTCTCAACCAAAATGATACATCACAACAGAAAGAATGAAGAAATTTAGCCATTTACTAAAACACCAAACATCTGCAGAAATGTAAAACAATAGCATTCTTCTTCATAATTTTTTTAAAATCTAGGTATCTTTCATTAGAAAAGATGTTATGTTATCAAGAAATAAATTTTTAATACATACATGAATTAATACATATGTATGTTTAAGTGTTTCTAGCTTTAATAGCCAATAAAGGCTATATGAATCAGACAGCCCACGTAAACAAAAGCTCTTGTAGATTCTCAGTAATTTCTTTAGAGTGTATACGGGTCCCGAAACTTAAAAGTTTAAAAATTACTGTTCTAAGTGATTTTAATGCCCCTTCATTGTTTTGCTTTTCATCCAACCTGCAGGACACGCTGGCCTCCAACACCTCCCGCCCCCCCATCACACCGCTCTCCACCCCATCCAATGCTTTCCCAGCACCACAAGCCACCGCGCTCTCAAGTCCCCTTGAGAAGATGGGAAGCAAAAGTGAGTATGCCTGGGACTGTGCGAGGCCTCTCTGCACTACCTAACCTGCAGGCACTGTTTTTAATTCACCCTTTAATTATAACCTTAAGTGATAACTCTCCAGCTGTTTTCATTTAGCAGAAGCCTGTTAACAAATTCAAATGAACTCCCGTCCTAAGTATTATTCACGGAGTTGGCTTCATATTGAAATATCCTCCCTCCTGTGAAATTATTTATTTTGCTTCAAAGTTATGCTGATGTCACTTTACACCCTCTGTGGGGACACAAAATGCTAGATGGACTTGATTGGGCCTTGCTGTGACCAGGGACAGTCTTAAGAACTCTACACGCGTGACTTAATTGACTTCTATGGGTAAGCCTCTTGGAGTGTCCAAAAGTGTTCAGTAAGCAGGACCTACTCAGGAAATGAGGATTGTTGTTAAAGCCTCTCAACGGCCTTGTGAGTTACCTATTGTTATCATACTCTGCTTTCAGATGACAAAACAGCCCTGAAGCAATTCCTCCAAGGTCACCCAAGGGCATTGCCAGACTTCAGAGCCCATGCACTTAAAAACTTAACGTATGACTTTCATTTGGTAGAAATTTACAAAAGTTTCAGGTAAGAGAGACTATTTTCAGAATTTTTATTTCAGATTTTTCATGGTCTCTAAAATTGGAGAAATAATCTTCTCCCATGTAAATTACTTTGTATGGTTTTCAGAAATGATTATAAATGTCATCACTTAATTCTATCCTTATTACTATTGTAAAAAAAGGAGTAATGAGTTGGACAATAACCTAATGCTGGGAGTGATAATGGGTAATTTGTCCATATCTTTTATTTTTTATTTTTTTTTATTAACATACAATATATTATTTGTTTCAGGGGTACAGGTCTGTGATTCATCAGTCTTACACAATTCACAGCACTCACCATAGCACATACCCTCCCCAATGTCCATCACCCAGCCACCCCATCCCTCCCCCCCAACCCTCAGTTTGTTTCCTGAGATTAAGAGTCTCTTATGGTTTATCTCATTTCATTTTTCTCTCCCTTCCCCTGTGATCCTCCATCCTGTTTCTCAAATTCCTCATATCAGTGAGATCATATGATAATTATCTGTCTCTGATTGACTTATTTTGCTTAACATAATACCCTCTAGTTCCATCCACCCAGTTGCCCATATGTCTTTTCTTCAAAAGGTGAGACGCATACCAGCAGGCCAAACGGGATGTTGTATGCAAGTCCTGGGCAGAGACTGAACAATGACATCAACACAGTGCCAGCTGGAAGGTTTAGGCAAATATGATGGAGACCAGACCACACCTGACCAGAGTGTTCAGAATGGTCCCCTAGCCACGACGTGCCCTACCCTCCATGCCCTAAAGAACCTCGGGTTCATGGGCAAGTGGACCATGTGCTTCACTCAAGTTTCCCTTTAGCAGAGTAAGCAGAACACAGCAAAATCCTATGCAAAAAGGCAGAAAGCCAAGCTCTGGGCCTAGAAGACAATGACCTTCACTCTCCAGATGTACTGTTGGGAGTCACAGGTGAAGGCAAGTCCTCAGCAGACACAGCCCTGTTCTCCTCCCCAAGGCCGTGCAGTGAGGAGTTGTGGGTTTCACTGTGTGGGTGACAAATATTTTGAAGCACACTGGACATAGTTTTATGCAGAATGTGGACGACACTGTGCCCCAACCCACGGACTAGGATAAAAAAAGGCTTCGTAAGTCCTTGCACTTTAGAAAGCATTCCTTCCTTTCACGGTGATGATCATTCTGTGAACCAGGCAGGAATGTTTCTGGAAGGAGTTCCCAGGACAAAGCTAAGCTGTCTCCTCCGATTGTCATCTTGATTTCATCAGACTTGCAAAAAAAAAGATAGAGGAATGCAAAAGTAAGAAAGAAATTTCAAGGGGAAACCCTGGTAAGCCATCTTCCTTCCACCACCATCCCCAATCTCTCGATGGAGAGGCTGAACGTATCAAGCTTCGTTTTTTCCCCTGTGTTAATGACCCCAGATATTCAGAAAAAGCTGAGTTGTTACAGCCACAAAGCACCCAAATTGCTTGGGGCGTTCCTTCATAGACCCCACGCTGCCATAGACAGCAAAAGCGTTCAGAGATGATCTCTTCTCTCTCTTTGTGTTTAGTATCTGTGAGGCCAAAGGGTAAACATCTGTCCCTGCCATGCCAAGCACTCCAGCAGACTGTGAAAAAAACCAATTTGGACAGCCAAAGCCCTCTTTGGGGACTGCGGAATGAGCCAGGGACAAACTGCTCCGTGAACCCCACCGATATTTAAACACAAGGTGAGGGCACATCAAAGGGGCATCAGAGATCAATCTTTTTACAAAGAAGTTACTGATTTTTTATTTCATACCACAAAAAGCAGCAGTGTGATTTGCAACAGGCCAAGCAACACTGAAATGTACAACTGTGAGGCCAAAACTCTTCACCCCCACCTCCTTTCCCAGCCCTCCAGAAAACTATTATTAACAGTTTGGTATATATTCTATCTATTAGCAATAACACATCCAGAATCTGACCACTGACCCCCTCCACCATGACCACCCAGGTCTGAGAAGCCTCATGCCTGGCCTGGCTTCTCCTAGCGCTCTCCTAAGTGGTCTTCCTGTTGTTTTTAGGAGATTTAAAGAGAAGGAAGGAAGGAAGGAAGGAAGGAAGGAAGGAAGGAAGGGAGGGAAGGAGGGAGGGAGAGAGGGGGAGGAAGGAAGGAAGAAAGAAGAAAAAAAGAGATGCCGGTTCCTTCTCTGCCTAAGTACTCTAAACAGTTCCTTTTTTTAAAGATTTTATTTATTTATTTGACAGAGCAAGACACAGTGAGAGAAGGAACACAAACAGGGGCCTGGGAGAGGGAGAAGCAGGCTTCTTGCCGAGCAGAGAGCCCAATGCGAGGCTCGATCCCAGGACTCTGGGATCATGACCTAAGCCAAAGGCAGACACCTAATGAATGAGCCACCCAGGCACCCCTAAATAGTTCCATTTGCCTCAGAGTCAATGTACTTATCCCACCCCACAAGCCCTGCCCCACTGCCTGGTCTGAGCCCTGACCTCCGACCTTTCTTCCAGTGCGGTCTGTGGTCCAGCCTGAGCCCCAGCTCCCCGCTCCTATTCTTCAAACACACCAGCCGTGCGGCCCCAACCAAGGGCCTTTGCCAAAACTGACCTCTGTTCAGAAGGTCTTTGCCTGGATTTCAAAACGACTTTGCCCCTCATTTTCCTCAGCCTTTTGGTCAATGGTCACCTTCTCAGTGGCACGCCCTGCAAACCAATTTTAAAATGAAGGCGCCATGCCTCACTTTACCTCGCCCTTACCTCGTTATTTTGTTCACAGCACTTAGGACCCTCTAACATAGTATGTCACTTTCATAATGTATCATGTGCAATAGTGATCACTTCTCCTCCAGCAAGAAAGTATGCAAAGGTTTTCATCTGTTTGTTCTCTTTTTTGAAGGCTTAGATCACACAGTCCATGCACAGTAAACATCGAACAATGAGGGAAAATTATTTTTGCATCACTGTTGAAAATTACTGCTTGGCACTGCAGGGGAGTGTGTCTAGAATTTATTCACTCCTGATGGGGAAATAACAAGAAAAGAAGGACCTTGTCCCGGAAGTAAAGTATGACAGGGGGAGTGGAAGGAGGAAACTGTAGAAAGCAAGACCAGATGCTCCAACACTATCATAGATTAAGATTCACCTTTTAAAACATCTGTACAGTGCTCCTATGTGTGTTGCCTGCTACCAGTGGTATTACAGGGATCAGTGGAATACTGGAAACAAATAATGACAGAACAAAAATGCTAAGTATTTAAAAATGATCAAACCTCATGATTTAGGGAAAGTGACTCTTCACCATTTGCTTCTCTGCAAGTTATGTTTTTGTTTTTTTTTTTTTAAATATTTTTAGTTATTTATTTGAGGGCAGAGGGAGAGGGAATCTCAAGCAGACTCCCCATTGAGCTCGTGGCCCATCCCATGATTCTGAGATCAAGACCTGAGACGAAATCAAGAGTCCTAGGTTTTACCCACTGTGCCACCCAGGCACCCCTGAGCCATCTTTCCAAAAATTGGAACTGACCAACCTTCAGCTGTCTGCCCGGCACACATATAAGCATGAACACAGCCAAGCCTATTAGGAGGGAAAGAGATGAGAAATACAAAAAAAAAAAAAAAAAAAAAAAGAGAGAGAGAGAGAGAGAGAGAGAGAAGTAGAAAAAAGAACCCGTGTAAGATCGAAACCAGTGCTTTACAATTAAAGTTTTACTTTAAATCTATTTAAAACAAAACTAACTTATTGTTGCCTTATGTTTAGGGTAGCTTAAGGGAAGTAAACCATCACCTAAGGCCCATTTTTTCAAACAATGAACTTTCTAACTGCCTGCTTCCAAACAGCAGGCAGCCCACGGAACACATCGTAAGGATGGAGGACTGCTTCTATGAGGAAAGCTCCCTGAGGTACAAGTCACATGATAGTTGCTTCAGTTGTCAAGAACTTCTTACTGGGCCTGCGCAAATGTCCACAGGTGACCTTTTCACGTGGAAGAGACGGAAATCTCCGCCCTCTGATCGTGTCAATACACCATCTCTGAATAGGGGACGAATGAAAAAGCATGACGATGCACTGCGCCTGCGTAGATCAACAATTCCTTGACCTTTCATCATCCTTCCTAGCTTCCAATCCCATTCACCCATGCTCTCCCTAAAATCCCATAAATGATCAAGACCCCTTCTCAGAGGAAGGGGAATTTGAGATCTTTCTCCCTCTCCTTGGCTGCCTTCTTTCGTTCCTGCAAACCCACTCAAAGGGTTGGGCTTTGAGGTGTCTCAAGCGTAGATGCTATCATTGGCTTGCGAGATCAAGTCCCTCCACCTTCTGTGCCGTTCTGCCAGCCACACACTGGTGCTGTAATTCACTTTGTTTGCTGTGGCCTCCCCGTCCTGCTCCACAAGCTGTCAGGTTGCTAGGGAAACAATAAAGTGCTGGGGTGAAGAAGAGTTTAGAGTATCCATGCTGCTGGGTGAAGTTGATTTGGGTTATGAGAGGGTGAGATTTACCTCCAGGAATTATTGGGATTGTCTCATGTCGCTAATGGTCTATAAAAATGCCAAAGGTCCAACCCTCTCTACTTGGAGTTCAAGGGCCTTAAAAGTCTGGCGGGGGGGTGGATATCTCCTGGCAGGCATTTCAACTGAAACCTATGAAATTCAACTTAGTTGTTTTCTGCTTAGGGAGTATTTGAAATTTCCTGCTATCCAAATATCTTTCTCTTTCTCCTAACTCTCCTCTACCTGCAAAAAAAGAGAAAGACCCCTTTGATTTACACAAGATTATGGAAAAATTACCACAGTACTGATCCCACTGAGCCAGTCAGATTGGCAGCTAGATCTTCCCTCTCACCATGTGGCTAAATGCCAGCCCCCGGCTCAAATACTTTTAGATCCAGGCTTTGCCTCTTCCTCCATGTTGTGGCCCAGAGGTGAGTGTGGGAAATGCAGTGGAGCCCACCTGACTGTTGCCATGGCAACTTGCTGTTGAGTGAAATCCCAGTGTGGATGGCTGGGTGATGCTCATAATGTAGCATATTTTACATTCATTTCATGCCATAAGTGACTTATCAAACACCGGATACGTACGGAAACTGCCATCATAAGGACAATATTTTGGGGTCTGTTGAAAGCTGTTATTGAACCATACTTGATTCATAGACATAAATTTTGTCTTTAATGATCACCTGTTTTTAGAAGAGAAGTGGAGTGCCTACATGTATAACTATAACACAATCATAAAAGATCTCTAACCATTGCATAGGAGAAACAAGGAGTGATGTCATCTGATAAAGTAGTGTCTGGGAATCCAGAGAAACAAGCCTGTGGCACCAGTGACAGTTTTGCCACATCTGGAAAAAAAATGAAATGTTTTTTTGAACAATGGAGAGGGAAGCATTGGGAGAGGGACAGAGAAGAGAAAGTGACCTTGTTTTCGTATCCATGGGGAAGCTGCTAAAACCAAGATCAGTTCACGGAGGTTGGACCCCAATGGCATGCTCACTCTGCACTGTATTGTTTCCTGCACACCCAGGCCCCACCCGACTGCAACTTAATGTCCTCTACTTTTCTGAAAGTGGCAACGCTGTGACCCCCAGCTCTTCCTCAATATACTTTCACTGCTTCCCCCGCACTCCTTCAAGGTCAGATAATCTACTTTCAGGAAATGACTCATACTGAGGTATACATTACCAGTGTTGACACAGTCCTCACCCCTAAGGGAATCGTGCACTTGAACAAGAGATAAGCAGCCTTTATCCCAATAAATGACGTTTGATCTCAGATTACAGGGTGCTTGAGGGAGTGGGGAATGACTGTTACTAGGAGGAGTGGCTTCCCCAGAAATATGCACCTCACCTGGAAATGGGGTCCATCCCACCTTCTTTATGTGTTTGTCTTGGATCTTCCTTCCAACAAAATGTAAGCTCTTTGAGAAGAGCTTTGTCCATCTCATTCACCTCTATCTACATCCAGTGCCTAGAACAGTGCCTGTCCTATAGTGGATACTCAAAAAACCCTTGTCAACTGAGGGTTTAGTGAATGTTGGCTGCAGCACAGACCTGCTGAATTAAGGAAGATGGGGCGGAGGAGGCAACAAAGACTGGCGCTTGAAAAACATGTTCATCGCTGGGAAAAAATTTAAAACAGGTAAGCAAAAATAAGAAAATTAAAGACATTCATAATTTTCTCCCCTTGTATTGTTACCATTGGAAGGTAAACCAATCCAGATTTTTATGTCTAAATTAAATATATTATACACACACACACACACACTTTATTAAAAAAAACCACACTGTCCTTAGTATTTTATAGCTTGCTTTTTAAAATACAAGAAATTGCAAACATCTCACCATGTAATAACATATTTTATAGTCTTTTAAATGACTGTCTAATAGTCTGGCTCCTAGATGTTTACCAGCAGGCTCTCTTGGACCCCTTCTCTGTTTCTGGACATTAGGTTGTTTCCAACTTCTCACTACTATTTATAAAAGCACAGCTAAGAATGTCCTTATTGCCAAATCTTTGTGCTTGTTATTTCCTCATACAAGTGAAAATATTACCATCATTAAACACGGGCAGTGAGTATTGAATGGCCTCTCTGTGCCAGGGTACTTACATTACTTTATGTAATCCTCCCCCAAACCCTCTTATTCACAGATGAAGAAACTGACTTTGAAGATACTGAGTAATTTGCCTGAGGTTACCATTAGTCATGTCTTTTAGTGTTTTGGATATATACTGTCTTCTGGAAACACACTTCGGAATGTTTCATGGAATAAGTAGGAACTGTTGCTTCAGGTAAATCCTCTATTAAGGGAGAGATTACACAATCTCCCTTAGTGAACTCTTCCCATGTTTTACTGACCTGTCAACGTTTGTTTTCCCCCTTATGTTTATCCAAAATCTTTGTGGTAGTTTAATCACCCTGCACTACCTGGCAGCAAGATATCTTTTGACTGATCAGACTGATCAGACTGGATTCCAGAGAAGCCATATGGTCCTGGTCTCAGAGTCCTAAAACATGGGCTTGAACCTTGATTTCATCTCCTTTCCTGGATTGGGTCCTTACACACATCAGTTAACTTACCCAAGCCTTGGTTTCCATAGAAGATGGCAAAGATGATATGGACCTAACTCATCTCCCAGGGTTGGAATGATGGGATGAGAAAATGAAATGTTAAGAGCTCTGCATGCTGGAAACAACAATGGCAATGCAAGGTATTGTTACCATTATTAACACCATCATCTTTATTGTGACCTTTAGGTCAGTTACCTTGCTCTTGATTCCAGCCTTTGCCTGAACAACATATCAGTGCTTTCAATAAGTAATCAGAGAGAGAGAAACTTCAGGACAGGAGAAAAAGGAAGATCGAAGAAAATAGAGGTCAGGAAGGAATGAACTGTGCCATTCGGAGACACTGGGGGGAATGCCCCATGAGAAGGAGCAGTTGATTGAAATTCAGGACAGGCTCAATGAGACCAGACTTACATTCCAGTAGCTTGTGTCCAGAAGACAGTGCATCAGACAAAGCATCTCTCACAGGGAAATCTAACCAGACCTGCAGATACCTCCAGCCTTCACCGATAATATTACCTTTATGTCTCATTTTCCTAATCTTTAAAATAACGACATTAAATTCTACACCTGGACACCTCTAGTCTTGAGGTTGACAATTATCTAAAGTATTTTCTATCAAATTCCTTTGCCCTCGGGACTTTGAAAATTTCTCTTCCTCCTTTCAAGACCCTGAACTTCGAGGACACAAAAAATCTCACCCTGCAGGGATGGAAGGGTAGATTTATATCAACCAGTTTCTGAGATTCAAGATGTGGTCCCAAATAAATTTTGTATTTCTAGTGACCACAATACAGAAAAAAGAGAAGGGTTTATAGGCAATCCCATCATACTGCTAGTGAAGTCTAGTGGGCTTGAGAAAACCCACTGTACAGAGAAATTTCATTTTTAAATTTAATTTCTGCTCGCTAATCAGTCATTCCCAAATGAAAGAAAAAAAGGTTAATCAAATAGAGGCCTTGAAACAAAGCAGAAGATTAATGTTAGCTTCTCAGGAAGAATTCTGGGGATGGCACAAAGAGAAAGGAAAATGGATAACTGATATTAAGCACAACATCTCAGAAAGAAATGTGAATGATTTCTGAAGGGAACGACTCTCTCCCATGATTTCTTAAAGATGCACTTCTCTCTCCCCTCCAAGGATGGATGTGAGACGAATGGTTTTCCTTCCTTCCTTATTTAAATCGGAGAGCTGAATGACATCTCACTGCCAAATTATTCTAAATTTATTACTTGGCTTTTAGAACGCAAAATGGGATTTTTCTATGAATGGTTTGAGACTGTAAAAATGCAAATGACTCTGCCTAATTTACAAAGCCACTGAAGGGGGGACGTGGTGGGGAAGCTGAGCCTAGAGGAGAATTTTCTCATTCTGCAGGAGAAAAAAAAAAAAAAAAAAAAAAAAGAAAGAAAAAAAAGAGCATGACGCAGGCGTCTGTCATGTTAGATTGGAGAGCTTTGTCTTAAATTGTATCCACATGAAGTTGGGCAACGACTCTTATGAGGAAATTCAATTCCTGGAACCAAATAGATGAAAAAAAATTTTACACTGATAGGCAGCTACGTGTCTTATAAGTGGTATTTCGGAAAGAATTTTATTGGAAATGATGAAAACATAATGAAAGTTAATGAAGTTAATTGTCTTAGTTACAGAAGCTGACCTGGGTTTTACGGGGTTACCCTACAGATTTCTGTTGTGGGAAACTACCCAGGAAGTGACTGAGCCAAGCCAGTCATTATTGGAGGCACGCAGAGGAAAAGGCAGGATTGGTTGTGAATGTCCTCTTCTGGGAACACTCTGGAAAGGGGTAGGGAGAGCGCTGGGATCAGGCCAGCCCCACAGGGCCTCAGTTTGCAGGGACAGAGAGAAACAAGGGTTGGAGGTAGTAAGAACAGAGTGGTACTGAGAAACCAAGAGGAAGGGAACAAAGGACAGAAGCCACTAAGAGTGGTGGCATCAGTTGTTACAGTCCTGCTATACCCAGGATTGGTCCTTGTCAACCTCCCCAACAAGGGGAGTGGACACAGCTCTGAATAAGACAGTTCCCCCTTCAGCCTGCTCTGAAATCCCCCATATTTCCTTAACAGCAAACACGCAGACCCCCTATGGAAAAGCAAATCAGTTGTTCTTAGGAATATTGGAATAAATGAAGCCTTGATTACTCATTCATGTCTTGGGAAAATTTTATTTACCAGAAGTTACCCCTTTTGCAGGAATTCTGATGATATAGGAACAGTTGTTTTCATATTAACAGTGAAGAGAGGGAGATAGGGAAACGCTTACAAAAGGCTTCATTCATGAAGGTGTTTAACCACTGTTTATCGAGCACCTACTCTGTGCAAAGTCCTGTACTTGAAGTCAAGACTTTCAAAGAGGTTTAAAACAACATCCCTGTCCTCACGTTCTTATGGTCTAGTTTGGGATCTAAGATATGAACTGTGGGAAAGGTAACACTTAACAGAAGGAGGACATAAATTCCAAATGAAATGCAGAGTAGATTCTAAGTGCCACAAGAGGTCAGAAGGGAAAGAAGACCTTTGAGGAGGTTCAAAGCTACCCTGAGAGAGGGGCCCAAGTAGCCTGTTGCAAATGGCACAGATGATGCAAAAGGGGAAGGCGGGAGCAGGGCCAAGAAAAGTCTCAGAGGGTAGTTATTAGCTAGAGGCCAAAGATGGACAACACTGGGAGACAAAACTTGAAACAGGGAGGAGAGTTCCAAAAGAGGATCCCAGCTGGGAATGAGATTTGCACAAGACCAACCACCACACCTCCAGCAAAACAGCCTGATACATCAGAAAGAGTGGGTTTGCAATCCAAACAACCTGGAATAAGATGGCTGGCAGTCTTGTGTTGGGCCAGGTGCAGAGCCTTGATGTTCCCGTTTGTAAAACTGGGATAAAAATCCCTATCTCACAGGGTAAGATACATACCAATGAGCCTGATGCATGGTGAGATCTTCACACAAGTTCATTCCTTCCCTTGACCTCCAGATTTTTACACACACACACAAACACACACATACACACCACCCCGATAAGCTAGGAAGAAAAAGGACATTCACCATATACCTTTGTTTAACTTGATCCATAAATCTGTTCCATAAACTGTCTTTAGGAGAGGGAAGAGAGAGTTATAAAGGACTCTGAATCAATAGCGTGAAACATCTTCTAGGTTGGGTCCTTTAAGGGAATCCATTGTTAGGAGTAATAGAAAAAAACAGGCATTTTATACATACCTAGAAAGGAGGACATCCTCTGTTGCCGAAGTTAGCATCCACCAATAGGACAGTCGTTAGCAAATTAAGTTTGGCACAGCTGTGGTCACTCTCCTTTCTTACCCCCATATTCTACTTAGTCTAATAACTGCTATTGGCTCTGGTCATTTCTTGGAGGTGACTCACAACAACTCCTCCTCCAAGTCTTAGAACAATTTTCTCCCTCCCTACTACTCAAAATAGTGATGATTTTAAGAGGCTTTCTCTTCCAGACACTTGGGATTCTCCACCAACTCTGTATTCTTACTTGTCTCCATGCACAGAACCTAAAGGTCAGATGAAAGGGAGTGGTGAAAGAAGAAAACTCCAAGGTGAAAGTCAAATATTTGGCTACAGACCCATCTTAAATGCAGTAAGCACTGCGCTGAGGCTTCGTGTCCCACACACCAGATTTGTGGACAAAGAACTAGACTTTGCGCCTTGAGTGTTTTGGCCCTTGTCTTCTTTCTCCTGTTACTGTAACCCTAACTATAGCTACTAAGAAAACACGGGTACCACTATGAACTAAAATGTTTGACCTCAAGGTTCTAGAAGATGCATTTAGAATATGCAATAAGGATTTCGGCTCAGGTCACGCTCTCAGGGTCCCACACTGGGCTTCAGGCTCACTGCAGAGCCTGCTTGAGATTTTCTCTCTTCCTCTGCCCTTCCCCCCACTCATGCTCTCTCTAAATAAATAAATAAATAAATAAATAAGTAAAATATTCTTTAAAAAAAGAATATGCAATAAAGATTAACTACAACAGGCTTCTCGTCATAAAGGTTTAGGAATGTTAAAGTATATCTCAAAAATCTGTCCTTCATGGAGCTCTGCCTACAGTTTGGGTAAAATGCTCTAAGATTTACTAGCACAACTCTGTTCAATTATCTGAACACCTATATATCCCTTTAATTTGGCTAATAGCACACATGTTTTCCTCCATTACACTTCTAAATAAAAACAGAATTTAAAATTTACATAATGTGCCAGAAACAAATGTAAAAAAAAAAAAAACTTTGAAATAGGCAGAAAAATTACTGGATATTCTTTCAGTGAAATATTAGACGTTATCTTGTGGACCTTTCTGAGTTGTCTGATTTTACTGGATCTGTGCCTTTCATTGTCTTTGAGCCATTTTATAACTTTAGGAATTGTAGAAAACTGATAGTATAATAAATGAATACTGTCCACAAAGATGGAAATGAATTGTGTCCAGTGGAAATTCAACTGTCTTCTCCCTAGCAGAAGGGGACAGTTTTGAATTTATTAGGAAATTTACTTCAGAATTACTACCTCTTCATACGTCTGTCCTGTGGACTGTCCTTTGAACTGGTTGTAACACCTTACTGGTTTCCTCCATAACTGATGGCTTAAATGAACCCTATGACGTGTGTTCACTTCATATTTTGTGAGAGTCTCATAATGTTACCATTTTGAAAAATTCCCCTTAACATTGGAAAAGCAGAGTTGACTCCTAAACAACATGGACTTAAACTGTGCAGGTCCATTTATACATGAAGAACGGTATGTTGTTTTCCACAATACAGCACTGTAAATGTATTTTCTCTTTCTTAATGATTTCCTTACTAACATTTTCTCTTCTCTAGCTTTCTTATTGAAACAATAGAGTATATAATGCATCTAAGATATCTAATGTATGTTAAGCAACTGTTTACGATATTGGTAAGACTTCTCGACAGTAGGCTATTAGTAGTAAAGTTTCGGGAGAGTCAAAAATTACACATAGATCTTCAACTTTTGGCATCTCTAGCCGCTGTGCTGGTCAAGAGTCAGCTGTATACATTATCGATCACTAACTCTGTGCTTAAGAAAATGAAAAGAAACAGAATAAGATTTACATATTGCATTTAAGTGGATACATTTACTGATGATAATTCCTATTCACGCCCTCCAAAAGAACTGTAAAATATCTCTCAGTTCTGTTTCCAGGTAGTCTTTTCCTTCATAGAATCTACTGGTTCAGTTTTTTTCCCCAAAGAAATCTCAGCTGAGCCATATCCTTCCTCCTCCTCTACTGAGAATTGCTTGCTCCATTGCAGCTCTGGGACTCCCTTCCATTTCTTTTCCAGTCCCATGTTTCCCTCTGGTCATTTCATCCCTCGTTTTTGAGAAGCACGTTCTACAGCAGCATTTGAGAAAGAGTTTACAAGAAATAAGTTTTTTGAGACATTGCCAGTCTTAACATATATCCTTATTCTACCCTTGCCCCTGCTTTGCTGGTTTGGCTGGTATAGAATTCAGCTTCCCTTTCACACAAATTAAATTAATAATAACAATAATTATAATAATAATTGTTATTATTTCCTTGGAATTGCAAATATGTATCTTCATTGTCTTTTTTCCTTTCCATTTGCATTGAGAAGACAATACCATTCTTTTTCTTATTCTATGAATAATCTATTTTTCCTCCTGGAAACACTGAGGATTTTTCTCTTTATTCTCAGTTTATGGTTATTTCATGATGAAGCTCATTGGTATGAGTCTTTTTCTTTTCATTGTACTAGGCTCTTGGTGGATTCTTTCTATCAGAAAACTCTATTTTTTGTGTTGTAAGATGTTTACTTGTGTTATTTTTTTTTTCTTCTTCCCCCCACTACTTGTATCATTGTAATACTTTTCTCCCTCCTCTCAGTTCGGTTTTGTTTTTTGTTTTGGTTTGTTTTGTTTTTTGGTTTCTATTTCTGGAATTTTATTATCCACTAGATCTATTCTCTAAGTTTCTTTTTTTTTTTTTCCTCTACTTTCCAGGGTTGTTGGGGGTTTCTTGTCTTTTTTTTTTTTCTATATGCAAGAATATTTCTCCAACATTATCCTCCAATATCCCTTCATTTTCCTTCTCTCATATTTTAAACTCCCCAAAATTCTTTCTTGTCTTTAACTGGAAATGTTGACCTTATTTCACTGGAATGTCGGCCTTATTCAACAGATGCAGTAACTTCTCTTAACTCTTTGAAGATTTTAATTACACATTTTTAAAGTTTTCTTCTATTCCCTGAATTATCTCTGTTTGCATAAACAGTCTCAACTCAGGTGGTCAGCTGAGCTCTGCCTGCTTCCCTTTCCTCCACCACAGCCTGGAAACTCTCTAAAGGCAGAAGCTGAAGCAGTCACAGGACTTAGAACATTTGTTTTCTGTCCCTTGGGAATCAATGTCCTTTGTTGCCTAATGTCCATTGTTTCAAAAACTGCTGTTTCATGTTTTGCATGCATTGGTGTTTGGTTATATCAGTTGGGGTAAGTTCAGTCCCTCTTATTCCATTTTAGGAAGAAATAGAAGTTCTGTGTGTGTCATTATTTCTGTAAAAATATCAATTTTTGAAATCTCTTGTTTTAATAGTTTTTCAGGTTATTTTTTTAGTTTTCCTGATGTAATATTCATATCTCTTATTCATACTCGTCTAACTGTAATAGACCATACACAGCAAATAGTGTCTCACCGCAGTGCTGAGAGTGCAAAACCATAGCTTTTAAAGTTTCTAGTGTTTTCACCCTAAACTTGATGCTGACTGAGGGTATGAAATATCTTTTTTATTGTTTGGTAAAGAAAGTATCCATCTATTGTAGTTTTCCTTTTTGTTTGAGTTGTTTGTGTATGTTTTTAAATCAGAACTAATTATGGGAGCGCCTGGGTGACTCAGTCAGTTAAATGTCTGAGTTTTGGTTTTGGCTCAGGTCATGATCCTGGAGCCCTGAGATCGAGTCCTCTATCAGGCTGCCTGCTCAGGGGGGAGTCTGCTTGAGATTCTCTCTCTCCTTCTTCCTCTGCTCCTCTCCCAGTAACCCTCCTCTAAAATAAATAAATAAATAAATAAATAAATAAATAAATAAATAAATAAATCTTTTTAAAAATAAAACTAATTATTGAACTTCATTTAAGGCCTTTGGCCATTAATTGAGATGAACATCATTTTCTCTTTGATCTATATTAGGATAGTGTATGATCTCAACATATATCAAGTACTAAGCTATACTTAATTTTCAAAAATGAATTCCACTTGCTGTATTTTATTGTTTTGCTGAATCATGTATTTTCAATATTTAATTTAAGGACTTATCGTTCCTATTCTTAAATGAAATTGGATGCTAGGTTAATTTTTTAGTGCTTTTTTGCAAGGTCTTGGTACAATGTTACTTTGGATTTCTAAAAATAAGGCGAAAGCTTTGTATGAAGCCTCTGGAACAGTTTAAATAGTAGGGAATTATCTGTTACTTAAAAATTGAAACAATTTACCCATGAAGCAGTGTAGGCCTAATATTTTAAGCAGTGGCCAGCAGGTGTAGGAGTCAGGGAGGTGGTTGGATAGATATTTAATCATCTTTTCAGTTTCTTTTATGGTGGTCTGTTTTATGTCTTTATGTCTCTTAAGGTTAATTTTGTTACTTAGAAAATTATCCTCTTACCCAAGTCTCCGAGTGCATTTCCACATCATGTTGCAAAACGCTGCTTCATAATGCTTTAAATATCTTCAGAACGTGTGGTTATTTCTGATTCCTCATTTATAATTACATACAAAATGGGTGATGATTTTCTTCTTTCTTTTGTCTTCTTAATTAAGCCAGGTAGGGGTAAGTATACGGTTAAGATATAACGGGCTCTGAGAGGTAAAATTGCCTGGGTTCAAATCCTGTCTCAATTATCTTGTGTCCTTAGTGTCTTCATGTGTCATGAGTGTATCTGTTAGAGGACAGACTGGGTTATGCCGTGGAAACAAAGAGCACCGACATCTCTCCGACTGGCAGTTCTAACATGTTGCATGTTTATTGCAGGTCAGATTCATCTGGCTCTATGTCACATTCTCTCCAGGACCCCAGCTAACAAAGCAGCCCCTTTTTGGAATATTGCCTGACTCTTAGCAGAGCGAGAAAAGAAAAGGGCACAGAGGATCACATGCTGGCTCTTCAAGCTTCTGTTCAGAAGTGATACACATTACTTCTGCTCAGATTTCACGGGCTGAAGCAAGACATGGCTAAGCCTGTATCAATGAAGCAGATAAATTTAATTCTCCCAAGTAGGGACAGCAAATATTTTGAGGGATTATGCAGTCTACAAGAGAAGATGATATTAATAAGTTTATGAGGATAAATCCACGTAACTTCCTATGGACATAACTTAGTGCTTAACTGTAGTAAAGACTTACTAAATTATCCCACTCAACAAATACTACAGAATACCCGCCATACGCTGTGTACTATGCTAGACATCAGAGATAGGATGGAAGTGCCTGGGTTCTTGGTTACAAACCCATTCTAGCCTGTTCAAGCAGAAGAACTGAACTAGTTGTGTGTTTTAGCTGTCTCCCAGAATCTATGGAGGGCCAGAGAATTTGGTTTCGAGGCTACTATTCTGTGACCAATTCCCGGTCACACCACAGACCAGCTCCAGGCAGCCCCCACAGCCCCACAGTGGGTACAACAAACACAAGAGGTTGTCCAAGCATTGCTGGGTATCAGATGACAGAAACTTCATCACTGCTGTCCTCTGACAGCTTCATGCCCTGATGCCATCCTGGCCAGTGATGAAAGCCTCCTGGTACCTGGTTGTTCACTTAGTACTTCATGATTGGTCTCACACAGTTTAGTGTGACTGGGCAAGCCTGGGCAACCTGCCTGGACTCCAGTCATAAAGGAAGAGATGTGAATGAGTTCTGGATTCTTTCTGAAAGATGCAGGACTCATAATGAAGAAAACTGGCGAGATTTAAGAAGGTGGTCCAAAAATACAGGATGGCCACAAGGCATGATCAACCTCTACCACACAGATAGAAGGAAAAAGTTGGCGTGAACTTTACCCTCATGGAGCTTTATAGTGATGCAGAGATACTTGGTATTCAGGCCTCGTTTGATGGTAGACATCCCTGAGGAAATAGTAATAGAGTTGAAATCTGAAGATAGTAGCAAGCAAAGTAGGAGTTTGTCAGACAGAAGGTGAGGAAAGCGCCTAAGAGGCAGAGGGAATGATTTGTGCAAAGACCCATCAGGAAAGTGCTAGAAACCCCGTGAGGGGCTAAACAAGAAGTCACTGAATCCAGTGGGTAGAAATCCTGTGGTGAGACACACAGGAGAGCAGGCAGGGCTGTGCCTCCACCACCCAGCCCTGCAGAGCTCTGAGAATGTCCAGGGGCATGACGCATGCCCACATGTTGGTTAAGACTGAGACAGGACCATGTATCCAGTGAAATCTCCCCAGGGCTCTCATTAGGATTTGGAAGCATCAGTCTAGTCTAGTGTTTCCCTTCGAGTGACTTCTCAAATGTGTTATTTGTAAGGCAGCAAGAGAAAAAGAGGGTTTGGTGAAGGAGAGCAGTATTTTGTAAACACCTACCAATTGCCAAGCACTGTGCAAAGGGGCCTTGTATAAATTACCTCATAGGCTCGGTGGGGTTCACACAAATGAGGAAGCTAATTCCCAGCAAGGTTAAGGAACTTGCTCAAGGACATACAGGTAAGAAGGAACAGGAATAAGCTCCGAACTCATGCCTCTGTGGTTCCAAACCCCATGGTCATTCCATAACACTTTGCAGCCAACAGCAGGTGGGGGTGGGGGGAGCAATACCCCAGGGCAGGGTTCTCTAAGCGTGGTCCTCCAGCCAGCCACATCAGCTGGTTTGACAGGAATGTGTTAAAAATGCAAATTCTCAGACCCCACCCAAGATCTGGTGAATCAGAAACTCTGCCAGGGAGGCCCAGGGAGTCATGGGTGTCAGACAAGCCGTCCAGGTAGTACATGGCACAGTTTGAGAAGCAGTGCTTAAGGCTGGGCATCTAAGCCTACCTTGACCATGGCCTCAGCCTGTCTTCTCCTCCCACCGTGAACGCCGTCTCAGAAGTGCTTCTCCAACAGGACCCCAGGTCGCTACCCGCAGTCTGTGCTCCGCAGTGGGGCGCCAGCCACCACACTGTTCACGGATGTTTTTGCCCTGATTTAAAAATAGTCCCTCAGAACCTTGCCCCCGGGGCCCATGAGTAGCAGCATGTGCTTTCTCTGCTCCCCTGGAGAATAGAAGGGACAGGAGGAGTATAAAGAGAGACTTCCTGTCCCTTTGTACTTGTAAGAATGTCAGAGAACTGGAGAAGATTCTCACCATCCTCCATAAAGGAAATCCCACAGGAGGGGCTCTAACGAGGCAGAGTTACCTCCAGGGAAGCGTAAATCAATCAGTGTGTGTGTGTGTGTGTTTAAAAGAATTAGCCACCAAAACTCTGTTTCAAAGAGTGTGGTAGGAGCGTGGTAGGCAAGGAAGAGAGAATCGTGGAAATCAGGGAGAGTGATACGCTCCATGGGATACCTGGTAGAAATAGGAGGTGGGGTCCTGCCAGTCCACCTGTCTGGGTCTGCCCGACTGAGGGGTGTGGGGGTTTGTCATAGGCCCTGAGATCATAGGCCCTTGTTCACAGACCTGGTAGAGCTGCCTCTTTTCTACCCCTTCCGCAATTTCAGCAATTACCTTCAACTGCCAGGCTCTGAACAAATTCAAGGTGTCCCCAAGGCGTCCAACTCAGGAAGAGTGACCCAGTTCTCTGTACCCTGAGACAGCCTAGCATCTGGGAATTGCAGTGTTAGGTCACAGTGCTTCTTTGTCATTCACTCTAGACGTGTGTCAAATGCCCGGTTCATGCCAAGACAGAGCCGAGATCGAAAGGTATGGTGGCAACACCAACCACACAAACTCTACTTTGGATCTAAATCCTAAAGCAGAATTATGCTGACCCATGATTTTTCAAAAGGGCACTGGGATTGAATTGGAATTAAGATTTCGTAGAGTTGGTGGAGGAAAACTTGAGGTTAAGTAGGAACCAAAGCCATTGATTGTCTCAGCCAACAGTGATGGGGAAAAACAAAAACAAAAATCAAAAAACCTCATTCAGTTATGCCCATGGGACTTGTGCTTGTTTCTCTGCTCACTTCAAAGCCCAACCAACTTGTGAAATCTCAGTAGCCTCTTTATTTATATGGTAACAAAAGAAAGAAGAAAACTATCTATATTTGCTTTCACTGAGAAGGTGCTACAGGTACGTACTGGGTTTTTCTTTCTCTTTCTCTCTCTCTCTCTCTCTCTCTCTCCCTCCCTCCCTCCCTCCCTCTCTTTCTTTCTTTCTGGAGAACATTTTTTTTAACCAGGTGCTGGTGACAAGGGAAGGGCCTAGGTTCCGAATGAGCATTTTTCTCTAACAAGACTTGGATGTCAGTGCACCACTTATGGATTATACTGCAGTGTTCACAGAAAGAATAGAAAGTGGAGACTAAACTGATGCTAAAAAATAAGCTGAATTATTTATCAGACTTAATCACATGACTGCCTCTGCTTGTCCATAAGAGCTCGTTCGCCAGCCTCTCGTGGGAGAAGAAAAGTAACACTGAGGTTAAACAAATCCCACCAACATGAACCAAACACAACATTCCTAATTAGTGGGCCCCATCTTTAGTGGGTTAGTGGAAACCATGACCGGGACCCTTTCGTCCTCCTTCTCCACCTTTCCCACTGCCGAGTTGAAGAACTTCCTGTCCAGCAACTATCAGCTGCAGACTTATAAAGACAGTATACATGTGTTGTTGTTGTTTAGTCTCTCAGCATTTTTCAACACCTTTCTTGTGATTGGGAAATTCCTCACTGGAGACACCAGACCTTCCTTCAAAGACTAGGGCCTGGCATGTGACTTAGCTGTTGCCATCAGAACCACCTGCTTCAGACTTTGCTTTAGAAGCCAGTGACCTAAAGGAACAGGTACCATGCAGATTTCATTTGGGTGAGGATGATGGCAGCCAGATCCAGTTTCCCAAGGTAGCAGTGATGGGGCAGTCCAGCAGTAGCTTCCAGTATCCCCACCCTGAGAAAGGGGCCATTCCTGTGGCCCTCAGCCCAGATCTTTTATCCAAAATTAGGCATCTCTGACTATGTAGCCTCTAAGCCCAATTTTCTAGCCCTAATGGAGATTCTGTAGGTTATCCATTCTCCAATAAGTTCTTTTTCAGCCTAAATTGGATTCTATTTCCTGCACCCAAGAATCCTAACTTGTACGACATGTTCTGTCTCATTCAATCCCCAGAACGACCATGTAGGTTAACCTCATTTCATAGATAGGAAAATGGAGAATATGAGCAGTTCACTAAGCCTAATAAATGGGAAAGCTGAGTTAGCATATCTCTTTTTCCAATTTCATGGTCTTTCAACCATATTCCACTACTTATCTCCAAGGGAACTTAGAACTGGAATTTCTTTGATTTTTCTGCCTCTAGTCTTCTATCTTTAATTTGTACATCATTCTTTTTCATTCCTTTAGCTACTTCCATCTTATTGCTTACTGTGACCTTCCAGCTTCCGGGACCCTATGGAATGTCTATGTTACATCTCAACTAGCTTTTCTCCCCCCTCTTCTTATCATGTTTATACAACCAAAGTCTGATGGAAATGAAAACACTAGCATGTTTCAGTTTATACATCTCGAAATCAATGTGCAGCCTGTACAAAGCTGTCGAAGGAAGGAGATTGTTGTTGGCAGGTAGCCCCTCTCCATCTTGCCTGTGAATGGGGTGCTTAGAGTATCCATTCTCCTATAACGCTTGTGGCTTGCTGTCATCTCCCCCACCCCTTTGTGCACACATATGGGCAGCCTCCCTGAGTCACTCAAGCCTTCTCTCCTCCAAAGGAGCTCAAAAAGTTGTCATCTCAAAACTCTTCCTCAGTCTCTCTCCTTTAAGCCTCTCTTCTGGTCAGCCATGGGGTAATCAGCCTCATGTCAGATGAGTACCAAGGCCTCCACCCTTGGTAGAGCTACAAACAAGACCTACTCATCTAAGCATTGCAAGAGGAGTTGACAACAGTTGCCAATTGCCTGACATGAGGCCTGTGTTCTAGTCATAGTGGCACCACCACAGGCACTGGGATCCCCACCCTTGCAGAAAATGACGCTGTTTATCATAGGGTGGTGCACTAGACTTTGTCTCTCCTACCTCCATCTATCATCCTTCTTCCCTCTCAAGTCTTGGGAAATTTGGGGGTTGGTGCTCCTCAAAGTCTGACACTCTCTCAGGGTCCTTTGTCTTTGGAATTTTCACTACTAGTGAGCACAAGGTAGACACTGGGAATAAGACCAGCTGGGAATGGCAGCAAAGAACGATGTAGTATTCTAAATCACTGTCTGTCACTCAGATGTTACAGACTGAATGTCTGTGTCCCTCAAAATTTATATCTTGAAGCCTAACCCCCCATGAGATGGTATTTAGAAGTGCGATATTTGCAAGGTAATTAGGTTTAGATGAGGTCAAGAAGGTGGGACCCCATGATGAGATTAATGTCCCATAGGAAGAGGTAGAAAGACCAGAGCACCCCTCCCAACTCTCTCTCTCTCTCTCTCTGTCCCATAAGAACAGAGCAAGAAGCCAGAAAGAGGGCCCTCACCAGGAATGAATCTGCCCGCATCTTGACCTTGGACTTCTCAGCTTCCAGAACTGTAAGAAACAAATGTCTGTTGTTTAAGCCACTCAGTCTGTGCTATTTGTCATACATTGCAGCCCAAGCTAAGACAGCCATCATCCCATCATCATTATTACTGATTAGTTCTTCATAACACCTCTAAAAAGAGGGGCAGAAAATAAACAGCTCCCATTTCCCAAGTGCCCACTCTGTGCCATGCTCTGCACCAATGATTAAGTTCTTTACTTAATTTTTTACAACAACCTTACAATATCATGTCTTTTGTTTTGGTTTCCTAAATAAGAAAACTGAGCCAATGAGAGAATAGACAACCAGAGTTACATGGGTAGTATATAATAGAAGTTTGAGTTGAAGCCAGAATTTTGGATCCCAAAGTTTCTACTGTAGCAAAATGAAATTTGAGAACAAGACTTGCTTTCTCAAAGGTACATAGAAAACAAGATGTAGATAAACAAAGATTTTTGTCTTTCAAAGTCCAGGGTCCAAGTGTCTATTTTTGCTTTGGGAATTTACAGAAATGTAGATGCTAGTTGTTTTTTCCTTAAACTAGTTTATTTCATTTAATCACTTGTAAACAGTACTTCCTTAGTTGATAAACCTAGAGATTCAGACACAGCCATGTCTCATTTTAATATATCTTACAGTGAAACTACCAGCAAAATGCAACAGGAAAATGGCATTCACCCCAGGATGGCCTTACAATGTGGAGCAAAATGGAGGAAACACCATCCTCACATTATCAGGCCATAGACTTTGAGGCAAATTTTAAATGGACTATAAATGAAAAAGACTGCCACCAGATAACACAGGGAATTCCAGAGTTTTGCCCCCCAAATTTCCTGTTATCTCTATTTGCCTACACCAGGGATTTTAACAACCACTACCACCAAATTATTATGCATTGGATCAATTTCAAAAAAAAAAAAAAAATCCGGGAAGCAAATAGAGGAGGAAGTCTTCCTTATTTTTTTTTCTTTCTGTTGAGCATGTTCTTCCAAGATCTCATGATTCCAAAAATATGGAAGACAGTTCTGCTAACTAAACAAACAAACAAAAACATGAATGCTAATTCACTCCAGATCTAGAGTGGAAACAAAGAAATCTATTACTCCTTGTGACGAAATTCAAACAGGCAGATAGAGACTAAGAGAAAAGCAGGCCAGCTTGAGGATCAGAGAGCTGTTGTGTTTTTCCCCCTTCGTCTGTGGTACCTTTTTCCCAGTTTTCTTACATGAGACAGATACCCAGCAAATTAAAGTGAAATTTCTTTGCCACCACACCTGGAAATTAGGGGAAAATACTGTTCCCATTAGCTGAGTTAGAGGTCAGTTGATGGGCAAATATACATGTTCTAAATTCTCAGTGCCATGCCAATTGCAGTCAAAAATAGAAAAGTTTAAAAACAAGGTCTCATCCTGAAAGAGGTGATATGCTTGTATGGACAAAGATGATCACAAATGAAACAAGAGTGAGCAAAACAAAATGACATTACATCAGTACACTTTATGGCATGCACTGCAAGAGCTGGAAGGTTCCGAAGGGGAGGGGAATGGATCTGAAGGCTGCTGGTAGGCAGAATCAGGTTCATTAACTTCCTCAGCCTCAACCTATCCTTCCCCGAGGCCAGCTCCACACCCGGAGGCTTCCCTGCCAGGCCAGCTGCCACCTTGCTTTGCTATGAACCTTAAAGCCTTCAGAAACTCATTCCTTACTAGCTTCCAGTTCAAATAAACAGAAATGTATTAATAAACTACCATGTGCAAAGTACTTCCTGTGTTTTGAGGACACAGCCATCACTGAGAAACCAGTATTCTTCAATGATACTACCCTTCAGTCTTTGGATGTGGGCTGCTGCAGAAAGGAGGCATGTGGCCTTAGGCAAAGCAACTAGCTTGAGCCAAGGCAAATATTACAAAAGGCTGGCAGTGGAGGGTGTCTCAGTAGGTGGAGGAATGAAGCTCTTCAGTACTTAATGGGAATCTAGGCAATGACCACAGCCTACGTTAGTCTTTTCTTCATCCAGCTTGGATCTATTACTTTAAGTTCTGGAAGCATCTCCCCTAGTATTCTGGGGTCAGTTTAGTGGGGGTAAAGATTCTCCCAAAGGAAAATCAGGAAGGTTAGCTCTGGGCACCGCAGCTGGTTTCAAGGTAACTGCTGATACCCATCATCTACTTCCTCTCCAACCATTATAGACGCTCCCCACTCTTGTCTAGTATTTGGACTCCTGTTGGCTTACCTTGTGGCATTACCCATATCATCATCTGCAAGGAATTTCCCCTGATCATCCTATCCTGCCTTTATGTGGTTGCTGCACTAATTTCTCACTGGACAGGGAGTATCAAGAGGAACCCAAGTGAGTTGCTTGGGTGACAAACATGGTTCTGCTTGCCTCTGTTGTGTAACGGAAGCCATACTTCCTCCTGATAAGCAAGGTTAATTACCCCTGCTAGAATTGTGACTTAAACTTAAATATATAGCACCCTTATCCTAGAATCCAGCTCAGGGGTTTTCCCCATACACCAGTTGGTTGTTAGGGATCCTCCAGATGGTCATACGTGAGAACTGAGAGAGAGATTCTATTGCAACAGTGATGGATGATATGGGAGTCTGGACTCCTTGCTTACATAACTTGTTTGTGCTCTCTGGGCCTGCTCATGCTTAATTTTTCCTGTACTGCTTCCATCTTACAATAGATGCTTGTTGGATCTGTCCAACTATGACTGGGTGGGTCTGATAGGACCCTGCTCATGATGGACAGTTGTGACTCCAAGGTCATTAGGTTTCTCATGATCAGTCAGTCCACCTCTCCCATGGCTCAATAGCATGCCAGAAGCTATTTTTCATAAGGTATATAATTACTTGTTAGAGTTTCTATGGTCTTGCTCCAAAATCATATAGTCTGTGTTGTGATTCATGTTTGGGGTTTAGCATAATCTCTACATGGAGTCTTCTCCCACCACTGGGGATGCTTCTAATATCATAGGTCCACTAGATCATTAAGCCAAATGTCAGGGTCAAATAATGCACAGAAGACTTGATCTGCTGCAAAGCCCTTTCCTTCTCTAGGCCCTATCAATACTGGCAACCTATGTGTTCCGAGGTATTTGGGCTGTAACACCATTCCTAGATATGGAATGTGTCGCCTCCAGAACTTAAGAGGTCTACCAAGTGTTAAGTTTCTTTCTCTGTGCTGGGAAGTGCAAGAGGAAATAATTTGCCCTTTTCTGCAGAGATGATCTGACCTACCTACCCCAGACAACTGAACACTCAAAACAAAAAAAAATTTTTTTAAAGATTTGATTTATTTATTAGACAGAGAGAGATCACAAGTAGGCAGAGAGGCAGGCAGAGAGAGAGAGGAAGAAGCAGGCTCCCCACCAAGGAAAGAGCCCAATGTGGGGCTCGATCCCAGGACCCTGGGATCATGACCTGAGCCGAAGGCAGAGGCTTTAACCCTCTGAGCCACCCAGGCGCCCCTCAAAACAAAATTTTTACTAATATGGGCCCCCTAAATTTTCCTAGTTTTTTTCTATATCCTAAAATATATGGGGCTCCAAAGAACTGGCCTCTACTTTTTCATCTAGTCCAATTAGCATGATTCCATTGATAGAGTGAGCCAGGGGGATATTCTGTACAATGTTCAAGTCTCTGAGAATTAACATAGCCTTAGACCAAGACTGTAAATGTATACAGTTTTCTGTCTCAAGCGTATCTGAAGTCTGCCAGATATCTTTTTCTGACAGAGATAACAAAAGAATGGATTGGTCAGGTCAGGGACGGCCTATCAAGAATCTGAGGCTATGGTAATCTACTCCAAAAGAGAAACCTCAGGGCAAACAGCTGCAACTGACGTCAGTATGAGTTTGAAATATCTTTGACCATCCTAGATCCATCTGGTTTTTTCAGGGCTCATACTGATAAATTAAAACACGATAGGATGGGAAAGAATTTCAAGGATGGTACTGATTTCTTTCATTCCTCCAAGATGTAACATTCTTTTTAACTTACTACCTCTGCAGGAGAGCAGAGGTGCAATTTCTGAGGCTTCCATCCAGCCTTCTCCACTACAGTAGCACATACCCCACTGGTCAAGAAGCCAGTGTCAAGAGTGTGCTCATTACCAAATATGTCTTCCTGCACTATAATCCAGATATAGATATGAGTTCCATTTATTACCAGGTGTCATATGCCCTACTCTAATACAGGGCCTTTGTTGATTCTTCAAATTTCTGTGTATCAACTCAGACCTAGGGTCCAATCAACTCAGACCTAGGGTCCAATACTCTCAAATGTTGAGTATTCCCTTTCCCCCAACATATGGTTCCCTGAGTAAATGTGTATAGATTCATTTGGAAAAGTACTGGAGGAATCCTTATCTGTTGACTTATTGTGTTGTTATAGAATCCTTCCTCCTGGATACACAACCTCTCCTTCAGTCAGTGGGTTCTAGGTTTGATAATTGGCTCATATCTGGAACTGGATGAGAAGTCATAACTTTTTACTGGGGCAACTGCTTTCAGCATCCTAATCATACATCTTTGATAGCTTTAGATTATATAAATTGAGTAGGTTCCTTATTGTCTGCCCATCTATTTTGTTCCTCATGATACGAAGTTGTGTTAACCAATTCTGTCATTCTCTGTGGGTCAGTCTCCAGGCTGTTCCTCTGTCTTTGACTTTCATTATGATAGGGCTAAGTAAAACCACCTCCAGCTATTGTTCTGGGATCCTATTATCTTCACTGCTGTCAAGGAACCCAGCTCTATAAAGGCATTCCTTATCATCAGCTCTACTCTACACACCATAGCCACTACTGAACTTCTTAATAATTCTTGGGCACCTCATATCAGCACTTCCCTTAATGTTACCAAGAAAGCCCTCTGACTTGCAGACTTAGCCTTTAATTGCCAATTAATCCCTCACAATCTTTCATTTTCTCCTTCCCAAATGTCCATTGTGCTTAGCAACAGCTACCCCCATTTCACTATTCTTAGAGTTACTTTCCCCCTATTTCTCAAACCTGCTAGAACATTCTCTTCCATAAGAATACCTTTCCGGTTTACCTCTGGTATAAGGGTTAATAAATGCACTGCTATCTCATGCCAGATGCTATCTGGTGGTTGGTGGAGGTCCTCACTGCCAACTGAGCAGCAAGGGATCCAGCTCCAAAATCTCTTCTTAGCCCCTGGTTTCTCAAACCAGTTCTGGCACCAGTTGTCATGGACCAAGTTCCCAGGAAGCAGACTCTGAGCCAGAGAGAAGCATGTAGGAACTATATTACAGATAGCTCTTAAGATTAATATCTATGGGAAAAAAGGGAAAGCTTACGGCAGTCTTACCAAAGCCTCAATTGACTCCTTTGGCAACTCTGAATCTGGGATGACCTATAGAGTTAGGCAGTATTGGGGCGTGAGGCCAGGCACTACATTTCCACATTAACTAGTCATTGGATTCAGGCTGACTCAGGAAAGGGGTCCTCAATTTGGATAAGGTGACCCTTTTTAAATAATTCTGGAGAGGATTGACAGCTGAAGGCTCTATGGACCATGCTCCCCGCAGCCAGGGAAAGAGAGTCCTTTGTTATGGAGGGACCAAGGTAACACACAGCAGCACACACCACAGCTGCTGTCTTTGTTGTATAAGAAGATGGGATGACTGGGGTGCCTCAGTAGTTCAGTCAGTTAAGCAGCTGGTTCATGGTTTCAGCTCAGGTCATGATCTCAGAGTGGTAGGATTGAGCCTGGCTTCAGGCTCCTTGATCAGCTGGGAGTCTGCTTGAAATTCCCTTTCCCTCTGCCCTTCCTCCCACTCATGCAGTCTCCCTCTCTCTGTCTCAAATAAATAAATAAAATCTTTAAGGAAAAAAAAAAAAAGAAAGAAGATGGGATAACTAACACAGGCTAAGAGGCATTACAGGACCAACTTTGGCTGGCTCACACTAGAAGGACCTATGCCCAGAAAAGGACTCTGCAGTTCTAAAAAATAAATCAAGGTTAGGCTCCTGAGTCAGGGAAACATCAAGGTAAGTTGTGGGAAAGGTACTATGTGGAGATTCAGGGCAGAACCATTTTGGCCTTTTCTTCCTCAGCTACTAAGTGACTAGGAAAGTCATTTTACTTCTCTCCCCCTCAGTTTCATCATCTGAAAATGAAGGAGGTCCCTAGAAGATAACACAGGAGAAAATCTGGATGACCTGGGATATGGGAATGACTTTTTAGAACAACATGAAAGGCACAATCCATGAAAGAAATCATTGATGAGCTGGACCTCATTAAAATTAAAAGCTTTTGCTCTATGAAAGACAGAATCAAGACAATGAGAAGACAAGCCACAGACTGGGAGAAAATGTTTGCAAAAAATACATCTGATAGAGGACTGCTATCCAAAAAATACAAAGGCTTCTTAAAACTGACCAATAAGAAACAAAGAATTCAATTAAAATGTTGGTCAAAGATCTTCACAGACACTTCACTAAAGAAGATATACAGATACAAAAAAAAAAAAAGCTTATGAAAGTGTGCACTCCAGCAGTCACCAGAGAAAAAAATGCAAATTAAATTTAAAAATTAAAAATGCAAATCAAAACAATGAGATTGCACACCTACTAGAATGGTATAAATTCAGAACACTGACACCACCGACTGCAGGCTTGGAGAATATGGAGCAACAGGAATTCTCATTCATTGCTGGTGGAAATGCACAATGGTATAGTCACTTCGGAAAACAGTTTGGCGGTTTCTTTAAAACTAAATGCACTCCTGCTGTAAGATCCAGCAATTGAGCTCCTCGTTAATTTACCAAGATGAAACCACATGAGAACAGGAATTATGTTTTGGGCAGAGAAAGAGGTGGTTGGAAGAGGAAGAAATAAACTGGAGCCTTGAGAATGAAGTTGCTGAGCAGGGGTAAAATGCAAGGAAACCCAAATGAAGCTGGAGAGGCAGACAGAAGCTAGATCATGCCAGGTCTCCAAGGCGATAATAAAGACTTTAGACTTTAGTTCAAGAGCAGTGGGAAGACATAGGAGGGTTTCAAGAAGAGCAAAAGGTGATCGCAGCTGCATGAGAATCTAAGGTATTTTTAAAAACTTTGTGATTACAGTAGTAACTCTGCACTGGAAGGGATTATCAACAGAGCTTGGGGGAGCATTCTCCCTAAACAGACTAGTTGACTCTTAAGGAAGATAAATAACTTCACATGGGAAGGATGCAGAAGAGTACTCCAGGGGTTTGCAAATTAGGTCAGGGTGGGGGAGTTGGACAAAGCACAGATATTAAGCCCTTGTCTCTGAGATAGGAGCCTTTGAAGTAGGAAAGGAAGAGTAGACATTTCACTCCTTTTGTCACAAGCTGGAAGACTATTTCGAAGGGATTGAGGAGCATTTTGTTCTTGCATCTTAGGCCCACTAATGTGCAGGATGGTAGGACAATATTTCAAAAGAGAAGGAAGGATTATGACAGCCAGAAATATCACTCCCTCCAACTTCTGCAAAGACTTTTTTAGAAATTTCATCCACATCAGTGGATGATTATTTTCCTGGAGCACCCCCTGTGTATAGTAGGTGGGCAACTTGTGAGAAAGAGGGATTGGAAAGGAGATGGTCTTAATTTTCAACAAATTCTCATAGGACTTTTTCCTTTTCCTATTCAGTCATCCCAATCTCAGACTGAACTCTGTGTGACCTTTTGTTTTATTACACAATTTCTGCTACTTAAGGACAAATAGTTAACAATGCTGGAGTGGGGAAGCCTATAAAACCCATTGTAACAATGGTTAATGGTAATAATTTCTAAATATAATCCCAATTGTGCTTAGTAACGACATTAACATCTATTGAGCACATACTAAATGCCATGTTACTATAAATTTTATGCTTTATACATGCAATTTCTAGAAAAGTAGTAGTGAAAATGCTTATTAAATAAGCGATTGAACAACAATTGGTAGTCATCACTAGGTAATCAGACTCTGACAATGGAACCTATGTGAATGGAGTCAAGAAAAGAAATCAGAGAAAAAGCTGAGAATTACTGAATGGTAAAGAGATCGAAACATACGGTAAACACTAGCATTCAGGCTGTTGGTTGTTCTATCAACCTGGGTCCTTGAGCAGGCCTCTGTTGGCCTATAACTGAGCAAGAAACAAACTTCTCTAGGTTTGTTATTCAGAATAAATATAGAGTATGGTTTCAGTTCCCACTAGGAGCTCAATAAATATTTTATTTCACTGTTTTGAATCAGACACACAAAATTAAAATATTTGTAATCTTTGGTTCATGAAACAGTGTCCGTAATCATCCCCACAGGTCACTCTTTTCATTTTATCTCTTCTCTTGAATTTGGAATATTTTTCTAATGAACGCCTATGAACATCTCATCAAGGTGAAGAATTAGAATACTGTCAATACCTTCATTTCTAAATGCCTTTTCCTTATTCCATTCTCCTACCTCCCAGCACTGAGATGAACTCCATCCTGATTTTCATGTTTCTCATTTTCTTGCTTTAAAAAAATCAGTTTTATCATATATATTTAGGCCTAGGCAATATATTGCTTTGGCTTTCAAACTTAATAAAAAGTATATCATACTGTATATATTCTCCCAGAACTTAGTTTTTTCAATCTAATTTATCTTTATTCCTAAGCATAACAGTAATTCTTTAATTTTCTCTGCTGTAACTGCATTATCCATTTTCCTGTCGATGGGCATTTGAATTGCTTCCAGTTTTGGTTTTTTTTTACTATTATGAAATATGCTGCTATAAACATTCCTCTACATGTCTATTAGCATGCACCTGCAAGAATGATGAGAAATAAAAATGAAGATACAATAAGATATTATAAGATATAAAATTATTTGAAATGTCAAAAATTTAGAAATTTGGCAAGATCAAGTGTTGGAGTGATGAGCATCGATAAGATCTTACAACCAGTAAGAGGATAAGTACAAACATCATTTAAAATAACTTGACCTGCCTCCTTAGCACAGTAGGCAGTAGTCAGTTTCATAAAATAACTTGGCATTATTGTTAAAGCTGAACATTGACATATCCTATAGCAAATCTCAATATATATTCAATGACTATGTTAATGAGCAAATAATCACTCAAATAATTAGTTAAGGTATTTTCTATCTCTGTTCATTTTTTTTCCCTTACCAGTCTCCTAGTGACTTTTCCATATTTATGGATTTTGCCTACTGGCCCACCATTTTCCTCTCTGCCTCAAGCTCTGCTGCCATTTAGTTTTGCTTTGATTCCCAAGTGGATGATTCACCCTACATGCTAGCCTTCTCCTTACATAACATCTGTTATGAAGACTAAATAAGCTAATAAATCCAAAGTGCTTAGAACAATGTCTAGCACAAAGTAATATCTAAATGTTTATTATTATTGTATTCCTTCAGTGCTCTTATAGAAAAATATGGCTGTGGTCTGATACATAATTCAGGTATTCTTGGTTCCTTGGCCAATATTATAGTTGTATACTAATTTCCATTTCATTTTGATTGGGGGCCCAGATATTTGTTTTCCTAACATATTTATCTAAATCTTTCCCTTGGTAGTTCCCCATAGTGAAAGATGAAACTTAAGTGAGTCTTGGATCTGCCCAAATCCCCTATTATTCAAAGGAGTCACATCACCCTTTCCTTTCCTTTGGAAACATAACTCCACTTTGATGTTGCCCCCTCATGACATTACAACACCTAATGAAGATCTGGACTGCACCCCCTTGGAGCTGTACCTGTGTCCCCTTTAGTGAGCTTCATCTCCTCCTTAGAGTTCTGATTTCATAAATTGTCCAGGTATATCAGTCATTTCTCCTTTCTCCCCTTAAATCACACTGCCACTTTGAAACTTACTGACAAAAGCTCAGAATAACTCCACCTGATCTCTTTCTTTACCTTCACAAACTATTCGAAATTTCTTTACCACTTTATATAGCTGTCCCAGTCATCAAAGGCAAGTTCTTCTATCAAATTTATTATCAATTCCCTTTCTATAGCTTTCAGAAAACTGTTTGAAATTGCCCTCTTCCATCAAGGTCAAACATGCATTAAGCATTGCTATTTTGGGATTTAATGTATGTGCAACTGGCCCTGGGGTTTACCAACTAGAATTCCTACTAATCCAGGAAAGATGTGAAAATTATATCTGAGACTTAGATGAAGTTTTTACCATACTAATTGTGTGAACCATCAAGCACAGTCTTTCATTTTTATCTCTACCAGGCAGAGGTTATCTAAAGAAGTCAACATCCACGGTCCATGAGAGGATTGTGTCTTGGAAAGGTTTGATATATTGTTTACAGGCTTCTGGAGAAGGGCTTGGAATGGAATATTGGCGTTTCATAACCATTCCCGGAGACAGCTTGCTCACTCAGGAGCTATAGCATGAACTGGTCTGGGTCAAGAAGAGAATAGAAAAGAGAGGTAGGTGTGTAAGAAGAGTGGGAGGCCAGAATCAGGTAATGAGGTTTAGAAAGGGGTCACACACCAGATCATGCATGCCTTAGAATCATTGAATTTCAAAACTGAAAGTGACCTTAGGAGTCTGTCTAATTTAACCAGCTCATTTTGCAGGTAGGAAAACTTACATCATAGCAGTGAATGGACTTGTCCAAGGTCACAGAGCTGTTGTTTGGATGGAAAATCCTTTTTACACAAAGGTGGTTTTTTGTTTTTGTTTTTTACTTTATTATAAAGAGGGGCTATGGAAGAAATACCTAAATGAGTAAAAATAGAAAGAAAGGGGGGGAAAAAACCTTTTCATTTAAATCAACTATTTATCATAACATGCAAAAATGCTTGCTATATTGAGAGTTTAAAGTAATGTGAAAATGTACTATAATAAAATTTTAATAAAATAAAATTAATCAAGAATCAATGTTCCCCTGGGCAAAATTCCTTCATCATTCTACCTTGGCTTTTAACCATTAATGGCAGTTTTCTCTGATTCAAGGAATTATAAACATTTTTCCTTCTGTTCTTCTGTATTTCCACTCTAATCACATATTTCTTTCACAATAATTAAAAAATACATTTTAAAGCTATTTGTCCTCATTAAATTGTCCAGAAGGAAACAGTAGACTGGATAATCTAACATCTCCTTTTATGATATAAGGAACTTGGCAAATTCCTTTTGGTTGCTATTCTTAGCAGAGTACCATCTTAACATTCTGTTTTGCAAAAATTCTTAGATACCTTCTTCACTTTCCAGTTTTCAAAGCACAAATACACAGTAATCTAGAAAAGAGCACAAATTCCCATGGTGGGGGGAATCCTTTATATGTGGATCATGTTAAAAACACAAACCTAGGAGGATTCTGGGAAGATGGTGAAATTGGAAGTACCAGGAATCTATCTCCCCACCTAGACAATAATTACAGAATCTGTCTGGTGTAACTATTTTGGAACTCTGGAGTCTATTAAAGTCTTGCAACTTCCAAGGGAAGGATTAGAAAGTTATATTGTGGTTAATTTCACTCAATTTCAGCTCTTAGCCCAGGAGGTGCCAACTATCTCAAATCTACAGCTGTGCACATGCTCCTGGAGCAGCTGGCACACACCTTGTGGGAGCAGGGTAGGTAGAAAAGACTCTGTACTTCAAATATCAGGGATCTGTGTCCTAATCAGTGATTGCTGCTTCTCATCACAGAAGTTCAAAGAGATAGGCACCAACTGTTGTTATACCTCCAATATTATTTCAAGGTCCTATCCTTCAGCTAAATTGACTTCCAGGGGACCTAGTAGGTGCCTTTTTTGCCCCTTCTTCATTTTTTAATTTTTCCCTTTTGGGGAGCAAATATTAGGACATTCAAAAGTAACTCTATAGAGAGGGAAAATTGCAAAGTGATCACACATGCCCAAGGAAAGACACAGGCTCAGAAAAGACCTATGTTTACATCTCAGGCTAATCTTTGAGACAGAGAAGGCTTACAACAATCAAAAACACAATAAATAAAAACAATAGCAAAAAAACATAAAACTCTGAGGAAGATGAAGAATCTGACTTCCAGAATTACTACATTATTAGCCTCAAATGTTCAGTGTCAAATAAAAAAACTCTAAGACATACAAAGAATCAGGAAAGGATAATTCATTCAAAGAAAAAATAAATCAATCAATCAACAGAAACTATCTTTGAAAAAGACCTGATAACAAATATACTGGATAAAGACTAAAACAACTGTCTAAAAGATGCTCAAAAAACCTAAAGAAAGATGTGGAGAAAGTAAATAAAATAATAGGTGAACAAAATGGAAATATAAATAAAGAGATTAAAAAAGAAACCAAAAAGAAATTCTGGAGCTGAAAAGTATAATTACTGAAATGAAAAAATGTACTAGAGGGATTCAAAGACAGATCTGAAAAGACAAAAGAAAGAATTAGTAAATTTGAACATAGGGCAATGGAAATTATTGAGTTGAGGGAACAGAAAGAAACAGGATTGAAGAAAAGTAAGCACTTTTAGTGCTTATAGTCTCAAGGACCTGGGGACACCATCAAACAGATCAACATATGCAATGTGAGAGTTCCAGAAGGATAAGAGTGACAGAAAAGAGGAGAAGGACTATTTGAAGAAACATTGGTGGAAAACTTCCCAAGTTTGGTGAAAGACATGAATATACACATCCAAGAAGCCCAAACAACTCTAACTAAGACCCATACTGAGACACATTATAATCAAACTTTCAAAGGCTGATTTCTCATCAGAAACTTGGAGGACAGAAAGTATTGAGTCAATATATTCAAGGGGCTGAAAGAAAAAACCGTCAACCAAGACTTTTAATTAGCAAAACTGTCCTTCAAAGACAATGAGGGAGAAAGTAAGACATTCCCAAATAAACAAAAACTGGGAGGAAGTTTGTTACTACTAGACCTGTCCTATAAGAAATGCTCAAGGAACACTTGCAGACTGAAATAAAAGAATACTAGACAGTGACTCAAAGCTGCATGAAGAAATAAGGAACTAAATTAAGGTAAAGGCATCAACAATTATAAAAGCTAGTATCATTGAAATAATGGCTTATAACTCTACTTTTTTGTTTTCTATGTGACTTGAGACTAATATATTTTCTAAAAATAATAATTGCTAGTCTGAAAGCTAGTACCATTGTAACTTTAGTTTTTGATTCCACATTTTGTTTTCTATATAATTTGAGAGACTAATGCATTTAAAAGAATTATTAATTTATATTTTGGTTACACAATGTATAAAAATGTAATTTTGTGATACCAACAAACAAAAAGGATGGGAACAGAGTTCTTATAAAGGAGGAGAATTTTTGTATGTTATTCAAGTTAAGTCAGTAAAGTTTACATTATATATGTGCATGTATATTCACATTATATCTTTGAATTTCTATGGTAACCACAAGGAAAATTCCTATAGAATATACACAAAGGAAATGGGAAAAAATTTAAACATTTCACTACCAAAAAATCAATTAAATAAATCAATTAAATTAATCAAGTAATGCGGGATATAAGGGATAAAAAGCTCTAAGCCATGCAGAAAACAAATTTCAAAATCACAGAAGGGGAATAGCTCATGGGTAGGGTATTTGACCACAAAATGACAGAAGACAGTCCCTCCTTATTAGTAGTTACCTAAAATGTAAGTAGATCAAACTCTTCAATTGGCAAAATGGATTTAAAAAACAAAAACATGATCCAGCCATATGCTGTCTACAAGAGACTCACTTTAGGTCTAAAAAAACAAACAGATTGAAATCTAAATGATGGGGAAAGATATTCCATGCAAATAGTAACCAAAAAAGAACAGAGGTGGCTATGCTAATATCACTATTTTGTTTTGTTTCAAAACAAAAAAAATACAAAACACAAAGAAGGAGAAGAAGAATTAATAAAAGATTAAATATAACAAGATAAAAGTTATAAATATCTATGCCCCTTATAACAGACCATCAAAATATATGAAGCAAAAACTAATAGAATTTGAAAGGAGAAATAGACAATTCTACAAAAGTAGTTAGAGATTTCAATAACCCACTCTCAAGAATGAATAGAACAACCATACAGGAGGCAAGTAAGGCAAGAGGCCCAATACAACAAACTAGCTATATCTAACAGACATGCAGAACACACTATCCAACAACTATAGCATATGTGTTCTGCTTAAGTAGACATAGGTCATCTTCCAGGACAGAGCATAAGTTAGACGACAAGTCATCTAAGTAAATTTTAAAAGATAGATATCATACAAAGTATCTTCTCCAACCACAACAAGTTGAAGTTAGAAATCAGTAAGAGAAGTAAAACTGGAAAATTCACAAACTTGAGGAAATTAAACAGCATACCCTTGAACAACCAATGGCTCAAAGAAGAAATTACAAGGTAAACTGGAAAATAGTTCACATGAAAGGAAATGAAAACACAACACACCAAGTCATGTGATACCTGAGAGAGTTGTACTAAGGAGAAACTTTATAGCTATAAAGATGTATATTAAAAAATAGAAGGATTTCAAATTATAATCTAACTTAACAACTCAAGGAAATAGAAAAAGAACAAACTTAACCCACAGCTAACAAAAGGAAGGAACTAATAAATCATAGATCAGTGAAAAACCATAGAGCCCAGAAATAAACCCTCTCATATATGGCGGGGTACCTGGGGAGCTCATTTTGTGAAGCCACTGCCTTCAGCTCAGGTCATGATCCCAGAGTCCTGGGATCGAGCCCCACTTCAGGCTCCCTGCTCTGTGGGGAGCCTGCTTCTCCCTCTCTCTCTGCCCCGCTTGTGTTCCCTCTCTCTCTCTCTCTCTCTCTCTCTGTCAAATAAATAAATAAAGTCAGAAAGAAAGAAAAGAAGGAAGGGGGAAAGGAAGGAAAGAAAGAAATGCAAGCAGTTCTGGGGATCTTGGTAACCAGAACTCATGGATGGGGCCTTTGGGAAATGAGGACTGGGATCACATTCTGCCACAAGAACCAGTGATTCCACAAAGAACACAGGGCTTGGGGAAGGAAAATATTCCCAAAGAAAAGTGACACTCTTTTTAAAAGAAAGAATGCAGACTACTGAGCGTGTTAGCATGCCATGTGTTCACGTGCGTGCCTGTGTCAGGAGTGGGCAGAAGAAAAATCTGTTCACGAAAACCATCTAAGTTGAGGCCATAAGGAATTACAGGAGCAGTATTTACATCTACATAAAGGCAGCCAAGACACTGTTTAAAACTGGGCTTGACTAGCCACTGGCTTCCACCAACCACCTTAAAGTCTGAACTGCAGTGTGGGAAGCTTTGTCATTTGTAGGGTTGGGTTTCCTGGAGTAAGGGGAATGGGATTACCTGAAGTTGTAAAATGCTTAGAATACTGGCTATGATGTGCTTGAGATTGTCTCCCAAGAAAATCATGAGCTGTTGGAAGCTTCTCTAGATCTGGTACTGACCTGCACAGTTTGACCAAGCGCAGTCCTGGAACCTGAGAACCTCCTCCCCAACTCAGCTCTGACGATCCTGCCAACAAAATGGGCTTGATTCACCACCTTCTGCCTTGGGGAGGTCATACAATAAAGGTGCTTATTCTCTCTGTGCGGGAGGAAGGCCTTGCCAGACGGTTCACATTTCTCAACCTCTTAGCCCTGAAGAAAAGGGTGTATGTGGCAAAGGGTTATGAAACTCAGCCTGAGGGATCAGAAGGAGTCCATGCTGTTTTCACCAAGAATCTTCTTTAGCTTTGTGTCATCAGAATTTTGCTTCTTTCCTTTATGTAGCCCTTCAAAGCAGAAACTTGAATCCCCAGTTCCTATGTCAGTCACGGGTGGGGGAACCAAGGGACAGTTGGGGGAACACCGTCCAGGATTTTATGCAGCAAGAGCTAACTCTGTCACTTCCCACCTCCGTTACAGACACTTCTCCAAGGGACACAACCACACCTGTCCATTCAGGACTAGCTACATAATTTGAGCAACATGAAAATGGGGGAGGGGCATTCGAAACTTAAGAATTTCAAGACTGTACCAGCAGAGTACCAAGTGCAGACCCTCCTGTGTGCAGGCAGGGTCTGTGGCGCAGGTTGTGTGCTCAACCAGGTTATTGACAGATTGAATGAAACCCACCCACACTGGGAAGGACACTCTGCTTTACTCTGTATATCGAATCAGACATTAACCTCATCTGGAAATACCCTCACAGACCTACCCAGAATAACGTTTAACCACATAGCTAAACAACTCTGGCCTACTCAAAGTGACACATAAAATTAACCATCACAGTGCTCTTTCTCTCCCTTCTCTTGATCCTTTGCTAGAATGCTTGTCGTAATTCTGGCCTCTCCAGTAGAAGATGAAAGCCAGGCCCGGCTTTCCAGAGCGTCTTAAAGCTGGTGAATGAAGTCTGTCTCCACACACTGGCCTCAGACCTCCTCTCCTCGCTGAGGAGTTACGTTGATCTACTCTCTGCACCCACTGAACTCTTCCTCAATCTCTGTGCTGGCCAGCAATCTCTCCAGCATCCACATTAGGCTCTCTTGGCTTTTTCTCAGCTGAGTTACTTAGTATATCTCTCCCAACAGAAAGTCTCAGTAGACCATCTGCACTCTCCACTTCCAACATATGAGTATTTTCACAGCAGCTTCCTAATAAGAGGACTTTTTCTTCTCTTGGTTCCTGCATCCATTTGCTACACTGGGGGTTGAGCTAACATGTCAGACAGAAAAAACCATGGTAGGTCACTAGAGACCTTTGGGGGCAAATTTCTCTGTTTAGCAGAGTAATCCTGGACGACAGACAAGGGCATATGTGGGAGTCAGGGTAACTGGGCTTAATTTTCTGTTTTTTTTTTTTTTCCTGTTCTTGCCAGAGGACTAGGGTCACTCCTTTTGTGTGGCTCTTGGCTATATCTGCTTGTTAGGGCAGAAAGAGTTGAGTTTTGGAGGGAGACTTGAATTCATCGCTAACTTGCTCTGTGTCCCTGGACACAGTTCTTAATGTCTCTATCTGCCTCTTGGCTTCATCTGCAAAATGGGAAGGCTAATATTTACTCTGTGACATTGATGTGTAAAGCACGTGGCATGTAACAGAGGCTCAGAAGACAACTGCTCAGAGCCAGTTTCCACGTTCTACGACTCCATCCTTGCTCGCTCATTCTGAAAAACCAGGGAAAGATGAGCGTGCATGCTAGGGGAAACTTGGACAGGCTGGGTGTGGTGTCCATCTTCAAAGGAGAGGCCTGGGGTGTGGCGAGCCTCTTGCTTTCCTTTCCCCAAATCACTTCCCTTACTGGCTTCCTGCAGCTCCTACTGCCCTGGGGTCATCTCAACCTTCCTGCCAGCGTCCTGCCCCTCCCTCACTCCTCCCAGGGCAAACATGTCAGCACTCGGTGTTTAGAAACAGCTTTGAGACCCATTCCCGGCATACCCAATGGCCATAAAAGAACCACTTGGTCTTAATCCCTATTTGGCAATTAGAGAGCACCTAAGGATATGCAGCTTGAGATGCATGACTCAGGCAAAGAAATCCCCTTTCTCCCTTTCCTTCTTAATGTGCTCTGTTTGCTGAGTGCCATCCATAATTGCTTAATAATTAGTACGTGGACCAGTATCTTTCTACGCCAGACTCCCCCACACACACGTGTTAAACTCTTGAGGCTCCAACTCGAACTAAGATTTATTTCCCTCAACCCATACATAAAAGTTAAAAAAGAAAGGCTTCTAGGTTCCCACATTTTTCAGAGGTCATTCAAGATATACATTCATCTATGCTTAATGGATACATAAAACTAGGCTCCCTTCTGTTTTGAGACCCAAGCCTGTGTCCCCCTGAGGCTTGCTGGCCTCCCTCAGTCTCCCCTCATCCTCCCGACCACCTGCTCAGTGGTCAACCTTGACCAGTGTGGCTACTCCTTATACTGTCAACCTTAGAATGACATCTCAGGATGACTGAGGGTCTCCTACACAGGCTTCTGTATGGCAGGGATTGCCCAGGGATTTTTCTGTAAAGGGCCCAGTTGTAAATAGTTTAGGCTCTATGAGCCAAGAGGCAAAAAATCAAAGATATCACGTGGGCACTTCTATAACCCTTTAAAACGCAATGATTTTTTTTAAACTTTTATTAAATTTAATTTTCACTTGTGGACATTCTGTTTGATTATCAAATAGAAGCAGTCATTCAATGGTCTCTTATTTTTCACTCCTCCATTTGATAATGTCTTTTCTTTGTCAAGTGTATTAAATAAACTTAAATTTATTCCAGAATCAATAGCCAAATATCTGAAGTGTTGTCAGCCTGATCTGCTCTCTGGGGTTTCTGTTGGTTCTCTCTAATGATGCTTCAATACCTCGAGTATACCGTGATTTTTTTTTTTTTTTTTTAATCACGAGCCCCAGTTCAATGAAATGGTGTATCTGGAAATCTCTGAGGCTTTTGATAAGGGTGATGCCTTCTGTGAGGATTTGATTTATTTCTCCACTGAGCGTGTTGCCAACTCTGGGCCCCATGAAAACAAATGATCAACTTGGGTTTTTCAAACTGTCCTGAGAGTGTCAACTTGGCTGCAAGCTTGCATAGACGTTAGTGTGTGGTTATAGAGTCTCAGATTTTTCCTCCTGCTATCTAGAAGCCAGGGTCAAGATGGGCAAGTTTCCTTTCTAGCCTCTTCACTGAGGAAATGGAGTCCCAGAAATTCCTGGTTTAAACTGTCACTGAGGAGGGGCACCTAGATGTTTCAGTCAGTTATGCATCCAACCTTTGATCTTGGCTCAGGTCTTGATCTCAGAGTTGTGAGTTTGAGCCCCATGCCTCAAATGGAGCCTACTTTAAAAAAGATATTAGACTGTCACTGAGGGGACGTCCTTTGGGGTCCAGGGTAATTTATAAGGTCTCTGATCTGACTTCTCCGGTTCCCCTAGACTTTGTCTCATGCTTACCATGCAGACATTAAACACACTCTTTGAGTCACCTGAGGGTAGACAGATGCCACCAGGGCAGGCTTCAGCTTAAACACTCATTTATTTCTCTGGATTCATAGTTCCTCATTTGCTTGTTTATTTTGCCTCTCCTTGTTCCAGTAAGCATTACAGTGCATTCTTAAAGGTTTTTGAACATTTTTATTACGAATATTTAGGTGCTTAGGGTGTCTGGGTGGCTCAAGTCATGAACCCAGGATCCTGGTATTGAGCCCCAAGGGCTTCCTACTCAGGGGGGAGTCTGCTTCTCCTTCTGCCCCTCCCACCTGCTCATGCTCTCATTCTCACTCATGCTCTCTCTCTCTCTCAAATAAATAAATAAAATCTTTGAAAAAAAAGAAGAAGAATATTTAGACGTTTTAAAGAAGGAAACTTTTACGATATCCAGAGCATCATATTCCCTGTGGTATATGTTTTGAAAGCTCTAGTGCCCCCAAAATATGATTCAGTAGTACCAGAATATTTGAAATTGTCCCCATTGGCCCCAATCTTTATTTATCCCTTTCTATAATTTCTTTCCACATTGTATCCTGGGGGGTCTGAGTGACCAGTAAAATATAGCAGAAGTGATGCTATGTCAGAGACTAGGTCATAAAAGCCACTGAGCTTTCTGTTTGTTCTTTCTTTCTTTGATCACTCATTCTGGGGCAGGCCAGTTGTGAGAATATTCTCCTTTGGAAATACACATGAAACTGAAGCCCCTGTCAACAGCCAGATAAGTAAGCTTATAGGCCAATCCTTCAGCCCCCGTCAAGCCTTCGGATGACACAGCCCTGGCTAATACCCTTTGATAGAAATTTCATGAAACACCCTAAACCAGATCTACCAGCTGAATGGTTCCTGAATTCCTGATCGTGGGAAACTGTGTGAGATAAATATTTGCTGTTCCTAAGTTTGGGGGAGAATTTATTACATTACAATAGGTATCAAATATAAGCTCTTTCTCCCTGCCTGAAATCCCAAAAGCTTTAGAAATGTTTTATGGCAATATATCCAGAAATTCCTCATTATAATATCTCTCTGTTATGTGGATGGGTTAATACACAAATACTTAACCCCAGATTCTCTTATATATCTAGCTACCACCCTTCAGAAAGCAGACCTGGGGTGCATGAGACATGGGATGGATAAGTTCTGTCAAAAAGAGGTTTGTGGTCTGCAGTGAAGTTTGCCCTTAAGAATGGGGACACGGAATGAGAGTGAGTGACATGTTGCTGTGGAGTGACTGGGGTCACCAACATGGAGCCTCTCCCCACACCACCGTGCACACTGCTTCCTTCCCTTACAATCCTGCCGGATCGTCTCTGGTTTTCTGAGTCCTATCCATTGTTCATTTGACTCAAGTCTCATGTCAGTGTAACCTTCTCCAATTGCAAAGGAAGGAGTGATTATTATGCTCTCTTGTGAACTTCTGTGCTCTCATGGTTGACAGTGCTCAGACAGCACACAGTAGGCACTGCCTACCTTCAGAGTTAGGTTGGAGACATCTAGGCATCTATGCAGCCCACCATCCCCTAGAACCTGCAGAGTACTTTGTGTGAAGCAAGTGCTTTAAGCAATGATATTGACCAAGACCCACATTGGGAATGGCTTTTCTCCCAAGAGCAGTCTATTACTATTTATATTGTAGCCTTATATGAGATGTTTTAGTCTTCTGGGACTTAACTTCCTCATTGGTAAAAGAGGGTACACCTAGAGTAGAGCAGATAAAAAGGTTTTCAGGGCCACCATGTACAATTACAGAGTGTCTGCACTTCACGAAAGGACCAAGCTGAGCGGTGGATATAGGCTGAAATCCAGCCACCACTCCCCTCCCCAAATCTTGTGCCAGCCCAGAAGAAAAGTCACATTTTGTCATTCATCCTCCCAGAGGGCACTTTTTAAACACATATAAGGGTGGTCACTGTGCTGGCAGGGCCCTAAGCACTTGACGCCACAGAGTGTCATGGTCTTGTCAACTATGACCTTCCTTAAAGGACAAGCCAATGGGTTCTGCTGTTAAGAGTCTTGGGATCCTCAAGGAGGTGTCAAAGACAGGCAGGAAGTTGGTTCTGTGTCTTGAGCAAATGGTAAAGAAGTGAGTGTTATTTGCTCTCTTCCCAGTGTGACTGATTGTAACTGGCTATAACCTTGATTTGGATATTTTTGCCCTGCCTGGGATTCCTGTGGGTTGCCACATTGCTCTCTCCTGACTCTTGTTCCATCTCTCCTTTTTGTGTTTTAATGATCATTGTTTCCTGGTTAAACCAGTTTTTAGTGTTGATATTTAATACATCTGCTTTTAGTAAACCTTGCAGGGTGTTTCCATTTGTGTAAACAGAAGAAAAAGTCAAATAAATGGGCCTTACAACTGCCATTTGAATGAGCTCATGATAAAACCATGACCCTTTTGTTCAGATGTGCAATAGCATGGCCACTCCTTCCCATCTTCTTCTTAGTCTTCCTGTACTCCATCAGGACCTCCAATAGCCAAGAGAAAATACTTGTATTTCCTTTGACTACCAAGGTGTGTTACTGATTATTTATGTGCATATAAACCTGAAACTTATCACCACCAAATTTCCAAAACATTCTAACTTATAAGAAGTTGACACAAAATCTTAAATTTATCAAATCCTTTCTTATTATGTCTTTCCACAAATTGCCATTCTAAAACCTAAGTTAAGATCATAGATACCTTTCGGGCACTTGGGTGGCTGAGTGGGTTAAAGCCTCTGCCTTTGGCTTGGGTCATTATCCCAGGGTTCTGGGATAGAGCCCCGCATCAGGCTCTCTGCTCCGCGGGGAGCCTGCTTCCCCCTCTCTCTCTCTCTGCCTGCCTCTCTGCCTACTTGTGATCTCTCTCTGTCAAATAAATAAGTAAGGGGCACCTGGGCGGCTCAGTGGGTTAAGCCACTGCCTTCGGCTCAGGTTATGATCTCAGGGTCCTGGGATCGAGTCCCACATCAGGCTTTCTGCTCAGCAGGGAGCCTGCTTCCCTCTCTCTCTCTGCCTGCCTCTCTGTCTGCTTGTGATCTCTGTCTGTCAAATAAATAAACAAAATCTTAAAAAAAAAAAAAAATAAGTAAAATCTTTAAAAAAAAAAAAGATCATAGATACCTTTCAAAAAAATGGCCCACATGTACCTTTGTACCTTTATGAAAAGGTCAATTATTTCTAACATTTTTCACCTACATGGAAGATAATATGTCTGATAAAAGGCCTAAAAGCCAGAGATCAGAGTCTCGTAATTCTCTCAGCCATCCTGGATGCCTGAGATTCTAATACTTTTGTTGTTCCCCAAAGTGCCAAAGGCTAGCCTGCTTCTGTCTCCCATTCTTCATATGTTCTTTTTATTGCTATTTTTTCGACTCAGACCTTGCTTTCCTTCATGTGGGTCAGCATTATGAAGGCACAGTAGTGTTGGAGGTTTTCTAGAGACTGTGATTAAGAGAGCATCAGGGAAGTCTTCCTAAAATAGATACTGACAAGTATCACATGCCTGAAATCCAGCACAAATGAGGCTTCCTTGGGCTTAGGTCTTGCCTTTCCCTAGGGCCCCTCAACTTTCTTTTTCCTCTCAACATTTTTTTAATAAAGATTTTATTTATTTATTTGACAGAGAGAGACAGTGAGAGAGGGAACACAAGCAGGGGGAGCAAAGAGGGAGAGGGAGAAATGGGCTTTCTGCCAAGCACTGACCCTCATGCAGGGCTCAATCCCAGGACCCTGGGATCATGACCTGAGCCAAAGGCAGATGCTTAACTGACTGAGCCACCCAGGTACCCCTCCTCCCAACATTTTATTATGAAAAATGTCAAATATATGGAAGTATTGATAAAAGGGTACAGTGAACACCACTAACCCTTAGTTAGTATAACTAAGATTATATAATGAGCATTTTGCTGTCCAATTAACACTTGAACAACACAGATTTGAACTGTATGGGTCCACTCATATGTGGGAATTTTTATGGTAGAGCACTGTAAATGTATTTTGTCTTTCTTGTGAGTTTCTTAGTAACATTTTCTTTCCTCTAGCTTACTTTATTGTAAGAATACAGTACATAATACATGTAATATATAAAATACGTGTTAATCAACTGTTTATGTTATCAATAAGACTTCTAATTAAAAGTAGGCTACCAGTAGTTAAGTTGTGAGAGAAGTCATAAGTTATGCATGGATCTTTTACCACATGGGGCTGGACAACACTTAAGTCCCATGTTGTTCCAGGCTCAACTGTATTTTTTTTATCACATATCTAGGCATCTCTCCGCTCATCAATGCATCATATATTTAAGTGCATTTCAGAGTAAGTCGCAGACATCAGGACAGTTTACCCCCAAATCATGCAGCATGTGTGTCATTAATCATAGTTCCATATTTGTATACAGTTTTTTTAAGTATTATTTACATACAATGAAATGCATAGATCTTACTTTGAGTCTTCTTTTAAAATACAATTACACACACACACAATAACTCCTGAAGTCATTCATATCTAAGCATAAATTGAATTAACTTCTTTGTTCTCCTTGCCAAAAGGATTAACACACCACAGGATAAAAATATGTAGCTAAAAGCAAGTGTGCAGATTCTACTTCATTAATTTCCCTCATTGGAGCTTCATAGCTATTTTTTTAAGTAAGTAGTTCTTAATTTTGGAATATATTTCTGGTTTCCAATAATAATATCATGGACATCAGTGTTTCTAGGTAACATGGTCATCTTCACTAGCACATCATTAACCATCCACTGAACTGATTTCTTTATGGGCAGATATCATTCAATCTTTGCTACAACCATATTAAATGTATTATTACCACCATTATTATTTTACAAATGTAGAAATGAAGATACAGAGAAGGTAAAAAACATGTTCAAGTTCACACAGCTAGTAAGTGATGCAGCAAAAGCTCAGAACTCAGCATGTCTGACTCCCAAGTCCACTCAACAATCAATATTCCACCAATATTTACTGAGCATCTCCTAAACCCCACCACAATTCTTGTCTTGTCACCACAAGACACACAATGGAAATCAAAACAGAGTTGGTGCCTAGAAGAGCATATAGTAGTGGAGATGCATTAAACAAGTAAACACCAATTCTGTTTGCTCAATGAATTTTCATGGAAATCATGGGTGATAGATTTTTATTAACCCCAATTTAGCAATGAACAAAACTGAGATTATGAAAAATAAAACTGACCCCAGATTATAGTCCTAATTAGTAGGTCGATGGTATTGAAACAAAGAGCAACTTCAAATACAGATCATTAATAGCACATGACAGCTTTCTTTTTTTTTTTTTTTAAAGATTTTGTTTATTTATTAGAGAGAGAGAGCAATCATGAGCAGGATGAGGAGCAGACGGAGAAAATAGCACATGACACATTTTTTTAAAAGATGTTACTTATTTATTTGAGAGAGAGAGTGAGAAAGAGTGAGCATGAACAGGGTAAAGGGCAGAGGGAGAAGCAGATTCCCCGCTGAGCAAAGAGCCCAATGTGGGGCTGTATCCCGGGACCCTGGGATCATGACCTGAGCTGAAGGCAAACGCTTAAACGTCTGAGACACCCAGGCACCCCCCATGACAGTTTTTTGATGGAGAAGACTTTCTAGGGTACATTGAAAGCAAAAAAAATCCTTAGACTAAAATAAAAACAAAAGGGAAGACAAATTCAACTGAGCACAGAAAACAAATCATCTAGCCGTGGCCTGCTCCACCCTGGCCTAAAGAAAGATGAGGTAGCTCATAGAGTAAAGTTTGGCCAAAAAGAAACAAATCTCTGGAAACTGGATAAATCGCAGCAAAGTTTCCTCAAAAAAAAAAAAAAAAAAGCAATGTGAAATAAACTTGGGAGGGTTTATCAAAATACTTTTTTAAAGACTCTTTAAAGCAACATGGATTATTGCTTCTACTTTGGCGTTTCTATTATACCCACATTGCTATAGGTATACGGAGCATGTATATACTTGGGATCAATCTACAACAATTGAGACAAAAATGTTTTCAATAAAAATCATAGGGAAATTTTAGGACCCAATTTAATTCATGTCCCAACATATGGGTTGATGGTGGACCAACGATTCTCAATGATTGCAATGATTCTCAAAAATAATTAAATAAGAATTTCTGGGGTGGGGGTCTAGACATCAGTACATTGGAAAAGTTCTCTGGGTCCTGGGTTAATTCTAATGAGTAACTAGGATAAAGAACCATTGGCACTGGAGGAAGACCCTGAGGGTTGGAGTCAGGGCACTGGGTTTGAACGGCAGCTAGAAGTTACCTGCCTTGTGACCTTAAGGGAAGTTACTAATCTTTCTCATTCTGTTTCCTCATTCACAAAATTGAGATGAGAACATCTACCGCATAGAGCTGTTGTGATTATTTGGTGGGACAATATAAGCAAAGTATCTGTCATAATGCCTGCTGGAGCATAGAGCCCCCATTAAAGTCACCGAGGGTGTTCTGTTCACATAGTCTAGTAGTAATAAATATCTCTCCAATTTAAGTGATTTTGCTAATGGCCACCCACACAACTGTGCCTGGGGAATTAGGAGACACTACAACAACCCTTTTCTTCCGTTACACACGTATCTATGCACACATGCACACACACACACACAACTGTGTTATCCAAAGGAAGCTGCAAATAATTTCTGGTTGGGGAACTAGGTCCCCAGGACCAGGGGAAAGGGAGAACAGGAAAGTAAAACATAGTCACGAAAGGCTTGGTGAGGAGCTATGACATCTCAGCATGCCGGGGAAGGCAGGCTTAATGCAAGAGATGAACTGACATCTTAGCAGGGCGGACAAGTGCCTCGGCCTGAGAACAGAACAGGTCCTTGACCTAGGAAACTGAAAAGGGAAACCAAAGGAGTGAAGAACTCTCTCCAGAGGAGGACTAGGATCCGTCCTGCATTTTGTTTCCAAACTCCATACAGTTAGTACCTTTATATAGCCTTGACTGTCTGTAGCAAAGTAGTTGCTGCTAAAGCCAAGCTAGCTGGTCTGAATGTGTTTTATCATTTCCAGTAGGAAGAGCTACCAACGAATGAGTCTTTCCTATGGACCAGACACTGTGCTAAGTCCTCTATATGCATATTGAGAAGGAAGGTAGGTAATGCCTTTTGAATAGGTAAATTCTTCTTCCCATGTTACAGATGAGCATATATGAGAACAGGGTAACTTGTTAAGGCACACATAGTTAGTCCAGGGATGGGAACATGACACATTCTGGTCCATCTGATTCCAAAGCTGAGGCTCTTAGAAACTGGGCTTTATGTTCAGATCTGCAAGTGTGACAGTCCCTACACTGGTCAATGAAGATTTCCCAAACAACTGCTTGAAGGAAAAAACGATGGGGGATGCAAAGATAAATAAGACAAGATTGCTACTGTCACATAATGTGGGACCCAGTGGAGGCGCCAGAGAAGCAAGAGCCCAGCTATTCGTTTAAAAAAGTCAGGTGTGAAGGGCTGCCAGATTTAGTGTGTGTGCCATACAGGGTGTTCAGTTACATTTTGATTTCGGATAAATCATGGGAATTTTTAATATAAATATTTCCCATGCAATATGGGCCATACTTATACTAAACCAATTTACTTATTGTTTATTGGAAATTTAAACTTCACTGGGTGTCCTGTATTTTATCTGGCAACCCTATTATGTGACAGGTTCTATGACAGAGAATCAAGGTAGAAATACAGAAGAGAGAAAGCTCTAGGAACAATTAAAATCAAGATATGGAAAATGACAAACAGATTTGGGTCCAGGTAATTCAGGAGGAGAGATCTCACCTAGTTGTTAGGAAGGGCTAAAGGTGGTATTTGTGTTTGACCTTGGAAGATGAATAGGATTTGCCTATATGAGGAGTAGAGAGAGACTGCTTCTCAGGTCAAGATAATGATGTAAGCAAGGGCATGGGGGTGGGGAAAAGTAGTTGTAGCTTAGAACAGCTAGGAATAATGATTAGAGCTGGATTAGAACCCAGGTTTTTCTGTCTCCTGAGTCCATGCCTATCACATTCTACTAGTTAGAGAAGAATGAGGTCTGCTCAGGGTAGAAGCCAGTGACAACAGTTGGTTGGGAACAGACTGTCCAGGGACCAGAATACCAGGCTGGGTCCTGTGGGCTTAATTAAGACCCAGTGAAGGAGCTGGGAAGGAAAGATACAACCTTCCAAGGACACTGCATGCCCAAACCACAACTAATAGAGGGATTCCAGAAACTCTGGGGGCTGTGGGTGAAGACCACCGCAGGGGTCACAATGCTGGTCAATTGGCCAAATGCTGACTCCACCACTTCCACACCCATACCTTGGGTGGAAACTCGCAGTACATGTAACTTAGTGTGGCTGGGAACCAAAGGGGTTGGTCGCATTTTATTGGCCAAAGATGCATTTGACTTCAATGAGACATCAGTGTTCCAGGCACTGCATCTGCTTGGTCCTGGTTTTTACCAAAAAAGCTGTAAAAGTGTACATCTCCACTGTAAAGTCAGAGAAAAAGAGAAATGCGGTTTAACAAGCTCATCCATGATAGTGCTTACTAGGAAAAAGCTTTCCTGTTGAAGCCTGGGTCACAGCAACAATCATTCTAACCTTATCTTGGTTTCAAAAATGTCTTTCCACCCAGTTGTTCCACCTGTGGAGGGTGGAGTTGGGGGAGTTGTTGGCAGAGGGAGGGCCCAGGGCAGGGAAAATGGACAAACCATGAGTGGCGTCTCGTCTGCTCATTACCAATAAGTCATTAAGGGTACCTTAATTCACAGAGTTTCTCATCCCGAAGAGCAAACCTGCCCACCATGTAGGCATCAGCCTGCTTACTCATCCATGTGAAGCCATGGAAGGAGTTAGGAAATTGTCCCATTAAAAACCATGCTGGTAATCTCAATATTAAAGAGCTTCATGCATGGTGTTCCCTGGGGGGAGGACACCCCTTTAGGAAATTGGCTCCTTGTAGGCTGGGTATTGAATGAAAACTTAACTGGTCAGAGAAAGGACAGTCCAGGTTAGCAACCTAACCAAAGAAACTGCCATTTGCCAGAATCTGCTAGGTGTCATGTACTCTGTATCTTTGAAAAGTGGGCAAGTTTCTTCTTTAATTCTGATGTTAAACTCTCTTAAAATATTTTTACCCTGGAGATGCCTGGATGGCTCAGTCAGTTAAGCATCCCACTCTCTGTTTTGGCTCAGGTCATGATTGTGGTGAGACGGAGACCGCCATAGGGCTCCACCCACAGCATCTTTCTCCATCTGCCCCTCCCCCTGCTCTCTCTCTCTAAAAAAAAAAATAATTGTTTTTACCCTGACCACCCTGAATGTGGCTCAAAGAACCATGCTTAGCAAAACTAATTTATGGGGACACAAATCAGAATATTATTATACCTGGGTGGAGAAAAGGTTGACTAGAAATTGCATGAGGTAATTTTCTGGGGTGGTGAAAATAGTCAGGTCTCATTTGAGGTATTGGTTTCAGAGGGCATACATTTGTTAAAACTCATCAAATAGTACATTTAAGATCTATGCAATTTAGTGTATATAATTATACCTCAATTTTGAAAAAAACTTCTTTTTAATTCCTGCTTTCTGATCCTACATCTCAGAGCCAGTTTTTGCCACATGCCCTTGCAAATCATCTCTCATCTGAAGCCTGGGCTAACCCTGTGGCCCGGGAAAGAACTCAGCAAATTCTACAATCCCCGCAAAGCAATCCAAAAAACCCCTGGTAGTTGCAGTTCAGTTTCCTACGTTTGCTATTTAAATTCTTCCTAGCTATTCATTTAAGGTTTTAATCTCAATATTTTGTATTTTAACAAATTTTTGTATTTTAATCTCAATATTTGTATTTAACATGTGTTAGCCAAACTGGCCCAGAAGTACGTGATTATACAGATGTGTCTTAAATGAGACTGATCCAGGCGATGGATTTTTCCACTTGCTTCGACTATCTCATCCTTTTCCTTTATTCACAGAACCCAACTTTTGTTCAGGTAGCAATATTTGTAGTTAAAAAATATTCATCTCCTAGATCCCTCGCAGTTATAGGTGGTATATGACCCAGTTTTGGCCAATAGGATGAAAACAAAAGTCTACTGAATAAGAATTTAAGAGAAACTATTGTCTTCCTGATAAAAAGGGTCAGATGGTTGGCAGATGTCTTTTCTGTTCACTACTCTTGGATCACCCCATCTCTGGAAGCCCAGTGAAATGGCTAGAGGAGGTATAGATACCTTGGACCATAAAGCTACTATGCATGGGAGAGGAAGGAAGAAGAAAAACGCTGTTTCATTGAGCAGCTGTCCTTGTCTTGAACTTTCTGATTGTCATCTCTTTATTACATGTAAAACTATCTCCTGTTGGGTTAAGGCACTGAAGTTGGGTTACTTTTATATCCAGCCAAATTCCAATTCTGTACTTAATATTTAAAATTTTCAACTAGAAAATTTAAGTTTCAGTAACCCATGATTATGCAAAAAATTTAAGTATGAGACTCCAGTGATGACATCTAAGTGGGATGATGTCATAAATATGAGACCCAAGTGATGACATCTATGTGTGATGATGACATAAGTATGAGACCTGAGTGATGACTCTACTATAGACTGTGAGCTCCTTGAAGACAGGGACCATGTCTAATTATTGTTACACCTTTTCATGAGCACAGTACAGGAACACTGTGTGTGTCCAATTTATATTTGCTGGATGGAATCTCCCTAAAACCCCAAACAAGGAGCCACAATTCAAGAGTACCTGTCTCCCAGATCCCCCAATTTGTTTTCTCTGTGGGAATCTGACCTAATAGAGACAGACTTTGTATTTAAGAACTTCCTTCAACCAAACTTGAATTCTTCCTGAGGCTATGTAAGGATTCTCTTGACTCTTTTCTTCTAATTTACTGAGATGTAATTGACCTATAATATTGTATTAATATTGGTCCAAGGCATACAATACAATGATTTGATAAATTTTTAATAAATCTACATAATGCAAAATGATCATCTCCAGTTTAATTAACATCCCACACCTCACATAGTTAAAAAATTTTTTCTTATGATGAGAACCCTTAAGATCTACTCTGTTAGCAAGTTTCAACATACAATACAGTATTGTTAACTACAGTCACAATGTTGTACATTGCATCCCAGGATTTATTTATCTTACAATTAGAAATTTTTACCTTTGACCACATTCCCTCTTGATCTTCCCTTATTCAAGGCAGAGATCCTCCCATGCAGAAAATCACAAACTCCAACCCAGTGCAGATTCTGGAAGCAGGTTATTTCCCTGATGGTACCACTAGCTCACTGTAATGTTCTGGACTTCCTAGGTGAGGATTAACTTGAGACCATCCCCCACCCCAGAAATGAGCATTTTCCATGCATTCTTTTTTGTGGTGGGGACAGAATCTGAGCTTCTATAGTCGTGTAAGAGCTGATCTGTCCATCTTCCCCCAACTCTTGGCTCTGTGACTTCATGTTGTAGATTGAACTCAGCCATCATGGGAATATTTATACTGAGGTAATAGGTAAATGCTACAAATCAGTACCTAATCTTTGTCTCAAGAGGTGGTTATTAAATTTTTACCAACACACCACTCTGCTTATCCATCCATGGTTCCTGTCTCAATTAATCATTCTAATGCTGAGAATGACAGGGCCTTCTATAGGTATCCCCCAGTTTGCAAAAGTTTGCATTAGGCCACTTGACTTTTACACAAGACCTATATTAGTCCTTTTTTTTGTTAACTGAAAGAAATCCAAAGAGAATTTTTGTATTTACTAAAAAAGGAGAAATGCAAAAATAGCATTCAACGTTTGTTTTTTTTCAACAAGCTGTTATGAAGACAGCGAACCCCGGGCAGGAAGAGTGGTCCCGCCAAGCTCCTTCCTCAGGAACTACACTCAACATCCCAGCACCAAGCTGACAGAACTTTGAACTGTGTCTGGGAGCATCTGTGCTTTATTTCCATTTACCCTTTCCATGCATTAGCAAGATGTGTCCTGAAGTATCAGAAAGGTCTAAGAGAGATTATCTGGGGCACCTGGGAACCCTCAAAAAATTTTGCATATAAATTAATGGTGATTGTTTCCTCCCATTATGCCATTCATATTAGGAAAGATTTCATAGGAACGTTCCAGTTATGGGTAGCAGGGAAACCTGTATTTGGATGGTGGGTTATCATATTTAATAAAGTGATATAACATAAATGATTTCATTTGACTCTCACAGCAACCCTAAGAAGCAGACAAGCAAAGCATCATTCACCTCCTACATTAGTTTCACTGCTACTATCACAGACTTAGCAGGTTAAAACAAATATATATAATCTTTCAGTATCTGTACATCAGAATTCTTAAATAGTTCCTAAGGGACTAAATCAAAGCTTCAGCAGGGCTGTGCATCTTCTGGAGACTCAAGGGAGAGAATCAGTTCCTTGACTTTTCCAGTTTGTATCCCTAGGCTACCTGGGTTTCCAGGCTAGTGGTCCCCTCCAGCTTCAAAGCCAGCAACCCTATCACTCCAGCCTCAGTGACTGTGGTCTCGTCTCTTCTAATGCAGACTCCTCTGCCCCTCTTTCACCTATAAAGACCCTTGTAATCACAACGGGTTCACCTAGTTAACATGGGATAATCTACCCATCTCAAGACCCTTAATCACATCTGAAAATCACCTCTTACCATTTAGTGTAGCATATTCACAGCTTCCAGGGATTATGATATGGACATTTGGGGGAGGTCATTACTCTATTTATGACACACCCTTTTATTACCCAGGAAGCCAGCTCTGAAAGATAACCGTCCTCCTCAGATTCATGAAGGTGTCAGTGGCAAGGAGGCATTTGGCCAAGGCCAGCGCTCTGTCCAGTGAATAGTGCTGCCTCTCTTTGTAAATATTTGTCCAACAGCTGCCCCAGAAGAGGGAACACTTTGGGGCAATGGGTAGAGCACAGCTAAGGATAGATAGAGCCTCTGGGGGACTGATTTTAAGATTTATGAGCCCTCCTGGGCCCAATCTTCCACTAACCAAACATTCTTAATTTTCCTTCCCAGCATCCCAGGGAGACTTGGAGGTCAAAGTACAGTGACCTGAAATCCCTAAGAGCTGGATTTTCTTTTTTTTTTTTTCTTTTTTTAAAAATTTTTTAAATTTATTTTCAGCGTAACAGTATTCATTGTTTTTGCACCACACCCAGTGCTCTATGCAATCCGTGCGCTCTCCAATACCCACCACCTGGTTCCCCCAAACTCCCACCCCCTGCCCCTTCAAAACCCTCAGATTGTTTTTCAGAGTCCATAGTCTCTCATGGTTCACCTCCCCTTGTTAGTTGAGATATAACTAAGGACTTGCCAAGACACATGAAGACATTTCCTTCCACCCACTCTAGCCTTTCTCCAATATGATTAACCCCTTTCCTTTCTGGAGGAAAAGCGTTGCCTCCGTCCTCAGAATGCATCCATTGCCCCCTACTCTTTCCTACACAGCAACCATCACCTACTTCAGTCAGATGAAATAGTGGGTAAGTGGGGGGAACCTTTAGAATATCAGAACACCGTAAAGGCATCTGTGCCACTCACACGGATCAGAAGGTGACCGCCTTGGGAATCCAAATTGGAAGAGGGAGTGAAGTCTTTGCTTGCTCCTCGTGCTCTGTGTCAGACATAGAAGGTAGCCTACAACATCCTGGTTTAGGAAGCCTGTGTCCTCCTTCACGTTTGCCTTTCAATTCATTGCATGACTCTGAGCTAAGCACCTGGACGCAAGGAGAAGTTCACCCTGGGAGGTCCTATGCCATCACGTGAATGATGGTGCCAGACCTAGCATCAGACCCCCCTGAGCTCCGAACCCTGTTTCCACCACTGGGTAGAAGAGTGAAGTTGGACAAAAGACAACCTCTCTGTCTTGTTTTTCTTATAAATAAAATGGAGATACTAATAACATCACCACCCTTAGATTATTGTAAGGATTAAATGACATAATGTAATTAATGCACTTAGCACAGTGCCTGGCACATAATAAGCCCTTGATGAATGTTACTGTTGTAGCAGATTTAGTGATTCTCAGAGTGTGGTCCCTGAACCAGCAGCATCAGCCTCATCTGGGAACTTGTTAGAAATACACATTTTCAGTCCCACCCCAAACCTAGTGAACCAGAAACTCTGGGGGGCTGGGGCACAGCAAACTGTGTTTTAACAAACTCTCCAGAGGATTCTAAAGCTACATGTTAAATCTTGAGAACCACTGGTGCAGATGGCTCTAAGATCCCTTCCAATTTTGGGATTCTATTTTTTCCTGCAAATGTATACATTTACCCAAGGCCCAAGGAAATCATTAGTATTTACCCACATCATTCCACAAGCATTTATTAAAACTTCTCTTCACACTGGAATCTAGGGATAAAAAGCAAAGCAAGAAATAGCCTGTGGGCTCAAGAAGGTGACAGTTCATCTCCCTACCCTTAATTTACAGCTATAAAAATATGACTTGGTACCTGTTTCTGCAGTTGTTCACGATACCTGAGTTTCACTGTATGAAAATGTTTTTTTTTTTTAAAGATTTTTGACTATTTATTTGACAGACAGAGATCACAAGTAGGCAGAGAGGCAGGCAGAGAGAGAGGAAGGGAAGCAGGCTCCACGCTGAGCAGAGAGCCCGATGCGATGTGGGGCTTAATCCCAGGTCCCTGGGATCATGTCGTGAGCTGAAGGCAGAGGCTTTAACCAACTGAGCCACCCAGGCACCCGGAAAATGGTATTTTTTTAAAGTATTTTCTTCAGGTTATAAGCAGAACAAGATACTAGCTAAGTGACCTGGAGTCTTGGTATCTTTATTTCTAGAACAGGATTAATAATACCTATCTCACTAGTCTGTTGTGAAGATTAATATCATTAAATGTGATGACATGTATGAAATGACAGCTTGTTATCGATGTCCAGTAATGCTTAGTTAGAACTTAGTTTAAATCCAGTTCATAATTAAGTATTGTTGATTAGTATTGATTTGGATTTACGCTGAACAGTACTGATACACAGAATCTTAAAATAAATAAATAAATCCATTATATGTTGAAATCCAGGTCCTGAGTGCTGTAAGATGTGTTCATCTCTTGCACTTTCTCCTTTCTAGAATTCAGGCAGTGAGGACCCTGAAGTACAAACAGGTTCTTTGTATTTCAGAGATAAGTCAAAGAAGTGGGTGGTGTTTATTCAAAGGCAGCCCTGAAGGCCAGGAGTCAAAGCAAAGTTCAGACTCAGTTATAGGCTCCTCAGCTGCTTATAGTAAAAACTTTGAAATCCCTTTGGAAACTTCCCTTTTAATTCTATCTCAGAAGACTTTATCTAACCAGGCAGTCCACAGATTCCAGAAGAGTTTCAGCCCTCTTTGTGTAAAAGCCAGCATATGCCTTGAGCTTGAACTGGAAATGGGGCTCTTTTTGGTTCCCCAAATTTAATTCAACAAAGATCGAAGAGCTGAAAGACCACAAAGGACTGCTTTTGAAGTCTGTGGCTTCTTCAAGCAAGAAGGCTTGCTCAGGGCACAAAAACTTTCTGCGCATGCAGAGAAGGTACCCCCCAGTGACACACGTCATAAGCACTCAGCAATTTTCTCGGGGGGAAAAAGAGTGAAGGTAGTAGATGACAGCGGTGTTTAAGAGAAAGCCACCGGGGACACCTGGGTGCCTCAGTGGGTTAAAGCCTCTGCCTTCGGCTCAGGTCATGATATCAGGGTCCTGGGATAGAGCCCCACATCGGGCTCTCTGCTCAGCGGGGAGCCTGCTTCCTCCTCTCTCCCTCTCTGCATACCTGTGATCTCTGTCTGTCAAATAAATAAATAAAATCGTTAAAAAAAAAAAAAAGAAAGAAAGGAAGAAAGAAAGAAAGCAAGCAAGCAAGCCATGGGCCCCAAATGGCTTCACTTAGGCCAGGTAACCAGACCGGGGCTTGATATCTAACCTAATGTCAGTTTCAACCTCCCAGAGGAATGTAATCTTAGGGGGTCAGTCAGGAATTTTCTGATCAGCTCCATTAGTCATATGTCATATGAGCCCTCCCAAAGAAAGAAAGATGAGGTAATCTACCTAATAAGACCCCCCTGCCTTTCCAAGGTGACTTTGCATAGAACATCATTTTATTTTATTTTATTTTATTATTTATTTTGCTAATAGCTTCTTTGCCCTACACTCTACCTATAAAAATCTTCATTCTGTACAACTCCTAGGAGCTTCCTCTTCTTGCTGCCTGATTCACAAATCACTTAATAAAGCCAATTAGATCTTCAAGTTTACTCCATTGAATTTTTGTTCTTTAACAAAGGACAAATAAGTTGTACAGAGAACAATATAGAAAGAGCTACCAAAAAGTTTGAGAGAAGAAGATCATAGTGGGCTGGAGCACCCAGCATTCTCACCTTATGTAAGAGAAAACTGAGGCACAGAAAGGTTAAGTGAGGTACCCAAGGTCACACAGCTAGTAAGTGATGGAGATAAGATTTGCCACAAGTTGTTGGGTGCCAGTTCCCATGCTCTACCTCTATAAACAGTTCGTATTTTAAGTTATGTACTTCATTTGTAGTGTATAAAAATGTAAATATGAACCAGTAATTTCAGGGATATTACTGTTGAGAATAAGGATAAGAAAACAATAAGTACATTTAAAGAAAATAATAGGAGGATGGTTCTCCAGAAAAACTAGAATCAGGATTGTGGAATGTTGATGACTAAATATTATCTTGATGAAGCATGTAATTAACTATGATAAAAGTTGACAGACCCATTATTTACATACCGGGGCAAATAGCTGATGAGATGCACTATGATGTCAGGTTGACTTGACCCAGTGGAAATTTATTGACTGGTTAAACCTTGTTACTCTAACCTTAGAGACTCTTATTCCATTGTTAATAAATTCCTTTACACTTTGTGGACCTTTGCCCTAAACACTTTCATCTTTTCCTCCTTCTTCCACTTAATTCCATTCCTGAAAACCTAACTCTCTCTTTAACCTGGCTTTTCACCCTCTTGAATAGAGTTTACTTTCTTTTTCCATTTCTCCTTTACCTCAAAGTCATGAAGGGGGCACGTTCTCATAGCCTTCTACTCCCCTGTTGCCTCCGGATCATCTTTGCGTTGCTTTTCACTTTCTAAACTTAACTGTCTCTCCTCTCTTGAAACCCATATCAGATTATCACCTTCTCTCCATCATTGTTCTGCAATCTACCAACTTTCAAATTATTTTTCCATATTCTGAAGATTCTGATCTCAACAATATTTGAATGTGACTACCTTCTCCTTTTCGAAAAACTCTTTCTTCATTCTCTGCTATCTTTGTGTCCCTCCACCAAAAAGGTAGGATTTCTTCAAGGTCCCATGTATAGCCCTTAACTCTTTTCCTTTTGTCTTCTCTCTCTGGTGAACTTCACAACTTCAACCATTACCTCTTTTCAAATGTCTCTCTAATCCACGTCTCTTGCCCAAAATTTCTCAGAACTACAGGCTGGAATTTCCAAACGTCTCTATGCTATCCCCATAACATCCTACCAGGTCCAGCAAATTATCTCAAAAATGAGCTCATTCATCCTTCTTCTGGCTCTCCCTCTGCATGCCTTCTCTCTGTGAAAGGTAGATGAGAATGATCAGAGTTACTTCCAATGCCCTTCTCTCTTTCATCGTCCCAATATACATTTGGTCACCATGCCCTTTCAATAAATCACTATTCTGTTTTTACAGTTGTGCAACCAGACTGTCCCGTATGCTTCACCTCATGGGCTATACCAGCCAACAAAACAGACTACTAGGCTAATGCTAGACCATGTCATTTTCAGGCTGAGGGCTCTTCCAAGTATTTTGCCTATAAAATGGAGTTAAAACATTTTAGTTAAGCCCAAGATTCTCTCCTGACCTATTTTTCCCTTCACCTATTCTTACATACACCTTCTTTTAACCAGCCCAAATTTCTGGATGGCCCCTGAATAAGCCATTTATTCATTCAAGAAATATTTATTAAACACTTGGTAGCAGCCCAACACTGTCCTGAGTGTTAGAAATATCATGGAGGACATGACTTCTGTGTTTAGATTAAATGATACAATCAGTGAAACAATGCCTGGTAAGTACTGACTTAGGACATGAACACTAACCTAGGTACCATGAGCAATCACCTGGAGGTTCCTAACTGCACAGGGGCAAGATTTGGGGAATGTTTCCTAAGGGAAGTAATAACTGAGTAGAGATCTGAAACTGAATAAGAATTATTCAGATACGGTAAGGGGAACGGTTGTTATTAATACAGGAGAAAAAGTATGCAAAAATACTTGGGGCAAGAAAGGATGGCCAGAGAAAAGGGACATGAGAATAGAGATCAGAGTAAAATGAGGAAAAACAAGGTGTTGCGGAAGCCAAGGGATGAGTGAGAAGGCAAGTGGATGACAGTGTTGCCAAAAAGTCAAATAAGATGAGGACTAGAGTGTTCATTAGTTTTAGAGTGGAAATATCACTAATAACCTGTCCAGGAGCCATTTGAGCAAGCAAGTCTAGATCACAGTGAAGAGAGAAATATATGGAAGGTAAGGCGCTCAAGACTAGACTTCTAGATAAATCTTTATGGAAATTCAAAACTCACTCCATCTTTATGCCATTTGTTCATTCTGTACCAGTTTCCTATTGTCCTGCCTCTTTCCCTATTTCACCTATACTGTTATTCCCAATTCTCTTCCCACTGAAATGCTGGCTATCTTTCAAGACCAAATCAAAGACTATCACATCTTGAGCTTCCCTGCACTCCTGGCGTTTCGAATGGATTACTCAATACTTGCCACATAAATTGTTGCTGCATTAGCAAAGTGTGTTCACTGATTACATGGAATTTACCTTGTACATCTGTTATAGCACTTGGTACTTACTAACTTGTGTTCTGTTGAGTTGCACACACCTGTTTCCCTGACTACATCACCTGATGGCGAGATAGCTGTATGTTAGTCATCTTTGAACTTCTCATGGTTTCCAACTGAGTGCATTGGGCACTGTTGTCATCTAAATTGAACTCAACTGACTGTTCTCTCTCTTGCATTGATGTAAGCACATGCTATGTATGACATGATTTTTGTCCTTGGACACAATGATTTCTAATAGTATCTATAATGAGAGTGGAAAATCTTAGTATTTGCTAGGGTTATCTTTAATCTTTCAAAATATGTCCACTATTATTCGCATGTTTTGCATGTTCCAAATGCTATAAATCATTACTAGCTTGGTTTGCTCTATGAATGAATATGCTACAAAACAACTTTCTGATTCAAGTGAAACAGCCCACTCAACTTTTCAGCTCAGTAGCCATTCATTAATGAGGTTGAGTTAATATTCACACATCTCTCTCTTTTCAAATAACAACCTAGGAAATTGTTAAACCAAGCCAAAATAGAAAAGGGACATTGAGCTTTTGCCTTTCTAAGGAGCGATACCAAAAGAATAAGTCATATTATTAAATTCTAAGTGCCTGATGATCATTTGGATATGCTAATTTGTGGAAGGCAAGGACAACAGTTAGAATGATAGATGAATTTTTTATCTTGTAGTTGGAAAGACTTGCAAAATCTTCCAAAAATTTTAGTGGTTAGGGAAATTAAGATCCACTTAAACTCTGATGAATACAATTGATAGACTCTGTTAAAAATATTTTAGAATTTCTATTAACCATATTTTATAATTCTTCTGCAACAGAATATGGAACTTGTAGTCACCTCCCTCCCTCTCAAAGCCCAAACTTTTACTGCATTTAGTATCACGAGATAACCAACTCATTCCTAAGTCACATCATAGAATTGGGATTAAGTACAAAGCTCAATTTCTTTGAAAAACAAAGTTCTGAAACAACTACAGAAAAACATTAATATCTAGCAAAACTGGATAGTGGATATCCAAGTTATTGCAATATTACTCTCTATTCTTTTCTTTTGGTGTGAAATGTTTCATACCTTTAGAATGAGAGAAAAATATCCATGCGGTCCAAAATAACTTGAGAACTCAATGACTGAAAGAATTTCTTACACCAATTCATAACTATCCCATTTCTCTACTGTTCCATGAATACTAAGATCAGAGTTAGTGTCTTCAATTCCTAGAGGAAGAAACAAATTTAGTTAAGAGAAATCAAGTGATTCTGGAGCAAGAGCAGGTCCAAGCTCAAGTCAGAATTAAATGTCCTGTTGTATCAAAGGGCGATAGGCTGCCTCCAAATACTGAGTGGCACAATAGACATTCAATTAGTATTTATTTGATTAATTTGTTGCTTAACAGGAATAAGAGCCCAGCCCTTAGGGAAAGATGGCATATGTCACCTTCCATTCATTACTGACCATGGCTATGTTGGGCGGAACTCAGGAGACCCTTATGTGACTTCAATAGTGGTAACAGTTTAATGTGAAGCCAATCATACTCTGAGGGGTCCCTCCATTTAGAAAGTGCCTGGCCCAGGGTTATGGGTACTGCTAATAACCTTGGTGTGAAGCAAAGTTAATAAATCCAGGACTAGAAAGAACTACAGAACCTAAAGACAAGAAAGAGCAAAATTATCTCCAAAGACATCAGCTTCCAAGATGCTCCCTCCTATTGCCAGCGTTTCTGTGGCAATGGGCATGATTGCATGGTGCTGACTTGGTTGTTGAAGAGTCCACCAAACAAGGAAAGGAATATGGTGGTCCTAGCACAGCTTTTTAATTCTGCTGTGTTTTTTAGTTCAACACAGCAGCATTTATTAAGCACTGAAATCTACAGATCATCAGCGGTAAGACACTACAATTTTTTCTTTTCTTTCTTCCCTTCTCAACCTCAATGTGTTATCGATCAGTCTCTGTCTCTGTCTCTTTCTGTCTCTGTCTCTCTCTCTCTCTCTCTCTCACACACACACACACACACACACCTAATATTGCTAGCAATTTGTCCTGCCCACAGGAAACCCATGTTCAAAATCTGTGAGGCATCACTTTAAACAATTGTAGTGACTGGAACGGACGAAGAAAGGTCAACCGTACTCCGAGGCAAGACATTGGCTGAAAAAAACAAACTGACCTGTTGTCAATGCTCATTGCCTCAAAGCTGTCTTAGGATTCCTTAGCAGTGCTGATAACCAAGTCACTGCAATCAACTGTCCCATGAGAACCTTAGTAAAAACACACACACACCTTTCCAGAGGTGGGCTGTTCAGTGGGCTCATGCCCAGTGTCCTTGACAGATGCTTCCTCTCTCTCCAACATCTCTCCAACGTCATCTCCCTCTACCCATGAAATTGCCTCAAACCGACAAGTCAGGCTTGTCACAGACCTCCTCTTTCTGACATGTGCCCTGCCTCCTTTTCTTCTGGGAAATTTCCCTGTGACTACTCCACTTACCAAATCTTCCCAATCCTTCACATCTCCATTACAGATGCATTCTCTGGAAAATTTCCCTGGGCCTGTCTGCTCCTCATCTAGAAGGAGGACTCTTGTGGCCTCTCTTCTTCCTGGGAATTTACCACAGAAACCACTATGTAAGGGTGAAGGTTGGTACCCATCTCCTTAACCAGACTGAAATCTTCCTTCCACCCGAAATCCTGGCTTGCGCACCTCTAAGACAGCACTCTGGATGTGCATCTCTTGTTGATTGTTGGGGCTGTGGGCTAAGAACAACAGAGAAGAGTCTGGAAATTCACGGGAACGGAGCAGAGATACCTGGCAGTGGTGTGACTTAGGGATCACACAGGCAAGTTCAACACAGAATTTCCCTTAGCTTTGTCTCGGCCAAGGGGTTTTAACACAGGCAGAAGGATTCATGACAAGGGCCAGGTAATTTGTTCACTGAAGCTTCTTGGGGAAAATGTTATTCTCATTCATCCTTCCTGGAGAGAGAGGAGGCAGAGTTCACAGGAAGCAAAACATGTGTGTGTGTCGGTCAGTGTGAGCACATATGTGACTGTTGCTTGTAGGAGGGGTTTCTACATGGTGGTCACTTTCGTGTACCCACACTGGGCAGCCACAGCCCCAGATGGAGCCAGGATTCTACCCAGCTAACACGCTGAGAATGGGAAAGTGCTCAGGGAATCCTGAAGGCTGGGGATCCTGAAGCCCCCCACCCCCACCCCCACCCCCCCGTAGCATGGAGAAGTGGGACCTGGAGATGGTACGGAGCTTGGATCAGGCTAGGGCTGAGCAAGAGCTATAACTCAGACCCACTCCCGACCTGCCTTGGGGTGGGGCACAAATGCCTGCCGGGAGCCTTCTCTGTCACCCATAAACCACTGCCAGGGAAGGAGAGTGGGTGGAATGAAACTCACCTCTCATTAAGTCCCCATCCTAGGCTTGGCAGGACACAGTGTCTTCTAAACCTTGCTGCTGGAGCTGGCAGCACGATTTCTCCTCAGAGCCCCTAGAGGGTTAGAGAAGGCTGAAATAAGTACAGCGAATGAACAGGTGGGAGAAAGGGCCACACAAGAGGAGATGGGGATATTAGCTGAACCAAAGAGGAGGCCAGGTCAGCTGTGGCCACATGACTGCAAAGGGCCCTGCTCCAGTTGAGCAATGTGTTTTCTCCTCTCTGTGGGGGAGAAAAGCCAGAGAAGGCAAATTCAGGGAGTTGCCTCTGAAAACCCCAGCCTCCTGAGTCCTCTGGTCTGCTTCAGCTAGAAATGTCAGGTCAGAGGCTAGGTGGCGGAAGGACGAGACCCAGAGACACACAGGAAGTTCCCCTGATCATTCCAGCCTTCTTATGAAGACTGCCATCACCACAACTGCGAGACCAAAGCTGGGCTAAACCTCAGAATAAGGTAGTTCCTTCGGGACTTCTTGTCAACCCTTGGTCTGAACCTGCCCAAGACCAAGTCATCTTGTGCCTCAGCCAGCTTAATCCTCCTGAAAATGCTTTCATCTCACTCCTCCCCGGATCAGAGCACTCCCTTGGCTCCTGGCTCCTGTTTCAAGTCCAAACTGCTCTGCCCCCAGTCCAGCTCTTCCTCCCCACCCTTGCATGCCCACTTTGGTCAGAACCGCCCTTTACTCCTCCTCATGCTTTCTGTGTGCATTTCTCTCTTGCCTCATTCCCTCTTCTCTTACCTGAGGAAATCCTGTCTTCTCCCCCTGTCTAGAAATGATCTGTCTGTCCATACATGTATGGCTTAGACTTCCTTCCTCTAGGAATATTTCTGTATCAGTCCACATTGACCTCTCCCTTCTCAAAATATCCTTGCAAAATCCAGTGTACTCCAGGCAATGTCAAAACTCTGTAGAAAGTTCATGCTAACTCCTGGGGGGAATCAAGACTCGAAACTCCGAATGCCGAGTCAACTGTACCTGGATTCACAAGGGCTTCTGCTAAGCTGCACTGCACCTGTGTACCCATCAGCAAGACCTGCACAAAGGTACCCAGCAGCCCCGGTGCAGATCCCTCTTCTGCTGCCCACTAGCTGTGTGACCTGAGGCAAGTCCTTACCTTCTACCAGTCTCAGCCCCTCACTTGTAAAATGGGGAGCATTGTGTCTACCCCACTGGATTGTTCTAAGAGCTAAATATAAATGCTATAAAGGGCTGGGCATTAGAATCCATTGAGCGGTCACTAAATCCTTGGCTGTTACTGTCATTAGCCTCCTCTACCTCTTCAGTGAACAGTCTCTTGAAAGAAGAGGGGCATTGGTAAGATAACAACTATGTCTCCTTCTTCTCTTCGTCCTTTGCCATCCCAGCACCACATCTTATAACCGGAATTTCAAAGGCCCCAGAACCAAAAATAATTTAGCTGTGGGGAAAAATTAAATCTGAAGGCTAGAGTAGTCATATTTAGTCTAAGGCAATCTAGCCATCAGGTATATACCGGGGGTTGGGGGGTTCCATCCCTGAACCGAGGGTCTGGAAAAACCAGGATTCAGATTGAGGAGGAAGCAGGAAACATAGGGACATTTGCATTCATCACGGTAACTATCTTGTACCTCATCACATATCTGACACATTTCACATGTACATGAAATTTTGTTGAAGACAGGTATAAACATCCAATTAGTATTTAATGTAATCTGCTGGATTATTGAACTGGAGCAGAATCCGTGGTTCCTGATGAGAGTTTATTTTGTATTTTTTGTTATGAATAATTTACACAGAACTAGAAAAGTTTAATAAGCCCCAGTGTACCTGTCACCTGGCTTCGAGAATAATCAGCTCTTGGCCAGGCATGTTTCATGTATATTTCACTCTCTCCCTGCCCAAACCCAAATTATTTTGAAAGAAATCCCAAACACCATGTCATTTCATGATGAGAATATTTTTAAGAGAAAGGGAAGGGAGAAGGGACACATACTTTTTAAGATTTTACTTATTTATTTGCCAGAGAGAGGGAGAGAGCACAAGCTGGTGGAGCAGCAGGCAGAAGCAGATTCCCTACTGAGCAGAAAGACTCGATCCCAGGACCCCAGGATCATGATCTAAGCCAAAGGCAGAAGCTTAACCTACTGAGCCACCCAGACACCTGGGACACATACTTTTTACATAAAGTTTACTTTTTCTAAAGCAAGGGATGGGGATGGCAAAAAAGGAAAGCAAGACACCCAGTTGCCAGGATGGGTAGAAAGTGACTAATTCTACACCATTTTAATTGCTTCTCTGCCATGCATTTTTTCCATTTATTCTTTATCGTTGTTATATAGGCTGCCCTGTAATTTGTAGCTTTAATAGTCTCACTTGGCTTTGCCTCACCAACTGCTACTGATTGGAAACACCTGCTAGCAAGGGCCACATTTTCTTCTCACTGAATTTAACGTTGTATGTTCTGGTGCTCAATATGACCTCTGGCCTACCTATCTCCATTCCTTCTTAATGTTCGGGCTTCCTCCTAACCTTGTAATGACTCCTAAGCTTCCTCTTGTTAATTCTATCAAATGGAATTTACTGGGCACAGCTCCTGCCACGCAACCGACAAAAATACGATGGGAACAGTTGGCGGACCACTGGAATCTGAGAGGTAGCAGGAAGCTGGGAATGCAGCTGAGTATTGCTGGGGAAGGATGAATTTGCCCACAAAGGAGGCGGTTGGAGGCAGTTGAAGGTGCAGGTAGGGCATTCGAGGCAGAAGAAGCAGCCCTGACAAGGGTCAATGAAGGAAATTTGGGGGCTCTATAGGGGACTGCAAAATATATCATTGGGCTGGAACAATAAATTGGGGTAGACAAAGAGGGGAGAAGAATGAGGGTTGAAAATGTAGAATTATGCACTGTCCAGTCCATGGAGGACAGTATTGACTGGATCCGGATGGGAGCTGGTTGGAGTTGGGCTGCAGAGAGAGAGGAGTCCTAGTAGGATGGAGACACAGCCATAATGCCCTCCCTGAGCTCCCGGATTCACCATGGCACTTTTCACCTTCTGCAACAGCTCCTGTGAGAACATGGCCTCCCGGGACTAGCATATCTCTTGGACAATTTACTAAAGACTGATGTGTCTCCCAAAGATGCTTCCTTGATATAGAACCTAGGTGCCCAATTAGGCATAGTATTTAAGCAGGCACATTTATTTAGTTTGCAAACACTTGTTTTCTCTAAAAATGTTTTCAAACAGAAAACAGACCAGACCTTATTATTTTCATATATTTGTTTCACTTGTGCAACAAAACAACCGCTAATTAATATGAAAGGGTGGTAATGCAGACCAATTGTTTTTACTGCACTTATCATTAGGTTCACTGTATTGGCAGTTGCACCTGTGGAAGTATATTTGGAAATATTCGCCTCATAGCGCAAGAGCTATTTACTCAGAGCTGAGACTTTAAGCAAGAGTCGTAGAGCTAGAATGAAAGCTAGAATTGCCATTTGGCAGCTGAATTGTGGCCCGTGGATAATCATTGCCATGAAATTACCTATTCTGGCTATCGTCACTGCCCCAATTTGCTTGGTACTTTGCACTTGAGTGGCTGCCCTTGACTGGTTTCAGAGCTCAAGGGGCTGGAGGGATGTTTGTTAGTTTCCGAGGTCATGAATTTGAATGGCAGTGAAGTATGCGATAGGGAGTTCTGGAGTGAGAACTGTGATTAAGTGACCTCTAATGTTCCTTCATTTACATAACCCCCTGCCCTTGGGCCGCAGATACCTGAGGTTACTACATGTATAATCATTTTCTTCTAAAATAAAGTTAACCAAACTTCAGGCAGGTGAGTCACTGACCAGTTGGAACTGTGGAGGGGAGATTTGGACCACGCTGAGATCTGCTTTCATACTTTCTGAGATTTAGAACCATGTTTCAGGGCAGTGCCAGGTCCCCTGCATCCAGACATGACTTCACTTCCACTCATTTGGCCCCCATTTGAGTCAGGGGCTCACTCACCTAGTTTCCTCAATTGTGGCCCGTGGTTTTCAGTGTGCTGACTGTGTTGCCTTGCTGGGCTTCTGTTCACCCATCCTTCACCATCATCTTTAAGCTCAATTGTGTCCCCCAGGTATAGATCTAGCCTTAGAGAAGAAGGGCTATTTGGGGGTACTTGGAGCCTAAAATCCTCTTTAATGCCCCCACTCTCAGACTACCACTACGGCAGATTTTGCCCCCATTTTCCATCTTTGCAGGGCTGCTGACCTGTCACATGCTGCTAGCCTTCTGGATACTAACACCCTGCTCTCTGGACCTTGGCTGATCTCCCACCCTACTCCTGCTCAAAGCCACCACTGGGTTTTAAACTGTGAGGCCTTATAAATTGTCCTTGTGACCTCTAAATTCTAGATCCCTGAGACAAATCCTATCTAGAACCATGCCTCCATATATCTCCGAGCCAGGCTCCCATATGGACCTTCAGCCTGACTTGACATCTCAGCTTATACTCAGAACCGCACAGATTCCCAGTCTGTCCCAGCCCCTGCCAGGCCAGGGGCCCCACTTAGGATCCTGGCCTTGGCTTCTGCTGGAAGTGAAGGTAAGATCTCAGGCTCTGTCAAAGCCTTGCCTCGTTTATCAGCACCACATTATTTTTTATCACTTTCTAATTGGCTTTGCCGGCTATCAGTTTTTTTGCTGGTCTTTGACCAGAGCTTGACCTGACCATTTCATGCCTCTTGCTTCCGTGGAACTCTCGGGGCCTCTTCAACCAGCGGGTTATTGCCTTACTCCCACAGCTGGCTCACATGTGCTCAGACTGTCCCAGCCTTAACCAACCGCTACAACGGGCCCAGATCTTCTGATCCCAAATCACTGCCCTTTCCATATGCCACAATGCTATGAGCTATTGCAGCATCTCCTACACTCTGCTCTGTAAAAATTACTATTCCAGGAGACAAAAGGCATTTGTAGAACAAGCAAATGAATTCACTAAAAGGCATTTATACGTATGTGTTTTTGTGGTCATGTGACTTTGGAAAATGCTGTGTTAAAAAATATTAAATGGGTTACTTCAGTACAAGACTTTTAGGCCCCCTAATATGCTACTAATGGAGATTGTAATATTCAAGGCATGGGAGGAGAGAAGCAGAGTATGTGGCTTTTTTCAAATTGATTGGCCTACAGAGTTTTTTTTTCTGTGGATCACTCTAAACATGTCACCAGACTTAAGCTTCTTTCTTTGACACTGACCTGGAGTCACCTGAACAAATCTCTTTCAGACTTAACATAACTAGAGCAGGGGAGTCAAGACTTCCTCCAAAATTAGAATAAAACTGGACCCTTACCTTACACCATTCACGAAAGCCAACTCAAAATGGAGTAAGACCTTAATATATGACTTGAAACTATACAACTCCTAGAAGAAAACACATGGGAAAACTTGACATCGGTCTTGGCAATGATTTCATGGTAGCACACCAAAAGCACAGATAACCAAAGAAAAAATAGACAAGTGGGGGCACCCAAGTGGCCCAGCTGGTTAAGTGACTGTTAATTTGGGTTCAGGTCGTGATCTCAGGGTCCTGAAATCGAGCCCTGTTTAGGGCTCTGCACTGGGTGTGGCGCCTGCTTAGGATTCTCTTTCTTCTCTCCCTCTGCCCCTTCCCTGGCTCATGCTTGCTCTCTCTCTTAAAAAACAAACAAATAAACAAGCAAATGGAACTGCATCAAACTAGACAGCTTCTGCACAAAGGAAACAGTTAACAGTGAAAAGGCAACAAATGGGATGGGAGAAGGTATTTACAAACCATTTATCAAATAAGGAGTTAATTTCCAAAATATATAAAGAACTCCTACAACTTAGTAGAAAAAATAACCCTAAAACGGACTAAAGACACAAATAGACATTTCTCCAAAGAAGCTTACAAATGGCCAAGAGGTATATAAAAAGATGCTCAGTGTCCCCAGTCATCAGAGAAATGCAAATTAAAACCACAGTGAGATGTCACCTCAAACCTGTTAGGAAGTTATTATCAAAAAGTCAAGAGAGATAAATGTTAACAAGACTTATTGTGGTGATCAGTTTGCAATATATACAAATATTAAATCACTATGCTGTACACCTGCACTAATATAACACTGTATGTCAATTATACCTCAATTTTTAAAAAAGGCAAAAGATAATATCTTGGTGAGGATGTGGAGAAAAGGGAATGTTTGTACAGTATTAATAAGAATAATTGGTCAATAAATTTGTCATAGCCCTTAGGGAAAACAGTATGGACATTCCTCAAAAAAATAAAAAAAAAGAATGACTATAGGATCCAGTAATCCCATCTCTGGGAATTTATCCAAAATAATTGAAATCAGGATCTCAAAGAGATACTAGCACCTTCATGCTCATTGAGCCCTATTCACAATAGCCAAGATATAGAAACAGACTAAATGTCCATAGAGAGATGAATGGATCAGGAAAATTTGGTATATACATACAATGGAATATTACTTAGATTTTTAAAAAGAAGGAAATTCTGCTATGAGTAACAACATGGATGAAACTTGAGTTTATGCCCAAGGGAAATAAGCTGGTCACAAAAAGACACTGTACGATCTCATTTATGTGAAGCAACTAAATACTCAGATTCATAAAATCAAAGAGTGGAATAGAGGTTGCCAGGGGCTGGAAGTAAGGAGGAAATTGGGAATTACTAATCAAGAGGTATAAATTTTAATTAAGCAAAATGAATAAGCTCTAGAGATCTACTGTTTACATTGCACCTATAGTAAATGATACTGTGCTCTTAAAAATTTGTAGTGGAGGTAGATCTCATATTTAAGTATCCAATAAATGAAATTTTTAAAAAGAATGAAATTACAGTAATTAAAAAGAAGTGAAGATATTAGAGGCAAGATGATGGAGGAGTACCAGATTGAAATGACATCAAGTCCCAGGAGTTCAGCTAGATACTTATCAAACCATCTCAAACACTTACAAACTCAACAGGAGATAGAAGAAGAGCAGCAATTCTAGGAACAGAAAATTCACCACTTTCTGAAATGTAGGACCTGCGGAGAAGTGGATCCGAAGCAATAAGAAGATAGACTGCAGTGGGCAGGGCTGGCTCCTGGCAAGTTGTAGAGCAGCAAAGCACAAAATCAAAACTTTTATTTAAATTTTTTAAATTTTTGGGAGGATGTTGAACCAACCTTGCAGCCCTGGAATAAATCCCACTTGGTCATGGTGAATAATCCTTTTAATGAACTGTTGGATCCTATTGGCTAGTATTTTGGTGAGAATTTTCACACCTTTGTTCTCAGGGATATTGTTCTGTAATTCTCCTTTTTGATGGGGTCTTTGTCTGGTTTTGGGATCAAGGTAATGCTGGCCTTGGTAATGTTCTTTTAGAGTATCCTACTAAAGAATGAATGGGTCAACCAGAAAAATTAAAGAAGAATTGGAAAAATTCATGGAGAGGCGCCTGGGTGGCTCAGTGGGTTAAAGCCTCTGCCTTCGGCTCAGGTCATGATCCCAGGGTCTTGGGATTCCCGGGTCCGCATCAGGCTCTCTGCTTGGCAGGGAGCCTGCTTACCCCCCTCTCTCTCTGCCTGCCTCTCTGACTACTTGTGATCTCTGTCTGTCAAATAAATACATAAAATCTTTAAAAAAATTCATGGAAACAAATGAAAATGAAAACACAACTGTTCAAAATCTGTGGGACACAGCAAAGCCAGTTCTGAGAGGAAATTATATAGCGATATAAGCCTTTCTCAAGAAACAAGGTCTCAAGTACACAACCTAACCCTACACCTAAAAGAGCTGTAGAAAGAACTGCAAAGAGAACCTAAACCCAGGAGGAGAAGAGAAATAATAAAGATCAGAGGAGAAATGAATGAAATAGAAACAAAAAGAAGAGTAGAATAGATCAACAAAACTAGGAGCTGGTTCTTTGAAAGAATTAATAAGATTGATAAACCCCTGGCCAGACTTATCAAAAAGACAAGAGAAAGGACACAAATGAATAAAATCATGAATGAAAGAGGAGAGATCACAACCAACACCAAAGAAATACAAACAATTATAAGAACATATTATGAGCAACTACACACCAGTAAATTTGACAATCTGGAAGAAATGGATGCATTCCTGGAGACATATAAACTATGAAAACTGAACCAGGAAGAAATAGAAAACCTGAACAGACCCATAACCAGTAAGGAGATTGAAGTAGTCATCAAAAATCTCCCAACAAACAAGAGCCCAGGACCAGACGGCTTCCCAGGGGAATTCTACCAAACATTTAAAGAAGAATTAATTCCTATTCTCCTGAAACTGTTCCAAAAAATAGAAATGGAAGGAAAACTTCTAAACTCGTTTTATGAAGCCAGCATTACCTTGATCTCCAAACCAGACAAAGACCCCATCAAAAAGGAGAATTACAGAACAATATCCCTGAGAACACAGATGCAAAAATTCTCACCAAAATACTAGCCAATAGGATCCAACAGTACATTAAAAGGATTATTCAACACGACCAAGTGGGATTTATTCCAGGGCTGTAAGATTGGTTCAGCATCCACAAATCAATCAATGTGATATAACACATTAATAAAAGAAAGAACAAGAACCATATAATACTCTCAATAGATGCTGAAAAAGCATTTGACAAAGTACAGCATCCTTTCCTGATCAAAACTCTTCAAAGTGTAGGGATAGAGGGTACATACCTCAATATCATCAAAGCCATCTATGACAAACCCACCGCGAATATCATTCTGGGGGAAAAACTGAGAGCTTTTCCGCTAAGGTCAGGAACATGGCAGGGATGTCCATTATCACCACTGCTATTCAAAATAATACTAGAAGTCCTAGCCTCAGCAATCAGACAACAAAAAGAAATTAAAGGCATCTGAATTAGCAAAGAAGTAGTCAAACTCTCCCTCTTTGCAAATGATATGATACTATATGTGGAAAACCCAAAAGACTCCACTCCAAAACTGCTAGAACTTGTACAGGAATTCAGTAAAGTGTCAGGATATAAAATCAATGCACAGAAATCAATTGCATTTCTTTACACCAACAAGAAGACAGAAGAAAGAGAAATTAAGGAGTCAATCCCATTTACAACTGCACCCAAAACCATAAGATACCTAGGAATAAACCTAACCAAAGAGGCAAAGAATCTATACTCAGAAAACTATAAAGTACTCATGAAAGAAATTGAAGAAGACACAAAGAAATGGAAAAATCTTCCATGCTCATGGATTGGAAGAACAAATATTGTGAAAATGTCTATGCTACCTAAAGCAATCTACACATTTAATGCAATCCCTATCAAAATCCCATCCATTTTTTTCAAAGAAATGGAAAAAATAATCTTAAAATTTATATGGAACCAGAAAAGAGTTTTCCATATAAAGTATCATGTCATCTGTGAAGAGAGAGAGTCTGACTTCTTCATTGCCAATTTAGATACCTTTTATTTCTCTTTGTTGTCTGATTGCTGTTGCTAGGACTTCTAATACTATGTTAAACAAGAGTGGTGAGAGTGGGCATCCCTGTTGTGTGCCTGATCTCAATGGGAAGGCTGTGAGCTTTTTACCATTGAGGATGATATTTGCTGTGGGTTTTTCATAGATAGATTTTATGAAGTTCAGGAATGTTCCCTGTATCTCTATACTTTGAAGGGTTTTAATCAAAAACTGATGCTAGATTTTGTCAAATGCTTTTTCTGCATCAATTGAGAGGACCATGTGGTTCTTCTCTCTTCTTTTATTGATTTGTTCTATCACATTGATTGATTTGCGAATGTTGAACCATCCTTGTAACCCAGGGATGAATCCCACCTGGTCATGGTGGATAATCTTTTTAATGTACTGTGGGATCCTATTTACTAGGATCTTGTTGAGAATCTTAGCATCCATATTCATCAGTGATATTGGTCTGAAATTCTCCTTTTTGGTGGGGTCTTTGCCTGGTTTGGGGATCAGGGTAATGCTGGCTTCATAAAAAGGGTCTGGAAATTTTCCTTCTATTTCAATTTTTTGAAACAGATACAGGAGAATAGGTGTTATTTCTTCTTTGAAAGTTTGGTAGAATTCCCCAGGGACTCCATCAGGTCCCAGGCTCTTGTGTTTTGGGAGGTTTTTGATCACTGCTTCAATCTCGTTATGAGATATCGGTCTATTCAGGTTGTCAATTTCTTTCTGGTTCAATTTTGGGAGTTTATACTTTTCCAGGAATGCATCCATTTCATCTAGGTTGCTTAACTTATTGGCATATAACTGTTGATAATAACTTCTGATGATTGTTTCTACTTCCTTGGTGTTAGTTGTGATCTCTCCCTTTTCATTCATAATTTTATTAATTTGAGCCTTCTCTCTTTTCTTTTGGATTAGTGTGGCCAATGGTTTATCGATCTTATTGATTCTTTCAAAAAACCAGCTTCTAGTTTCACTGATATGTTCTACTGTATCTCTAGTTTCTATCTCATTAATCTCTGCTCTAATCTTGATTATTTCCCTTCTTATGTGTGGAGTTGGCTTAATTTGTTGTTGATTCTCCCATTCTTTAAGGTGTAGAGAGAGCTGGTGTATTCTGGATTTTTCTATTTTTTTGAGGGAGGCTTGGATGGCTATGTATTTCCCCTTCAGGACCGCCTTTGCTGTATCCCATAGGTTTTGGGCCAAAGTGTCTTCATTCTCATTGGTTTCCATGAATTGTTTAAGTTCTTCCTTGATCTCCTGGTTGATCCAAGCATTCTTAAGCAAGGTGGTCTTTAGCTTCCAGGTGTTTGAGTTCCTTCCAAACTTTTCCTTGTGATTGAGCTCCAGTTTCAAAGCATCGTGATCTGAGAATATGCAGGGAATATTGTCAATCTTTTGGTATCGGTTGAGCCCTGATGTGTGACCCAGTATGTGGTCTATTCTGGAGAAGTTTTCATGTGCACTTGAGAAGAATGAGTATTCCCGAATAGCCAAAGCAATGTTGAAAAAGAAAGCCAAAGTTGGTGGCATCACAATTCCAGACTTCAAGCTCTATTACAAAGCTGTCATTATCAAGACAGTATGATACTGGCACAAAAACAGACACATAGATCAATGGAACAGAATATGGTCAACTAATGGTCAACTCTATGGTCAACTAGTCTTCGACAAAGCAGGAAAGAATGTCTAGTGGAAAAAAGACATGGTGTTGGGAAATTGGACAGCCACATGCAGAAGAATGCAACTGGATCATTTCCCTATACCACACACAAAAATAGACTCAAAACGGATGAAAGACCTCAATGTGAGACAGGAATCCATCAAAATCCTTGAGGAGAACACAGGCAGCAACCTCTTCAACCTCAGCTGCAGCAACTTCTTCCTAGAAACATCACCAAAGGCAAGGGAAGCAAAGGCAAAAATGAACTCTTGGGACTTCATCAAGATCAAAAGCTTTTGCACAGCAAAGGAAACAATCAATAAAACCAAAAGACAACTGATAGAATGGGAGAAGATATTCACAAATGAAATATAAGATAAAGGGCTAGTATCCAAAATCTATAAAGAACTTATCAAACTCAACACCCAAAGAACAAATAATCCAATCAAGAAATGGGCAGAGGACATAAACAGACATTCTACAAAGACATCCAGATGGCCAACAGACATGAAAAAATGCTCCATATCACTCAGCATCAGGGAAATACAAATCAAAACCACAATGAGATACCACCTCACACCAGTCAGAATGCCTAAAATTAACAAATCAGGAAACGACAGATGTTGGAGAAGATGCAGAGAAAGGGGACCCCTCCTACACTGTTGGTGGGAATACAAGCTGGGTGCAGCCACTCTGGAAAACAGCATGGAGTTTCCTCAAAAAGTTGAAAATAGAGCTACCCTATTACCCAGCAATTGCACTACTGGGTATTTACCCTAAAGAAACAAATGTAGTGATCCGAAAGGGCGCATGCACCCAAATGTTTATAGCAGCAACGTCCACAATAGCCAAACTATGGAAAGAACCTAGATGTCCATCAACTGATGAATGGATAAAGAAGATGTATATAGGTATATATATACAATGGAATACTATCCAGCCATCAAAAGAAATGAAATCTTGCCATTTGCAACAACGTGGCTGGAACATATGCTGAGCGAAATAGGTCAATCAGAGAAAGATAATTGTCATAAGATCTCTCTGATGTGAGGAATTTGAGAGGCAGAGCAGGGGGTTTGGAGAGTAGGGAAGGAAAAAATGAAACAAGATGGGACTGGGAGGGAGACAAACCTTAAGAGACTCTTAATCTCACAAAACAAACTGAGGGTTGCTGGGGGGAAAGGGGGTGTGTAGAGGGTGGTTGGGTTATGGACATTGGGGAGGGCATGTGCTATGGTGAATGCTGTGTAATGTGTATGGCTGACGATTCACAGACCTGTTCTCCTGGGGCAAATAATACATTATATGTTAATAAAAATAATTTAAAAAAAAGAATCAAACAAAACAAAAAGTAGTGAACATCTGAATTTTAAATTCTTACTCTTTTTGCCTGTTTCTATAACTATAAATTCAGGTTTGTACTACTAGACACACATACTAGAATGTCTAAAATAAAAAATGCAGAAAGTATCGAGGACTCGCAAGGATACAGAGCTATTGGATCTGTTATGGATCATTCTGGGAATACACAACAGTCCCACCACTATGAAAACAGTTGGTCGGTTTACTAATAAAGTTAAAAATACACTTAGCATTTTATATAACAATTCTACATCTGAATATCCTTAGGAAGTGAAATTTGTTTCCACATAAAGCCTATACACAAATGGTGCAAGTGGCTTAATTGGTAATAGCCAAAAGTTGGAAGCAGTGCAAATGTTTTCCAATGCATGAACAGTTATATCCCCTGTGGTACATCCCTACCATGGACTACTACTCAGCAATGAAAAGGAACAAAGTGTTCAGGGGTGTAACAATCTGGTTAGGTGGCAATGGAATTATGTTGTGAAAACAAGCCTATCTCAAGTTATATTCTTCATGGTTCCATTTATATAACACCTTCTAAATGACCAACTGGTGATGGAAAACAGTGGTCAGGGTTTAGGGCGGAGGGGAAGGTGTCATTATAAAGAGGCAGCAGGAGGGAGCTTCTTTGTGGTAATAAAGCAGTTCCTGGGGCACCTGGGTGGCTCAGTGGGTTGAGCCTCTGCCTTTGGCTCAGGTCATGATCTCAGAGTTCTGGGATCGAGTTCCGCATCGGGCTCTGTGCTCGGCAGGGAGCCTGCTTCCTCCTCTCTCTCTCTACTCTCTCTCTCTCTGTGTGCCTACTTGTGATCTCTCTCTGTCAAATAAATAAAATCTTAAAAAAAAAAAAAAGAAAAGCAGTTCCTGAGGTGCCTGGGGCTCAGTCAGTTGAGTTTCTAGCTCTTGGTTTTGGCTCAGGTCATGATCTCAGTGTCGTGAGATCCAGCCCCCTGACAGGCTGTGTGCTAAGTGTGGAGTCTGCTTGAGAATCTCTCTCTCCCTCTCCTTCTCCCATTCTCCCATCACCCTGTTCATACACACACACTCTCTCTCTCAAATAAATAAATAAAATCTTGAAAAAAAAAACAAAACAGTTTTGTATTCTGAATATGGTTGTGGTTTCATGAATCCACATATGTAATAATTGCATAGTACCATACTCACACCAAATAAATAAACAAACAAACAACCAAAGCACATGTAACACTGGTATGAACTGAGTAAGGTCTATAGCTTAGTTAATAAAATTGTGTGAATGTTTTCCTGGCTTGGGTAATACAATCGCTATTAAAGATGTTATCCTGGGGAAGCTAGGCAAAGGGTGGGTAGGAGCTCCCTATATCACTTTGGAACTTCTTGCGTTTCTTAAATTATTCCAAAGTGGGAAAAAAAGAAAAAGAAAAAAAAAGAAAGAAAGAACAGGGAGAAAGCCGAAAAAGAAAGCAATTCGACTTTGGTTGAATCCAGATGAGAGGCTCTGGAAGGACAGACATCCAGTCCACTTTCTTTGTCATTTAGGACCATGCCTGACTCACACAGTTCTAGGACAGCTGTCCTGGCTCTGCCACTTAACTAGCTGTGTGATGTGGGGGAAGTCACAATCTATCTGTTCATTGGATTGCCCATCAGCAGAAGGGAAGTTCTCACAGTTCCTGCATCATGAGATCCAGGTGAAGATTAAAGTGAATTACACTAAGTGCTTTGGGTACTTTATTGGAGGAGGAGGAGTTCTGTGAGGGGCACATATGTTCTGTCCTCTGAAGATGTGATACGTGCAAAGCAGTCACAAGACTGGCCTCATGCCTCATCATGATCATCAGCCAGGGTAGAAACAATATGAACTCCTTGCTTGTAAAATAATGTCTGCAACACCTAGGTGTGGTAGGAAAAGTGGAATGCAGATGATTACACATATCTCTGCTAAGTGTTCACTAATTTATTTAAGATCAGAATTCTACCTTACCAAAGCCACTTTCAACCTTGGTTTTAATAATCTTTAAGAAAAGATATTGGGGGAAGAGTCGGGAGGGACACTAAGCAATAACTTCAGAACATTCTCCTTACTTTTATTTAATTGCAAAATAAACACCTCCCATAGCAGCTTGTCATGTAGGGAGCACTTGTGTCCATGTGGGGGAAAAATTAGTTTTGCCCTTTGCTTCTGCCAGACATAGTCACGTAAGTAATTGCACTTCAACAAACCGAATAATAGGAATGTATTTTTTAGAGATCACGTTAAGAAAAACGAAAAGAAATTTATTTCTCAAATTGCTTCCTCTTTTCAAGCTATGTCACTCCCCAGAGCTTTGAAATATATGAGACTGCAACTGTCAGCCCTTTGTTTTTTGCACAGTTTTCTTTGAAGACCTCCGAGGTGCCTGGGTGGCTCACTGGGTCAAGCATCTTGCCTTTGGCTCAGGTCACGATCCCAGGGTCCTGGGATCAAGACCCGCATTGGGCTCCCTGCTCAGTGGGAAGCTTGCTTCTCCCTCTCTCCCACTTCCCTGGCTTGTGTTCCCCCTCTCTCGCTGTCTTTCTCTCTGTCAAATAAATAATATCTTAAAAAAAAAAAAAAAAGACTCCCACCAAAAAGCTTTGTGATCTTTTTCCTTAATTCGTATTCAGTTTCTAACTCTCCTAATACCTCCTTTGTATTTCTATCATTTCACTTAGATACATTGGATTATAATATCCATAGGTCTGTTTCCTTTCTGACATGTGAACTTGAGCTCTGCGCCTGCATGCTTTCATTTATTCAACATATGGTAACAGAGCACCTACCGCATTCCAAGCACTGTTCTAGATGCCGAGAGTCAGCAATGAACAAATACCCTGGTGTGGATGGTAGCTTCTGTCCTGTATGGAATTCTTCTTTGCATTCTTAGCTTCGGACATAGTGCCTGACCCACGGTGGGTGCTCAAATGTTTCATGGATGGATGAGTGGAGTGGTAAAATGAACGCTTCTGTTGGTGGGGACCCTGTATTTGAACAAAATGAGCCAAACCCTAGTGTGAAATCAACTCTTCTAATTTCTTTCTTTCTTTTTTAAAGATTTTATTTATTCATTTGAGAGAGAGAGAGAGAGACAGAGAACAAGCAGAGGGAGAGGCAGCGGGAGAGGGAGAAAACACATTCCCTGCCGGAGCTGAGAGCTGATGTGGGGCTCAATCCTAGGACCCTGAGATCATGGCCTGAGCCAAAGGCAGACGCTGAACCATCTGAGCCACCCAGGCACTCCAGCTCTTCTAATATCTAAAGAGAATGAGAAACAATTGTCATAGGACTATTGGAAATGAGCTATCTTTTTGCCTCTTCCACCTCCCTCCAGATCTCCAGTTTGGCTTCCGGCTATGGATACAGCAAGAGAGGAGTGAAAACCAGACAAAGCCAGTGCAGAACTGGAGTATCTCCTCTGTAGGGATCAAGAACCACCCAAAGACTTTTAAGAAATCTCTGACCTTTTTCCTCCTGAAGCTATTAACTGCAAGTGATTCCTATATTGGGAAATATAAAAACATGGGCCAGAAAATCCCTGCAATGTTCCATGTCTCTAAATTTCTAAGTTTGAAGTCTCTCCATTTCAATTTTGCATTAATTATGTCTGTTTGGGAGCCAAGTCCAGGAAAAGAATCTAAAATCACAGAGGTTGGGGTTGGTGGTGGGCAGAGCCGGATGCCGTCTCCCTTTGCAGATTTTACAAAAATGCCCCTGACAAAATTATTACTGACATTTTAAGTCTGGTTCACATGACTCTTACCTTGGTCTTCGCGAGTATACATTCCCTGGATGCTTCAGAAATATTCTAAAAATAATTTTTATTTATAGTTTTTAAAACTCCACAACATATGCACATGGTGTAAACCTCAAGAGGCTGCAAAGAACAAATCATGAAAAGAACATGTCCTTCCTTTCCTCTTCCTGTCTCCTGGGTAGCCTGTTCTTTTCCCTGGAGGTATCTGCTGTTTTTGATATGCCATTGTAAGGTATTTTATGAATATCTGTATTTTGGAAATAATAAAGACGCTGGCATCCAACATGCTTCACATAGTCAGCTACTTGAAGTCAACTAGGGTAAAAACTGTTTTGGATTTCTAATTCAAATAATTCTTGTTCAAATCGTTACCTTCATTTTCTATCTCCTTTCAAGAGAAGAGGTAAAATAAGGATCTTGAAATAGCGAAAGAGTGCTGGCAGGGACTAAGGTCATTATGTAGCAGAAATGAGCCTCACTTCCCACCTGAAAACCACAGGATTTCTCCCAAATGTCCAAGTTTCCTTAGGAAGGTAAGGGCTACAAATTTTTTTAACCAAGAGATGGATCATGTCTCCTTTGCTCAAATCCAAGTTTAAGAAAGGTGCCTGATGCACCTAAAGGACAGCACAATAAGACTGATGCTCCCAGAGCCCAGGGGCTACAACAATCTGAGATTTTATGATACAGTCAGTGCAGTTTATGACTCATCAGATCTTACTTTATTTTTTGAAAATTGGCAAACCTTCAATCCAATATATATAGAAACACAAATCAGAGTAATGTCACACCCCAAATATTCTTGGTTAATCACACCTTATACATAATGCTCAAAGCCATGAAGAATTGATCAGTTGCATCAATTAGTTATTCATTAGTGCAATGAAACTTTAAGATGTTGCCCCATCCACGCTTGGTAGTATAGCAATTCTTAACAGTTACATAGAATTTTACAGTAGGGGTTCAGGTCTGAAAGTAAGTGGGACTATGTGTAGCAAAATCACTATTGTGGATTTCCGGGTTAACTCTATGTTAAGATTTATCCATCAGATCTGGGGTGAGGATTGGTAAGTATTCTCCTCATAGACTCTGAAATCAGTGGTCATCCAGGTTGACTACACATTGGCATCTCCTGGGGAGCTTTAAAAAATGCTCATGCCTGGGTCCCAGGCCCTTAGACTCTGGCATAACTGGTTTGGAGTTTAGCCCGGGGCACTGGATTTCCCAAAGCTCCCCCTGCTGATTTTGACGCACAACCAGGATCAAGAACCATTGCTGTAGATCTTGACTGGGACTGCTGGATTCTGAAATCTCTTTGGATTGTCAGCAATTGTTGACTTCTCTCCTTTGGAATTAGTGTCATCTTCTCCTATATGGGCACTACTCTGCATGAAACCGAGACACAGTCTCGGGCTCCTCGGTGTGATCTAGAGACCAGTAGCATCCACATCACCTAGATCCCCACCCCTCTCAACAACTGAAATAATCTGTATTTTAACAAGATCCCCCAGTGTTTCATTTGCTTATTAAAGTTTAAGGAGCGTAACAAAGTGGCGTCAAATTATGTATGCATTGTAACAAGCTCCCAGGTGCTGTGACGGTCCACAGTGGCAAGGATCTCAAGCCCTTATCCCACCACGAGTTTCCAGAAAAAAAGGTGTGAGATACCTGTTCTCTCCTTCGCTGCAAACCTGAATCCAACTCTCTGGGACCCGGCCTTTACAAGACTGCCCATTCCCAGGTGATTATCTCCATGCAAGGCTGAGAATCACCGAGGCACGTCCAACTTCTCCCCAGAGTAGGAGTCATTTTCTCCTTTGAAAAGCAGCCTGATCTAATTGTTTAAAAGCTTCTCTGCATTTAACCTAAATTGGCCTAGAGGAAACAGTATTACTCTCTAAAGAAAAAGAAACAGTCTCTTCCTTAGCCCTGCAAATAACTGAAGATAGTCTTTCTCCCGCCCAAATGATCTTGCCGTGAGGTTTATATTTCTTAACAATTGCTCCTGATTCTGTTTCTTACTCTTCTGGTGATCCCTCCAACCCCTACATTGGAAACCTTGTAGTTCAGCATAGCCCTCAAAGTCGGGCAGAAAAAACCTCCAAAGTGAGCCACAAAACTATATAAATCAGACTGTCGTTAACTCTGACTCAAACATTTTAGAGAGAGAGAGAGAGAATATAATGCAGCTTGGGGTTGCTTACATTATGTTAATTCAATATTAAGCTTCTGTTTAACCACAACTTCTATGTCCCTTTCCCTTGGATCATCAAGAGATACTGCCCCACTTCTATACTTTTGCAATTATTTACTGAATTTTAAGTATCAGGCTTTCCTTATAAGCCAAATAAATTTCATCACTGTGATCTCTGTGCTGACTGGCTCAGCCTGACAAAGTAGTTCTGGTTATCAGTCCTGAGTAAACAGCCTGGGATTCAGATTCAAGTCTGATCTGTACAACTGTGTTGTAGAGCCTTAAGTAAGCTCCTTAGACTTTACAAGCCTATTTTTTATCTACAGAATGGGTACAACAATGGTACCTGTAAGATAGTTATAAGGTTTCAATGAGACAATGTAAACAACACTTTGTAAAGTATAAAGCTGCATAAATGGTTAAGAAATAATCCTCAAGCTATGAATAACTTACAAACTTAATAATCACAACACTGATTTGTTTTCAGCCCCCACAAAAAGAAATGGCAGTCTTGAAACCATCTGAAAAACACACTCTGTCTCCTCCCCCACTATCTCTAACCCATTCTACTTTTCTTTTATGTTTGTAAAGGGTTTCTGCCTTCTGTTGACAAAAGAGGAAGGGAAACCTGGCCTGAGAACCATAAAACCAAATGCCAGAAGTATTCTCTAGAAACCAGCCACGTGGAAGTGGTTGAAAGCAGAAAAGCCCTTTAATGTCACTGACAAGAGAGTCAAAGTGTTCAGACATGCCATCTACTTCTACTTTCCCACTGAAAGAGGAACTCAAAATTGCTGATGGCCTGGCCATTGGAATTCTGCAGAGCTGGGGTTTCTCAGGCTAAGGCAGTTATGTGATCAAATATAAGATACTATGTAATGTAAAACAATACATATAAGGTGATGTAATATATTCCTTCAACATAAGACTTTACCTTGCCCAATGGCCAAGAAAGCCCCCCGAAGCTAGTCAGGGAGAAAGAAGGTTCACACAGAAGCCTGTGAACTGGTCTAGACCCCTCATGAGTTGTAAACTTCCTAGATGGACACAAGTAAGAATATACTCCTGCGCCTGGTCCTCATTTCCGCCTCTCCACCTCCAAATCCTCATTTCCTAAAATAGGGATGAACTCCAAACCTAGGAGCCTCCTATTTACCCTCAAAAGACTCAGGAATGTTTAGTCCTCTTTAACGCTTGGTCATCCTTCTCTCCGTACCTCCAGATACTCTTCCAGACACAAAGCTTTGTTAACCTGCATGATTTACAGATCAGAAATGCTGAGATTTCTGGAATACACACATTCTTTTCCAAGAGACTCATCAAAGGGTTACAACTTGAGTACATATAGAAGGCAAGTAGTAAACACACTCAAACTACTCAAGTAACAAACACCTAATATTTATTAATAAATTAGTACACTTGAAGGCATTTTTCTGATATCTGTCCCTCACCACGACCCACAACCCCCGCCCACACAAAGGGAGTCCACACCACCTTTGCATGCGAGTCTGCCAACTGAACATTAGAGAGAGAGCAGGTTTATAAATGGGAGCAGAGTTGCAAATATATTGGACAAGAGTTCTTACAGCTGCAGCCGTTTTTAATTAAAGTGATTGAAGGACGAAGGAGACCCACCAAGACCAAGGCCTTGAGGCGGACTGGACCTACTAGCTATGTGTGTATAAAAAACAAGACATCTTTTAAAGCAAAGCTGGGCAAATTCCCTATGGAAAAAAGGTGCCACTGGCTCTCAGTTGTGACTTTCCAAAGTGCAGCAGTATGTTCCAGAACAGCTCAATTCCTAAAAAAAGATGAAGTTCAAGTTCTTTGGTGGCCCAGTTGTCAAGCCACTTAAGTAGCAAGTTCTGATGGCTTGAGGATTTCATGTCTCCAGCCCAGGGCATATTAGCGTAAGAGGAGCACAAGTAATCAAGCATTCTACACGGTGCTCAAGTGAAAACCATACGATCAGCAACAGTGTGGTCAAGTTTCAGCCATGAATATGAACTGTACACCAAGGCATATTAAAAAGAGAACTCAAAGTCTAATTGTATTACAGTAACTCAACGGGGTATTACATTTCTTCAACCCTTAACAAGATTTGTAAATTACAATTAATAATAAAAATAGTAATCATTAATAAAAAAAAAACCAGACGTGGATGTTGAGACATGAAGACTGCTTAGAGAATTCACAAGATGCCATTATACTTTTAAGAGGTTAAGAGCCTCACAATCCGGTGTGCAAGGAAAGTCACACTGCATTTGGGGTCCATTAAGTGAATTTAAAGTGCACAGAACAATTCGGAAAATACATAAGAAATCGAAACGAAGAAAATATGGAACCCAAAAAACTTTAGTGGTGGGTATTTTTCAACAGTTACACCTCGAGAAGGCTTATAGACTAATGTCCTAGAAGGGTTAAAAAAGGAAAGAACTCAAAACACTGGCCAGATACTCTGTTAAACACACACACACACACACACACACACACACACTCACACACACCCAAAAAGCTAGAAAAACGAAAACAAAACCAACGAAAAACCACCCTGCCACTAAACCGAGTCACTTCCAAAGCATAGCAGACCTCGGGTTCTACAACAGGTCAGGAAGATGGCTATACACAGAGTCCAAGAGGGTCTGACTGGCTTCCTGGCTCTTGACTCCGATAATCTCAAACAGCCGGTCCAGCTTGTCCTCAGCCTGAGGAATCTCTTCGATCACCCGCAGCTCCTCAGGATTCAGAATGTGGAGCATGTCGTCAAAAATAGGCTGCAAGTCACAGGGGTCCAGGCGTACCTGCCGCAACACTGTGTCCTTCTTTTCTGCGGGGAGGAGAAGGGAGGGAAGGGGACAGAGGTAAGGGATGGTACTGGGGAAACCGAGGAGAGGAGGAGAGCTAGGAGGGACAGCTCCCCACCTAGAAGGCTGTCCCCACCCCCTACCCTCAAGGTGAGTAAGGGAACCTCTGGCACATTTTAAACAACCCAGTAGTTTTTATGTGCCTTGCACTAAAGATAACAAACAAGATTTGAGTCCTGGAGATCAAACAGGGAACCACTTGACTGGGTTGTTGATTGTCATTAGCATGACTTTGTCTCGACTTAAAAGATATCTAGATTCCTCCCAAACTCAGGAGAATGCTGGAATACTTACAGAAACTTAAATAAAATGAAAACACAACGAAACAACCCTCTCCCATCTGTAATGTTAATGTGTTTACTAAACAAAGACATCAGTCCGCCCTGGCTCTCAAAAATTCCAGATCAATGTAGTCTGCTCATCTGACTGCTAATAACACTGCCAAATTTTAAAACTAAACTGCTAAGAGCAAAAGCACATAAATAAGAAAATACTGCTTCTTGGGCCAGACCTCACACAATGTGGCGAAGGACTGTGACTTTTATTACTATTACAAAAAAGTTTCTCCAAAATATAACATGGAACATAAAATACAAACTAAAATACAGATCTTTCATATAAATATAAAAGAGATAATCTAAATAGGTAAGGTATAGAAAATAGAACATATTTTATAAACATAAAATATAACCCTTTCACAAAAGTATAATTGGAATTCCCCAAACCGGGAAATTCTGAACAAAAATTTGTCATCAATACAGCGTGCGTGCCGATCCCTATCGTGCTATTAAAAATCGCAAGTGGCAAATTATTTACCAAAATACTAACCTACAATGCTTAAAACATTGCTATTTGCAATGATTCTTAAGAGGATTAATTTTAATTTGAGTTACTGAAACCTACACTTCTGACTCTCAAGATAGGTTATACTTTAAATCCTTGGATTCTACAAACCTGGTAAATAATTTTCAACAAAACTTGCCAGACTGCATTTTATCAGACCTTCCTGAAACACCTTTGATAGAATCATGAGGATAAAGGGTAACCAATGCAGACTGTCTGCCAGATAATCAGAGCTGTAAAGACCTTCAGGGTGGGTGGTGGCTGGCGAGTGACGTGGTTTCTCTCAGGCCCAGGAGACCCATCATCCTGGGGTCTATGATACATCTTCCTGGGCAGGTCACCCAAATGACTCGGCTACCACTGGACTGTGCAACTGCTGGGGGAGAAACCCCAGGGTCTCCTCTGGGGGAGGCTTACAGAATACGCCTTGTAACCATCCTGCCAAGCCCGTACCTTTGGTAATAAAGGAGCCCGTCCTGCTTAGCGCCGAGGAGCCGCTGGATGTGGAGTCACAGCGAAGAAGGGGCTCGGACTCATCCACGAAGAAGCCCTTGTTCTTATCCAGCGGGGAAGGCTCCACCGTCAGCAGAGTGGAATTCTCCAGTTTCGTGTTGGGGCTGGGAATGGGGCTCGGGCTAAGGGGGCTGGGACTCATCGGGAGAGCCAGCTTGTCAGTTTCCAGCTGGGGGAGGAAACAGAGAAAAATGTTTTTTATTACATACTTCAAAAATTAGAGAGAAAAAAAATGAAACTGAAACCCCAGGTGTTCTTTTTGTTCCATTTGTTTTATATATAAATTCTGCTGTTTTGACAGTCCATAACTTACATTATTGCTAAATACACACACACACAGAGACTTTGAAACCCTTCAAATATATACATGGAGCTATGTGTAAGCATTAAAAATTAGGAAGCAGGGGCACCTGGGTGGGTCAGTCGCTTAAGGGTCTGCCTTCTGCTCAGGTCATGATCCTGGGGCCCTGGGATCGAGCCCTGCATCAGACTCCCTGCTCAGCAGGGAGTCTTCTTCCCCCTCTGCTTCTCTCCTCTCCTGCTTGCTTTCTCTCTCTCTCTCTCTCTCTCTCACATAAAATCTTACAAAAAAAAAAAAAAAAAAAAAAAAAAGGAAGTATATATGCACCAAGCTGTTACCTCAGAGAAGTGGAACTGGGAACTGGACAAGGGAGTAAAGAAGAAGATCTCCAACTTAAAATATAATTTGATAGAGTTGGAAATGGTCTTAGATAATACCTAGCACATTCTCCTCTGTATGGATTGAATTATATCCATCAAAATTCATATGTTGAAGTCAAAACTTCCTGAGCCTCAAAATGTGACTGTACAGAGAGACAGGGCCAACTAAGGAACTTTAAAAAGACGAGATTGGGGGACAGTTGGGTCCTATACCAAGATGACTGGTGTCTTTATGAGAAGCCATTAGGACACAGACACACACAGTGGGATGACAATGTGAAGACAGAGGGTGAAGGCTACCATCTTCTACAAGCCAAGGAGAGAAGCCTGAGGACACCTTTACTTCAAACTTCTAGCCTCCAGAATTGTGACAAAACCCGTCTCTGCTGTTTCAGTCTGTGACACTTCCATCATGGTAGCCCAAGCAAACTAATACACCCTCTCTTTACAAGTAAGGAAACTGAGGTCTAGAGAAATGATGTGACTTTCTTAATGATAGGCTCCTGCCCAGTAAGGGGCAGAACTAAGGCTAGACCCTAGGATTCCTGACTCCCACTTCAGAGCAGCTCTCGAGAACACCAGAGGCAAAAGCATCTGGATGGAGAGAGTGAGGACCGCCCCCAGGGAGCCAGGGTACAGCTCCAAGGGATTTAATGGAGGCCTTCATGAAGCTCGCATTCTGGAGGGGAGGGTCAGAAAGACAGTAACAAGTAAGCAAACAAACAAGAAGGTTTCAGATGGAAATGGTGAGCTTCATGAGCATCAGCTGGTATGTGGAGAATAGATTTTAGAGGGGCAAGAAACAAAATAGATACCAGTTAGGATGCTGCTACAGTGACTGGGAGAGGTAAAAACCACAGCTTGCACCCAGTTGTGGAATGGGGAAATAATAGATCATATTCCCCCATTTTACAGGTGAAACCACTAAGGCCCAGAGAGGGCACACAGCCATGGGAAGAAGGCTAGTGCGCAACTCAAGTCGGCTTGATACCTCTACTACGCTTGTCATTTGCCGCTAGGCTTTCAAACTCTGGCAGGCACTTGTGGCATTGACCTTAATGGACCAAGTCCATTGACCTTAATCTTTTTATTGGCTCTTCTGGCAGGGTTGCAAATTCGGGAGCCAGGTGGCCAGATCCCACGGGGCAGGGTTTAGGGAGTGTTGATCACCACTCATTAGAACCCTCATGACTTCACTCACACGTGACAAGCAAAACATTTTCAAGTTCCTCAATCGGGAAGACACTGACCCTCATTTCAAAGTATTGGGTTGAAGGGTTGTAAAAAACACAAAGCAAACACAACTCTCTCTTTTACAACCTTTAAGGCCTGAGAAATTCTTACAACTGACTGCAGATTCCAAAGACCACCGATTACTGCACGTGTCTACCGTTCCAACAGCATTTGTCCTCTGTACAACCACCCATATCCTGCTTCTGCCTTCCGTGCAAGTTTAAGACTTGGGTAATGCATTCCCAGCTGCCCCTTCCAATCCACAAAGTTTTATGTATGTGCTTTTAAATTTTTTAATTCAATAGGGCCCTGGCATGTGCCCCTCCTCCCTGAAACGCACATGGCCATTCATGCCAATACACATTTTTTATTCACTCAATTAGACAAAGAGCACTTGTCTACACTTTGGTTCTCAGGAACAACATTACATTGGACAACATGGTCAGTCAATATAGTGCACTGTTCTTGCTTAAAGAGAGAAATTCCTGCCCACAAATCACATGCCAACAGACTAAGGAGTCCACCCACCCATTTCCTGAATTTAGTTCAAAACTTTAAATATTTAATTTTTCCCCCACTTTTGCCAAAGGACCCTATCCGTGGAAATTAAGTACATGATTTCCAATGTCATTCAGAAAGACAGACTGTTGCAGAATGCTCTCTTGTAATTAACAATGAGTCGAGTGAATATGAAACTGCCCCTAAGAATAGTTTTAGTGTCAACATAGTGGGGTTAACAACCATAACCGAAGCCCAAGATCATGTGACAATCATCTTTCTAGAAAATCTATTCAGCTACTAAGTATAGGCATCCCCTGCTTTATCCAGGATACACAGCAGCCAGTTGCATTCCAGATTTCTCGAGTTATCTGCAGTTTTTTCTTATAGGAAAAGAAAGCCTGGCTCATAGATACTTAACTTCTTTCCTCCCTTTACCTTACTATTTATAATATCCATCAAAATTGCATTGCAGCACAGCAACTCAAGCATTGTACGACCTCTGATAGCTCTAATCGGAAGTGAAGTCATCAGGACATGTGGAATGAATTAATTCTTTATTGATTCAGAAAGTTCACTGTTGAGTTCACAGCAAATAAAGAATACCTCTAATAAGATTTAGATACTGAAAGACAAATATTCTAAACAAGAAAGCCAGGAAAAGGTCTCATCCTCTTGCAAAAGCTATAAGCATGAACTTATCCAAACATTCACAAAATAGATTACAAGTGACTTAATTTATTCCTTATGCATCTTTGGGCCTTCCAAGTTCTCCACAGGGAAATATTAACTTTCATGATTATAAAAACAATACATGTTATTTTTAAAAGTAGTTACCACTGATAAGTATGTTTTCCCTTTGGTAACTTGAAAATGTTATGGCTGCTGTGGCTCCTATTTACACTGGTAGCCAAGGAACAGGAGAGTCTGAAGATCACCTACTTGGCTGAGTGCCTCTCTAGACTTTTCTGAAGAGTTCACAGGCCCAAAGGGGCAACACTGCCCCCCAACTTATTGCAGTGAGGTAGATACTAAGCCTTAAGAGAAAGGCCTCTCAGGAAACTTGGCCAGTGGGGGCCATCTATCCACCAGATAATCAAAGTCCCTTTGCAGGAACTTAAAAAAGCCAATTCTTTTTGCCTTCCAGCCATGAGCTCATCATGCTCACTTGGAAGCCTCACTGGGGAAATGAGGTAGAGATGGTAAGACACAAAGAAAGGGGAGGAGGCAGGGATAATGAGGGGAGAGCTCCCCAGGGAGCCAACACCAGACGGGTGGTTCTATTGTGTGACCTTAAAGAGCATGTGATTTATTTTGGCCCAACGAGCCCCCAAATGTCCTCCTGATTACTCTCCATGCAGGTCCACTTAGTCCTTCCAGATACTAGTACCAGGTGATAGGGGAAGAGAGATAAACGGTTCACCTCAACTCCACGGCTGGGTCACACCTAAACTTCCTCTGCTGACCTATTTTCCTTTCTGATTTCCAGAACCACTGAGCACATGGAACCAGCCAAATGGATGAGGTCAACAAGGAACTGATTGAAATTTGGGGGCTTGAACACCCCTGGGCTACAGAGGTTTGTAGTAGTGTTTGTGAGAACGGTGACTGAACTTGTATTTGGGCTACACTGGAATGAGCCATTTCCAGCTGTGTCCCTGCAACCCTGTGTTCCTACAGGTTCCAAAGCCAAGTGCCCACTCTGGTGCTCAGCTAAATTACAGCTTGAAACTGAAGCTCAAAAATAAGTCTTCTCTTTTAATAGCAAACCAAAAAGCACTTCCCCTTTGACCAGCCCTTCCTAAGAGGATACACTGTGGAAGGCTGAAGAGTTTTCTAGTCCTGGGGGATGGTCCAATAATGGGTGGTAAAGGAACATTCTTGCAAACCTTGGTCATGGCAAAAGTGATTTACAAATGAAATGAGGTTCTAAGACTACCTTTCCTCCCTCCTGTGATCTAGCAGCTTTCCTAAGTATACACTTAGGGAAATCTTTTCCAGCGTGCATTGGATGTTCCGCATAGCCAACTCCTAAACATCAAAGTCATTAATATCCTGGGATTTCACTGCAAAGGAAGAAAGGAAAAAGACTTCTAACTAGCTGTGTGGTTTTAGAAAAACCCCTTCCCTCCTTAGACCGGTTTCCTCATTTCTGAACAAAAAAGATTAGACCAGGTCTTCTCTGTTCAACTTATGTTTCATTTATTGTCAGCCCTGCTATGTCATTTTCCCCACGCCCAACCCACCCACCCCAACTCCCTCTCTCCTTCCAACTTACCCCCAACTGGTTCACTCAACTAAGGTTTACCACTGAGTTATTTTCAATTACTACCCAATTACAATCTCCCTGTGGTTGCACAATCTGTTTTCATAAAACTAATTAACAACTTTGATGCATCAATGACCTCCTGAAATGAAGCATTAATTACCCAGCCTAGATGCTCCTTGCCAATCTGCTAAAGTGGTTCAACTTAACCCTTTGGCTCCTGGCACTACCCAGCTGGATTCCACAAGGCCCCCTCTCCCCACTCTATAGCCAGATACGCCTGATAGACTCAAGAAGAAGCTTCCTTACAAGCCAAAGCTTACCCTTTCCACCGAACTTTCCCTCCAGATCTCACCCAACATGTAAAAAGAAGGGAAAATCCTATTCCACATTTATGAAATTTTCCATCACTTTAATAATGGTTTTTAAAAGCCCATTTGCTAAATTCAATGAAAACTAATTGCTATTCCATCTGAGCTGACCCGCTTGTTGCTCAGATCCAGTAGACAACAGAGACTTTAAGAAATAAACCATTACCAGTACTGTGCAAAATGATTCGTCATGAAATATAAGTAATCCATTTGCTGTGAAGGTATCTCTTCTGAGCTTCATCTGACAGATGAGAAAACTGAGCCTCTAAGAGGTTTGCATAACCTGCCCAAGGTCACAAAGCAAGGATTCAAGATCAGGCCTGTCTAGTTTCCAAGCGATCTTCTTTGCTGAGCTTTTGTCACTTCTCTGTCTGGACCCACTGGACATTTACAGGAAATGTCAAACCCCCGTAAGCCCAACACAAGCAACCGCATGACCACAAGGAGCTGCTCTGGCTTCTGAGGGAAGGGGCAAAAGGCAGGGCCTCCACTCTGGCCCTGAGATAAAGATGAGAGATTCTGCAATTATCAGACACCTCAACTGTGGCCCAGTAACTTGGTTTTATATTTGAAAATATTCCAGATCCCAACAGACCAGCGACTGTTTAAAAAAACAAAGACATTTAATTGCCACTGAAGTTTCATCTCAAAGGAATTACAGTCACAAATAAACACATAACTAAAATTATTTAAGGATGATGATAGCATCTCAAGCTTGTTTCCCCTGTTCTCCCATATGGTCATGTAATGGAAATCAAATTAGATTTCATGACCTCCTATAGGTTTAGTAGGTATATAAGAACAGGCTCTGATAATAGCAAGGGCTATCTCCCTTACCATGAGTATCTAACTATCTGAATCTATGTAGTTCCCACATTTAGAGAACAGGAATGTAGATAACAAGGAGAGCCTTGTTATCTCAATCTATGTAATTTCAGGATTTCAGACATAAATGAGGGTGCAGATGATGACAGTTACCAACTGTCTCTCAAAAAATTACCTGAATCTATTCAGTTCCCAAGTTCAGATAGTGAATAATACCTGAGATATACAATGATTTCTCCCTTAAAAAAAAAAAAAAGGAATAAAAAGGAAAAAATGGGTAGGAGACAATGACTTTACTCTTCTAGTGTGAACTCCTATTAAATCCAATTCAGGGTAAGAGGTCTTGGCAAGAATAAGCCAAATTTTCAGAGTAAAAAAATTTTTTTTGCAAACAAAAGTGAAAAAAGAAAGACATGGAAAGATGCTGATTCCTTAGCCCTTAGAAGAAGTGATAGCAGTTTGAAGACATTTGGAGGGAAGTCTTGGAAATGGAAATATGAGCTAGAAATACACACGCATGTATATAGGTAAAGCAAAGACGTTAAATGTGAATTAACTGTTAAATCTTGATGGTGTTAAGTTTAGGAGTGTTGACTATGTTTTCAACTTTTCTTATTTTTTAGTTTGGAAAATAATTTTACAAAAGGGTTAAGAGCCAAATAACTATAAGACAAAAATTCCCCAAACTTCCTAGGCTTCTGATTCTTTAGTCTATTGTCTTTCCATCTTTCTTCTCTTGCCCAGCCCCTGCTACAGGAAAGGGAGACAAGGAGGTGCTTCCATTGCATAAGCAGGGAATGGGCTAACATTTAAAATAAAATCATCAGTTGCTAAGTGGACATTGCTGGCCTTATGTGGTCTAGCTCCCCCCAGGGCCCCTGGAGGTCATGGGATGCAAGCAGGAAGAGGAGTGCAGTGCCAAGAAGCCCTGCTTAGCTTCCCTGGGAAGCCCTGTGTCAGACCAAGGCCGTAGTGGAGCTGAATGGACACTGAGTCTCCAAGAGCTTGGAGCCCCAGCAGAGCCTGCAAAAAGAAGGAACTCACCCTTGGGAGGCTCAGAGGATTAAATTGGCCAAAAAATGGCAAAGCCACTGGGAAATTATTTTAAAACACACCTCACACACACTCCCTAGATCTATCCAAGCATAGCATAATGAAAGTATTTTGTATCAGCTGCCACCTCACTTAAGGCTATTTTTAAATTTTATCCCAGGTTAGCTGGCCAGAGTGTGTTCCTCCCTTAACTACCCCAAGCCCAAGTCAAGGTAGTTGCTAGTCTTGAGTGTATATGTCATCCATCCATTCTGTTCATTCCTAAGAGTTAACTTCAAAACTTAAATCCACCCACATTTAAGTGGAGTGGCTAATTGTTGCCCTAAACAAGGGATCTGTTCCTCTCCTGGATACAGAGGGGGAAAAGCCACAGGAAGCCACAAGTAGTGCTGTCTGAAGCTGCCAGAGCTGGTAAGAACCAGCTGGCTCTGGAGGGAGAAGGAAGGGAGGCTGAGCCCCGCCCAGCTGCTGGCGCATGTGTCTGCAAGCTGTCCAGGCTGCTGACATCAACAGTAATGTTGCAGCCCTGAGCTGACTCACTGACTAGCTTTCTTGATGATAGAGTAAGTGGGCTCTCTTGGTTCAGAGCTGGAGCTCACTCTCATTCAAACATACTGCTGAGCCTTACAAGAGCTCAGTCCCGTGGACACATGAGGAGATCATGCTGCTGGAAATGACGTGGGCTTCCCTAAATTTCACTCACTGAGAACCCATTAGGAAGCCTTTCCCACAAAACAGCCTTTGAACAATTCTAACCATGAAAAGAAGTTGCATGAATCTTACAGGCTTGCCTTAAGGCACTGTGGAAGATAGAAAGTAACTTCATAATAGGAAACCTATGACCTTAAGGTAAGAAGGCTCACGCTCATCTCAGTGACTCAAAGTGTTTCTGAACTTGCTCAATTTGATTAAATTAGTATTACTTAATAAGATCATTAATTGGGGGCGCCTGGGTGGCTCAGTGGGTTAAGCCGCTGCCTTCGGCTCAGGTCATGATCTCAGGGTCCTGGGATCGAGTCCCGCATCGGGCTCTCTGCTCGGCGGGGAGCCTGCTTCCCTCTCTCTCTCTGCCTGCCTCTCTGCCTACTTGTGATCTCGGTCTGTCAAATAAATAAATAAAATCTTTAAAAAAAAAAAAAAGAAAAGAAAAAAAGATCATTAGTTGGATGCATACCATTAGAATCAGAATATACCTGGTATATAATTCCACCAGTACGAATGGGCTACCATGAAAAATAGTTCTCCCTCAGCTACTCAGTTCCCCTGCCAGTGGTGACTCTTACCAATTCCTCGTGTCTTCCTCCACACAGTCGATACGCCAATAAATAGGTAATATGTATTCTCCATCCAATCCCAGCTCTTTTGCACTTATTACATTTTTTTAACTTTCACTTTTTATTTTAACACAATATGGCAGCCAAGCACACCCAATGTTGTGCACTCTGCCTTTTTATCATTTAAAAACAGTTCTCGAGGTTAACACATAAATGGCTGACTGACTCCTTTTGACAAGTGCAGACTGTTCCACTGTGTGGATGTTCCACAACTGACATGACCTGTTCTGTTGAAGGGCATTTATGCTGTTTCCACTCTTTTATTACAAAGGATGCTACGAGGAATACTTGGGCTTGCAATCTTCTACATACATGGCGGAGGTAGGCGGGACGATAGGTAGGACATATTCCTGGGAGTGCAAGGTCAGTAGTCAGCTGCCATATACTTTGGGAGAAAATACCAATTGGTTCTCCAGAAAGGCTGGGCTGAAGCGTACACACATCAGGACGAACACTGGGCTTCTTTTCCTATACTCTCACAACACAAAAATGGTGTCATACCTTTCCCTCCTTACCATCTCAGAGCTTAAAACCGTATCTCAGTATAGGTTCCCATTTTAATTCTTCCCTATTCTGAACAAGGCTAAAAAACCCACCTTAAAGAATCTTCAGTATTTCCTTTTCTGTGAACTCTCTCGTTCACAGACTGCCCATTTTTCTTTTGGGCCATCAGTCTCTTAATTCATTTGTAAAAGCTCTTCATTTTTTTTTAAGCCTATTAACCCTATCTGGCAAATGACTTCTTCCAGTCATTATTCTGTCTTTTGATTTTGCCTATGATGGTTTCTGGCTTATACATGTAATGTTAAGAAGTTGATTCTTTCTTGTATGACTTTAGTGTTTTCTATCATTGTCAGAAGAGACTTACCTCCTGTTCTGAGAATAAAAACAAAGAAGAATTTCCCCATGTTTTTTTCTAGTTCTTTTTTTGGTGACAAGTCATTTCAATGGTTGGTCATTCCAACTGTCCCCTGACAAAACCCAATTATGAATAAATCAAAGTTTCTCTGTGGAAAAAAAAATATATATATATATTATGGGAAAATCAGGAGTCACCGCTAACACTCCCAAAGAATATGAGGAATATGTACTTAAAATGTTGAAATCAACTGGTGTATCATAAAACCTGCTGTTGACCATGATGCAATTTCTCATTATCAATTGTATGTTATAGGCACATGAGTTATGACAGATCAAGAGACAATCTCGTAAACAAGGGATGGAGAAGCTAGGCCCAAACTGGAAGCTATGAAGCTTTATCCAGATACGAGTTTTGGCCTCAAAAATAAGTAAAAATATGATATCCAGTACTGGTAGTCAATGGAGAAAATAAGCTTATTTTCACAAATATTGATTCTGATTTCCTCTCAATGGATTCTTTGAGAAAGCCAGCAAGGGTGTGGATTAAGGGGTTAGAGGTGTCATCGACTAATAAATTTGGCCTTTTCTGAACATGGAGACACTGTGTCTCAGGAAAAAAATAAAAGCCCACTTCAAGTCCACAGAATGGCCTCTACATTGTGACTCACACACCCATCCCTCCTATAAAACTCTCAGCATCTTCAGGGAGGATTCCCTATTTTTGTGTTTTGTTTTGTGTGTGTTTGGTATGGTTTTCATCTAGTATCTCCAGTGTCTGGTACAGGGCTCGAAACATATTGGGTGTTCCATCAGTGTTTACTAAATGCGTTGCTTATGTTAATCCCATCTTATCCTTAAAGACAATTTTAAAAAGGAAAAAAAAAAAAAAAGCTTGTGTGAATACATGTTAGGAAACAGAGTGTATCGCTCTCAAGACCCCAAGAGTCTGCTTCTAGACTTCTCCTTATAAACTGTACACTCAAGCTCAACTACATCATATTTGATCAATTCTATGATGTGAATTTTTTCACATTTTAACACCTCCCAAATAGGGATCTATCTTACAACTATAAATGGTAATGTTCTACTAGCTTCTTTAGTCTTGTGTAGAGTGGTGCCTCAAACACTGAACATGGCCTTCAACACAATACAGAAATATGTCTGAATTCCAATGCTGACCAAAACCTCTCAGGACCTTTCGTGAAAGCTTGCTAGGTAATCACAGGTGTCAAGCACCAGGACGGTGTTTGGGACACAGCAGGTACTCAGCAAATGTTGGTTCCCTTTCTTCTTAATGTGCAGAGGGGTACCATTTGCTCTTGAGTCAAAAAAGGAGAACGCAGAATTCAAATCTCAATACAGAAGACAGCAACAAACATGTACCGAGCCCCTGCTCAATGTCAAGCGCAGGAGGAGGCATTTATCCTCATGATCTCCAGTATCTACACTCTGTCTCTAATCCTTCCCAGATGCCTACAGGCCAGCTGTGAATTTAAGAAGTCGAAAGTCAGGGGCACCTGGGTGGCTCAGTAGGTTAAGCCTCTGCCTTCAGCTCAGGTCGTGATCTCAGGGTCCTGGGATCGAGTCCCACATCAGGCTCTCTGCTCGGCGGGGAGCCTGCTTTCTCCTCTCTCTCTCTCCGCCTGCCTCTCTGCCTACTTGTGATCTCTGTCTGTCAAATAAATAAAATCTTTAAAAAAAAAAAAAAAAAAGAAGTCGAAAGTCAAATTGTTGGATCCGCCAGTCTCTTCTATTAGTTCTTAGAGATTCAAAGTTCAAACTCCAGCCTTTCGAGTGAGACACTGCACCTTTATTCCTGTACTTTTCATACTGCACAACAGTGAAAGCTTTCTGAAAAGCTTGCAAGTGAGCAAAACACAACAAGGTTCTCAGTAAAACAAGTGTTCTTTGCAGCGTCAAAGGCTTCTTCAGGGGGCAGAACCTCCTTTCCCCGAGATGGGAAAATCTCAGGGATGAGGACCAAAACCTGGTCTCGAAAGAATCTACGGTCAGGTTTTTTTCTCTAAAAAATGACTTTCATGGGGCGCCTGGGTAGCTCAGTGGGATGAAGCCTCTGCCTTTGGCTCGGGTCATGATCTGGGGATCCTGGGATCGAGCCCTGCATGGGGCTCTGTGCTCAGCAGGGAGCCTGCTTCCTCCTCTCTCTCTGCCTGCCTCTCTGCCTACTTGTGATCTCTGTCTGTCAAATAAATAAATAAAATCTTAAAAAAAAATGACTTTCACATGGACAAACACATGTCTGCTCTTGTTTTCTCGTGGGTCAGTACCCCTGCCTCCCACTACAACCTGGTAATTTCCTGTGTACCCTTCTGTTCTAACACCTGCTGATCACACTGAATTGTCATTATTTGCCTAAGAGTCCTCATCTCGGTGACTGAGCTACTAAAAGCCCCAGAGATCATCTTCCTTCTTTACATAGTACCAGACACACAGGTGGTGCTCACAAAAGACTGTAAAGATTGTTGACTAATTGAATGAAACCTTGGAATATGGTAATAAGTAGAATGGCCTAAAATGACATCAAACACCTAAAGGCTTAGTCACAGATCTCACTTCTTTGTACTGATGACCACCCTCCACACAAGCACCACTGAATGGACCTGGGCCTGTCCTGTGGCAGCAATCCCTTTATAAAGTCCCCTTCTCACCACAACAGGGGTTCCCCAAAGCCCACAGTCAGGCCCTGCAAAGGAAGTAATTTGACCTCAAATGACCCTCAGCGCTGTGGGCACAAGATCCAGGCGATTTCAGCTCACAACTTAGGGCCTGGGGATAATAATCCCCATTTCCTCAGAGATGACCAACTGGCGAATTAAAGACAAAGACAAATTTGAATAGCCAAAAAGTCAGCAGTTAAACGTACAGCTGCTATTTGCCTCAACTCGCCCTCACTGTATTAAATTTCTGAAAATAGCTGGTCTCAGTCAGACCGTAGATAAGGACAGCTGCATCCTGCAGCTGGTAAACAACAGAAAAATCAGCAGCCGTAGTTCCCTCTGCGCTTCTAGAAGCAGCGGTGCTCTTTGCCAAAACAGAATGCCCGGTGCTCTGGGCACTGTCAAGATTCTCCCAGTTGATTTTACAGATCAAAAGCCATCCAGTCTCCAAACACTGACTACTCTAGTCGGGGGGTGGGGGGAAGACTCAGTCTCTGGAACATAGGTCTCCTGCGTGGTTTCTGGGAGGGTTCAAGAATCTCTAACAAAGGATCATTCCACTACACAGTAGCCCACAACAACCACCTTGGCTCCAGGCCCACTAATTAAATTATGGTGGAGTTTTACTCTATCTAATCTTATGGAAGGAGGGAAGGAGGGAAAAGATGCCCAACTCTCCTGCCTGATGAGCCCCAATTCTTTTTAAGAGTTAGCTTATTTATTTATTTATTTATTTGGGGGGAGGGGCAGAGGGAGAGAGAATTTCAAGCACATGTGTGGCTCAGTCTCACGACCGTGAGATCATGACCTGAGCTGAAACCAAGAGTCCAGACGCTTAACCAACTGAGCCACCCAGGCACACCCAACCAGCACCAATTCTTTACATTTGTGAATCTATGGTCAGAGCAGACAGCTGAAGTAACACTTTATGTTATTTTAAATCACTGTGGTTGTTTTTAAGATTATCATTTTTTAATGTAGATAAAATTCCTTTTTCCATCCCTTATCAAAATGAGACAATGGAGGAATACTGAAATTCAGATCACAATTACTGCCAGAGCTAGCCATAAACATCGCTTTACTACCTCGCTTTCTTATATCCCACAGTTTAACAAAACAGTATCTCATTTAATTTGGATAACCACTTGATTTCCCATGTTAAATGGAAATATCTGAATCCAAGAAATCATTCACCCAAGGTTTCCTATAGAGAAAAAAACAAGCCCACCCCCTCGAAGTAGCCGAAAAAAAGAAAAGAAAAAGGTTGCACTGGTTAAGCTTATTTGAATACACCCAGTCCAGGAGAGAAAATAAAGTAGAGGGAAAGGTGGGAGGGGGGTAGGGAGGGAGGAAGGGATGGAGGGGAGGAGGGGGAGGAGAAGTGAGGCAAGAGTAAACCTAGAAATTAAGTTTCTCAATTTTGTTGCCCTTTTTCTGACAGCCAGTGAGAAAGCAGACCATTATCTTCACACATACCATCACCTTTGTTTCTTCCCAGTGAAAACATTCCCAGCCTAGGAACATCTGCTCAGGCAATAAGAAATAAATATTTACCATTAGCTGGAATTTCCAGTTCTTAGGCACTGGACCCAGATGGCAACCCCAATGTCCCGCCGTGCCCTGTAAGCAGTGTTGCATGGAGGTACCTCCCCACCAGTCAGTAACGAACCCCTCGGTGTTCAGGATTTAAAGGGCCCATTATGTGTATGTTTTGGGGCTACTCAGAAGCATTCTTCCACCTCTCTTTCCTCTAGAGCCAGGAAATAATTGCAACTATGAATAAACATTCACCAGGTACTTACTGCGGGGCACACTCAACTAATTCTCACAACAGCTCATAGGACAGGCACTCATGGTGTTGGCACTTCCTCAGGAGCAAACTGAGGCAGAGAGGCCAGGTAACTTACCAGAATGTTTCCCAAGTGATATGTTGCCAGGGCAGGAATTTAACCTGGCACACATCCCCACACTCATGTTCCCATGTGGAGTCATAATGGCCGATTAGCTCTACATCCAGCACTTTCCCTCATCCCACCCTTGTGGATTTATTCCCTTAAACTATGTAAGTAGATATGTTTCTTCCATTCAACCGTAAGCTTCCTTGACAGCAGTGACCCTGTCTTATACTCATCTTTGAGTTGCCCAAAGTGTCTGGTATAATACTATACACCTAATTTGTTATGTAATATGGATATGAACAGAAAGTCCCGTCATCCTCTTTGCTCTCTAGCAGGGGAAGCTTAAATCCAGATATGAAAGCAACAAAAGGAAATAAGTCAAACTCAATTCTCTTCTCCATCTATCCTTCAAAAACAAAGGGGAGGGGCACCTGGGTGGCTTAGTCATTGAGTGTCTGCCTTCAGGTCAGGTCATGATCTCTGGAGTCCTTGGATGGACCCCTTGGATGGAGTCCTGCATCGGGCTCCCTGCTCAGCAGGGGGCCTGCTTCTCCCTCCCCCTCTCCCTCTGCCCCCGCCCCTGCTCACGCTCTCTCTCAGAACTCTCTTTCTGTCAAATAAGTAAATAAAATCTTTAAAAAGGGGGAGGGGAAATAACATAATTTATTTATTTGGTTGGCATTTTCCAGACATAGAAAAACAGAATTTATTGCTGGAAACCTGCACTAAATATCCTTGAGGCCAAAGAAAAATGACCTCACGTAGAATTTGAAGCTGTAGAAAGGAATGAAGAATGACAGAAAAGATCAATATGCAGGTAAATCCACATGAACCCCGACTGTGTACAATCATAATAATTATGCCTTTTGGGAGCTAAGAAATGCATGGTGTTAAAATTCATGACAATAAAAAATGTAATGCAAGAGAAGGATAAATAGAATTAAAGTCTCTTAAGGCCGTTGTGCTGTTTGGATATAGTAAGAAGTACACACTGAGGAAACGTCTCCCATAATTTAAGGGTGCAAGTTGTCATCTCTATGGGAACCATTAAAAGTAAAGTAAAACATTTATAACTAACAAGCTGAAAGAGGAGGAAAGTGGAATAATAAAAAATACTTGATTAATCCAAAAGATGGCAAGAAAGAAGAGGGGAAAAAAGAGAGGGACAGGACAAATTAAAAAAAAAAAAATCAGCTAGTAGATTTAAACCCAAATATATGAGGAATTACATAAGAAATGTAACCATGCTCAAATTTTCTAATTAAATGACAAACACTGTCAGACTAGATTTTTTTGAAACCTTAAATATATGCTACTTACAAGTCTTTCTTTAAATAAAGCCTCAGGGGAAAAAAAAATCAAAGTAAAAGGATGGAAATAAAGAGAGAGCATACAATTTGGAAAGCTGTATTAGGGTTTTTAAATAGCTTTGGCAAAGTCCCAGTAACGTCCAACTATTGTCCCACTGCTTTGCTGCTTCTACCAAATGCTGATGCCCTGGATGGGAAGAACGCGAAAAATATAACTCATACCTCTGATAAAGAAAGAGTCAAGCAGGTGAATGGATAGGTAAGTAAGTGCAAGAAGCCAATCTGAAAAGGCTACAGGCTGCATATTCCCACCATATGACATTCTGGAAAAGGCAAAACCATGGAGACAGTAAAAAGATAAGTGGTTATCGGGGGTGGGGTAGGAGGGAGAGATAAATAGGCAGAGCACAGAGGATTTTTAGGGCAATCTCAATATTCTGTATTACAGTTTAATGACAGATATATGTCATTATACATTTGTCCAAACCTATAGAATACACAACTTACTGAGCTCTACGGTATGGACTTGGGGTGATTATTATCCGTCAATGTAGGTTCATCCTTGGTTTAAAAAAAAAAAAAATGCACCATTCTGGTAAGTGATATTGACAGTGGGAGAGGCTACGCATATGTTGGAGGAGAAGGTATATGGGAAATCTCTGTAACTCCCTCTCAATTTTGTTTTAAACCTAAAACTGCTCTTGAAACTTCATTTTTTAAAAAAGGACTCAACAGTACACCCAAAAGTGAGTATTCCTATATAATATTTTTAGTACATAAATAAATTTTTTTTAAAAAAGAAAAAATCAGACTCTGGATGTGTTTAATTAAAAAATGGCTAATAGGCCACCGTGGTTAATGATGGACCAGCTGTTTCTGACAGAGGTAGCTAAAAGGTACCACCAGGCTAATCCTTTGAGTGGAACAGAACGTGGGTGCTCTCCGGTTCATGAATAGAAAAAAACATTAACCATTTTCAAACATACACACACAGTCATTTTTACACATTAAGTTTCCATTAACTCCTAGGGCCAAGTCTCAAGTCCCCAGCAGTACCACAATACACAAAGAATACAAATCCATCATAAAGTGGGAAGAATAAGTCTTGATTATGTCCCCGCATTCTGTGTCTTGTTTGACTGAACTATTCTCAGAGATAACCTGCAGACAATTACATACTGTGCGACTAATAAGAGCTGGAAGCCAGAAATCCATGCTCATTGGCTATTTCAGTTAGAGTCAAGAGTTGGGTCCACAGTGTTGCTAGACAATGATGGGCATTATTAAAACACGGACCGAGAAACTTAATATTGGCTTCTTAGCCTCCGTCATCACACACAGGCTACACTAGGACCACAGAGAAAGCTGTAGGATGCATTGATGCCACTCTCCCTTGAAAAATAAATAACAAAATAGATATTAGAATCTTGTTGGATATAGACGAGATAAGAGGAAAGTACTGAAGGGTACAAGAGTTTGGCACTTGGGGACTACGTATTTTGTTTTGCTTCTTCTTCACCATCTCCATGATTTTTGTTATGAATCAGTCTCTTTCTTTTTTTTTTTTAAAGATTTTTATTTATCGGACAAAGAGAGATCACAAGTAGGCAGAGAGGCAGGCAGAGAGAGAGGGGAAAGCAGGCACCCCACTGAGCAGAGAGCCTAATGCGGGGCTCGATCCCAGGACCCTGAGATCATGACCTGAGCTGAAGGCAGAGGCTTAACCCACTGAACCACCCAGGCGCCCCTGAATCAGTCTCTGGATCAGTCTCCTCTGCAGAGACTTTGAGCCTACCTTTCCCAGCACCTATAACACTGCCTGGAATAAAGCAGGTGCTCAGTAGACATTCATGGACTACAACAGAATCATCAGGGAAACATACAAGTCATGTGCTTCAGTCAATACTCTACCATCATCACCACCCTCTCCAAACAAGAAATAACCCCGAAGACGAGAACCAGACTCTAAATACTGAGTGTACAACCGAAAAATGAGACAGACTTGCAGAATACAAAAGCGAAGTAAATCTTAGCAATTTTGAGGGGTGGGGGACCAAATCTGACCCAACATCACAAACCTCAGTCAATCCTAACAAGGAAGAATGGATTGGCACACAAACCGCTGTCTGCTCTCCCGAAACCGCAATGAGGAGGGCCTTGCTCTCTCAGTTTAGCACAAACAAAGCCCCACCTATCCTTTCTCGGGTGCCCCTTCAGCTCAGTCATCTGAAGAAATACTTTAAATCACAAAAGTAATGTGTTTTCATTGCAGAAAATAATAAAAAAGAAAAATCACTTCTAATCGTACCACCTGGATTTAGTACTAGAACACGAACATTTATGCTTTTTCATTTCCCCATGCTTTTGTTTTCCCATGGTTAGATTTATACTGAGAAACCTCCTTTTCCCTTAAAAATTCATTATGATCATCTTTCCACTTTATTTTTTTAATCTTTTTTTTTTAAGATTTTATTTATTTATTTGATAGAGATCTCAAGTAGGCGGAGAGGCAGGCAGAGAGAGAGGAGGAAGCAGGCTCCCCGCCAAGCGGAGAGCCCGATGTGGCGCTCAATCCCAGGACCCTGGGATCATGACCTGAGCCGAAGGCAGAGGCTTTAACCCTTTAAGCCACCCAGGCGCCCCTCATCTTTCCACTTTATCAAGTATTCCATGTTAACGAAATCCTAACATTGCATCAACCACATTCTCCCTTTCTTGTAAGTATTGTCGAAAAGACGGAATGACTTATTCTCCAGGATCTCCATCCTTCTTCATGTCTGTTGCTCATCCTACCAGCTCCTTCCTTAAAAGTCAGCATTCCAAGGCAGCCCATTCACGTTTGAGCCATACTTCTGATACCGTCCTCAGGAAGTCACAAAACACCGGTGTGTGCCTTTGCATGTTTACCACCCATCTATTCATAAATATTTTTTTTCTGAAATTCCATATCTCAAAGAAGTTAAAAATAGGCCAGGAGTTCAAAGACCACTTTTGGCGTCAATTAACACCTATAAATTTTATCCAGTCACTTAAATAAAAGATCCTCCTGATGAATGTTTCCTTCCATAGTGAAGAAAGACTACAATGTTGGTATAAAAAAATAGAAGCACTTGGACCTCTCAAATATATAAAATTGAGTCCCTTGATATACAAAATTTGGTACATAATGGTCGTGAATTAGAGTTGATGGGGGAACGTCTCTCTCCAGCTCTTTAGGTAATGAATTTAGAGCCCTGAAAAATAACAGCAACAGAATGGCCTTTTAAATTTTAAGTGGGGTTTTATCAGGTCTCGGTGGCAACATTTCCTTTACTTTAGGAATTTATTTGGAAACTTTAATTGAAGTTTGTGAGACATAGAAGTCCATACCCAAACTTGTACTTAATGGATGGCCTTTCAGGGATGCATACCAGGATTAAGGAAAGGCTAAGAAAAACCAGTTATGCTTTGATCATAACTACCATTTAAAAAACACCTTCACTGCATCAGGCATCCCATGTAACCTAATCTTAATTAGCCTATAAGGTTGGCTTACACATGAGAAAATGGAAGCAGAGAAAGTTAAGTGACTTGCCCTTAGTAACCCAGCTAATCAGTGTCAGAGCCTGGATTCAAATCCAATGCTGTCAGGTTCCAAAGCCAAAGCTAAGTGACAAGTTACTTAAGTTACCACTATTAGTAAATCACCCTCTCCTGGGTCCCGTCACGTCCCATGTGATGGGCAGAATGAACAAGCCCAAGAAGAAGGACCGATCAATCCTGTTACCCTCTGCTGTGAGCACCACCGCCATCCTCAGAAGGTAAGACTGAGCATCTCTAAACAACATCACAAGAAGTATCCTGGGGGCATTGGCCGAGGAGCGGGGGTGGGGGTGAGAATAGGAAAAAAGACAAAAATTAAAATCTTCCTTCTTAGATGTGTTACAAGTATGTTATGCAAAATGAGACTGTACATGAGATAACAAGATGCAGATCTGGCCGTACAGTCTGATGCTTGAACATACCCCAAACACGGTGATTCTCAACTTTGTTCATCAGCATTATTTAGGCAACTTTTTCAAATGGTGATTTGTGGTCCTTCCCCTAGAGATTCTGATCTGACTGGTCCACAGTAGGGTCCAAGTATCAGAATTTTTTTAAAGATTCTAGATGGGGGCACCTGGCTGACTCAGCCAGTTAAGTGTCTACCTTCTGTTCAGGTCATGATCCCAGGGGAACTGGGATGGAGCCCCACATCAGGAGAGTCTTCGTCTCCCTCTCTCTCTGCCCCTCCCATCACCTGTGCACCATCTCTCTCTCTCTTACTCCCTCAAATAAATAAGTAAAATCTTTAAACAAATCCAAGTTTTTAAAAAAAAAAGTTTCTAGATGATTGTAACGGACAACCACCGAGAACCACAGCCCTCGAAGGGAAATGTGTGTGAACCAAAAGACCTAATACTTGTATTTTTCCTTGTTATATATCAAGGAGTGAAAGGTTAGTTGGAAAGACCAACAACCCAGGTACAATACCTGGGCCGTATCTTCCATCAGTCCCCGAATCTTCTCCACTACGTCATTACGCCGGTGCTGGCGCAGGGCGCTGATGAGCTGGGCAAGGCTGGCCTCGGGCCCCCGGATGGTCCAGTGCTGCAGGGCGGCATAGGCCCGCTCATGGTCAGCTGTGTACCCGTTGGAGAAAGCAGCCACTTCTCTCTCACTGGCATTGCACAGAAACTGGTAGATGTCCTTCCACTGGCTTCCAACCTGAGCTGCGACGAGTTTCAGGATGTCAATCCCTAAACCAGAAAGAAAATAAAATTCAAGACAAATCCAGGCACGGGAGGGAAGGTCTTTATATATATAGCTATTCTGTTCTAATGCACTCAAAAAAGAAGCACGTTCTCCCATTGTTGTCGGTCAAAGGAACGGACCACCTTCTCTAAGCACTTAGCATCCGAAGTCCCTCCTGGGGACTAACTGGGTTCCCTCCTGCAAAGTTCACTTCCTGAATGCGGAGTGAGAAGAAGGACCAATCCTGGAAAGACAATATACAGCCCCCGGAAAAGCTGTTTGGAAAGCCAAACCCGAACAAAATAATCAGTGATTCCTTTGTTACTGCTAAAAACAAGAGTAACCCAATAGAGGCCCCCAGACCAAAAAAGTGGTGACTTCATGAAATTAAGGAAAAAGTAAACCACGAATTAAAACTGGCATGGAGTTGATCCAACATTGTCTAGTTACGTAAAGGGTCTTCAGATTCTAGTAATAATGTCCTTTATGTCAACCGACAGTACCAGCCATTCCAGCCCCAGGGAGGCACTCCTGCAGGACTTCTGGCTCCTGGTGCTCTAATCCTATGCTCAACAAACAACTTTCTGATCTATTATTCAGTCTCGTAAGCTGACCTGTACAGTTATAATGGAGACAACAACCCAAATGACAGTATAGTAAGAATCACGAGAGTCTCCCGGGTTTTATGTTAAGGCATTGGCTCTTGGAACATCTTTATAAAGCATTAACATTCCAAGTGCACAGATAAGACATAACACCTAGAAAACTAGTGATTTGCCCAGTATCACAAAGGGAGCTGGGTGGGAATGCAAGCCAACCCACTGGATAGTGTACTGTCATTCTGTCATCGAGAGCTGATTTTCTAGATATTTTCTAGAAACTGATGGGAGCACTTGTAACTGTCGCTTGTAAACTGGGTCAGTGTGGGTCTGCAGTACTCAGATCTGATGAGTGCAGTGTGCAATGCCAAATCCAATCCCGAAGCTGCAAGCTCAAGAGGAACCCTTGGCACAGACCCTCTGTGAGGTACGGCTTTCCCTAAGTGGCACGCTGTGGTGTCCTCCTCTTCACAGCACTTTCTCTCTGCATTAGACACTGGCTTTGCCCAAACTGATACATGCGGTCATAGAGAACCTCACAGCATGGGATCTGGCAGTTTACTACATGACGGGGTGGGGGGCGTGGTGAGTCCTCTCAGCCAATACCATGTCTTTGAATGAAGCCATACCCACATGCCCAGATGCCAGAGTTATAATAGTTAACAATGTCTTTTAAACACTAACAATTAAAAAAAAAAAAAAAAAGAGTCAAGTTTCCAAGTGAAGTGGGGGAGGGCGGGGAGAAAAGAGAATAAAGAAAAGCTTCCTATTATAGATAACTAAATTTTTCAATTAACTAGAGGGGAACCAGGGGAGAACAATCTTTTTTTTGCTCCCATCAGTTGTTGGTGAAAATATCTAGAAAATCAGCTCTCAATTTTTGCCTAAGAAAAGAGCAATGCTAATTTCAGAAGTTTCTTTGGAAATGGAGGACCTGGTGTTTCCTCAACATAAATCCTCACTCTGCGATGCCAACCTGTAAAGGTGGATGACCTCCAAGAGTGTATACACATCCTGAATCAACCACCCACAAATGGCTATTGAAAACTAAGTTCCTAGGAGAAGGCTGCTTCCTTGTCAACTCTAAGAGTAGAATGCCACAGAGGGAAGCACTGGTGCACTTTTCACATGATTTTCTCTGGCAGTGTTAAATACACTTGAACTAGCTGCTTTTCAATTTTCAGGGCAATGTTTGGCCAGATACAGAGCTTTTGATTTCAAGCAACAGGCTCCTCTTAAAAAAAAATAAAATAAAATAAAAATGCCATGTCCTACTTGAAACCCTGCAGGTAATGTTAAGGAACAAACTAGCAATTTGTGACTGATGTGGTAGGTTCTTCCAAATACCGAGAGGCATGTTAGTCCCTGAATCTTAATTTGGGTTAACTTGACGAAGGCCCACAGTGGCTTACATGAAAACATGACTGCATTTTCTTGTACACGGGACCTTTGCTTAAATCTTCATAATGCCAATGACAGTGTGGCTTTGGGCAAACCACTAACTGTCATGTCCATTTCCTCATTTGTACAATGGACATACTCACTACAGTCCCTGGGGATGAGCTGATTAACATTTTCTATAGACTTGATTTATTTTTAGAAGTACCCCATCATTATAAATGTCCCATATACTGAACACTAAAACTTAAGACTAAATGCATTTCTGAGGCAAATACCCAGCCTTTATAGAGTAATTACAGAGTTTAAAGGGCTCAAACATAACAACAGTTCCCTCTTCCAAAACCCAGTATTTAAACTTTCTTTTCAGCCACAAAATAAAGAAAAAAGAGGAAAAAAGAAAAACACGAAGAATGGATACAATGAGATCTTCCATCAACCAACACTGACTGGAAGCTAAATTTAAGGCCCACAAATCAGGTCTCATCTTATTTTTTTACGATGAAAACACGGAGTCAATGCGCAGAAACTGCCCCCAGGTCGGCAGTGTTCTTCTCCACACCCCCTCTCATGGCACAGTTGATAAATCCAAAGATGCAGAGAGAACGGCTAGAGACAGCAGCCTTCCAATGTGGCTCAGGGTCCCAATAACGCAGCGGGGGAGGGACCCCTGAGTGTGCTGTTCCTTGTCCCCACCCACCAAAGGGGAACGAAAAGCTTGCAAGGTATTTCAAGAATATTTGTTGAGCAGCCACCGCAGGTTACTGGGTTTGCTGGACTGATAACCTTTACAAAATTCTAATGCAGAAATAATTTATCCCCAAGAAAATCAAGTAATGCCAATGAAACAAAATTTGTTGGGCTCTGAAAGTGTTCTTTGTTCAGAAAAAAAGTTCTAGGCAAAACTAAAGAATACAACTACAGAGAAAAGCAGGAAGATAATTAAACCAAATTAAGATAGTAACCCGGGGGCGGCGGAGGTTACTGGGTAAAGAAACAGAAGGGACTTCAAAGGGGGTCACAAGGTTCTATTTGCTAAACTGGATGCTGGGGAAATGGGTCTTCCTTTTATCTTATTACTTTATGATTGGTTCAAGGTCAGCTAGCTAGTTAATGGTACCTCTGTTGGCGGTACATGTAGTGTAGTGAGGAGCTTTATTACGCTGGAATTATAAATGCACTTGGGGTTGGATATGGTGTGTATGCTTCCTCCTGTCCTGTTATTACTGACCAAGCAGATGTTGGGAAAGTTTTCTCTGGGACTAAAAAGTTTATTTCTTTTCTTTAAAATTACAGCATGGTTCCCTTAGGGGGGAAAAAAGGGAGACAGGTCAAACTTTTTCTGTAAAGGGCAACAGTAAACCTATTAGGTTTTGAGTACAGGGAGGTCTCTTGCAATTCCTCCTGCAATACGAGATGGTTCACCAAGATGATAGTTCACCAACCCCTGAAACTTGCAATTTTAAGGGACCATCGCTAAATTATCAAATTGCATAAAGATTTAGAAAAGCATTGTGTTTAAAAAATAAATAAATAAAACACCCTTACACACACACACAAGATAATGCAAGCTCCCGCCCCAATTATGACTGTGAGGGTGAGGGAAATGGAGACCAACTCTCTGGCTGCCAGAGTGCCCCCATCACCTGCCCCATCAGAGTTCCAAGTTTTCATCCAGACTAGAGACAGATGTGTTGAATCCATCTGACTCCTTTAGCTGAAAATGAAGCCAAATATCTTTTTTTCTTCGGTTAAAAAAAACACATCCCTCAACCCACTGAAATGCAGACAGGGGTGTGTAGCTTAACTTTGCTTTTCCTGTGATGTCAGGTCCTAGAGCTCCGAGAAGGAGTCAAGCAAGCCCTCATCCACGAGATACTATTCTCACCAGGAGCTGCATGCAAGAAGGTGGCCCTCGCCCCAGGATTGAGCTTTTGAATTGTAAGGTGCTCGTCGTGGAAAGATCATGAACTTGGCCATCACGAGATATGGTTTCAAATACCATGACCTGTTAGTCATGATCTCTAAAGTTTCGGCATCCACATCGATAAAAGGACAACACCACCTGTCCTCTCATAGGGTAGGAAAGGTGATTTATGGGATCAGTTAGTAAAACCGGTAAGCCAAGAGCCTGAGTACACACTGCTTTCACTTCCTCCATCCCCTCCATCTCTGCACAGACAAGTCGTCGGGGCAATGGACCTAAAAGGTGGAAGGAGTTTTGCAGAGACTTGGGTTTTAGCGCCAGGACTGTAGGTATGGAACGATGAAGGCAAAAGCCACAATCCTGGCTTCCTGTGCTTTCTGGAACCTCACCAGTACATGTCAAAAGTACCACCACACAGAAGGGCCCCATTCAGAGAAAGGCAAAAGTCCAAGAAAAAGACATGCAGGGTGTCCCATCAGTACTCACTGCTGACACTGCCCAGACCCCTATCAGGGAACATAAGAACAGAGGCATGAAGTCATCGACCGGGCTATTGTGAATGAAACGGCATTTTTCTTGTGCATTCTAAAATCCTGAATTAGATAGCATCTGGGTAACAACATTAACTTGAGTCTCATTTTTTTTAAGCTCCATGTCAGCTCCAGTATGCAAAAAAAAAAAAAAAAAAAAAAAAAAGAGTTCCACGTCTTTTCATAAAAACCTGAATTGACCTTTATCATCAGAGAGGGTATTAAAGCTCTTTCCTTTTAGAGATAAATATCCAAAATGAGTGCCTTCCTTAAGAATCCACATTAAAGCCTCACTGGATGAGGGATGAAGGCCAGGGATGACAGAGCCAGAGGAAACAAAGGCCGTCTGCAACACACAACACAGCACCCAGTCCACACTCCACACCCAGCTTCACACAGAACGAGTGCATGGGAGAGTGAGTAGGTTATAAACTCTGTTATGGTTCCAAATTCTCATCATTTAAAAGATTCGAACATTCCCACGGCATCTCCTATACTCGAAATGGAACACTGGTTCTCATTATTCTTCTAGAAAGAGAGATAGAGGGGCAAATAATGAGAAAATTCCCATCGAGGCAATTACTACACAACCTCCTCCCAAGACAGATGACTCCACAGTTACCCCCATACCGGTTTCTGTACACACAGCAGTCTCCTGTGAGGTACACAAACAACAGAAGACAATGATCTCAAGATTCTCGCCCTTCTATCATCACCCTAATTCCTGCCCCCCAGACATTGCTGTTAATCAGCACATGCTGGGGCCTCAGGCTTATAAGCTGCAAGTACAGAGCAGCTCATTCAAAGTACATACACAGCAACAAATGTCAAGTTCGAAATCTGAACACAAGAATGGCTTTAGCCTTCCTAGAATTGATATTCTTCCCAATACAATGGCAATGTCTTCACTGATGACTTTTCTGACCACCCTCTGCCCAATCCCCATGTTGACTTTGACTACCATTATCTCCAGCACCTAGCACATACTAGGAATAGGATGGATGGATGGATGGATGGATGGATGGATGGATGGATGAATCCCTTTTTTGTTAGCTTCCCCTCTTTCCTGATCCCCTACACCACCTTTTATCATCTCATTAATCTCTATAACTGCAGCCATTGAGAAGCTGGGGGGCCACAGGCCAACACTCCCTTGTCGTGAAGCCATGGCAGATCTCATGTGGTCCCTGATGGGTGGAAGCAGGGCTTCCTGGCACAGGAACCAGTTCTTATGCAGAAGTCTCTCCCTCTGGCGGTGCCCTCTCCCCCATCAGGGTGGCCCACCACATCCACGTCAGGCGCCAGAGGAAACGTCTCCCAGATTCTGCCCCTGCAGAGAGGAGCTGTCTAGACCAAGATCTGTCTGGCCAGATTACACAATAAGTGCTTCTAAGAGCAACAAACCCGAAACATGCGCATGTGTTTTGTAATAACTAGTATATCATAGGATGATTTAAAAATGGGCTATCAACAGGGATCACTCCCAATGCATCACACAGGAAACTGCTTTATCAGCGCTTGGGAGCTCAGAATGCCCCAAGTTAAAAATAGTCTTTGCCTCATTGAAGTACAAATGTTAGAGGAACTGCTTAGACTTCATTTTAACCCAAAAGGTGACTTCTGAAGCTGAATTAATCACTATCTTATTTAAGGTTCAATGGGCAATCATCATAAGCTCAGATGAAGCCCAGAAGCTACTAAAACCACAGTGCAAAGGTCTCATAAAGCTAATGATGGACTGTTTACCGATGACAAGTTCTATCAAAACAATAGACAATTTTCCAGATGGAAAAAACAGATATCACTGAGGCCGTGAGGAAAACTAATAACCTCTTATTTCATCCCATAGAAGAAAACAAAAAGAACAAGGTCAAAAATGGCTCCTATCTCCTGGTCTTAGTCTATGTCTGAAGCTGTTCATTTATTTATCTAACAAAAATGTACAGAGCAGTGACCACCCTGACACTATTCTAGGCTCCAGGGGCATAGAGGGACACACAACAAAACCAAAGCCTTTCCTTGTCCTGGGGGACACAGGAAGTAATAAAATATTTAGTGATAGATAGTGAGGCATGCTAAAGAGAAAAACAGATCAGAGACCAGGGATGGGAGGGCAGGACTGACATCTTAGAATTGGGGCCTCCTCCCTCAGAGCTAAAAGAAGGCCTCGCTGAGGTAACATTTAAATCAAAAAACATTTAAATCATGCTGAAGTAAGACAGCATGTCACACAGGTATGTGAGACAACGGATTCCTAGGCAGAGGGAACAGCGGGTCTGAGGGAAGGAGGGCATTGGCATTCACAAGGAGGAGCAGGGAGGCCCGTGTGGCAGAAGCCAGTGGGCAAGGGGGAGGGTGACAGGGGTCACAGGCTGAGAGACAAATGCGAGTATGGATTGTTCTGGGTCTTCAGGCTGCTACTCTGGGTGCAACAAAAAGTCACTGGAGACTTTTAAACAAAGTCTCAATGTCTCAGTTTTGAAGGACATCATTTGACTTCCATGCGGACAGGATCATTCTGGATGCTGTGTCAGGAAGACATGGAAAGGGCCCGGGCAGAGGAGGAGCCCACAGACATCCTCCAAGGGAGGGGACTGACTTCATTTGGGGCAGAGGGGCCACAATGGAAATGATAGGAAATGGTCAACTTCTGTATATATTTTGAAGGAAGAGCTGATAGGATTTGCTACCGGGTTTGCTTACTATGGGGTGTGAAAGAAAGGGAAGGAGGCTCTCTCTAACATTCTGGCCTGAGCAACTGGAAGGCTGGAGGGGCCTCTTTCTGCAACGGGTGACTGAGGTGGGGGTGTTGTTTGGAATTTGGTTTAGACATCTTAGCTGTCAAGCATCTAGATGTATGGGTTGGTCACACAAGTGAGAGGATATTTGCATGTTGCATCCAGATACAAGAACCAGGTTGGATCTATGCACTTGGGAATAATGAGCAGATGGACGGTCTTTAAAGGTCTGGGTCACCACAGGAAGGAGAGTGTGCAGGCAGAAAAGAGGTGCAAGTCCTCAGCCCTGGGGCCATCTACTGTTCACAGGTCAAGTGAAAGAGAAGGAGGCAGTCAAGGAGATGGAGGAGGAGTAGCCAGAGAGGTGGGAGGAGGACCCCAGAGAACAGTGTCTTGGAGGCCAGGGGAAGGAAGTGTTTTGGGCAGAAGGGAATCAAGTGTGTTAAATGCTGGCAACAGGCCAAGCACAGGAAACTAAACTAACAGTTCAGTTACAATCATGTTGTCAGATTCTATAGAAAAGATCCAAGATCGTGGCTAAGATCCTGCCATATTTCACAGATTCTAAGACATCTGAATGTGTATTTGAATCAATGCCTTTTCATAGCTTGGTCACAGTGGGTTTTCTTCCTTAGTGGAATATAAAAAAAATGGTATGTCACCATCAGTGGTGTCTTAGATCTGATAAAACATAGTAAGAGTCATTATTTTTTTAACATATAAACTTGAACCCAACTACGTTTTAAAAGTCGACATAACATCAACACACTTAATGTGTCAAATTCTGTGCATAGCCTTGATGTTAACAACCAGTTACTCGTGAAGAACGATCAACAGAAATCTAGAAATTCCTCCTCCTCGGCAAAATCTGCTTACGTAATACCTGACCAGGCTGATTCAAGGGCACTCATTTTTAAGAATTTTTTTGTTTCTATTTGTATTTTAGTCCTCTGTGGGGAAAACGCTAATTTGTCTTTCAATACCCCAAACAGCTTAAATTTAAAAGCTGCTAGTTAGGTAAATTACAAAATAAAATACGCATTTAAAATTTAAATACCTTCTCCATAAAGCCTAGAGGAAAGAGTTATCAGTGGGCAAGCCTGGGGGGTTGGGGTGGACAGCAGCCTGTGACACCGCAGGGCAAATGCCCCTCTCTGGCCACTTTGTGCATGAGATGATGCTTTTTAGGCTACAGTGATAAGAGGAATTTTTCTCCTGCAACAGTTCTATCCGCTGTATAATTGACAGACATCCTCAGAGGTTAAACAGAAAGGTGCTGTCTGCCGGAAGTGGCATCACTGGACACAAAGGTGGAAAAGGCAGTGGGGTGAGGGGTTCATGGGGAAAAAAGCCGCTTACAGCCGCTGGAAAATCACTGTGGTAGGGTAGCCCCTGGGGAGGCGGCAAAGGACACGGTGGCCTCTTCAGTGAGACATTGTACTCCCTTTGGCCCAGCTTCCTGGTGTTTCCACTTCAAGTTCTCATAGGAAATGTGGGCCGACAGTAAGGTGACCGTCTGGAATTTTTGACAGGGTGGCTTCAGGCAAAAAAGGAAGATTTCTCTGCTCGCAGCTGTCTGCTATCTGAGGCTGGGAAAACCCAAGTTCAACAGATGTGAATTCTGATTAGCAAAGCACCTCTGACTTACTAGTCACAGCCTTTATTTATTACAAGAACCCTCGGAGCCATAAGCCCATTGGGTATCTGGCTTTCGAATTTTCTCCTTTCAAGCAATCAAAGAAAAAAACAGAAAAGCAGGAAATCAGTGTGACTTCTACAAAGGACAACTCTTTACTGATGACAATTTTGTAGTTGTTTTCCTTCAGAACAAGCTGGGCTTTGCTAAGGGCAATAACGTTTTCTTAATGCCGCATAATTAAAAAAAAAAAATCAGCATAGAAACCTAGCCATTTCCAGCCTCAGGTGATTCATGGGAAATCCAGACTGTAAGAATCACGGGGCAGTATCTAGAGTCAGACTGGCCCCCAAGTTTAAAACCTGGCTTTGCCACTTCCTAGCTGTGTGACCTGGAGCGAGTTACTCCCTCCACCTCAGTTTCCCCATCTGTAAAATGGTAATGATAGTGGCCTACCTTCCAGAGTTATGGAAATTAGGTTAATATTTAGAAAATACTTGGAGCAGGATATGGCACTCAGTCAGCATGAGATAAGTCTTTGTTGAAGAAAAGTAAACAAGATTTAATGGCAGCAAGAGAGAGACCTTTCTTATAAGGTTAGAAAAATAGATTTCATAATCACAGTGTAAGAGGTCATCTTTGCATCCCAGAATCACTTCATGATCTTGCCTATGTCAATACTAAGAGACACCCCACACTGTCACTTTAGGGGGAAAAAAAAGGAGTGGAGAAGTACTTATTATCCAATTCCTAACACACTTCATTTGTTCTTCTCGGAATGCTGCATAGAGAAGTTTTCATAATTCAATTGAAATGTTTTGAGTCATTCCTGAAACCTGATATAAGAGAATATTGATACTGTTCAAATGGGGCATATGGGGCACAGCTTCTGGTTACTGGACATCTGTCCCCTAACCAGTCACTGAAACTATGGGGAAAGACTCGTGCCAGAAACACCATCCCTATTAGACTGCCTCCCTGGAAAGAGGAGGAAGGCTGCAGAGCTGGGAATCCAAGAAAAGGGTTTCCTTCACAACCCCCATAAAAACCAATTCTCCTACACCTGACCCATCCTAAAGGAGGAACCACAGGTTGGGAAGGAAGGAAACATATTTCCTAAACCTATCATTGGAATTCCTAAGGACTAGAACCAAGAACGCTGTTCCTGAGTAAAACCTAAAGACAACGCAGATGAGAAGGGATAGGTTTTGCTTGTTTGCTAGGTAATGTGGGACGATGTCACATATCACTCTGCTTGAGCAGTGGCTTGTGGATAGGGGACAAGACGGAAGAAACAAAAGATATATTACCAGAAATTCTCCGTACCTAAAAGGTAGCGCGGGTCAAGGACTATGTCTGAACTTTACACAGGCCAATTATTTCTGGTTCTTTCTGAAGCAGCACTGTTTCCCCCAAAGAACAGTCTTTACATCCAGATTGGGATACCCATCTTATACAAATAAAGTTATGCAATCGAGTTATGCAAATACGAGGTTTAACCCCCAAGCCAGCTAGTCCACACTTGAACTTCATCTTGGGGTTTCAAGCCTGAGATACGGAAGCAGTTTGGCTGCTGGACTGTGTTTAACTTCACCATTCAGTTTTTGCAACACTGAAGGATAGCACTTCAGAACGGAAGATGTTAGAGATACTTGCATCCAAGTCCTTTGTCACATCAGTGAGCACCACCAGGCCCCACAAGCTCCATCCCTTTCCACAGCTTCCCTCTCTGTCAACGGTGGTCCATTGCACCTGTCCCCCGGGCATAGGGTGCTCTCCGCCCCCCCGGGCCCCAGGCCACACTATCACCTCAGCAGTGCTCCTCACACCATGAGGGCAGGCTGGGTGAGCAAAAGCCCTTTGTCTCACCCTCAAGAATGCTGAGAACCAGACGCCATGTGCCACACCGTCAGTTCCCTTCAAGCTCTTCTTGTGCTGCTCAGTCAGGCCTTGAGGCATGTTATGGCCAACGTTCTTAGTATAGATGTTTTCTCTGTAGCCATTTTTCCTGGCCCCTGTGACTCACTAAGTCTCACACTTAACGGAGTTCTACTTGTGTTGAACATCAGATACAACTGTCCCTTACCCTGACATCAGCTCTGCATAAATGCTTAGTACAGCTCAACTTCCTGACTATCCTGTGAGGAAAGGGACAAAGAAAAAAAAGCCAAGCTGGCAGCTTGATCAATATTACAGATGATCTCATTTGATCTTTAGAAACAACCCCATGAGACGGAGTTCCGTCTACATTCCAGATAGAAAAACTGAGGAGAGGTTCAGTAGCTTGGCATAGTTGCCTAGTGAGGGCTGAGAGTCAAAATCGGAGAGTCCGACCCATAGGCCCTCATCCCTAACAGCACCATGCTGCCTCCCGGGCTAAGCACAGCGTTACCAACCCTGTCTTTCCTGAGTTTTGGTTGCTTCTTTGAATATGTCTTCCACCAACTCCTACTTCCCTTCATGGCATCATAGAAAAGGAGAAAATGGAAATAATGGACAAATGTGTTACAACGATATATTTGCAATAGTCTAGGCGTCGACTGTCTGCCCACACCACCCCTCCTCCTCCTGCAAACACTGGAGGGACCCAAGTGAGCAGCGGTGTTGCACACTCGTTACCAGCTCAGAATTCAAGGCCAACTGCCTGAGTGCCAGTCCTGGCTCACCATGGACTTGAGGTATGATCTTTGTCAGGTCACGCAACCCTTCTGTGCCTTCTACATTCTTAATATGTAAAATGGGCATGATCCTGACATTAGAAGGTTGTTCTAGGAATTAAATAAGAAAGTACCTATAACCACAGAATAGTGCCTGGGACACACTAAGCATTCAATAACCATGAAGTATTATTTCTCCCTCTTCCCCCAAACCAGTGTGTCAATAATAAGGCTTTACACAGATTCCCTTGGAGCAATTTGCTTAGAGAACAATTCTGGACAAGTAAAACGAGTTCAAGTCAGAGAATGTCAAGAGCAACCAGGAAGGTGCTCGAGTGCCTGAAAGACAGGCTAAGAGGGTATAAAGAAAGGATAAATGAAGGGGGAATGATTCTGCCTCTCTTCAAGGTCAAGGTGGGAATGTTCCACGTAGACTTTAAGAGCTTTAAGCATTTCTTTACTTTCACCTGTAGCCCAGATCTAATTCATCTCCAGCCATCAGCTCCTTCACTTCTCCCAGTCTGAAATTACCCAATTAAGATAATTAATTAAGCTGAACACCACCACCACCTCCAGCCCCCGCTGATTGACCACCTAGCGGCCATCAGCGTTCCCATGAAGGCAATCCAGGGAGAAACAAGCCAGAAGATGTCCCCCTCTGAAACATGCCTTCATCTTTCTCTCCCTCATTCACTCCTGAGTCCCTGAGGCCAAAGGCTAAGTTCTTGGGTCCCACAGCCACAGCCGTCAGTAGCCTCACAGGCAAACAGCCTCTCCACTTTGTCATTCAAGAAACTGGAGTAAATGCTTTCAAACCACTACAGCCTTTGTACTGGGCAGAACCCTGTAGTCCTCTGAGCAGAGAGGCAACATGGAAAATATAAAAATCACCGTCCCAGGAGTTTAGTTATGGCCATATAACCCTGGGCAAGGCACTGTTCTTCCCTGAGATTCAGTTTTAGCTTCTGTAAAATGATGGATCAGACACATACACACACAAAACACACACACACACACACACACACACACAAAACACACACACACAATTCTCCATGATCTCCAACTTGCTCTCGAACTTGAAGCTCTCCCCAAAGAAACTAAAACAAACACCCTTTATGTTACACTAGAGCCTAGTCCTAGGACAGACAGTACCTTGAACTTGGTGTTCACATACATGTAATTAAATGAAAAATAACAGAAGTTAAGCAGTTTAATAATGAGTCCTGTTTGAAGTTTCCTTATCTTCTCTTTTCTTTTTGCTGTAGGATTCCTTAAAGGTGAACCTGGTTACAAACAGGAAAATTTACTTCAGATCCTATTGTCCCCTACTTCAGCCAAATAATCAGGCAGATTGACCAGTGAGTTTCTCTTTAGGAAAACAATTCAACATCTGGACAACTCTCAAACAGGAGATAATACAGCAAAAGACCATAAAGAGAGAGAGAAACATGTAAATAAGATGGAGAATAGCTCCTGTTCAATCTAATATCTCTCACAGCACTTTTCCCTGAAGAAATTCATGGCTGTCCTAGCTAAAGACAAATCCTGTGGACAGTAAAATAAATTATTTCTGTAACTCCCACCTTCCACTCTTATATGAATAACATTTTCCCCCATCCTCAAGGATTATCTTGTAAAAGTTCAAGCATAAAGTCCCAATGAATTACAAAGATACATGGATCTGTGGTAAATGTGTAATTTAAGAACTTCTTTTAAAAAAAAAAAAATTTTACTTGACAGAGAGTGAGAGCGCGCAAGCAGGGGGAGCAGCTGGCAGAGGCAGAGGGAGAAGCAGCCTCCCCGCTGAGCAGGGAGCCCGATGTGTGACTTGATCCCAGGACCCTGAGATCATGACCTGACCTAAAGGCAGATGCCTAACTGACTGAGCCACCCAGCTGCCCCTAAGAACTTCTTTACAGGGGAGATCAACACTGACACTAACAAGCTAATAAGAACTAACAAGAATACATGGAAGTGAAAGAGGGTTTCAGCACAGTGAAGGTCTGAACTTCTTTCCTTAGACTGAGAGGAGGGTACTGCCTGAACGTGTGTATGCTAGAAGCCGCCCACCCCTGACAGCTGGATGTGAGCTGCTGGCTTCCCGCCAGCCAGTACAAGTGGAGTAACTTTTCCAAAGCAGGAAAGCATTTACCAACTTGTGCCCTCCTTGTGACCAGTGCAAAGCTCTTCTCAGGAACTCTGTTGTGGCTGGGGTTTCCTGGCCCATAGAAGGAGACCAAGGTCTCCCTCTGCATAAAAATTCAGAAATGCACGAGAGCCCTGGACACAGCTTCTCTACTGCAATCAAGGTGACACACTTGAAGGGACTGAAAGACCCAGAAGTAGTTTTCTAACCGCTGCTTAGTCTCTACCATGCTACCAAAATGTCTCACACTCTCCCTACTGCACGTTCTCCTGGGCCTCCCCAATTGTGCGTCCTGGCTTAAGTGGAAATTTTCGCTGCCCCGACCTTACTCTCGTGCAAGCAGGAGGGCAAGCTCTCTCGAGCGGCAGCGAGCACACAGGCCTTCTTCGGCATCAGGCATTGGCATGGGGCTAAGTCCGGCCTCTTATCTCTGCCCTGCAGCCCTTGCACTCTACTCCCCGGCACCCGCAGGATCAGTCAGGGCAGTGTTTCCCCAGACAGACTTTGATGGGACAGCAGGGCTCTTGGTCACAGCAAAACGGCCACATAGATGAAAATCAGGTGGTCCTGTGGTGAAGGGTTCAAGTTCCCTTACTTTACAAACCAAGTTGAGATTCAAACAGAGCTAGTCTTCTGCCGGGGATCATGCAGCATTTGAGAAGAACCAGATCTGGACTTCAGGTCTCACAGGCCAATATCATTTCTGCTGCCACAGCTCCTCCTGTGGGCTGCAGCCCAGACTCAGAAGAACTAGCCCATGGCTCCACTCAACCAGCTCATCCTTGTTAAAAGGATGGCATCTGGTGAATGGATAAAGAAGATGTGGTGTATATATACAATGGAATACTATGCAGCCATCAAAAGAAATGAAATCTTGCCATTTGGGACGACATGGATGGAACTAGAGGGTATTACGCTTAGTGAAATAGTCAATCTGAGAAAGACACTATCATATGATTTCCCTGATATGAGGAAGTGGGGATGCAATGTGGGGGTTTTGGGGGGGTAGGAAAAGAATAAATGGAACAAGATGGGATTGGGAGGGAAACAAACCATAAGAGACTCTTAATGTCACAAAACAAACTGAGGGTTGCTGGGGGGAGAGGTGGGGTAGGGAGAGGGTGGTGGGGTTATGGACATTGGGGAAGGTATGTGCTATGGTGAGTGCTGTGAAGTGTGTAAACCTGGCGATTCACAGACCTGTACCCCTGGGGCTAATAATACATTATATGTTTATATAAAAAAATTAAAAAAAAATGGATGGCATCTGGGATGTCCTGACCCTATGTGGCAATCCGGCGTGCCTCCCTTCCAACTCTCCTCCACAGCACTAGTCAGTCACTGAACTAGGATATCACAGCCATTCACTCTCTCGGTTTCCCTTTGAGGACAACAGGGGTGCGCTGGAGTCTACAGCGGGTTGCATCTGTTTCCTGTCCCTCTCTCCACTCTCTCCACTCAAAGTCTATCGGTTCCCTGAGCAAGCAGATGAAAACCGGGGGGGTGAGAGGACAACTCCCCAGGAGACTCTCTCTCCCTCCACGGCTCTGGTGTGCCCGAGAGACATGTTGTAGCAAGTGCATGGTACCTCTGTGGGGCAGACCCGTGAGGTAAGACCGAGATGTCCTGGTAAAAACTAGTCTTTTTTCAGGAGGGCACGAAGGAGAAATGGAGCTATTTTTAAGCAAAATACAGGAAAACTGCCGCCTTTTCCTCACTCCCACATGTATCCCATGGTCCTGTTTTGTAACTCATCCCTTCAGCGGTCTGCAGACTGGGCAACAGTCTAATAGAAATATATTAAATAAATAAATAATCATGTTAATTAATTAATATTAATTAATATAAATATACGAAGGAACACTTATGGCTAGAACTCAAGAAGCTCTCCAGGAAGAACTAGACTGCTTCCTTAAGTACAGCTGCGCGCATGATAAAGGCAAATACTTCAGCCTTTTTCACAGTCATCCTTTCTAGGGGTGAATCAGGAAACAAACAGAGAGATTACCGGAGGGGACAGTGGGGCTCATGAGTCGTCTCTACCATCATCAACCGCCCTCATCACAACTACTACTTGCAGACAATTGGCCCCGCAGCTGGCACCGTATTGCGCGCTGGGCACACACTCAGTTCAGTCTCACAACAAACCATGCACTTACGACTCCCATTTTACCCATAAGGAAGATGAGGCACAGGGGGTTAACTAATGGGACCTGGATCACGTAGCTAGGAAGTAGAACCAGATTCCAGAGTCTTTGCTCTTCAGCGCTTATGGTAACACCTTTTTTTCCCAACCTTCTAAACAGAGGCCCAGATAAGTATAAGGTCTTCACTGAAATGAACAGGGAATGGAAAATCCAGAATTTGAGAACCCAGCTTTAGTGCTGTCATTTCTAGTTCGTGCCACTGCTTTCCCTCCCAGGCCCCCTTATCTCTCGCCTCAGACCCAACCACAGGACTCCCATACTTAAGTCCCTGCTTAAGGTCTCCCCACCAGACCAAGCCCTCTCCATTCTACTTAAACACAAGCACGGAAGCATTCGCGAATTAGCGGTATTCTCCCTCTTCCCGCCTCCCAGCTCCCTGGTGTCCATGAGTCCAAGTTTCCACTTTGAAGAAGCGAATCGGATGGAGGAATACCAGCAGTTTTTGTAGCTGTTTTTTGCATATTTTAAAGCACAGCTATCATGGAAGCCTCCTTTAGCTCTGAATACTAATTCTTAGTATCTGTGGCAATCTTGTGTCAAGAACCCACCTTCAGATCTTTATGTTAAATCCCTAGCACCAAATATTATCACAACTCAAAAGGAAAAAATCCAATAGTTCAATGGGTTGAAAACCAGCCAACCTTGAAAGGGATTAAGTAGATTAATTAGCTTATGGGCAGAACTTTCTATGATGGAAATGTTTTCTATCTGTCCTGTCTAATATGGTCATTACTAGCCACATGCAGCCATCAAGCCTTTGAACTGGGGCGGGTACAACTGAAGTATTGAATTTTTTTATTTTCATTCATTTCACCTTTAAATTACACAGGGCAGGTGGCTCCCATATGGGCCAGCTGGGCTCCAGACCACCCTTCCCAGGACCCTGTGCTACTAACCAGGCATGGGGTCACACAGTAAAACCCAGTTGTCCACTCTCTAAGGACTTCAAAGCAATGTGGGGAGACAAATCACATACACACACACAGGTCAGCAGTGACAGTAAGAGCTACGGGAATTTTAAAACAGCATCTTAGAATCTAGTTCTACAGAAAGAGCCCTTTACCCTTTGGCTACTGGTTTTACAAAACAGTCAACTACAGAAAGAACTTGTCAGGGGCTTGTACTATCGCTTTTACAGTCCTTATATGTCCTGTGCTTGAAGTAGCTACACCCGAAGGGTCACCGCCCCTGCCAAATGCTTACTATCTCCCCAAGACACCGGAGGAAGAATGCGCTAATCAGGAGCTAAGCTCACTGCAAACGAGATAAATCCAATTCCTGTTTCTCTCATTTTATTTTCTCTTCATAGCCTTAAGTATGAGAGAAAAAGAAAAAATGATCAGGAAGAAATATTGTCCATCTCTTGCTCCTTTTGTCACTTTGCAGGGCCCTCCTCCCTGGATGTTCCTCTCATCGGCACGAGCATTTTCAGGTGGATTTCTACTCCTCAACCTGTTTTTCAAATTTGCCCTCCGAAGCCCTAGGCCAACTGGTTGGCCTGGAAGCCAACTTCAACCTTCTGCAAATAGTCGAAGAGAACAGGGAATAAAGGAAGGAAGGAGAGAGACAGATAGAAAAGGGAGAGAGAAGAGGGAAAAGGGAAGGAAAAGTAAATAGAAATGGCCCATTAAGGAACAGTGAAGACAGAGCAGCAGCTGATGGTTGTCCTCAGCATCCCTGTTCTCAAGGGCGCCTGGACTGCAGTTCTCTATCTTCTGTGGTTACCAGGAAGCTAACGGCATGACTATTTCGAGATCATTTGAGCTTCTTGCATTGAAACGTATGGCCGGTTAAGTACAAACCAAATTTCACTATCTTCACTTTTGTGCCTTTTGTGACAAAACAAACAAAACAAAATCTCCTGTTTCCCATGTAACCTCCCAATTAATGTGAACCCACACTCGTTCTTAACTTCAAATGGACTATTTTGGATGCACCACTTGCCTCATTGTGTTGGGCTTTACTACAGAAAGAACTAAAGTTTTTTAAAAGTGACAGAAACATGGCAATGGAGCGTTAACAATAGACGCACATCTTGATGACACTCGGACCCGGTAATGAACTCTCACACAGGCTCTTGTGTCTAAAAATTCTGAAGGGATTTCTAATTCTGTTGCTGCTAGAGACCTATTACAGGGAACCACAGTACGGTCCCAACCTACCAGACGCAACGCTGCAATGACTTCAGAAAGGAAGGAAGCACATAAGGTACCACAGCACGTTCACTCCTCAATCCTCCTGGCTACATAGTTTCTCACCCACTGTTTCCAACACTAGCATTCCGTGAAAGTAGGACTGCAGTTTTCTAGAGTTCAACTTTAAAAAACCCAAAGTCCACAGTAGGTAGAGAGCGGTGAGTGGGGCCTAACAGAGAAGAGGCTGTCATTGGTGACAAAGATGGGAACCAAGACCCCAGTTTCAGAGTACAGATGGTCTATAAGGCACTCAGGATCTTGGGCACGTCTGCTGCAGGCAGGCGGGGGTAAAGGAGGTCCTGCACATCCTCTTATAAGGCACGCCCCAGAGCTAGGTGATTGTATCCCCACTCTCATCCTCATGAACAATTCAGTGGGAAATGGATGAGGACCCCATTAAGACCTTATTATACAGGATCATCGGCTGCCCAGAACTCACAGTGATCAGATCAAATAGGTAGAGTTTCTAGAGGCCTCTCTGAGCCCCTGGGACGGTTTTTATGAAACAGAACCTCTCTTTGTAATGGGATTTTACCTGGTTGTACCTTTGAGAATAGCAATTTGGAAAGAGGACACCTTCCTCCGGAAAAAAACAAAACAAAAAAACACCTTAAATATAAACATCTCGACGCAAAAACCTGGGGGAAATGTTAATCTATGGGAAGAGGGGGTTGCCCCTGAATGAGACTATTGTGATTTAGCTGGAAAAGCATCTCGCCCAGGTCCTGCTATCCTAAGAGGCCTGGTCTGGCTTTGTTTGATTTGGCACTGGTATTCTTTTTACAAAACAGGATATTGTTTCAAGGACACAGGCACGGAAGTTTACAAGGTGACAGTGGTCATAGGAACGTCTAAGTTCCTGCATTAGGCTGCTTTCTGCTGCTGGACCCAGTTTTACTTCTACGATTCCCAGTGTTCTCAAGAATTCTGACAACTAGGCTGCAAAAGAGCATTTAGAAATACAGCTGATCGAGATCTAATCCGTAAGTGCAACCACTAGAGCAACAAAGTCACTTCTTTAATAAAGTGGGAGGAGAGTTCCAGACATTTACAAATCTAGCAGGATGTTCTAGGCTAATTTTCTCCTAATGAGATAGATCAGAATGAGTGTTCTGACCGGTCACTTAAAGGTCAATTCAATGAAATACCCGATCCTGGATGGATCCTAGACCAGAGGAAGAAGAGATGCTATCAGTCAAGGGCTTTACTGGGTCAGTCAGCAACACTGGAATACGGACAGTGAATTAAAATATCATATCCATATTAAATCGATTGAGTTGAAAATGACCACTTTTTTTTTAAAGAGACTGTCCTTATTGTCAGGAAATACATACCAAAGTATCTAGGCATAAAGTGCCATGCAATGATTTAGAAAAATTACTGTACATATGTACAATAATGACTTATGATGGGGCAGCATCCTGATAAACACAGCACAGGCTGAAAACATCATTTAATACAGTAAGTCATGAGTGCATTTAATACATCTAACCCATTATGCTCAATTAAAAAAAAATACACCTCATCTACCAAACATCACAGTTTAGCCTAGCCTACCCTAACCATGATCAGAACACTCTTATTAGCCTACACCGGGCAAAATCATCAAACACAAAGCCTATTTTGAAATAAAGCGTTGACTATCTTAGGTAATTTACTGAATGCTCTACTGAAAGTGAAAAACAGAACAGTTATTTGGGTCCATAATGGTTATAAGTGTACTGGTTGTTCATCTGTGGGATCTGATGGCTGAGTGGGAGCTGCTATTGTCCAGCATCATGAAAGAGGATCATACTGTGTATCACTAGCCCAGGAAAAGATCAAAATTCATAATCTGAAGTACGATTGATTTCTACTAAAGGCATATCATTTTGGCATCATCACAATATTAACAAATGTTAAACTGAGCCATCATTAAGTTGGGGACAGTCTACATATATATACTGCATATCATGTATTATAAAACATCAGGCGCACCTGGGTGGCTCAGTCTGTTAAGCATTTGCCTTCAGCTCAGGTCATGATTCCAGGGTCCTGGGATCCAGCCCCACATTGGGCTCCACACTGAGTAGGAAGGCTGCCTCTCCCTCTTCCTCTGCCCTTTCCTTCACTCATGCTCTCTCTCAAAGAAATAAAATCTTTTAAAAAAATTATATTATACATACTATATAACATTATGTGTAACTAATATTATATATAACATATTAGTCTATATTATATATATGTCATAATACAAAGTCTGTATGTATTTTTATGTAAAAAGTGCAAAAAATAAAGCAAAAGGGCAGAATTCAACAATAGTTCAATCTGGGCAAAGATATACTGGTATTCTCTGTACTATCGCAAATTTTTCTGAAGTCTGAAATTATATCCAATCAAAAATATACTTTATTAAAAAGGAGGGGAGAATTGAAGCCTTTCTTCCCCAGCTGGGTTGCCAGCAAAGAGAGGTCTTATTCAAGTCTATGCAGGCTCTATCCCAGGTAGGATGTTGGCCTCAGTCTGATTTTCACTCAGTTTGGTCATTCACACAGACTAGCAAAAGGAAGCAAAATAAAGGTGTTGTTGTTTTTTTTAACTTTCTCTAAATATCTGATTATAAAAATTCCATGTGCTTGTTATAGAAAATTTGGGGGAAAGAACAGAAAACTAATAAAAGAAAATGAAACATACATAAATTCCACCATACCCCACCAAAGTGGAAGAAACATTATGTTTATTTTGGTGTATTTCTCTTCAGTCTTTTTCCCAAAGTTTTCAGAATTGGGATTATATTGTATGAAGTGTGTAGCCTGTTTTGGTTTTATTGTTTTCCTTTAACCTAGTATTAACATTTTCCTATGTCATGGGTAAAAAAGGAAAAAAAACAAAAAAAACCTCATTCAATCTTCAATGGCAACAAGTTTTCCACTATATGGATATGCCATAATTTACTTATTCACTTCCCTAAAACTGGACAATCGATTATTTTCAATTTTTACTTATTACACATAATGCTGACTTAAATGCGTTAAGACCTTTGTGCTTAAATCTTTTTTTACTATTTCTGGTTTATACTTTTATGACAGAGTCACAAAAATTAAGTTACTGGGGCAAAGGGTATAAACATTGTTAAGATTCAATGCAAAAAAAGGTCAAATGACTTTTTTTTAAACAAATGTGGCCTATGCCTTTGTCTTTAAGGAAAAAGGAGACACCCGAAGGGAATTATCAAAACTTGGGGCTGACAGCTCAGGGAGGGTTTAAAGAAAGGGAAGTTACTGCGTCAAGCTCAAACCTGCAGTCTTCAGACCAAATTTCGCTGCGGGACGAGTTCTGTAAGCTGTTGCTTGTCTTCAGAAAAGGAAAAACTGAAATGTCCTTGCCTGTATCGAGGCTGACTGCTAGGCAGAAGATGTAGGGTCCGGCCTCAGATGATAACCAGTATATTAAGCTTAGAGGCTCTACAATCTAAAAGATCTTTTTATCCTCCTGATAGAAATGGGATCCTAAAAATTCAAGGAGGGGAAAAGCACATGTGAGAAAGTGATAGGAATCTCTAAGCAAGGTTCCAATTCAAAAAGGCAGACTTAATTTAAAAAGTTGGATTTTCAGCCCTCTAACTTTTCAGTAGTCTGGTATTGTAGAAGCAAGCCACCCAACAGTAAGAGGAGACGTGGAGTCAGGTCCGTCCGTCCTGAACAAACCACCAGCCTGGGTCAAGGACACTGCCAAACCTCCAGGAACACTACCTCCTTGCTTGTTAAATGACATGGCTGAACAAAGTCCCTAGGTCTCTGGTGTGTCAACAGTCTCCTTTAAATGTGCCAAGGGGAGAAAAGGGCAGAGTGGTTATTCTCTCTAAACATATTATAGCCAATGCTGACCATGTCACTTTTCATAACACAACTAGATCAAATGGCCTTTGGTGGATAGGAACACCTAGAAGCTTAGCATTTCCCCCTCTTTCTGGCAGCAAGGACTGAGAAAGGAAAGGCAGGGGGATGTGTGAGCAAGGATAAAAGAAGGCTCACCGTGGCCATTGCAGTAGTAGATCCACTTCTCCCGGTTCTGGGTCGGGGTCGTGGATTTCTTCAGCCCTGCCTTTTCCACAATGGCGCTGGGATCCTGCCGGGGCCCCTTCTTCAGAGTCCTTGAGCTTTTCCGGATACTGCATACCACTATCACCACAAGCACCAGCAGCAGGAAAAGCACAATCATCCAGGGCAAGTGTTCATTGATGTCAAAATGCTTGTGTAAGTTCTGTCTGGGGTGACCCCTCTTGAGACCTTTGATGGGCGTGCTGGACTTCTCACCCCCAGTGGCCTCCATGGACGGCAGCAGCTTCAGGATGTGTCTATGGTGGGGGCCTTGCTGGTGGCTGACTACCTGGAGGTCTGGGAGGGTATTGTTCACGCCTTCCTCACCCCTCGCTGAGCTTGTGTTGTCGGGGACTGTCCCTTCCTGGATGCCACTCGGTACCTTTGGTCTAACAGAGGCAGAAGAGTTGGATTCTGTTGAGTTCATGCCTAGAAAAAAAGGAGGGGGGAGAGCTTTTCTATATCTGGGGATCTGTATATGTCTCCTCTTCCTGCTCACCGCCACGCCAGGCCAGATAATGAAAGAAGAGATGAACTTTGGAGCTTAAGAATAAAGTATGCTGCACATTTTCGTAAAGACTCTAACAGCACCTTTATGTGGAAGGTAAGAACTAAACTTCACAGCTAAACTTGCTTCCTCATGGCCAAGTCAACAATTCTCAGGGACCCACCATGTGAACGCCACAGAAGCTTCCCCTGTGCTTCACATACAGAGCAGACTCATGTATGCTCAGGGCTCTAGTCAGCTCTTCAAATTGAGTCAATTATTCACAAAACTAGTTCCAATTGAACCCCTTTATTCTTCCTTTCCCGCTTTTTGGCCATTTCAAGATAACAATGGTAAAACTGACGATATGACTAAGCTAGGGAAAAGAGCTCAAACTTAAATCCAAATCTGACCAGTGAAAGCTCTGGCGAGACCGATCAGTGAATAAAACAAGGCAGGACTTTCTTAGGATTTATTATTAAGAGATAAGTTTTGGGCTGACAGCTTAGTGGACTTCCTTCAGAGAAGCTTCCACAGTAGTCTTCACTAAGGAGTGTGACAGCCAGGTATTTCAAGCCCCAAGAGACAGGACCTGGATTGCATCATTCCATGAGAAAACCTGCACAGGTCATTCCAGCTCTCTGAGCCTGTTTCTTCATTTCAAAATGGCGGTCATAAGGCCCTCCTTACGGAGTTACCATGAAGGTCCAATGTAATCAATCACACATGAAGAGTATGCTAGAAAGCACAACTCAAGTTGGCAATCACCTCAAAAAAATTAACCAAAAAGGATTTGGGGAAAAAAGAATAAATTTTATACTCTGCCCGAGACCCAAAATCCTGAAGAGAGCTAGGATACTCGATGAAGGGCATAAAGTTGAAATCGTTCAAAAAAAATTAAACTTATTATTTTCCAGATGTGAATGCTAGTTATCTTCAGCAGGCTACAAACATGTTTGTTTCCCAAAGCTTCTAACTTTCTTTCCCCTTTTTTGCCCCACCTTGGTTCCCATATTTATCCCTCCCTTCCAGGCATCATGGTATTCTCTCCTCCTCTTCCTTCTTTCCTTCTGGCTATGCCTATCCAGGATTGATTCCATGTTGTAAAGCTTTGAATCTGGAAGGAACCTTGAACATCTAAATCATTCATGTATTTGACAAGTTTGAAATCAGGGCCTAAAGAAGTGCCTTACATAAGGTCACGCACTGTCCTTATTTCTCTCAGTTATTTATTTTTTTTAAGCTTGATGTGACCTGGTTTTTAGATATCTGATCCCCCCAAACAGAAAATCTGGGTCTAAATGTTTCTAATACATCCAAAGAAGAAAGATTAAATTAGCCACAAAACGGAAGCCCCTTCTACAAGGGGTGACTTTGGAATATACAAAATGGAGAAAACATCCTTGATGCAAGCCCATGTTGGGTAGTTCCATTGGGCTCAAAGACTTTTTCAAATAATTAACACATGAGGTTAAGTTACCTTTGGGAACATAAGTGGAGGAAGGGACTTCATGGGATTCCATGTGCTCCGGGTGTGAAAAGATGGCTGTGCCAGGGGCAGGTGAGGTCGTGCTGGAGGACAGAAGTGGGCCACAGACATTGTCTGATTCCTTGGTCCCCGGCTTGATCACCACCATGTTCTGACTCAGACAGTCTGTGTATACTTTGCATTTCATCACACTAGAAGGCACATCAGAGAAGGTACCCCGAGCACACTGCTTACACCGCACATCCTCGGTCTCCGTCCCTTTCTTCCGCACACCCCAACCCACGGGACACACCGTGTGGGGGGCGCAGGTACCATTAAACTGGAACATGCCAGGTGGGCAAGCACATTCTCGGTCAGTCAAGGCAGCACAAGGTAATTTCTCAACCATTGGCCGTGGGCATGGCTGACTACAGTCATGGCATTTCTCTATGCCATTCTCATGCCTGGTAAAGGTCCCCACAGGGCAACTGCTACAGACACGCAGGCTCGTGTTGGTACAGTGCTCAGACACATAAGTTCCTGCTGGACACTTGTCACAGGTTAGCACCTGGCCGGTGGCATGGTCGACATGGCGGTATTTGCCAACAAGATTTGGGGCCTTCGGGTCTGGCTGAGCGGTGGTGGTGCTAAGGAATCCGAGCTGAAAGAAAGAAAGGGGGAGGGAAAAGGAACAAAACCGAGAAGGGGTTACACAGGAACAGAGGAGAAGAAAGGATGGAACAATCCCAACACCACCACCATCATTCCCATTAAAGATCTAACCGGTCCTGCAGCCTCCTAACACGACTGGAGTGACACAGTAGAAGGAGAGAAATACTCCAATTCCATCCTGGGGCCTGACCTACTAGCTATGAAGCTTTGGTTTTGTTCCATGACCTTTGCCTCAACTTCCTTCTTTTCTGTCTGTTCAATGGAGCTGAGAATACTGCTCAAATCGATTATAAAATTCAATTGAGAATATGAACATGTAAGCACTTTTCTTTATTTTCAAAATGCTATACAGAGGGTCCTGGCTGGATCAGTTGGTAGAGCACGCGACCCTTGATCTCAGGGTCATGAGTTCAAGCCCCATGTTGGGGACATAGAGCTTACTTAAAAAAAAAATCTTTTTTTTCAAAGTTAAAATTTTTTTTTAAATTGCTGCATAGAAGAGAAAAATCCTAATGCAAGAAGAAAATAACTTGCTGAGTAGCTGTCTTCCTTCCCATGGCGCAAATGCTGTCATTTCTTAGTACCAGGATGAAGTAATGGAGAAGTGGGATGGAATACGGTCAGGCTGCTTCTGCTAGAGCACCAGATTACGCACATGGACTTCAGTGATAATGTCAGAGTTTTTCAAAGGTTTTGTCTATGCAAAGCCAAACATCTTTCAGTTTTGGTTTTGTTTTACTTGCAAAACAGAGGCAGGCTCTTGGAATTCTTAATTTTCTTTAAACAACAGTGTTGTTGCTTTTAGAGGTATATCATGTTCGCTCAGCCCCTAAAGGCTATGGTCACACTGGAACATGGACCTGCAGACACCTAGGAGGTCCGGGCACAAAGCTGGGCCCAGCAGGGACTCCACCCAAGTAAATTTAATTCATAGGACAGAAACTTCTCCCAGCGAGACAGGATTTTATAGTACCTTCCCACTTGAAAAGTTGGGAGATAGGAAATTATATTTGTGGTAGTAAATCCTGAGGTCCCTCTGAGGGCAGGGGGTAAAATGTTTAAGAATGAATATCGAGAGAAAGTTTTTCTGCATGAATGAAGATTGAGAGGTTCCAACGGGGAAGTTTCCGTGGTCTTCTACAAAATGGAGAATGGTTCTGTGTCAAGAAAATAGTGGCCATGGGGTGCCTGGGTGACTCAGTGGGTTAAAGCCTCTGCCTTGGGCCCAGGTCATGATCCAAGGATCCTGGGATGGAGCCCTGCATCGGGCTCTCTCCTCAGCAGGGAGCCTGCTTCCCCAACCCCCGTCTGCCTACTTGTGATCTGTCTGTCAAATAAATAAATAAAATCTTTAAAAAAAGAAAATAGTGGCCACCCTGTACGATCAGATGCCCGTCAGGGCAAGCTCCTTCCAAATTAGTACCAGGAACTAACAGAAAAAAACAAGAATCTCTTCCAAAATTGATCAGAGCTCCCGTCTTATTAGCACCTTGAAAGTTAACCCAAGATTCAGTTCGCCTCCACCTCAAAATTTAACAATTTGAGTCAAAAGTATCTCCCTTGAAGTCCCTTATCCTGTCCCATACCTGCCTCCAGTTAAACAACAATACCTAAAACAAATTTCTGGCTTGTGAGAATCTGTTCATCCTTTCCTTAATGTGTGACACACAAAAAAGGGCTAGTGGTTGATTTTTCTCAGTGAGAAACTTAATGGCATTTTGGACCGAAGGAAAAAAAAAATCTCTTGTTTGATAATGGTAAATTTTGTATAATCTCCCCTTTCTGCTTTCTGGCTTTCTTTCCTGTTCTTGGTCCCTCAATTTGCAAAATGAGCCCAGCCACCCTCTTCTGCATCTGGCAGGTGTACTAGATGGAGGGCACAAAGCCACCGCCGTCATGTGGAGCCCAGTTCCATTTGGCAAGCACCTAAGGAAAATCTCCTCCCAGTCTCCTTGATGCTAAGGACCCCCCAGGAGGTCGCAAAAGGGCCCCTGTTCCGTATTTCTCCGAATTCCTTCCCATCTAGTTTCTAAGTGCAAAAGCACTTTTAGATGGCCACAGGGTTCTAGAATTTGAAAGATGTATAAATAACCTAAATGGCAGGTTATTACACTTGTGCAAGCGAGTTAAAAGCAGAGAAGGTAATTGGAGATCTGGTCAGAGGGCAGATCTGGTCAGAGGGTGGAGGTCGGGGACAAACATCACCCTGCTGTGCTGTGGGCTCTGAGTCTGGCCCCCTACCTGTGCTGGAGGCTGGGCAGTCAGCCAGGTACATACCCCGAGCACAGGGTGGTGGTGAACAGCACCATGTGTGCGCTTGTGTGTGTGTGTATGAGCTTGTGTGTGTGCATGTGTGCACGTGCACATGCCCAGGCATAAGGTTGGGGCTTGTCTTCCTGCAGCTTCCCTTCTTTCCCCAGGGCACACACTTGCTGGGGATCCATCAGCCTCCCCGACTACCAAATTACCAGAGGTCCCCCCAGCAGCACACAAAACCCACCTCCAAATCCCACAGCACCCACACTCTTCCCTGCTCATTAAGCAAGATTTTTGAGTTCCTGCTTCATTTAAAAATAACCAATCAAGTTTCTAACTAAAGCAAAGCCCGGGGCTCTTTAACGGCATCATGTGAAGTAACCCACTTTAGACAAGGTGGCTCTGTAAATGGACCTTTCATTACCCCAGCTTACAGGCGGCAATTCCAGCTCCTACACACGGAGTTAACAATGATGCCTCAGGATCTCACCGGGACTGAACACTAGAAATGAGATCTGGGCAAACACTAGGCATGACGAATGCACTGGACAGGTATTTGTTGAAGACCTACTACGTGTGTGCAAGGCACTATGCCACAGGCTGACAACAGAACCTTGCAAACTCTATTTCAGCCCCACGGAGTACATTTTCTAAAGCAGGACAGACGGAAACACCTAATTACATCAGGAATTACTTAATTAGAACTGAGATTACTGCTGAGGAGAAACACAAGAGTCCTGTGAGGGGCAGGTGAGCAGGTATTTCCCAGCTGAGGGATGCTGCAGAAGTGTGTAGACTTGTTCTGAAGGACAGAGAAGCAGAATGTAATTCTGGGCAGGGAGAGGGGACGGCAGATTAGGCAGAGGGAGCCCCACAACAAAAATATGAAGCAGAATGAAGCTCTCCCTCAAATGAAACACAGCAGCCATAGTTAAATCTGGAGAGGTTCCACGTTTTGATCCTAATCCAAAATGCAATGAGAAGTCACTCTTTGTTTATATTGGAGGGTGGAGGGGAAGAGACATATAAACACATTTGTGAATAAAAAAGTTAACTGGCAGCAGAGCAGAAGGTAAAAGTGGTTGGGGCGAGAGTGCATGGAAAACACCACTCAGATGGTGAAATTCAGGGGTGGCTTGGGTTAAGGGGGTTCATGGAAAGAGAAGACCACAACAGATTTAAGAGGTCAGGGCAGCTAGATTTGGTGAATGATTACCTATGGAAGGAAAAAAAGGGGAAAAAAAATCAATATATTCAAATTGGACTCAGGAGACTCCAGGATGGAACACCATTCTTGAGCAGGAAGGTGCACCGGTGGGCCCATGGCAGGGTCCGGAGGTAGGGCTCTGAACTCCCCATTTCTGCCTCAAACACAAGAGCTCCAATTCACCAATTTGCAAAAGAGGGGTGAGGCAGGCCAAGTTAGAATTCATTTGAAGGAAGGATGGCTCCTTAAAGAAGTTTGAAAATCACGGCGCTTGAGGGGCCTCTAAAATCTCCTCCAACTCCAAAGTTCCAAAACCCATCTGAGCTACAAAGCTGGAGGACCTGTTCCTTGGGTTCTTCATGATCACCGAAACCCTCCTATAGGGAAGAGGTGGCAACATCTCTTTCTCTTAAGAGAGACACGGGTGGCCCCTGGGAAGTTACTGCCCTAAAGCCTTTTAGTTGCCTGAAAGTTGGTCTACAACTAGAACTTTTCCTACTAGCAGGTCCTCCAACTTTGTAAAAATGATGTAAACATCATCCCCAAAGATAGTTCTGGAGCTGAAGCAATGGGCAGTGGAGAGGGGGTAAATCACGTTCAAAAAAACAGTATTTAAGAATGTTTCCTGGTGCCTGAGTGGCTCAGTTGGATAAGTGTCCAACTCTTGATTTCGGCTCAGGTCATGATCTCAGAGTTCTGAGATCGAGCCCCACATTGGGCTCTGAACTCAGCACAGAATCTGCTTGTCCCTCTCCCTCTGCTCCTCACCCAGCTCTCACTCTCTCTCTCTCTTTCTCACTCTCTCTCAAATAAATAAAAATCTTTTTTAAAAAAATGTTCCCTACAGAGGCCCCTGCATGGCTCAGTGTGTTGAAGCCTCTGCCTTCAGCTCGGGTCATGATCCCGGGGTCCTGGGATCGAGCCCCGCATTTGGCTCTCTGCTCGGTGGGGGGCCTGCTTCCTCCTCTCTCTCTGCCTGCCTCTCTGCCTGCTTGTGATCTCTCTCTGTGTGTAAAATAAATAAATAAAATCTTAAGAAAAAAAATGTTCCCTACAAAACGTAAAAACAAGTTTAGATGATACCTAAAAGCGAATGTTAGGAAGACTCCTGAATCAGGAGACACAGTCATTGAAAACTTCAAGAGGGAAACAGAGCACTTGAGGCTGGTTCCACCAGATGAAGATCTTTAATTCTCTCATTTGTACATAGGCAGACAAACTAAATCAGAGATTCACCCCAAAGCCTCAGGCTTCAAACACAGTATCAAAACAGTTACCTGGGAAGCTTTTAAAAAAAAAATCTGTATCCCCAGTCCCACCATCTGAGACTACTGTGGGTCTGCAATAGAGCTGGGAATGTATTTTGTTTCTAAGCTTTCTAAGTGATTCTGATGCCCTGGCCATGTTTTGGCCTCCATGAACTAAGGCAGGACCCCTCTGGCTCTAATCTTCCCTGATCCTTAGAACTCCTCTGGAGAACCCCCAGTTCCAACGTCAGAGTCTTTTTCTTTGCCTCCTACCCAACCTGCTATACTTTTTACTGTTTCAACAACAAAAATCAACCTTTTTGGAACAATTCCAACAATTATAAAATTGAGTAAAATGCTTAAGTCTCTACCTAAACCTCACTCCTCCTCAGAGAAACTCACAGGTAATTTTAGTGTGTATCTTCCCAGACCTTTATCTGAGCTTTCACACATAATACATACCCCTGAACTTCAAGTTGGCTGTTTCCATTACCTTTGGGTTTGCTTTGTCTCACATACCGAAAAGGAACAGGCCATACAAACTGCTCTGTGATTTGCTGTTGTTCATCACGGGAATCTTTCCCTATCAGAACACAAAGTCTATTTTATTCCTTATAATGGGCCAAGTTCTCTTCAACAGGATGGCTGCATCTTAATGTAGAGATTTTTTCCAACTGAGAACATGCGAGTAGCCTCCTTATCCATTTGTCAGGGTATCCATGCATTCTTCTGCATTCCATATTCCTCTCTTTGCCTTCCCACTCCACACCCCAATTTCCTTTCTCTGTCTTTCCCATCCCAAGTAACAGATACCACCATGCTGCTCTCAGTCTTTCAAGAATGACTTCCTTCAAGGACAAAAGAAACCTCCATATAACCCACACCTTGGAAGCTCTCACTCACACCCCTCCTCCCTATTAAGATGAGTCTACTGTATTAGTGTTCGCAGCCTCTGGGAGGACCAGAACTGAATAAGAAAGAATACTTGGGCAAAGATTTAGAAAACAGAAGACGTGTTTTTGTCCAGGCTCTGCCTTAAGATCAGTTGGACCTTGTCTTACTTGCATGTAAAATTAGTATGTTGGACTAGGTCATACTGAACTCGAACCTTCAAGGTATCTATGAGTATTGGTATGGTTCCACCTTCTCCACAAAGGCTTTACAATTCATCCTAGACACCCAGATTCCAAGCAGATGAGTAAACTCTTTCTCACATTTCCTGTTTCTATTCTTCATTTTGGTGCCTAATTACATCTTGCTGGTAATGTTTGTTGATGGCCTCACAGGTGCATATATTTATCTTCCCATAATGATTATAAGCAGCTCAAGGCCAGGGACAACCAGGTAGATTGCATTTCCTTTCTTGCCCAACCACCTCAATAATGAAGACCATAGATATCATAAACAAAGCAGCCTGGGGTCACCAAACGAAATCCCATGTGCCCTTATTCTTGTAAATAAGTTTTATTGGAATGCAGCCATTCATTTAAGTATCACCTATAGCCCTTTTCACACTACAATGGCAGAGCTGACTAGTTGCAAAAGAGACCATATGGCTCACAGATCTAAAACATTTATTATCTGGCCCTTTACAGAAAAAAAAAAAAAAAAAAGCCAGCCAATACCTGCTCTGAGCAGTCCAAAGAAATGTCAAAAGGTACCAGGACCAGGAGCCCATTCATTCACAGGAACCCTCAGCCCTCCTCTAGAGTCTACCAATAGGTATTGAGTTCTTGGCTTCCTTTATTGGCATTCCAACTCACACACCAAATCTGATCCTTTTATCCCCTGCTTAAAACTCACTGGCTTTGCATAGGACTTAAGATGAAATGCAAACTCTTCCAGGGAAAGATCCTCCTCGCCCTCCTTTTCCTAACTTAAAACAGGTTTCCCATTCTCCCCTCCCTTTTTTTCCCCTACATCTACCATCATTTTGTAGTTGTACGTTATCGGTGTGCTGTGCATTCCCATCTGGACTGCAAACTCTGTGAGGGCAAGGAGTCTATTTTACGTACTGATGCTATCCAAGCTCCCACAGCCAGTACCCAACTCATGATCTACCTGACAAGTCTTTCTTGACTGAATGAATGGATTTTCAGACCATAAATAATCAGAAGCAACAAATTAAAGGGTGATGGCAGAAGAGGTTGCTGGAGTACAGGTATAAGAGTGAGAAAACCAAAGTGTAAGTGTGAGAAAACCAAAATGCCTCCACAGTGTAACCATAATAATTCAAGGGGTAAAGCTGCCTGGCACCCTTCAGTAGAAGGCCAAACAGTGTGTTTCACCTTCAAACACCCTAAGGCCACATCACTGTTTTAACAGAACCATAACTGGTGTACAAGAATTACACTCAGCAGGGTGCTTTCGATGACAAGCACATGTAATGAAGAATTTAAAACATCCCCCCTCATCCTGTAAGAAATGACACTAACTTGTTACTTGTAATTGTGAGAAATATAATGAGATTATTCTTCAGAAGTCATTTATGTTCTGTCCTGGTTTAAACTTCAGTTACTTGGAAAATTTCATTTATCCAAGACAACTGATTTCACGGACAACAATGGATAAACCACTAAATATCAGTGTGCCATCCCAAACTCTACAGGATATAGGAGGGCTCTAAATACTTGTTCAGCAACCAAAAGGTAAACACCAGGACAAAGCAAATTTCAAAAGAAAGAAGAGGTAGCTCTAGAATGACCAGCTATAAAGGCAGGAAGACGGACTGTGAGTTTGCTACAGAAAATGTTTTATGGTGCATAAAACTAATATTTTAAGAGGGATCTCAGTTACAGTGATATTATAACAAAGATAAGGCAAGCAAATTATTCCTGAGACGTGACCATAAAATATGCCCACTGATGATCAAAAGGCAAAAGCCAGGCAGAGCGAGGCACCCCCAGAATATCTGGCTATTTTATTATGAGAATCTCATTAAATTTACAATAACAAGACCCTGACTGCTAGGAGTTCTCCAGATTTGAAGGGAAAAGAGAAGGGTACAAAAAGGAAAACTCCAAGGGTAAAAGCTTCCCCAAAACACAGACCACACTGTTCCTAGGTATGTTATATAAATTTGGTCAGCTCTTGCATTTCCTATTATCTTCCCTGACTTAAAAAAAAAAAAAAAAAAAGTCTTCTGTTGCTAAGGCAAAAGCAGGGACTGCTGTTAATGCCAGAGAATATAAAGAACGCCAAGGCTAGAATGTGCTGACTCCAGGACTGGAAGGAGGCAAGCTCAGGGCGCACTGGAAAAAGGAAAAAAACAGGCACAACTTAACCCAGATGCTGTCTTCCCGGGAACCTGCAATGCAGAGGAGCATGCGCACCCGGCACGGAGTCCTGGGACCACAGACTTCGTCCTTCCGCCCATGCCCACGGCTACTTCTGTAAGCTAAGACCCCCACTTACATGGAGAAGCCACGTTATAAACAAGACAGCGATAAAGCTTTGGGGGAAATACTCTTCTGTGCTCACTAAGAATTTATACAATCTTTCTATAAGCCAAGGCAAAACTACCACCACCAGCCAGCGCAGCAGTTCCGCCAAGAAAGCATCAACAAAACCTCTTTTAGCCTGGCGTGTGCTCGGCAGGCTCTGCCTACCAGGTCCTAGCTGGGCGATGTTGGGGAGTGACCCAACCCGTGTCTTCGTTTCCTCATCAGTAGAGTATAGACAATGGTAATACCCACCCTCCTAAGATTGTTTTCAGAACTATTAAGATAGGTGAAGCACGTGGGACATGCGTGACACAAGTCCCCCCTATAGTTTAGTTATTTCAATGATCACTCCTTCTTAGCATATTACTGTAGTGTAGCTTCATTCCCTTGGGATTAGGCAATCTTTTTTTTTTTTTTTTTTAGATTAGTGTTTTTGTTTGAGAGAGAGTGTGAGAGAGCGAGCAAGAAGCAGACTCCCCACAAAACAGGGACCCCAACTCTGTCTTGATGCCAGGACCCTGGGGTGATGACCTGAGCCCAAAGCAGACCCTTCACTGACTGAGCCACGCAGGTGCGGGGGATTGGGCAATCTTTTAAAACACCCCAATTAAAATGCAAATGTCCAATTCCTGAGAAGTGTATCAGAGACTCCAAATTTATAAAGCTATTGCCCTAAAACATCCCGTACTAGACTTGGAGCATTCTACAAAACAAAACAAAATACAGACTGCATGGTAATGAATTAAAAGACAAACAAGGGCCAAACAACACTTCAAAAAATGGCTTAACAAGGGTGGAGCAGTCAAGCGACTGACTCCGGATTTGGGGTCGGGTCAGGATCTCAGGGTCATGGGATCAAGCCTGGCGCAGGGCTCTGCGCTCAGCGTGGTGTGTGCTTGTCTTTCTCCCTTTGTTCCGCTCTCTGGATCTCTCTCTTTCTCTCAAAAAAAATAAATAAGTAAAACCTTCAAGAAAGGCTTAACACATAACATGTAGCAAATGAGAAAGAACAAGAGAGAAGAAAGGATTTCCTACTGACAAAGTACACTCGAGACAAATGGAGCAGAATCTCAGCAAGCACTTTCCGGAGTGAGTTTTCCTGACTGAGTCCCACAGGATGCTGAGGACCCCTGGTACAAACACTGTCGAACACACTCCCCCCACATGCCTGCGCTTTTATAGCCCGCAAGCTAAGAATGACTTTTACATTTTAAACAGTTGCAGCAGGGGGTGGGAATCAAACGAAGAATAAAATTTGGGGACACGTGTCAATCTGAAATTCAGATTCCGGGCTCCACAAATAAAATTTTATTGGAACACAGCCACGCCCCTTCTTTTAGGTACTGCCCAGCGCAGTGTTCAAAGTACAAAGGAGGAGGTGAGCAGTTTCCACAGAGATCACATGGCCCGCAAAGTCAAAAATACTACCTAACTCTTTACAGATAAATTCTACCAAGCCCTGGCCTACAAGTTGAGGAAAGGCTTTTGATGGTAGCCCTCAGAGAGGCACAATTAACATTAGCTGTTAAGGGGCTGATAGCTCCAGGAGGCCCAGCAGGGGAGCTGCAGAAAACAGTGACTTTGTTGAATCCGGCATCTCCCCAGCGTATTTGGCCATGCGATCCTCTACTTGTGCAAGATGTATGAACAATCCTGCAGAACACGCGGACCCAGCTTCCACCACCAACACAATGGGGACGGCCAGAAAAGTCAACGAACCCAACATTAAAAAGATCAGGACCTACTTTAAAAAAATGTATATCCTATACAGCTACTAAAAGCTTATTACAAAAATGTTCAGGAGGTTAACATAAATTCCACTCAATAGTTGAGACAAAGGGTGATGTGAGTAATCACAAAGGTAATTATCACATGGATAAACTTAGGACATCCCTAGCAACTCCTGAGATGTACATGGGCACAACCAAGGACCCTTACCTATCTATATTAAAGCAGCCTAAATAAATGAAAATGATAAACTCCAATGCTGGCAGCCTTGTGGGTTAGAAGGCACATTTATGGTTCCTGGTGGCAGTCTAAATTAATTCAGTCTTTCTAAAAACAATCTGGCAATGTGCTGCTAGAGCCATAAAACCATTCATTCATTTCCCGTGACCCAGCATCCATTTTGGGCAATATACCCCAAAATACCTCACTTCTGGGAACAACCCAAAAGGCAAACGAGCAAGTGATCTGTACAGAGACAACTTCATCAGTGCTGCCAGCCTGCAGAACAATGACAACAACCCAAGTGTCCTACAAGAGCAGGATGGCTCCACACACCCACCGCCAACCCGGGGAAGAGGGCATGGCAGGCCTGAAGCTTGAACTGCAGTAATCACAGGCACCTCAAATTACTAACACGCATGCAAACTCTGGGGTCCCCAAGCCCACCCACCCTTTCCCCAGCTTTGGCCTTCATAGTAATCAGACCACCAGCTCAGGAACCAGGGAGTCAGCCTTGACTAGCGAGTGAAAGTGGTCATGCTCTCCCTCAACTCCTGCCCTCTCACGTCTCACCAGCAGTAGACCTTGTTCAAAACCTTTAAAATCTATCTAGTAATCCCCACCTTCACTGCCACTCCCCACAGAACCATCATCTCCCCCCACTCTGAGCTAACTGCACAAGAATTCAATTGGCCTCCTGCATCTCCACTTCCCCTTCCAAATCCATTCTCCACAGAACTGCCAGAGTGATCTTAAAAAAAAAAAAAAAAAAAAAATCTCTTTAAAACCATATTATAGGGGCGCCTGGGTGGCTCAGTTGGTGAAGCATCTGCCTTCGGCTCAGGTCATGATCCAGGGTCCTGGGATAGAGCCCTGCATCAGGCTCTCTGCTCTGTAGGGAGCCAGCTTCCCCCTCCCCCTCTGCCTGCCTTTCTGCCTACTTGTGATCTCTCTCTCCCTGCCAAACAAATAAAATCTCTAAAAAAAAAAACAACAACAACAACAACAACAAAAAAACCTTGAAAAAATAAAATAAAAATAAAAATAAAATCATATTATAACCTTGCCTACAATTGTACACCCAACAACATCCTGACATGTTCAGGCCTCTAAAAGGCTTGTCCTATCTGGCCCCTGCCTACTGCGCAACTTCAATACACAGTCCTTTTGCCCCCATTTGCTGAGCTCCAACCGCGGTGGCCTTCTTTCTATTCTCTGAGCATGTAGGTTCTGGCCCACTGCACATGCTGTTCCTTCTCACTGGCGTACTCTTCCTTCTGCTCTTCTAGAACATCACCCTTTCTCTCATCCCCGATAAACTATTAACTCCAAAAGGGAAGGACCACGAGTGGCCTTTTACCATCATATACCCGAAGTCTAGCAATGCCTGACATTTTGCGAAGTAATTTAGCAATGCACCAGAAATACTTATTAAACTGAATGAAAAATATATCTCTGTAAGATAAAATAGCTACATAAAGAAAAGCAGCAAGCTTTTTCTTGCTACAAGCTACACACTACAAGCAAGCATGTAGACATTAGTTTTTACCATACACAAATGTTTGTGTAGTGTCAAAGAATAAAAATGAATGGGAAGAGAAATCCATATCCACTAGGTTCTTCTAGTTGCCAATTTGCTTGAGTTTAAAATGTTCTTTGTTAATAACTCAAATACCCTTCAGCTGTAGCTCAAAGTATTGAGATGTAGCTCAAGATCCAACTACCTTTAACCTGTCTAGAATGAATGAACAGTTAGTTTAGAGCAAGATTCTTCTGGAATTCATTCAGCGATCATTTATTGCTTAACTAGTATGCGTCAGGGCATCAAGCCAAAAACACGAAGATGAATAGCACATTGTATGTTGTCTTTAAGAAGCTGAAATGGGGATAACGATATCGGCCTTGAGCATTCCAGATGAGGAATGAAGCATCCAAACCTTGTCTAATTTGGTATTTTTCTCCTAGACCAGATACACAAGATTCAAACCAAAAAGGAGAGAGGAGCCATGGACTCCCAGAAGTAAAGGAAGAGCAAGGAGTGAATAATAACCAGTTAAATTATTCTGGAAACCTATCACCATGTGCCTTTGGATCTCCTCCACCTCCTGCCCTCCATTTCTCTTAATCCTGGTTACGCTGACCTGGCCATACCTAGGATGAAGTCAAATAATAGTCTGGTCTCATGTGTTCCTTGGGAAAGCAGAATTCCATCCTCTTTCCCAGAACCAATGATTAAGTTTCTTCTCACTCTTTGCCTTTCTTTAGTCTGCTCAGCATCTGCAATCTAGGAAGAGACAAGTTTAAAAGCCTGCTGACAAGAACGCTAATAAACCATGCACAAAAACATGACTTATGGGACCAAGCACATCGGGCCGTCAGACCAGTTTCTATGAGACCCCAAAAGTTAACAAAGTAAATACTAGTAACAGATGAGACAAACGTATGCTCTAATCCCATACAAATAATCAGGCTGGCAGCAAAGAAAGCCCTACCCCGGTCGTCAAATTCTCAGGAGAAGTGAGGGAAAACTCCTTGCTAAGCAGAACCCATGTCACACTGTTACTCACTAAGCAAATATTTTTTCAAAATGACCCAACTAGCAGGCAAGCAAAGCATCCATTCCCTATTTTTAACCTTTCAATTTGCAAGAGTATCTTTCCATCTTCACCATGGCACCACTGCCTGTCAGAGTCACACCATAGGAAAATGCTTGCCAGTGGCTCCACACCCTCGGCTTTCAATCCGCACCCGCAGGTTGCTCTCCCTTACAGAATTGGCTCCTCTGGCTAAACTTCCAGGCGCCATCATGGAGGCGAACTGCTTCCCAGGGAGAAAGGGAATGTTCAGCTTTCAGGTAAAATCAGCCCCTTAACAAGAAACAAAATTCCAGGGGCACATGGGTGGCTCAGTCGGTTAAGCATCTGCCTTCAGCTCAGGTCAGGATCTTCGGGTCCAGGCATGGAGCCTTGCATTGGGCTCCCTGCTCAGCAGGGAGTCTATTTCTCCCTCGCCTTCTGCCCCTCCCCCCACTTGCGATCTCTCTGGTTCCTGCACTCGCACTCTCTCTCTCTCTCAAACAAATAAATAAAATCTAAAAAAAAAAAAAAAAGAAAATGAAAAAGGAAAAAAAAAATCCAGTAAATTAAGGTTATTTGTCTCCTCCCACAACTTGGCAGAAAAAAAGCAATGTATATCAAGCCCCTGGGACCTAGATGTGAATCCTCTCTCTGGAAGCTGCTGATTGCTTAACTGACTCCTCTTATACCTCAAACCCTCATCTACCAAATGGGGTGAATACCATTACATCATGGACTTGAAAGATTTACAGGGATCCTTTGTAGAAGGTATTCAACACAATGTCAGTGGTAAGGACTCAATTAATACGAGCTCAGTAATTCAATATAAATGATTAATATTAACAGCCATTAATATTCCTCCCTTCTGGGCTTCTGTTCGAAAGCCCTCTTGAATCTACAGTGGCTCTCATGTGATCCAGGACTCATAGACTCACTCCTCCCCTTCCTCCTAAAGCCATTAAATTCATGTTTCTTCTCCCAAAACGGATCTGCATACAGCTCCAAGCCGTGGATCTGCCAAGCCCTTCCGTTGGCAGAAGAGCAACGGGAAAATTCTGTAAAGATCAGAGAATGAGCCTTGTTAGGACTTCACTTACCAAGCCCCCGCTCTTTTTCTGTGGATTTGGTTTTGTTCTTTAGTTTAGAACAAAGCCTTTGACACAAATTTCAAATCTTCTAAAGAGGAGATGGGGCTCCATTTAGCTCGGTGGCTGACTCCTCCCCTCCACCAGGCCCAGCCTCCCCCTGCCTGAGGTCACTCTGAGCAAACCTTCCCACCACTGTAAGGGTCAGTCTCTACCTTCCACGTGCTGTCATCTGTTGGGGAGGGGGAGGAATCTGGATAGCCAGAATCCAGGAAGATTGGACCATTCCTGGCGGCCTTTCCCCCTCTGAAGAATGAGGTCAACAGCCTCGTATCACTGAAACCACAGCTTTGAATCAACAGCCTGAATATGAGTGCGCTCCACCTCCCTGCAGCGCCAAGGTGAACACACGCTCCCTGACATCTGCCAGGTGCCTCCCTGCTTCTAACCTCTGCCCGGCTCCTCGCCCCTGGGCTCGGCCTGGAAATGGAAGCTGGGGGCAAAGCCAGATGGCTACAAGCATTCAAGCCAATTTAGGATTCTTTGTTTATTTTTTGGTATTTGACAAATACAAACACTGGGGTAAGGCCCATATTTATTCATGATTTGCACCCCCATTCCTAACAAAAACAAACAAACAACAAAAAAATCAAAGCTCAATAGCCACGATCCCAGCAGCACCAAAACCCAGTGTCCTCACGCCAAACGGGGATTCAATTTTGGGGGATAAATTGACTCCTATATTAAGGCTTCAGGTTTCATTCCATCAAACACACGAATCTGCGCCTGATGGTCCAGACTGAATCAGCTTCAAATGGCCATCGGGCACATGCCCAAAGGCGATGACATACTCAGGGCTCCTTCTGTCACAGAAGAGCAAGCATCTGAGTTTTCCAGGAAGTTGCCGGTGACCCGGCCTCCGCAGAATTTGCCAGGCCTGTTTGGGGGAAGAAGGCCAACAGCATTGAGGGCTTACTGGAAAACAGACATCGCCACTTACGCAGTAAAAAGTCACTCAATTCATGTGGGCTCCTGAATAGCCTGGTGACGCTTCTGACCATTTCCCAGCATCAATCAGTCAATCAGTCAAGGTTCCTTAAGTCAATTATGCTTTAAAAAGGGCCAGCAGAGTACAAAACCAATTTACAGCTTGTCTATGGAGTCACCAAAGAAGCTTTACCCTTCATCTTCGCAGATGGGAGTCAAAGGTACAGTTCAAGTGTGATGTCTCCATATTCTGATCTATGATGCACTAATCACACAGACCACCTGTTACTTAGGTGGTCTTAGGTGGTCCTTGCCTCTATCCAATCAGGCACACCTGGAGGCACCTTCTGCGCCCAGTCCTGAAAACAGGGCATTAACCCTTTGGACCACATCAAGCTTGCTTGCCTTTGTGCAAATGTGGTCACACTAAAATATGTCCTTTAGCTGGTTGGTGGATCTACATCTATTCAGTCTCGGGTTTTTTCTTCAATGTAAAGTAGTATAATATACATTCCATCCCAAGGAATTTTTTTTTCATGCTGATTTGGTTTGATTGTGTATTTGACTTACACTGGAGGTCTGTGGGTTTGGGGCTAGCTCTGGGCTAGTTTAGTTAATTCGAAAGCTTGATCCTCCACGTTTTGGCAACAGGGATGGCGGCTTCATGGCATAAGATAGAAACCCTGCATTCCAGTACATGTCAGCCCTCCCTATTCTGAGTATAAGTGGCTTTCCCTACCAATGCTAGTGCATGTTATTCTGAGATTCGGGAAGGTTTTTCTTCTGCCAGCTTTCAAATTAACTAAACTAGCCCAGAGCTACTGTAAGTAGTTTAAAGATTTTAACATCAACCACATATTGTATTTTACTTTGAATACATTCATCCACTGATTCCATATCAGCTCATGAAACCCAACTGCCCCCCCGTGATAGCCAGGTACGTTTTACATACCATAAAAACTGTGCCTGTGGGGCAAGATCCAAATCCTAATTCATCCCTGGGTTCCCACTGCCTAGTACAGTGCCCCTGTCGGGAGTGGGTGCTCAGCGTAGGTTTGCGAACATGGGACTTTATCCATATGGTTCCCTTCTCTTCGGACTGCCTCACTGCCAACACTCTGTGGGTCCAGGCAAAGCAAGCTCCCTAGGGGCAAGAGGCATCTGAGAGTGTCCTGTCATTCTGGACAGCCTTTCTAGGGCATTTCTGAGAACTGACACAAACTTAGAGGCTTCCCTTATCTCCCCTCCAGACTTTTGGCCTGGAACACATAAGTTTTTATGTTTCCATTCGTGGTTTACTTCCCAGTATCATGCAGACACCCCAACTCATCGGAAACAGAAGTACGAGGAGCAAGAACACTTTCTTCCAAAAGCACTCATGTAATTCTCATCAATATTCTGCAACAAACCAAACCACCAGTCTCAACTTTGCTCCAGTGAGCCTTCTCTGCCCTTACATTTCATCGTCTAGCAATTTGGAGTTGTGAAATAGGCAATGTGGCACAGGAGGGAGCAAGGGCATGAGCTGAAGAGTCAGGTGCTCTCGGCTCCCGGCCCGAGAGTCATCACTGGCGAGCTGTGTGGCCAGTAACAAAGCAATGAAGTCTGCCCAGCCTACATCTTCTCATCTGTGAAATGGAGATAACACTTTCCTGCTTCACAGAGATGTTGGAAGTAAATGAGATACTGTATATAAAGCACAGTTATATGCTGACACATAGTAATATATATATGTATATATATATGGCAATATATGTTAGGTAGCATGTGTTTTTTTAAAGTTTATTAAAACCATATGAAAGTTCTCTTTCATACAGTTAGCTGGTTGTCACGAGAAAAAAGTGTCAAAAATGATGACAATAACAAATATTGTCACAAAAAAGGAAATACTTGAAAAACGATGGTAACTGGAAGCCATAATAAACAGGACATTTTATTGAGTTTTTTTTTTTTTTTTAATCTAACTGTAATAGATGGGTAGGGCACTAACGTCCCTGCTATCCCGCGGTGTTCTGAGTACTTGCCCTATTTAGCTGGGCTCCAGTGCCTGGTGTCTGTCATTTTCACATGGCTAAGAATCCCAGTGGGATAAATAATCCTTATACCAATATCATGATAGCATCGTTTTATACATGAACAATGTCTATCCTGAGGACTGGAGCTTGTAGACTGGGGATGGAAAAAAGAAAAGACATTGCCTCCCCATCCTGGTTACATCAAGGTTACAGCAAAATCCCTGGTGATCCCTGGTACATCCTCTCCATCACCCTTCAGGACAACAGGATCAACCCCAAAGCATTCCATGGACTGAAGTAGAGCCTTTCTATTAGTTAGCAGGAGAAGGAGGACTCTTATATTAGTTAACAACGTGAGATTGCCTCTAAGCTCCATTACAAATTTCATTTCTTAAAAAAGACAGCGAAACTTAAATTCTCAGGTCTTTAGTTGCAAACCCAGTGCACAATTTTTCAATAAACTGAGTTTAATGATTTCAGAAAAGGAACTGAGCTCTTTCTCAGTTGGTTAAAGCAACCTACACTTTCTTACATGGAGACTTTACTTTGGAACATCTACCTCATGCTCAATTGTAAAATGAATGAAATATCACACTGACTTAGGATTTAATCTAGGATTACACTTTGTAGGGCATGTAATGATCAGATATTTAGAGGAACTGGATAGGCATGGGTGGGGGGCGGGGTGCAGGTAGAGTAGTAGATGGAAGGAGGAAACTCAAGGATTGATTTAACTCCACTGATGTTAGGGTCATGGACTGAAATGGGTTTCTCTACACACCAACATTGTCAATCCAGATGCATTACTAGAAGACACTCCCCACTTACTGTTCAGCAGCCCCCCAGACTTGTTTCAAGGATACAGATCTTGACTTTGCCATTACTATAAATGGGCAAGAAAGTCTCTGAAAGGCGACTGGGACTTGCCTCATTATAAATGCTAACAGCACCAAAGTTTTCTTTAGTCTCTCTTTCCCCCTTAAAACCCACACTCACACAGGGAACCAGAGCGTCTGTAGGATGAATTCCCAGGCCATAGCAACTGCAATGCCCTGGGATCTAAGAGATCTTGGCTGACCAGGCATTAAGCCCTTTTTGGGAAGGAGACAGCAAGCCTGCCTTTCCCTTACACAGCCCTGCCGTGAAAATAGGCTCTTGTCTTTTGTTTTTGTGTGAGTTTCAGCTAAGAATCTCTGTTCTCCCTGCAGAGAAACATAGGCATGGGAAGCTTATGGTGGCTTAAGGGTTTGATCTCATATAAATTTTCTTCCACTTAACCCGGACCCTCCCCTCTAACTTTAAGAAAGGGGAAAGGATCTGGGGGAAGTTGGGGATAAGTTCTGGGTCAAGGGTGGTTTCAGGCTTTGACCAGGTAGGTAAGTGAGGGAGGACGAGGCAGAGGGTACGCCTTATAACTAAATGCACCTTGGGTGCTTAAGAAGGAACCTGTTCCACTTTGCAGGGTCACCTGCCTGGCCACAGGTAAAGAAGGGATAGGACAGACTGGAGAAATTCATCTTCCTTTATGTAGAGCCCTCTCCCCCTCCCCCCACTCAAGGGCCCGCGTGCTGGCTGGCTGGCAGCCGGCGCTTTGGAGGCGCCTGAGAGTGGGTCTAAGGGTTCTTTTCTTGGCGTGCAGAAACTGGGACCCACCCGAGCCAAGGAGGCGAGGTGGGGGAGGGGCTGTGCGCCCTGCTCGGGAATGCACCGCGCGGGCGCTCCCGGGTCCCCTGCAGCAGGCGCGCACCGGTACCACTCTCCCACTGCGGTAGCATCCCGACATGACACTGCAGCTGCAACAAAGCGGCGGTCGCCGCCAGCCCTCGCAGCCCCGCACCGCAGCTCCGGCCCCGCACCACGCGGAGTGGGTAGCGGCCGGTGGCTGTGGGGTTGTGTGGAGGGGGGTGGGGGCACCAGAGGTCCGAGTAGGGGGGAAAGCTCTGAAATGCGCAGGAAGCCAGCTGGCCACCTCTAGCGCCTCCTCCAGCGCAGCCAGACTGCAAGGAAAACAGTTCGCCAACGTTCCAGAGTCCCGGCTGAGTCCGGTGGCTCCCCCAAACGACCCGGATACCTTCCCGGGTGGCAAGCCCACCCACCCCCCACCCCAGCCGGGTCGACCCCGCGCCTCCCGCAGCCCGGGCCCGGGGACCCGCCCCGCTCCCAGAGAGCGGCGCCTTCGGCTGCGGCGCGGCCATCCCCGGTCCCCCAGCGCGCTCACCAGGAAAAGCGAGCCCGCGATCATCGTAGCTCCGGCGACGCGGCTGCAGGAGGCGAGGGCGGTGCTGCTGCTCGCGGAGGTCCCCATGGCTGAGCCCGGGGCTCGCAGGGGCGCCCGGGGCGCGTGGCCCCCGGGCAGCTGGAGTCGGCGGCTGCTTCTGCCCAGCGCCGCATCCACCGCCGCCTCCCGGGCCGGGAGCCCATCTACCTCCAACACCCCATGTGCACTGCGGCAGCCGGGCGGCCGGGCAGAGGAGGGAGGCGGCGAGGGAGGCTCCGGGGGCGCTCAGCACCTGCCCAGCGGTGCGGCCGCCCGGGCGGAGAGAGGCAGCGGCCGCTGCAGCCCGCGCCTCCCCGTGCTCTCCTCCGACAGCGGCTGCGGAGAACCAGGGAGGAGGGCTGGGCGCGGGAGAGCAAAGGAACAACTTCCCATAGCGAAGCCTCCAGCCACTGCCAACCACCCTCCACCGCTGCCCAGACCGGCCGGCGAGGGACTGAGTCGGGTGGCCGCGGGGCGCGGGGACACACGTGGTGGCGCCGAAGGGGCGGGGGATCGGCCCTTTGTGATGTCACCCGGGAGGAGGCCGGGCTCTTTGTGCGATCGAACTGGGAAGGCGTTCCAGGTAGAGCGAGGAGGGAGAGGGTGCCCCTTGGCGTTGGCTGAAGAAATTGCAGCTGCTTTTTGACCCAGGCAAGCCGCTGCGGAGGAATGCATGCCCCTGACCCAAATTTACTTATTTTTTCTAACATGATTCTTAGTAAATTATTTCTGCGACAGGCACCGTTCTGCTGTTTTTGACGACAGTGATTAAAAACAGCCAACGACCATGGAACACCTAGATCAGAGGCGTGCCAAAATTATACCAGTGACTTAGTTCTCGAACCTGGCTGCCCTTTTGAATAACCTAGAGGGTTGAAAACATGTGTATGTATGAATAGACCCACCCCAGAGATTCTAATTTAATCGAAAATGTGGTGTGGTCTGAGCATCGGGATTTTTAAAGGTTCTCGGGGTGATTTTTAATATAGAGAGAAGTTTGAAAACTTCTAGGCTAATAAATGCAGTTAAGGAAATCCAGACTGAGAGTTCCAAACTCAGAGGCCCTGGAATTGGGTCCGTGGGTGGTCTTCAAGAGGCCTTGGAAATCTTTGAAATGTATGGGCAGGTGCATCTTTCTAATTAAGGATCCAGTGTTTTGAATCTGATTATCACAGAGATTAAAAAAAAAAAAAATTCTTCTCCCCAAACAGTGTTAAAAATTTTTGAGTTGAGTTTCAAATGCCTTTGTGTGTTGTGGGCGGGTGGAAAGTACGTTAGCACCCTGCTTCAGACGTAAGAACAAGCAGAACATTATCCTGGCTGGTTGACATCTCCTACATTTCTGAATGTGAGCGAGCACCTGACATCCTTTTCTTTGTTTCACCTGTAGGGAGTCAGTCCCCTGTCTGTGACTACCATGTCTGGGACAGTGGTATCTATCATCTAGCTTCTGACCCTTCAGAGTATGCTATATTGAAATTACCACTTTCACCATGTCAGTTCCCCAGTCCTTCGTGAGCCTTGGTGGTGCGGGGCTTATTCCAGCTTTCTCGACCCTATTTCAAGATAAACATACTTTCTCAGTTACCTGTTTCAAGACTCACTATCCAGTACTCCTGAAGATAACCTTCTATTAAATACAAGTGTGAACTATTCATTTTCTGATGAATATATTTGCTTTGGTCTTTGTTCTGTGCATGCTTTGAAGATAATAAAAATATGAAAATTTATTCCAACCTTTTATTTCAAACATCTATTAGTAAAGAAAATGATTATCCATAAATATTGGAGGTGGGCGATCGCCATAATATATCAAAAATTCTCCTCGTTGCTCCTTTTCTATATCCCTTCCGCCTCTTACTTATACACGAGCCTCATGATTGGTATCCCTGCTTCTGGTTTTGCCCGGACCTCTCAGTTCTGCAGTAAATCTCTTCTTCACACCCTAAGGAAAATGAGCTTTTTACAACCCGTCTGATCATGTCATTCCCTTGCCGAAAGCCCAACAAAGAACCCTCATTATACCCAATTTGAAGTTCAAAGTCCTAATAAAACTATTCATATTCTGAACTCTGGTTATGACTCAACCCTCGCCACTGCCACAAGGTTGAGTAAACATCACAAATATGACACACAGAGCCTTTACTTCCTATATCCAGCTCAGTTTTCTATCCCCATTGCTGCCAAGCCTTACAGACCCCAAGGTCGGCATAGCAATCCCCTTAGATCACTGTATTTCTTGACTACGTCGTCCCTGTGATTCTTCCAGACCTTTGTTAGGTGTTGTTTTCTTTTCATTTCCCCTCCTCTGCTTTGGAATTCCAATGAATCCACCCTTTACGACCAAGCTCAAGCGGTACTTCATCTAGGAGCTTCCGTGATGCCCTCTTTTCACCTTCTCTACCCTCACTTGGAAAGACTTAGTTGTTTGTACCTCTCGTTTTTTTCCCAGATGGCTCTGTTACAGCATGTATGACATTATACTATAGTTCGCTTACCTCTCCATGTCCCTACCCAAATCTTGAGCTCTTTGTGGCCAAAGTCTTTATCTTAATCATCTTCAAATCTCCATAGCCATAGTCAAGATTCAAGATATTTACCTAACTCAGTAAATATTGGTTCAGTGAAACAAACTTGGAAAAGTTGACAAGCAGCAGAATAGTTAACACACCTGATTGTACATTTTCCTTTTCCAAGTCTTAATTTAAACATCCTGAGTTGTTGGATGCAACAATAGGTATAATCTCGTATATTATCAAAACACCATGTCCCATAGTTAGGTTAAATACTTTGTCCGCAGCTCTGTTTCCTTCAAAAATTCATTTACGAGCTTGCTGTTCGTTCTTTGGCCTATGAAGGCATTTCAGCCATTCAGCAACAGATTACAAGATTAAGTGCATGAGCATGAGTTTGATCAGGTCTCCATGGTGACATTCTACAAAGAAGGCACTCTTGGATAAGATCAAATGGGAATAGACTTGCAAAGTAGACACTGTTACAGAAGCTTCCTTCTCTCTTGGATGATAAGAGAGGGATGATTTGAAAAATAAAATAGACAATCCTTTGAAGGTATGACAACTTAGTCTTACTCCCAAGAACAGTGAAGTGATTAAGTTAGTTCATGTCCCTAAAAGAGAGAATGTCGGCACTGGGAAAAATGGGACTCACCTTGAATTGCCCATTGTCCATGCACCTTAGGAGTCCATGCCTATAATATCTTCATTTTGCCATAAGCTTTTTTTAAAAATAATTTTTCAGTTCATGTGAAAGTTGCTAAGAAAGTTTAATAGTTTTATATCTAATTTTTGTATTTTATACTTATAATATTATATAATTTTAGATATATATTATATGTATTTGTTAAATATATTTATATTTTTATATTTAAAATTTACTAGTTTAATCGAAAGACAATGGGTTTGGGGCACCTGGGTGACTCAGTGGGTTAAGCCTCTGCCTTCAGCTCAGGTCATGATCTCAGGGTCCTGGGATCAAGTCTCACATCGGGCTCTCTACTTGGCAGGGAGCCTGCTTCCTCCAATCTCTCTCTCTGCCTACTTGTGATCTCTCTCTGTCAAATAAATAAATAAAATCTTAAAAAAAAAAATAGGTTTGAGGAGTCACCAGATATAGGCTCAAATCTGTTATACCACTTACTAATTGGGTGGGTATGAGAAAGTACTTCAATCTTTTTGAGATTTTCCAGTAATAAGATATAAAAACTATCTCACAGTGGTGATATGAGGAATAAATGGAATAAAATGTGTAAAATTCCTAACACAGTGCTTTTCCTTTAGTATGTACTCAATAAATCAACTCCCCTTCTCCAGTCCCCTTTTGAGAGGATAATCTTCCACAAACTATTCTAATTACAGAAAGGTGGGGAAGTGTAATATTTCTTCATAGACACATTAGAATTTAGGGTTAGAACAGATTTTTTTTTAAATTGCTTATTCTGATATAATTCAATGTAGTGTCAAGAAAGGAACAACAGGCAATCTGACTCCTGGGCTTGGTTCTGGCATTAGCCAGCTGTATAAATTTGGACAAGGCACTGCACTGTTCTGTGTCTGTTTGGGTTTGTTTAAGCTTCCTGATGTGCAAAATGATAAAGATGGACTAAGTGATCATTTGTGGTTCTCTCGACTACCAAAGTCCTAGGATTCTTTTTTAAGATTTTTATTTATTTATTTAAAATTTTATTATTTATTTGACAGACGGAGATCACAAGTAGGCAGAGAAGCAGGCAGAAAGAGAGGCGGAAGCAGACTCCCCGCTAAGCAGAGATCCTGAGGTGGGGCTCAATCCCAGGACCCTGAGATCATGACCTGAGCAGAAGGCAGAGGCTTTAACCCACTGAGCCACCCAGGCACCCCAAAGTCCTGGGATTCTAATTGGCTCCAAGAACATATCTTCTCTTGGCCCAGAGGGGTTCAAGTTGTTTGAAGTCTGAAAACGTGGAAGATTGAAGAAGAAAGTATTTGGGGAGGATGACGTCGGATCTGATGTGGGGAGGTGTGGGAGGATCATGTTGGAGCACAATTCGCTTCTGTTCAGGAGTTGCTCGTCCATTTTGGGATTTATCAAGTCACCAGCTTCTCACCTTTCCTCACTTGCTCGCTCTCTGCCTGACCTTTCACCCACTCGGTGACCAAATCCTTACGGTGAGCAGGCTCTGTGACGGCGATCAGGCTTCTCTTTTTTCTTCTCTTTCCCTCCAATCCTCTCCCTGCACCTCGGCCCCTTCACCCTCACCTGACCATCTTGCTGATGATGGTTCTGCAGTGTGAGCTTTCTCTGATCCCTTCTCCGTGAGCCTGAATGGTCCTCCGACTTCACCTCTTTTTCTTTCCTTACCTCCTTTTCACCGCTTGAAGCACCTGTCCTTGCCAAGGCTGATGCCCCTGTTCATGGTCTTGAGTTCCCCTTTTTGGCCTCTTAAATCATCACTCTTTCTCCCCCTGCTTCTCAAAAATCTCTCTTTTCTGGTTTTCCCCACCCCATAATATCCAAGGACCTTCATCCTTAAGTACATAAATAAAGTAAGTAAATGTATAAACAAATAAAGAAACCTTTTCATTTCTGCATTTCTTTCCTGAATAAACCAATGCCTCTTTGTGCAATCCCTGTTTTTGTTACCTGCACCACATTTTTCTCATCCACAGGCATGGATTCCCAAACCGTCCCTGACTCCTCCTCCTCTTTGCCTTCTCTCTCCCACCTCCCAACCTTCCTATCTGCTTTGCTGCTAAGACCTGTACTTTAACAAAGTCTCTTTCGTCTTTGCATCTATTTCCATTTCTCTCTACAAACAATCTAATCGAAGTTTTTAACATCTTGGCTTAGATGAACTAATTAGTTTGATTATTGGCCTACTTCTCTTTAGCTCATCTGCCCAACACTCTTACACACCATGGCCAAAGTCTACTTCTTTTAAACCACGGGTTTTGTTACTCCTCACATCTGCTGAAGAACAATCAATGGCTCCCCATTGATTGAAAAATTAAGTATAAAATTTTTGTTTAGGGGCACCTGGGTGGCTCAGTGGGTTAAGCTTCTGCCTTCAGCTCAGGTCATGATCTCAGGGTCCTGGGATTGAGTCCCACATCGGGCTCTCTGCTCGGCAGGGAGACTGCTTCCTCCTCTCTCTCTCTCTCTCTCTCTCTGCCTGCCTCTCTGCCTACCTGTGATCTCTCTCTGTCAAATAAATAAAATCTTTAAAAAAAAATTTTTTTTTGTTTAGGCTTTAAGCTCTCTACAGTATGGCCTCAACCTCCCTTTTCTGCATCATCCTCCAGCACTCCCTTAGTTATGGAGAATAAGAACTTCTCATGTTCCTAGCACACACCACACATTTTCCTAAGTAATTTTGTGGAGTGCATTTTCTCTGCCTGGAATCTCTACCATTTGAAATCATCAATCAAGACTCATCTTAATGTTTTGCCTCTGTTATTTAATTCCATCCAGTTCAGCAAACATCTATTGAGGACTATGTTCAATGCATTATGCTAGGCAAAGTAAGTCATACAACGTATGACAAAGTAAGTCATACAATAAAAGTGACTTCTGCCTTCAAGGGGTGACACTTATTGAAAGACGGGAAGTATATAAATACGTTCAGATTTTGACACTCTGCCTTAAATACGTTCAGATTTTGACACTCTGCCTTAAATACCTAGCCAGAGCCGGGCACACAGATTATGCAATGCATGTTCGCTGAATGGCTACATAATTGTTATATTAGATGCAAATGTAGAGTGTCAGTAAAGTATAAGAAAGTTTCATTTCAAGTGGGAGCCCATCTGGGAAAGGCCTACAGAAAGAGTCAGATTTCCGGCAGAGGGAAACCCTGCAACGTAGTGGCTACCATCCAACACAAAGTTAGATTACCTGCTTTTGTCCTGAAGTCCATTTGCCAGTTAAAGGGAGCCTGAGGAAAGCAGACTTCTCTCCCCTGAAGATTCCCACCTTGCTTCCTGGGCCAGCCCTCTCTACAGAGGCCTTTATAGCATCTTGCCTCTTCCTAGCCTCCCTGCACTTCCCCAAACCTTTCTAAGGTCTATCTTAAGAGAACCCCAAATTATTTTGCATGGAAAAATCTATACATCCTAAGGCAGAAATCTTTCACTTTTTATGTACAGCCCTTTAGTTTCCTTTGCTTTGAGACCGAGAACCTTGCCTTTCAATCGGACATTTTGCAAAATGAAGGAGCAGTTTTCTCCTTTTGCCAACTTCAAAAGGAGAAACATGATTCCATTTATGATGGGACCAGAGACAGGGTTTGGGCACTGTAATCAAAGTGACACTGACAGTCAGCAACATGTATTGAATACTTCGCATGTACCAGATGCCACAGAAGCCCTTCCCATGCATTATTTCCTTTGATACATACAGCAGACTTCTGGGGTATGTATTACTGATATCATTATCCCCTTGTTGTTGTTGTTGTTGTTTTAAGATTTTATTTATCTATTTGAAGAGAGCAGAGTGAGAAAGAGAGACAGTCCAAGCAACAGGAAGGGGCAGAGGGAGAAACAGACTCTACGCTGAGGAGGGAGCCTGACCCTCAGGGCTCTATTCCAGGACCCTGGGATCATGACCTGAGCTAAGGGCAGATGCTTAGCCACCTGAGCCACCCAGGAGCCCCTCATCATCCATCTGTACCAATTGGCAAATTGGGTCTTATAGAGCTTCTGTAATTGCCTGTGGTCACATACTCAGACATTGGTGGACACAGGATTTGAACCCAAGTCTTATGGCTTCATAGCTCACCCGCTTAGCCAATACATAGATTATCTCACTAGAATAGGTTGTTGGTTGTAGAAAATCGCTTGGATAAACAGACACTGTAGCACGTCTCTTGGGCTATTCTTTCAGCTTCTATAAATGATAAGGGCAGCATTAACTTCATCCAGAGAAAACTGGATCCAGGGTCATTTAAGCGATGGAAATGTCAGTAATATGATCCCATATCCCAATTCCCCACCCCACACACACCCTGCCTCACCCCTTCAAAGGCCTTTGTGGTTTTCTAGATGATTGGTCTTTGGTACCCTGCCTGCAGCAACTGATCTGAAGAAAAGGGGATTTTTTTTTCCTTGGGAGGAAATTTCCCCTTCTGATTAAATCTTTCACTTTTATTCTTCACAGCACTTACTATACAGAAACCCTTTTCCAATGGGTGTCCCAAAGGTGTTAATGCGGTTTGAAACGTCAGTACTTGCAGAAGTATACATGTTACAAACTTACCAAGAAAAACTTGAAAATTTAATTTTTAAACTTTTTTGTATAGTCACAACATTCTGGGGGGGGGATAATACACATTTAATTATAATTTTTGTCCCTCTAACTGAGGATGGTGAACATTGACCAAAACAAAAAAGAAAGTTAAAATAAAACATTGATTATTCAAACTTCATAAAGGCAAAAGAAGTTGAAATAACATTTTCGAAAGATTTGTTATTGTTTTTTGTAACATATACACTTTTCCAGTAATTAAAGCTTAAAACTGTGTTAAGATTTTAGGACATCCTACCCGTATCATGCCTTAGGTTCGGTTGAAGTAATTTGTTTGAATCTAAAGTCAGTTCTCAAGCAACATGGACAACCACAGTTGGCTTGGGAAAGAATCATTTTACTAAAATATTTAAAATATTTAAAAGGCTGGGGCGCCTGAGTGGCTCAGTCAGTTAAGTGGCTGCCTTGGGCTCAGGTCATAATCCTGGGGTTCTGGAATGGAGCCCCACTTGGGAACCTGCTTCTCTCTCTCTCTTTCTCTTTCTGTCTTCCAGCTTGTGTTCTCCCTGTCTCTTCGTCAAATAAAAGCTTTAAAAATAATAAAAACTAGAATAAAATATTTTAAAAGCTTAGTTTAAACAAAAATCTTGTTTCAGCCCTCCCTCTTCACAGCACTAAAACTAATGCTACATAAAGAATTCATAATGATGAACACTGTAGACATTTTATCTTAAAGCAGTCATTTCTAGAAATGACTTATGAACAGTGTTGTTTGAAAACCTATCCTACTTACATGCCTACTCCACAAATCAGTTAAATTCTGTCCTTAATATAGAGCTGTTTACTATTTAAAATGCTAAGGTTGTACACAATTTTATTGGTTGTTAATTGGTATTTTATGCAGATTTTCTCTTCAAAGTAACTGTAAAATGAGTTTTACCTTACAGCATTAAATTACCATTTCCCTAATACAGTAATTTATCTATTTACAAGCCCTGAAAAAAACCACACCCTCATTTCTATTCCTTCTTTTTCAAATTCTTCTGTCAGTGGGCTGAGATAGAAGGATTTGGAAGGCAGAGAACAAGACTTAAGGATGGGGAAGGCAGGGTTAAGGGGTGGAGTGTTATCTCTGTAGAGCTCTGAGAAGGGTATAACTTGAAATTTCATGGGTCAGAAACTTTAGCTTGAGTGAAAACTATATGCCAGACATTTTCACAGATATCTTCTATTAATCCTGTGAGGCAAGGATCCTAAACCATATTTTGCAGATGAAGAAACAGATTTTCAGAGAGGCAAGCAACTAGTCCAAGCTCACGTGGCCAAGGGATAAAGCCAAACTCTTTCCCAGCCCCTTGGGGAGGACACCTGTTGGTGGCAGGAACAAATGACACAGTTTTGGAATGCAGTGCTATCCAGCCAAGAATCAGCTAAGATCAGAGAAGAAGCTGAGATCTGTCTCCCCCTCACCAGTTGACCCTCACTGAAGACAGCTCTCTAAATTGCATTGCCCCCAGCCATTCCATAGACAAACTATTGAAAGATTATTTTTGCTTTCTTGTCTTTTCCTTTATTACCTATTCATTTCAAATGTTGGTTAATCATCCCTGATGCGCCAGCCATTTTTCCGAGTTCTGGGTACATGGCAACAAACAAAACTCATGATAACTCTTGCCATCTTAGAACTTACTAAGAAACAGATGAAAACAAATACTTAAGTTATTTTTATGACTGAACCCCAATGAAACTTACATGTTAAAGTCCGGCCCTCCAGTACCTCAGAATGTAACTGTATTTGGATATGGGGTCTTAAAAGAGATATTTAAGGTAAAATGAGGGCATTGGGTGAGCCCTTCTGCAATATGACTGGTATCATCATAAGAAGAGATGATGACACAGACGTGTACAGAGAGAAGGCCAAGTAAGGACACGGGGAGACAGCAACCATTCCTGCAGACACTTTGCTCTCTTTCTTTGGACCCTAGGACTGTAAAAAAATAAATTTCTGTTGTTAAGTCCCCCAATGTGTGGTACTTTGTTATGGCCACTCCAGCAAACTGATAGAGTTCTACAGGATGATGGTGACAAGACAAAACAGAGAGAGAGAAAGATTGCAGTTTCTGAATAAGATCATCAAGGAAGACTATATTTGCATAAAGAGCTGAGAAAGGAGAGGGAGGAAGCCAAGCAGGTGTCTGGGAGAAGCAACACTTGCTAAAGCCTTGGCAGGAGTGTTCCCATTATTCTGGAGGAACCCTAAGAAAGCCAAGTGCTGGGGTGCCTGGGTGGCTCAGTCTGTTGAGTGTTTGCTTTCGGCTTGGGTCGTGATCCTGGAATCCCAGGACTGAGCTCCGCGTTGGGCTCCCTGCTCAGCCAGGAGTCTGCTTCTCCCTCTGACCCTCTCCCCTGTTTCACACTCTCACTCTCTCTCTCAAATACATAAGTAAATAAAATCTTTAAGGAGGAAGAAAGGAAGGGAGGGAGAGAGGATGGGAGGGAGGGTGGAAAGAGGGAAGGAAGGAAGCCAAGTGCTAGAAAGTGGTAGGAGAGAGGACAGAGTGACAATGGGAACAGGATCCCACAGGGCTTTGTGGACCATGGATAAAATGTTGGCTTTTTCGCAGTGAATCAGGAAGACATCAGGCAGAGTTTCATGATCTGAAGTGTGTTTGTCTGGATTGGTCTGGCTCTTGTGTTGAGGATAGACTGTGGAGGAGTTGGCATGCCAGTTAAGAGGTTACTGAAATAACCCAGACTAGAGAGGCTGGTGGATTGGACCAGGGCTGGTGTCAAGAGTGCCAACTTTGCCCCATGTCCTCATACCCTCTGTAGATATAAAAACCTCAAACACCTGTAGAAAGGACAATTAGGTTATTCGGTTCTAACACATGCTCTTTTTGTGCATGGCCGTCTGCATTGCATTATAGTTACTGTACTTCCTGTAAGATTGTATGCGACTATAGCTAGAGTACTAGCCCCTTGAAAGGAGAGAACGTTCTTATTCATGTTTGTATCACCTCACAGCACCTGGAACAATGCTGTCCATACAGAGGCTTGAAAAACGTTTGCTTACTTAACTAATTCAAGATTAAGAGTAAATCTAATTTTTTTCTGGAATACATTACCTGTGTTGATATAAAAATATGTTTGGAAAACTTGCCATCTGGGAATGTATATTCTGAGAGAAAGAGACAGAGGGAGAGCAGGGGGCAGGGGTGGGGAAGAGAGAGAGGAAATTATGTAGGTTTTCCTTCCTTTTCTTCTCCCTCGTCTTACTGCTATGAGTTTCGCATGACAACTGCAATAAACACTGACATGTTTCCTAAGAAAAATATCCACATTTTTATTAAAATTATTTTTGTACATTCGTACTTTATAAGTTTCTTTGGAATGCCATACAGCTCTTTAAACAATCAGAAGGAAGAGGGGGACAGAGAAGAGAGTTTTATCTTTAAGTCCTAAATTTTGACCAGCTTGATGGCCAAATTTAAAACCGAAGGCACAAATATACAAACATCTGTTGCATTTCTGTAACAAACTATCAAGGAGAAATTAAGAAAAAAATCCCATTTATAATTATATCAAAAATAACAAAATATCTAGGAATAAATCCAACCAAGGAGGTGAAAGACCTGTACACTGGAAACTATAAGACATTGATGAAAGAAATTGAAGACACAAATAAATAGAAAGATATTCATGCTCATGGATTGGAAGAATTATTATTACTAAAATGTCTATATTACCCAAAGCAATCTACAGATTCAATGAAATTCCTATCAAAATTCCAACAATATTTTCACAAAAATAGAATAAACAACCCTAAAACTTCTATGGAACCACAAAAGAACCTGAATAACCAAAGCAATGTTGAGAGAGAATAAAGCTGGGAGCATCACACTTCCTGATTCCAAACTATATTACAAAGCTATAGTAATCAAAAGAAAAACAGTGGAGTGTTGGCATTAAAACAGATACATTGATTAACAGAACAGAGTCCAGAAATAAACCCATACATATATAGTCAATCAATTGACAATAAAAAATCCAAGAATTGACAATGGGGAAAGGACAGTCTTTTCAGTAAATAGTGTTGGAAAAATTGGATAGCGACATCCAAAAGAATGAAACTGGACCACTATCTTACACATACACAAAAATGAACTCAAAATGGATTAAACACTTGAATGTAAGTCATGAAAACATAAAACATCTGGAACAAAAAAGGTAGGAAGCTCCTTGAGATTGGTTTTGGTGATGATTTTTTGGATTTGACACCAAACAACAAAGACAACAAAAGCAAAAATAAGCAAGTAGAACTACATCAAACTGAAAATCTTCTCCACGGGAAAGAAAACCATCAACAAAATGAAAACGCAGCCTACCAAATGGGGGACAATATTTGCAAATGATATATCTGATAAGGGGTTAATATCCAAAATGTATAGAGAACTATGCAACTCAATAGTAAAAACGAAAATAAAAACAACCCAATAAAAAGAAATGGGCAGAGGATTAGAATAGATATTTTTCCAAAGAAGATAGACAAATGGCCTACAGGCACATGAAAAAATGCTCAACATCACTCACCATCAGGGAAATGCAAATCAAAACCACAATGAGATACTACTTCACACCTGTCAGAATGGCTAAAATCAACAACACAAGAAACATGTACTGGCGAGAATGTGGAGACAAGGGGAAGCCTTGTGCACTGTTGGTGACAGTGTAAATTGGGTACAGCCACTACGGAAAGCCAGTATGGAGGTTCCTCAAAGAATTAAAAACAGACCTATGTCTCAAGGCTCCAAAATTGTCAAGAAAACATAAGGGACAAGGTTATGGTGTCAAACACTCATTGCCCCCTCATCATTTGTGGATTATTTTAATATTGGAAGAGATTTGAAATTATTAGGAGTTTACAATATTCCTTTGGCAGTTCTCCATTCACCTCAGAGCCCAACATGGGGTACAATCCCACAACCCCAAGATCATGACATGAGCCAAATCAAGAGTCAGACACTCAACCAACTGAGCCACCCAAGAGCCCCCAGAATGTCTTTCTTTATATAGCTATGGTCCTAGTTCCTATGAAACATAAGAACATAGGAACAACATAAAATCAATAAAACCTTGAAGATTCTTCAAGCAAACAAGCAAAAAGCAAAACCATAAGGTCCATTTCTCATCCACGTCCTTGAAGATAAGCTCTGCAGCCCTCTGACGTTTCAGCAGCAGGAGGCAGGCCATGCCAAGTCACCCCTAGTGGAGACAGTCAAGGACATCTGCTCTAGCCCCTGGATCAGGAAGAAGGCATTAGCAGCAATGGTGTGGAAGCTGATTTCTCAGGGGTGATCAGACTCCTCCTTCACTCTATTTTGTTTCTTTACCCTTGCTTTAGTCATATGATCTCACTTGTCCTTCTAAGTTCCAACCTCTTCTCTCACCTCTCCCTGATACCTGCTACACTTTTGAGTCTGTCTTCAACCTATAGGCGAAAAATGCAAGTCATATTATGAAGGAAAAAATATGAGAAGTAAACAAAACTAGACAATGGAGGAGACAGCAGAATTTCTTTTCAAATATAATAGAAAGAAGTAAATCCTCTAAAAAATCTGACATGTGATGCTGACTTATATGTTGGTACTTGGGAAAAGATGTGTGTCATTTTGACTCTCACAGAAATGTAGAGCTGATCCAGTGCAGATGCTGAGATCTTGAGAAGCAATGACTTGCCCATAGGGAGGTACTCCAGAGCCAAGGGACAAGGCAGGAGGCTGTGATTAGTTATGTTTCCAGGGCATCCAAGAGAGCTTCCCAGCAGGCAGGACAGAAAACTAGGCATGGCCGAAGGCAGCACGGCTCTCTAGTTGAGAGGAGGAGATGGGGCATCTTTCTGCCTGACCAGAGGAGTAGCAGGAAAAAGACATCAAGTCCTCCAAGAAGACCTTTCTTGGAGACTCTTCCAACTCCAGGCACCACTCCCTCCCATGCCACACTCACTTCTATGCTATTCCTCAACCTCACCAAGCAAATCCTGCCTCAGGGGCTTTACAATTGCTGTTCTCCTTGCCTACCAATCTCTCTGTGAACTCCCTCACTGCATCCTGGGCTCACATATCACCTCCTCAGAGAAGTCCTCTCTAACTCCTCTTTCTAAAGTAGCAATCCCTGAGGGCACCTGGGTGCGTCAGTTGGTTAGGCATCTGCCTTTGGCTCAGGTCATGTCCCAGAGTCGTGGGGTCAAACCCTGCATTGGGGTTTCTGCTCAGTGGGGAGTCTGTTTCTCTCTTTGCCCTTCCCCCATGCTCGTGATCTCTCTCTCTCTCTCTCTCTCATAAAAAAATAAAATCTTTAAAAAAATAAAAATAAAATAAAATAGCAATTCCTGCTATGGCCCATCCTCCTCCCTGTTTTGTTTTTATCAGCATTTTTCTCCAACTGACATTATTTTTTATCCTCCTCACAGTCAGGACAAATGTTCCTCACAATTGATTTTTAATCCATGTGGATCATCTTATCCCCCATTTAAACTGCTCTACCTTTTTTTCCCCTTCTATTTACCAATTGTCTCAAAGTGAATGATTCTCTCCCTTGTCTGTCTATGCCCTGGTCTATGTCAAGAGCTCTGCCATAATGCGAGGGCCCGCTTCAGATCTGAGGAAAAGAAAGAAAGAAGAAAGAAAGAAAGAAAGAAAGAAAGAAAGAAAGAAAGAAAGAACGAACAAGACAGGAAGGAAGGGAGGGAGGGAGGAAGGAAGAAAGGGAAAGAAAGTGGGAAAGAAAGAAGAAAAGAAAAGAAAGAGAGAGAGAGAGGCAGGGAGGGAGGGAGAGAAAGAAAAAGAAACTAAGGTGGGATCTGCTGGCTCAATTGCATGTTTCTCCAGACTCATTGAGCTGCTTGGATGCAGGCACATAGTCAGTGGAGGGTTCAGTTACCCAGGGATGAGGTTCACAACAAAAGTGAGAACAAGGGTGTTGAGCTTATATGCAATGGAGGCCTCACAGATCATCCTAAATCTACATTGGGGAAGTGGGAAATGAGGATATGATGGGTGGTTGTGGTAGGCTGAATAACCCCCCCCCCAAAAATATCCACAACCTAACTCCCAAAACCCATGAATGTTCCCTTATATTGTAAAAGAGACTCTGCAGACATAAGGTTCTTGAGTTGGGGATATTATCCCAGCTTATCCAATAGGTCATAAATGTAACCACCAGAATTCTTATAAGAGGGAAGCAAGAGGGCAAAGGAACAAGAAGGCAATGTGATGAAAGAAACAGAGACTGGAGTGATGCACTTTGAAAATGAAACAACTCCATGAGCCCAGGAATGAAGATTGCTTCTAGAAGCTGAAGAAGCCAAGGAACAGAGTGCCCCCTTACAAGCTTCAAGAGGAACCAGTCCTGCTGACACCTTGACTTTTAGCTCAATGAGACTGATTTCAAAATTCTGACTCCAGAATTGTAAGAGAAGAAATTTGTGTTCCTTGAATCCCACCCCCACCAAAAAATTAAAGAATTCTCCCTTAAGGCTGTATGAGAACTGTTAACTCCAAGGGTGTTCCCTGAGTTCAATCAGGAAGCCAGTCTTCTTGCATCATCATCTTCATCATCACCATCCTCATCATTAGCATCTTCAGGCTCACCAACACAACACCACATGTCCGCAGTGCTTAGGTTTACCTAGCACTTACCTTATACCAGGTTCCTTGATAAGTATTTGACATGTGTTATCTACTTTCATATTTAGAATAACCTTGTATGGCAGGTACTGTAATTATGCTTCTCTTAAAGATGAAGAAAATGAGGGGCATCTGTGTGGCTCAGTCAGTTAAGAGTCTGACTCTTGACTTCAGCTCAGCTCATGATCTCAGGGTTATGAGATGGAGCTCCACATCGAGTTCCCCACTCAGTGCAGAGTCTGCTTGAGGTTCTCCCTTCTCCTGCCCCTCCCCTCCACTCTCTCTTTTACTCCCTTTTTCTCTCTCAAATAAATAAATAAGCCTCTTTTTAAAAAAATGAAGGGGTGTGTAGTGGCTGAGTCATTAAGCATCTGCCTTCGGCTCAGGTCATGATCCCAGGGTTCTGGGATTGAGCCCCACATCCGGCTCTCTGCTTGGCGGGAAGCCTGCTTCTCCTTCTCCCACCCCTGCTGCTTATATTCCCTCTCTCGATGTGCTTTCTTTGTCAAATAAATAAATAAATCTTTTAAAAAATTAAAAATTAATTATTTTTTAATGAAGAAAATTTTAAAAATTAAAAAAAAAACCCTTAATAAAATAAAATGAATAAAATAGGGCACTTGGGTAGCTCAGTTGGTTAAGCACCTGCCTTCAGCTCAGGTCATGATCCTCAAGTCCGGGGATCGAGTCCCACATCCAGATCCCTGCTGGGCGGGGAGTCTGCTTCTCCCTGTGACCTCTCTCCTCTCATGCTCTCTCTCCCTCTCTCTCAAATAAATAAAATAAATCTTTTTTTTTAAATTAAATAAATAAAAAATGAAGAAAATAAAATTGAGAGTTAACTTTCTGCACGGAAGTTTCATGGGCTTTCTGCCAGATAGAGAAATACACGTTTCCTATTTCATGGTTTGCCAAATCAGGCTACACAGGGTTTGAGGTTGGGAATAGGTAGGGGAGGGATGGGGAAGTGGATTTTACTCCTTAGCATATTTCTTTCTTATATCTACTCACTTATATCTTATATCTGTCTCACTGCTACAACTGGCCAGATGCATCAGAAATTCAACAATAAATAGTCAAGCAATGCCTACTACATGCGAGTCACTCTGTTAAGCTCCAGGTTTTTTCCAGATTTTACGTGGTATGCTCAGAACCTGCTCTCCCATCATGCATAGGAAGCAGAGAGGGCGGGGGGAAACAGTAACAGAGAAATAAGTAAAATTATTGCACATTTTAGTAAGTTCTGAAAAGTAGACGAAGATTGAGTGCCATGGTCAGGTAAGAAACCTCTGAGAGGGAATGCTTAAACTGACTCCTAAAGGAAAAGAGAGATCTAAGTCATATAAACAGTGTGGGGAAGAATCTTCCAGACAGAGAGAAAAAGCTGAACTAAGGTTTTTTAAGAGAGCTTGGCATGTTCATGCCCCTGGAGGAACCTAAGGAAGGGAAAAGTGTCACAAGGTGGTGGTAAAGGCAGTAAGAAGGCAGGTGGTGTGGATCTTGTGGGCCCTGGATGGTATTCTAAGAGTAGTCAGAAGGCTATTGAAGGGAGAGTATGGTTTAAGCAGAGAATGGGAGGTGGCCAATGATGTTAGAGGACTGACTTATTTTCCAAACTCTGGTCACATATCTCTCCCAAAAAAGGTAGACAAAATGGAAGTCACACCCCAAGTGGGCTCCCTTCCCATGATAGAGGAAACAGAGTATTGACTCGCAAAGTTTTCTCTGTACTTGAGATGAGGGTCTGGCATTGTTCCTAGATCAGCCCCTGCATCTTCTTTACAACTCAGCCTCTAAGATAACTTTTTTTAAAAGGATTTTATTTGTCAGAGACAGGGAGTACAAACAGGGAGAGCAGCACACAGAGTGATAAGAAGGCTGAGCTGAACAAGGAGCCCGATGTGGGATTCAATCAAGGCCTCCCTGCTGAACAAGGAGCCCGATGTGGGATTCAATCCTAGGACCTTGGGATCATGACCCAAGCTAAAGGCAGCTACTTAACCGATTAAGCCACCCAGGCGTCCCAAAGACTTTTTTTTTGCTTAAAAGATCATCATGCTTTTCAGCTCACTATTTTTAGATCTGAGAATCTATCTTAAGGAATAATAATTAATGCAAATCAGGATGTTTTACAGCATCATTGTAATAGTAAAAATTTGCAAATGACCTAAATATCCACCAAGAGGGAAATATTTAACTTATACAGTATATCAAAATGGTGAAATATTATGTAGTTTATTAGGATAACATATTTTGAAAATAACATCTTTCACATGTTCAGTTACATAAAAATTCCTGTAATATAACACGAAATTAGATAAATAGAATATTAATACACACATATGCATATATATACACATACCTATTCTCAATTTTATTTGAAACATGTATAAAATAAATGTAAAAATAAATATATTTACAGTGGAGGGCACCTGGTTGTCTCAGTTGGTTAAGCAACTGACTTCAGCTCAGGTCATGACCCTAGAGTCCCAGCATTGAGTCCCGCATCAGGCTCCCTGCTCAGCAGGGACTCTGCTTTTCCCTCTGACCCTCCCCCTTCTCATGTGCTCTCTCTCTCATTCTCTCTCTTGCAAATAAATAAACAAAATCTTTTTAAAAATATATTTACAGTGGATTCTCCATAGGGGCTACTCACTCTATACTGGGTGCTAATGGGCTCTTCTTAAATCTTACCCAGTCCATAGAAGGCATGAGGATAATGATTAATAACTCTATCCTGAAACACAAGACAACTAATTCCAGGTCTGTGAATGACCGTACCTCTGCCTTGCAGGAGAACGCAATGGGTAATAGAAAGTTTGAGAATTCTTTAAATTAGAAAAATTTTGCCCTTATACTGGGACTTTTCATCCTTCACCTTGTGTTTCATAAGCTTCTTTTGGAGCATAAAAAGTGGTTATCTGTGCCAGTCTCAACATCCTTCATCTGGGTCGTGCCCAGAAAATTTATTAACTTCTTAATCTTCATCAGTGAAATAAAGGTGGTGGTGACAGAGGAGATGATGTATGCAGAAAGGCTGGAAGGTCTGTTTATTGGCACACAGAGTAAGTTGCTGTTTATATGGTAATTGGAGCAGCCCTGGAAAATTTGCTCCTTCCCAAATTCTTCTTTCCTACTTGAGCACTCTGAAATGCCACATTAGAGGGTAATTTGCTCAGCTTAAGACATTATTAAAATGTAAATACCCAAGGAAGGAGACCAAGCCATTCTTAGTTATAATTACTCTATCGTGTCCTTTTCAATCATTCTGGGATCTAAGCGTGGACCTTGCTCTATGGGAGAGTGAATGCAATGGGGTGCTATGCACAGCTTGAGAAGCTAAGGGACCGGCAGCTGGTGAGGAAGAAATACACAGAACCATCGAGAACCCAGGCCAGTTTGGCATAATGGAAAGGGCACTAAAGTAGGAGTCTGAACCTGGACTCAAGCCCTACATTAGTCACTAAATGTTATGGAGACTCTACTTGGAAAGGAGTTGCAACACTGCCACCTGCGCAGTGCCATCTTACAAAAGCGAACTCCTGCCTCCCTGGTCACAGGTGAAGGGCCAAGGACAGTGGATCCACAGGCCAGGTGGCTGTCTCCAAGAAGGGCTGGCACAAGAATTTTGTCTACAAAGAATAACTATGAGACTAAATGAACCAATCAGTCCCTCTCTCCTAGGGAGTTTGAAGGTTAGACCGAAGGAGAGAGAGTTAGCAATGGGCTCCAACTGAATTATCCACAGAGAGAACCAACAAGCAGAAACCACAATCAGGAGAAGCCAAGAGTCAGCATAAGGCATAAAGAAGACAAATAAGGTTTTTCTCAAGCCATTATCCTGAGATAGAAGAAGCAGCTGGAACAGTAGAAACAGAGATCTAGAAGAATGGGGATATCACAAGGTATAACCCTTAAGGAGGAATTAAGAGTTTCTGATGCTGAGGGCATGGCCAGATGACCTAGATTTCGTGCTCATTCGACTCCTGCAGAACTTAAAGAATGTTCCAGCATCTATAAAGCCTAGCTGTGTGGCTGTTGAAATTGTGTCTTACCTTTTCCACTTTCCCACAAAGCCCCAAGGCTTTCTACCACACACTCCTCTTCAACACACACACACACACACACACTCACACTCACTCATAGACGCTCACACGTATCTCCCATTAATTAAGAAACTAGAAAGAGCTTGTGTTGCTTTCAACTCCAGAGCCTTCTTAACTTTGGATAAATTCCTCTGAGATCTTTTTTTCCCCCTAAAATGAAGGAGATAGATTTCACTAGACAGTCTCTAAGATCCCGTCCAGATCTTGCCTTTACAATTTCATGAATCTAATAAAAATGTAAGGAGATTAGGATCAGGCTATGTTTTTTATTTTAGTACCTTCCCCTACATTAAGGGAGATAGGTCCTAAGAATTTACCCCTGCCTTGCTATGGCAATCCAGTGAGTATTACGACTTGCCCTAACAAGAATTAAGATAACAGGAGGGAGACAGAGTTGGGCAAAGTGTGTGTGTGTATGTGTGTGTGTGTGTGCATGCACTCATGTAGGGGAAAAGGGAATGAGGGGTGGGAAGCTAGGATAGTAGAAATTTGGTAAAGAGACAGACTGAGCAGCAGAGTGGGCTGAACCAATCAGGACTGAATTAGGAAGGCCCGAGGTTTGCTGCTTTCAAATGTAGTCCTAATCATGTTATTTGAGTGTGTGTAATGGGTCTGGTGCCTTTTCTCCAAATGATGTTGACACATGTCTGCTCAAATAAATTAATGCTCCCATCTCCACTGACTCATTTGGCGGGAATGACAAGCATGCATGCTGACTGGAATACAGAGGAGGAGAGGGCACAGCAGCAGGGGGAAGAGGAAGGCAGAGACATTGCACAATTAATTAAACCTTCCCCTCACCACAGGATAATACCCAAGCTCCCAACTCTGTGCCTGACTGGCCCTTCCTCATCTCCTTCCACCTTTGCCATTCCACCACATATCCTATGAGCCAACCATATTAAGTTTCTTAGGGCTTTAATTATATTTTATGCTATTTCTTACATTTGGGCCTTTCTATGTCCTATCGTTTCTACTGGAAAAGTCTTGACTCCCTTACCTACACAGTGAACCCCTATCCTTCCAGCAAGACATCAATCAAAATTCATATCTCCCTACTAGAATATAAACCCTGGTAGGGCACAGCCCTTGCTGTCTTTTTTTTTTTTTAATTTTATATTTTTCAGTGTTCCAAGATTCATTGTTTATGTACCATACCCAGTGCTCCATTCAATATGTGCCCTCTATAATACCCACCACCAGGTTCAGCCCTTGCTGTCTTGTTCATGACTATATGCCCAATGGCTAGACCAGTGTCTGGCACATAGCTGGCTCTCAGTCAGTGTTGCATGGCTGGATGGCTGGATGGACGATGGATGGATGGATAGATAGACCGATGGATGATTATTCATACCCTTTCCCACTGTAAGTCCTCCTGCCAAGTAGAGAGCACATAGGAGGACTTAGTAACCAACTGTATGTTCACAGTGCACATATTCTCCACCATCTCCCCCCACCTTCTCTTTCCCACACTCATGGCCCGAATTTAAGACCCCAGTGTCTCCCATCTTATTCTCAGAATGCTGTCATAACTTCCGGACTGGACTAACAATTTATCTCCTCACAACTGATTTCCATCCTACCATCAATGAACTTAAAATGCCATCTTGATTCTGCTTTCACCTGTGCCCTATTATTTGAAGAATTAAGATTAGACTCTGCCCTTGGTGTGTCTCCTGGACTTGTTCTTCAAGTCTCTACTACCTTGGGCAGAGTTTAGTCCTTTCTGTTCTCTATACAGAGTGCTTTTCACACTTCCCTACTGTTAGAATTAATTGCTTCTGCATCTGCTTCCACACAAGATTGTGATCCCCCCAGGACACAACCATGCCTTAGCCCTGTGCAGCTCTGTGGCTCTGGTCCACTGTATGCATCCTGTGACTATTCACTGAGTCAAGGATGGGCATGAAATAAGTATTTTTTAAGTAATTTGGAAGCTCCAGTATCCAAAGCTCCCTATAATTTAGAGTGAAGCAATTGTGATGTAGTGGAAGAATCAAGATTTGGGAATAGACAAATTCAGTTGTCCATCTAATATTTGAGAATGAGCAGCTATGTTGGGCAAGTTCCATACATCTCGGAGCCTCAGATACTTTGATTCAGTTGGTAAGAGGATGGGGCAGAAGTCTGTTTTCAAATCCCAACTTGACCACTTGCCAGCTATGGGATCTTATACAAGTTACCCCACCTCTTTGCACTTGATTTTTTTTCATCTATAAATGAGAAAATAATCGTACTTACCTCACAAGGTGGTTTGAGAAAATTAAATAAGATGATATATGTAATATGTTTAGGACAGTGTCTGTCAATGTAAAACAACATTAGCTCTTGTTACTATAATACCCAGGCACAGCCTCCACATGTAAGCCTCTTACCTTTGTTTATGCTATTCCCTCCTTACTATTTCTATTGAAATCCTACCCATTTTCCTAATTTTCCAAGCCAGAATTTTTAGCTAGCTTATTTCTTATTTAACACTTATTTAGTATTTATGAGAAGTACAGTAACAACCACCCCCAAACTTGGATGTTCATAGAAATCATTTGTGAAACTTATAGAGGATACAGAGTCACAAAACTTCTGAATCTGTAGCTGTGCATTTTTAATGACGTACCAAGTGGCTCTTCTGATGAGCAGGTTTCAGAAGTACTGTCATAGAGCATAGCTCACAAATACACAGACTCATCTGTTTCTTTAACCTCTCTCTTTACCAAACACCAAGACCTCGATAGGTTCATCAGTTTTGACTCTAAGTTTCAGCTTAAAGACGTATCCAGATGTGTAAACTAGGGCTGATCATTATGCAGAATTAATAAGATTGTAATAAAGATGAAATGCAATATTATGTAATGTATTTACCACAATGCCTGGCAGGGTAGATGCCCAATTAATGTAAGACTCTACCAAGTGCCTACTGTGTGCAAATTCTTGGTGCACTACCTCTGCACTTCCTGCCAAGGTATCATTATCTTCATTTTGTAGATAATATTAAGCTACACATATCCTGAATGGTTACTGTGAGAAAATAGGTTCTTAAAATTTGGCTACCTTATCCAAGATCATAAAACCAGTCACTGGCAGAGCTGGGATATCAGTCTAAACATGTGTTGTTTGAAAGCCCACCATCTTGACACTGTAGCACACTGAGGCACACAGGAGATCTTTTCTTCTTTAAACTGCTATAGCTTTGTTTTTGTATCTTTCATGGTATTACTGTTTCTGTCAAGCTTTTGGCGTATTTCTAGTTATGTCTTGTTGCCTTTGTAAACCATAGGTTCTCAGTTGGGGCCAATTTCCTCTTGGAGACATTTGACAATGTCTGGAGATATTTTTGGTGGTTTCAATTTGGGAATAGGGGGAGAGAGTGTTACTAGCACATAGAGACCAATGATGCTGCTAAACACCATACAGTGCACAGGAGAGCCCTTTCACAAGAAAGAATTATCCAGCTCAAAATGGCGCTAGTGCCTAAGTTGGGACAGTTGTAGACTCTAAGTTCTGTAAGAGTGGGAACTAGGAAACACCTGTATTTGTATCCTCTGTGGCAGTCCTTCTCCACATTCTGCATTCCACAACCCCTTGGGAAGCTGCGTATATCACCCTCATAAAGTCTGACTACAGGGGCAGCTAGGTGGCTCATTGGTTAAAGTCTCTGCCTTCGGCTCAGGTCATGATTCCAGGGTCCTGGGATCGAGCCCCGCATCGGGCTCTCTGCTCTACAGGGAGCCTGCTTCCTCCTCTCCCTCTCTGCCTGCCTCTCTGCCTACTTGTGATCTCTTGTGTCAAATAAATAAATAAGATCTTAAAAAAAAATTTAAAAAGTCTGACTACATGGGTCTGGGTGTCCTGGGCATCCATAATTTTTTAAGACTCCAGACATGATGGGAATGTTCCAAAATTGGATTGTGATAATGTTCACACAAATCTGCAAACGTCCTATAAGTCATTGAATCATACCCTTAAAATGGGTAAATTTTATGAGTATGTAAATTAAACCTCAACAAAACTGTTTTAAAAAAGGAAAAGAAAAGTTTTCCAGGCCTTCTTCTATTCCCTCCATGAGTGAGAACTGCTTTTCCTAATCATTTATATAATGCTTTATTCACAGTATCTACTCCACAAATACCAATAGTGTAAATTGAACTATAACTGGATTGATGTAAATGTGTGGGACAAATGGCATCTATATTAAAGCCAAAACATAATTATTTTAAGTTCCTTTGAGAGTTATAAGCTTGTCATAGAAATTTGTGTTACATGCAGAGGGGTAAAGACCCTGACTGGAGAGCCTTGGCAATAGAACATGTGGAGCTGCCTGAGTGACTGGCTCTCTGGGAACCGCTGGCTCTCTGGGAAGGAGGGAAACTGAAAGGGCATCCCATGTGCATTCCCACCAAGGAGAGCGCCTGGCTTTCTGCACCTGAAAAATAGGAAGCATCTCTTTTCCCAGTGAATCTTAAGGATTCACTGGAAAAATTCACTGGGAAGATGGAAAGTCATGAAATCATCCATATGGCTTAAAGATTTTGTTATAAAACATATTTATTTGAGAGAGAGAGGGTGCGTTTGCGTGAACAAGTAGAGAAAGAAGCAAAAGGAGAATCTCAGGCAGACTTCCCGCTGAGCACGGAGCCCGACACAAGCTTGACCTCACTACCCTGAAATCATGATCTGAGCCACCCAAGTGCCCCTGGCTTAAAGATTTTATAAGAAATTTAGCTATCACTACCCTCCCTTACCAATTAAACTCTATTTTCCTGATTGGGAGCAGTAGGATAAAACTGACCTACTTCTGTAATTTAGTGTATCATCATATGATGATCATATGAGTTTAAATGAACTAGAGGGACACCAGGGTGCACAGTCGATCGAGCGTCTGCCTTTGATTTGGGTCATGGTCCCAGGGTCCTGAGATCAAGTCCCGCATTGGGCTCCTTGCATCAGGGAGCCTGCTTCTCTTTCTCTTTCTGCTGTTCCCCCTGCTTGTTATCTCTCTCTCTCTCTCTCTCTCTCGCTCTGTCAAATAAATAAATAAATCTTTAAAAGTAAATAAATGGGAAAAAATAAAAGAAATAAATGAACTAGAAAAAGAGAACCCTTTTGACTACAAGTGTTGCCTTATTATCTGGAGAAAAGAGTGATTATCTACTTTAGATTTATCATAGAAGAAATAAATTGTTCGCCTCCCTTCATGGCAGCAGGATAAGGAGAACTTGGGGTCTTAAGGGATGAGAAAAGAGAAACCAGTTGGTTTCTCTGGTTGCCTGAGGTTGGCACTATAAGGCAAAGTTCACTCACTTGGTACTACCTCTGCATTGAGATTGTCAGTCCAACAGTGACATTTTCCTTCACTTTCTGATAATGAGCTTTTCCCCCACACTCATCCAGACATTTTGCACCTGACTGAGAGGTTTTCCTGGAGGCTTCTAGGAAGACTGAGAGCATCCTTATCATTATGCCCTCAAGGTTTTAATAAGTATCAGGTCTGCTAAGCACAGGAAGGGGGAAATGGGTTGAGGAGGCAGCAGGTAAGGTGAAAAGAAGGGAAAGAAAATTCATGCCAAGATTTTCCTGGTGAGATAAGACTTACACCATGAAATGAGATTACAGTCAAGATAGGAAGTTATTGAGGGGCGCCTGGGTGGCTCTGTGGGTTAAGCATCTGCCTTCTACTCAGGTCATATTCCAGAGTCCTGGGATCAAGCCCCATGTCAGGTTCCCTGCTCCATGGGGAGCCTGCTTTTCTCTGTCCCTCTGCTGCTCTCCCTCTTTGTGCTCTCTCACTCTCTCGGCCAAATAAATAAATAAAACCTCAAAAAAAAAAAATATAGGAAGTTATTGAGTTGCACCTGCATATTTTGGGGAAGTTCCAAAAAGAGAGACATGGACAGGGACAAGAGTAATCAAGGCAGGTGAAGAGGAAATAATGTGTAAATATTAGCTCAAGCATCTGCTCTGATATTTTCATTCTTACAACAACTTGAAAGTTAGGTATTCACTACACCCCTGCCATTTTACTCGGGAAATCACAGCACAGTGAAATTTAAAACTATGCCCAAGTGGGGCACATGGATGGCTCAGTCTATTAAGCGTCTGACTTGATTTCAGCTCAGGTCATGATCTCAGGGTTGTGAGATTAAGCCCTGTGTCAGGATCTAGGCTAGGTGTGAAGCCTGCTTGAGGTTCTCTCTCTCCCTCTTCCTCTGCAAACCTCCTGCCCCTCTTAAAAAAAAAAAAAAAACTCAAAAAATAAAATAAACTTATGCCCCAAGTTTATACAGCCCATAAGAAGTTGATCTAAATTTGAACCCAAGTTTGTCTGTATCCAATGCCCTTTCTTATTCTACTCTCTCTTGTACCTGAGATGAAATTTGAAGAGTGATTATGATTTGGATAGGTGGTGGTAATCAAGTAGGGACATTCCTGGATTTAGTTCCGTAAAAGTAAGTTTAGTCTGGGCTGGTGTTTTATGAGGGAAAAACCTCACTTTCTTTACTTTCAAAATTGCTGTGCAGAAACAAGACAAGAAGAGTGAAAGCATCCCAGTGGCCTTCTTCCCTTGGAAATGCTCCTGAAGATCTGGAGCCACAGAATTCTGTGGAGACCATCCAACCCAGTGCTAGAAAGTTCCAAAAGCCTTTCCATGATTTTATGAGCAGATGGCACTATTTGGACCATATTTCCAGGTTTACAGATTTTGTCCAGGAATTTTTTGTTTTCATTTTCTGTGTCTAATTTACATGTGCCTTGACCGCTTTCCTTGTTGAAATATTTTCTTTTTAAACTCTGTCCTCCCAGTAGGTCTCTACTTGACTCAACCACTGGCCAGCTTAGAGGAATGAATAGTCATTTTTACAGCAGTAATTCATGCCTAATTTTTACTAAGGCAATTCAAACTATAATTTTTGCAGGAATCTGAAAAGTCTATCTTGAGTGTTTATCTCCCTGATTCTGCTGCTCTACTTGAGAGGTATTCAGAAAGGGAAGGAGAACTAGCAAAGATGGTAGCACAGCTAGTCACTTATACATATATCATCTCATTTTATTGTCCTCAAAAAACACTACTGGACTCATGGGCACACAGAATTGCATTAATGGGACCAATCATGCTTCTTAGTTTGGGACGTATTACTGACAGCACTACATGCATAGTCTTTTTTTTTTCCTGTGTCTTCGTATGGTCCATTTTTAACTTAATTTTTACACATTTAATTTTTTGTCATCTTCACTTACCCTACCCACTGCCATTTACCATCTGATCTCCCACCATGCGAACTCATGCTCTTGTATATCAGGAATATCATTCCACCATCCTTATCTTTATTCACAAATCTGTGTAACAATGAACAACATAAAGTGTTATTTTATGTTTCATATCAATTGTATTAGGCTAGACATTTCATTTTGCTTTGCTTTCACTTTTTATACTCAATATTGCATCTGTGAACTGTCCTTATATATATATCTGGTTCATACTTGAGTCTGTGAACTGTCCTTATTGATATATCTAGTTCATTATTTTTGACTAATATACTGTATTTGATAATATGCCTATACCACACATGTTCATCCATTCTCTGTTGATGCACTTTGAGGCAGATTTCAGATCTTCCCTCTGATGAACAATAATAACAATGTTGCCATGAATTACCTTCTCCCAGTTTCTTTGTGAAGATTTTCTAAAGTATTTACCAAATGCCTTTGGTAAATACTTGAAATTTACCAAACGAAATTTGAAATTTCATTTCATGAAATTTCTAGGTCATAGGCTAATGCAGAATCAATTGTATTAAATGCCACCAAATTGTTCTCCAAAAGCTTACAATCTCACCAACGGTATGTGAGGTTCTTGTTCCCCATTTTTCATCAGTATCTTTTGTTCATTTGTTTCAAAGATTTTATTTATTTATTTGACAGTGAGAGAGAGAGAGAGAGAGAGAGAGCACAATCAGGGGCAGCAGCAGTGGAAGAGGGAGAAGGAGGCTCCCCGATGGGCAGGGAGCCTGAGGCGGAACTCGATCTCAGGACCCTGAGATCATGACCTGAGCCAAAGACAGATGCTTAACCAACTGAGCCATCTAGGCACCCCTCATCAGTATTTGACAGCAAATAACTTAATTTTCCCATCGTTGGGATTAAAGTGGAATCTTATTTTAACTGCATTTTTATGACTACTAATGAGGCTCTCTCTCCTCATGAACCTATTAGCTCTATGAGTTTCCTCCTCCTGCGAGACGGTTATTCCCATCCACTGTCCATTTTAGTTTCCCCATCATTTCCTTGAAGATCTACAGGAATGCCTATATGTTCTGTTTTTCCATTAAAAATATGCAATATTTTATTTATTGATGTCTTTGGTAAATATTTTATCACAGTCTGCCACCTGGTAGTGACCCATTCACTTCTTATAGGCTACCCATTCTTGAAGAAAAACCTTTTATTCTAATATAGTACCAATAAATTGTACTGTTTAGGTTTTGGAGTTTTGTTTAAAGAAATTATTAGTATGTCCACTTCCAGAAGGGCACCACAAGGAACTCTGTGGATTCATTCCACAGGAAACACCTCTGATTTTGGTGAAAATTGCATATAAACAACCACTTACGGTTTCTGAAAGTTGCACTAATGGCATACAACAAATGAAACATTTATTCAAGAAAATCGACTAAATCTCAGTAATCTCAGTAGTAACACCAAGGGTCTGCAGTGTTGTAGTAACACCAAGGGTGTGCTTGAGCCAACACCTCTCCTTTCTTCCCTCATCTCTATCTCGGTGCCATGACAGAAGCTCCAGTACATATGAGTGTGCCCCAGAAGACAAGGCTCCCTTTACCAGAAGGGGCAAAGCATCAGCGTTTTTCATCCTCTCCATCTCCGAGGTGCTGAAGTTAAATTCCTGGTGAGTGTGAACCAAAGAAAAGGGACTCCCTTCCTCCATTCATCTCACACTTACAGGGCCACAGGCTTGGCCCCAGAAGTGGAAGGTGGAAAACACTGGGGCCCTGAGCAGCCTTGCCCTAGCTCACTCACAGGACGGAGACTCCATGCTGGGAGAGATGAACTAAAAAGACCAGAAGGTCTCACCCTCATCCAGTCCCCTGCTCATTTTTTATTTTGTTTTGTTTTGTTTTTTCAGCGCCCTGCTTCTTAAGCAGCAGTATCATGACAGAAGGGAGCCACTGTTTCTACATCCCGAGCAGAAGCTCAGAGATTTTGCCCAGGAGGAGAGGTAATCCATAAGGAGAGAAAGTTCCGAAGCTATTCCCAGAGGAACTGACTTTCTTTGAAACAGAATATGGAGAATCTCAAGCCTAAAATCACTCTTAAAAATGTTGGAGATTTGGGGGGTAGCAATGAAGAGGAGGCTGGTAGTTCCATTAGAGCAACAACTTAAACCATCGATCAGCTGGTTTATCAAAAAGAATCAGGAAAACACACAACTAAGGAGAGCCTTCCAGGGGTCAAAACAAACCTCAAAGACTTGCCTCAGAAGCCACCTTTGTAAAAGACTCAAATTTAGCTGGATCAGAGGGAGAGCTAGTTGACAACCCGACATTGTCTAAGCAATAGAGCAATCAGCCAGCAATTGGAGGAGCACAGAAGCTGGGTGTGAAACTAACAGAGGCAGACAGCTTAACGGGGAGATTAGAGGAAGGGGTCCAAGCCAGTCCTGATGAAATCACTATCATCCCAGTGTGAAAATTCCATTAACGATAGTATCGATAAAATAAACAAAAATTCTTAGGAAAAGATACAATCAAGTTTTTGTGTACATTGAAAGCTACATAACATTGCAAGAATGAAGTCAAAGAAGACTTAAATAAATCTTCGTGGATTGGAAGACTTAATTTTGTTAAGATAGCAGCGTGGCCCAATATTCTAATCTACAGATTCAGTGTTGATCCCTATAAGAATTTCAACTGCCTTTTTAGCAGAAATGGACAAGCTGGTCTTAAAATTCACGTGGAAATGCAAGGGACCCAGAAGAGCCAAAACAATCTTGAAAGGAGCTTTGGGGTTCCTGCATGGCTTAGTCGGTTAAGCGTCTGACTCTTGATTTTAGCTCAGGTCATGATCTCAGGGTTGAGATTGAGACCGAGTGGGGCTCCATGCTTGGCAGGGAGCCTGCCAAAGTCATAGAGAAAATATTTTCAAGTCATTTATGTGCTAAGAGTCTAGTAGAACACTTATAATTTAACAACAAAAAGACAGACAACCCAATTTAAACATAGGCAGAAAATTTGAATAAACATTTCTCCAAAGATACAGGAATGGCCAATAAAAATATAATGCAAGCACAGATGCTATTTTAAATTTTCTAGCAGTGGCATTAAAAAAGATAGAAAGAAACTAGTGAGATTCATTTTAATAATATATTTCATTTAACTCAATATGTCCAAAATATTAATATTTTGACATGTCAGTAATATAATAAAATTATTTATGAGTTGGCTTACTTTTTTTTTTTTACTGAGTCTTCAAAATTTGGTGTGTTACATTTACAGTACATCTCAACTGGGATAACCACAACTCAAATACTTGATAGCTACATATGGCTTGTGGATGCTGCATTAGCCCACACAGTTATTTTGAGAGGCATCTGTGTTCACCCTTGTCATAACACTTACCACACAGGATTGTTATTCTGCTTTCGTAGCCTAGTTTGGCTTGGTCCATAATACCCCTGAAGGCAGAGACTATCTTCACCGCTGTTACATCTTTGGCATTTGGTATAGGGTTTACATGTTTGTTGACTATTTGGTTAGAAGGTAGGTATGCCAACCTTGTTCTACTTGAGATTTTCACCCTGTGGTCCTTCTACCTCCTCAGGGTACTCAGAAAAACTGGGACTTGAGAGCCCTTCTGTGGAGAAAATGCCATTACCACCTTCTCTGGCTGACATTAATATTAATCATTACTACTCTCAGTCATTTTTGGGTTTTCATTGTTATGTGACACAAAATCCTTGTGAGATGGGTAGAATGCATTTATTCTCCTTCACCTAAAGATGAAGGAACTGAGACTCAGAAATATTAAGTTACCTGGTCAGTACCCAGGGGTAGGCTGGTAAATACCTACCAACAAGCTTTCTAGGGAGGGGAGTAGATAAGAAAGCCCTGCCTGATGGCATTTGCCACTTTCCATGGTGTAAATAATGCCACCATAGCAAATTTCCAGCTACAAACATGATGTCCCTGAAATGAAAGTGGAGTAGAAATTCATGCAATGGGCCCTAGCTCTAGTGTGAGCCAACTGCAACACATCACCATACAAGAAAGAGGATCAGTGGAAAGCATGTGGCAGTTGATATTTTTTAGTGCCTGTTAAGTGTTGGGTAATCTATAAGGCACTTCACTAACATTATCTTAATCACAGTAATAAACATTTAAGATAGATATTCATTATCCCCATCTCAAAGCTGTGGAAAATAAGACTTAGGTTAGGTAACATGCCCAAGGTTACTTGTTAATATATGGGGTGATATCTGGGCTAAACCAATGGTAACCCCCCCACTTCTCCTTGACTTTTCAGCTCACCCGTTACATCTTTGGGTTCTCCATTCCTGACCTTTGTAAAAGTTTATTTTTACCTGGACTTCATTTCTACATTAGCTCCCTCAAGGCTCTGCCCAAGAGCAGTTTGTCTCACAAAAGATTCTGACAGCTGCAATTCTTGCCCCAGAAAACTTCATGAGTCCTTGTAAAAACATTTTAGCATTTCCACAGAACAGAAGGCTCACAGACACTAGGGGTGAGGAGCCCTCAAGGCAAATAGAAGAGCCTGTGTGGTCGCTTGGGCTCTAGAACGTCCTTCTGCAGGCTTGAGTCCATATTTAGTGTCTGCGTGAGCAGGGACATGCAGAAGAAGACAACATCACCAAGGTACTTGGAATGGGAGAAGAAACTCATCAGGATGAGACAAGTTCACATTTCATTTTTCATTCCTGCCCAGTGACTTTAGCCACAATCGAGGGTGAGTTTATGAGAGATGTTTCAAGAGAAAACCAAAACTAAACAAAACTGATAGGTAAGGGAGGCAACGGACTATTTTTGAAGCAAAATTTCATCTTCAAAATCTAGCTACCGGTAACTAGTAGATCATAGTTTCTCCCAGCATGAAGAGAACAATGGGCTACTTTCTTCCACCTGAGCTGTATGTACAAGGGGAGTCATCAAACCATACCTTCTCTCTCCCCAGAGTGTCAGAAACAGTATCAGCTGGTAATTATGAATGATACAATGGAGTGTGTGGTTTACATACACATCTTGGATTCTCATGACAACCCCAGAACCTTTGGATGACTATCCCCATTTTAGTCTTGGAAAGAATGTTCAGACCTTTAAGTAACTTACAGAAAGGCCCTCATCTGGGATTTGAAGCTCAGCCTGCCTAATCCAGATCCAGAGACATGATGTCTCAATCACACTCTCCTGAGACACAGAACCCAGACCAAAGGTCTGATACTCAGCAGCCTCTCTGGGGTTCCTTTTTCTGCTTTTTGTTTCTACTGTTCCATGTTTCTTTCCTTGGCTGGTCTATTTGATGCCAATCTCCATCTGAAAGCTGGATGCATGGCATCTGGCATGTGAGGAGACAGATAATTAAAAAACACTTTCCACCTCTCCTATGTTCTCTTTGGCTGGGCAAACAGCCGCTAATGAAGCTTGCTGACGTCAAAGTTACAGTCCTTCTGGAAGGTGTGGTGTTCACACACCCATTTCATAGATCAGGCAAACAGAGGACTAGGGAAAGAACCAGACACACTCAAAACAAACAAGTGGAGAAAAGCCTACCACTTTTTCCCATTGCCTCATCATTACATGAGTACCTGTTCACATAGATTACCTTTGAGATAATGTCATTATTCTAAAGCTTGATATCTATTTCAGAACTTTTCCTGAGGGACAAATTGTCTCGGCTAGATGAATGCTTTTTGCCCAGACTGTCCAAGACCTCGCTGATATGATTCAGTGTTCCCTTTCATGGGAGAGAATGGTTTATTTATGCACGAAGGGGACTTCAGATATGCACTTTTTTTTGCAAAGAAACCTGAAGATAGCAGTGGCACTGGAAAACTTATAAAGGCAGATGAGGACAAACCCTTCCCAGGGATAAAAAAAACAGTCACAAAACACGTCGGGGTCCATAAGGATGCATAGAACAGTTTGCATGATGTAGTGGTGACAAAGCCTATGACAGAAAGAATGGTATGACATCAGAGTATGAGCTGTTCTCTGACTTTGGTGTTAAGAGCAGTCCTGTACTTCTGTGTCCAGGAGACCAAAGATATATGTTTTCACCCATTTTGACTTCAACCTCCTTGGGAATATGAAGTGATACCTCTTTCATTTATTCATTGAAACAAGTGTTTGTTGAGTCTCTGCTGTGTGCAACACACTCCATTAATCTGAGAATTCAAGAGAGAACAAGGCAGACAACGTCTGCCCCTGTGGAGCTTATGGTCCAAGGGAGAGGCCAGATATTATTCAAGCAGCCCCTGGAATACTAAGTTTGCTAAAGATAGCCACACCTGATCTCATTGGGAGAGGGAGAGTAATCCTTTTAGAGATTGACAAACTGAGACTCAAGGAAGTTCTGAGTCACAAGTCTAGAAAATTGAATTGACCGGGACCTGACCCAGATTTTTGGACTTTTGTATCCAATGCTGTGTCCAAATGTGGGGAAATCGGGTCCAACTTATGTCAACTTAATTGACAGGCTGTACTAGGAATGTACCTACAAAATAAATGAAAGGGTTACACTATTAATTTGTTATGTTGGGTCAGGATCCCAGTGCCTGCTCAGGGTAGCATGGCACAGCTGAGATCAGTAGGTGGAGGGAACAGAACATGCCACTTAGCCTGACTGCAGATCAAAACTGGGTTTGTCCTTCTCACTTCCTTTCTGGGAAGGTAATTAAGTGGCGCCCATCTGCCACCCTCCAGGTGCTCAGAAAGAGATGGGTAAACAGAGTGAAAATGTAGGCTGGAAACTCCACCCAGACCTGCTTCTTCTGCTTTTGATTCTGTCTGCATAACCAAAGCCCCAAGTGAGCCTCCTAACCTCAGACATAGCTTGATTGAGTAAGGCATTTAATGGCGACCTACCAAGTACAGTTGGCAGGGGATGCAGCTCAGATCATAAGCCATCTAAGGCCTAGAGTGCCCTAGAATGCCCTTTTCCAACGCCTTCTCTCCCTAATCCAACCCTGGTCCATCATTTGGGACACAGGCCAAGTATTTCTTGATAGACTTTTCCAATGGTTCTGTGGAGGCCACACTGATCTCTCTGAATTAACTTTCCTTACAGTGAGTTCAGGCGGATCCTTCATTCTGAGTCTCTACTTATGAGTTCAGCCAGGACAGCAAAAGAGGTTATAATTTGGCAGTACTTACTGAAGAGTGGATCATTATATAAACAAAAATTGTTATATAAAATTAATCTTCACCTGATCACCCCACCTCACTGAAAGGAAACTGCTCACATCCCAAGCCAAAGCCCTTGGTGAATGGGCCCTGGCAGGGCGCTACTGGTTTACAGTGGGAGAAAAAAAGATCAACACTGATGACAGGATCAGCCTGTCCAAAGAGATTGATCAGAATGCCAAAGGATTAGGAAAGACTCTTAGGAAAACTGATGGCAACTCAATTTTTTTTAAGATTTTATTTATTTATTTGTCAGAGAGAGAGAGAGACAGAGACAGAGAAAGAGCACAAGTAGGGGAGCAGCAGAGGGGGAGGGAGAAGCAGGATCCCTGTCCGAGCAAGAAGGCCGGATGCAGGACTCGATCCCAGGACCCTGAGATCATGACCTGAGATGAAGGCAGATGCTTAAACGACCTAGCCTCCCAGGCTCCCCTCAGTTGTTTTTTAAAAAGAGCCTCTGGTGCATGCATTCGCTTCCTATGGCTGTAACCAATCTTCACATGTGAGGTGTCTTAAAACTACAGAGATGTATTTTCCTACAGTTTTATAGGCAAAAATCCAAAATCAAGGTGTCAGCAAGGCCACACTCCCTGCAGGGGCTCCAGGAGAGAATTCATTCTTTGCCTCTTCTAGTTTTGAGTCACTGTTGGCATTTCATGACTTGTGGTCCTGCCACTCACTGTCCCCTCCTCTTCTAGGTGTCTCCTCCTCTGTGTTTCTCTCTTACGAGGAGTGTATGGGAGTGTATTTAGAGTTCACTTGGATAATGCATGATAAGCATTAACTTAATCACATCTTTTGCCATAAAAGATAATAATCACAGCTTCTAGGGATTAGGACAGAGAAATATATCTTGGGGTCCACCATTCAACCTATTACAGTGATCATGGTACAAAACTTGATCACGTAGTAAAGAATACTTTTATTGTTCTAGCACAAAATCTTGTGAAGAAAGAATTTCAAAAGTAACACTCGAAGAGTTCAACCCTTCTTATTCTGAGATGATTGATAATGTTAGCTAAGTTTTTCCAAAACTAAGGTAAAATACAACAGTGAATCTAAGTGACAATAGGGCTCTGAATTATTCTGCTGATAATAGAAGTGTGAAAGAAAGGCATATACATAAGAAATATTACCTGTATTGGGGCACCTGGGTGGCTCAGTTGGTTAAGTGTCTGACTCTTGATCTCATCTCAGGTCTTGATTTCAGGGTCATAAGTTCAAGCCCTGTGTTGGGCTCCATGCTGGCCATGAAGCCTACTTAAAAAAGAAAAGAAAAGAAAGGAAAGAAAAATAAAAGAAAAGAGAAAAGAAGAAATATTACTGCCATTACTTTCCACAGTATCTTCTTGCCCCCTTCCCAATGGCAGTATTCCTTCTTTCATTCAGTGATTTATTCAAAACATTTATTGAACCCCAACTCATATATTAGACACTGTTCTAGGTCCTGAATACACAGAGGTGATCAAGAGAGACAAGATCTCTATCCTCATGGACTTATAGTCTACAGTCTAATAACCAGTAATTACACTATGATAACCAGTAACCACTGTTTTTCCCAGTACAGCATAAATAATAAACAGTTCAGGCAGTCCACATTCCCATCATCTGCTGTAAATCCCCTTACAATATTCTATTAATCTTGCCCATGTTCAATGGTCTCTGGTTGCAAAATCTACATAATGAATTAGCTGAGTCATGTTTGGAGGCCTTCAAAACCTAGCTTACCTCTATAGCCAGATTTCTGACTAGTTCTTTAAACCATAACCAACAAATTGGTTGAATGGAAATAAAAGCTGATCAGACAAAGCTATTTATTAATTATCAAAAGGAAATCCATAAATAACAAAAATGAAGACCAAATCTCTTGCCCCTAGAGAAGAATATCACTTAAATCACAAAGAAAACATGAAGAAGGGACTTCTGAATAAGTATCAACCTGGATTTAAAAAACATATGTAAAAAACATAAATTAAGAAAGAAAGATCAAATATTTACTGGGAGATCACCATATGCCATTCTGTTCTGGGCATGAAAGATAAAGCAGTAAAGTAGGCAATGTCCCTGCCCTTGTGTGTCTTCCATTCCAGTGGGAGACAAGAGCAATAAACCAATTATTGAATAAATGTATAATGAGATGTCAGCTGTTAAGATGAAAAATAAAGTAAGGTAAAGGAATCTGATTGATTGGGAGGGCTATTTTATGTAAAGAAATCAGAAAACAAGGGTACATGACATAAAATATGGGGCATGAAGAAATATCTGGGAGAAGAGAGTTCCAAGGGGAGACACAGACCATAAACCATGGTTGACTTTCAAGAAGCAAGACAAAGACACTGAGGACTGAGGGAGACAAAGAAGCAGGACGGGGGAGGATATGTCAGGAAGCCAGATCTGGTAGAGTCTTTTAGGCCATGGTAGGGATTCCATTTGAAGGCCACCATCCATGAGGAGCTGCATGTTGGGTTCCCTGGTCTTGGGTTCCCTGGCACTCTTTTTCCAATTCTTTCAAAAGATATTGTTTTGACACTCAATGTGAGAGTAGGAGAATAGATGTTAAAAACATAGGTCATAGTCTACCATTAATGGAGTTAATTATAGGGGAGCCACTGGAGAGTTTGGTTTTGAAGTATGGACTATTATCCTCCCCCACTTTCTTATCTCTTAATGTCTGCACTGGTAGGCTGTGGGACAGAGAAACATATAAGCCTTGATGAGCTTTCCTTCTATTCAAAGTGTTCCTAATTCTCAGTATCTCATTAGTATTTAAATCCTCACAATTTATTTGGGGATAATTTGATTAATCAGATTTATCTTTAGATAACGATCACTGGATGTATGATATTTCTCTATGAAAGATAATAAAGTTAAGTGTCAGAGAGGGTGGCCACCATGTTCCTACGTCACCCAACAGAACTGGGGAAGAGGTCTCGTTACATAGTACTCCGCTTCCCATGCTGGGAGCTCTAGATGGTTTCCAAGACACTGCCATAAACTGTGGTTGGATCCAAGTATGCCTCAGTCAAGGAGAGGCTGACAGTTGTAATTACTTTAGGAAATGCTAATAAGATGCTCCCAACTAGAAAATTCACTTAAAAGATTTGAGAACAACACGTTAGGGGGATTTTTTTTTTTTTTTCCTGAAAGTGACTTTCAGGCCTATCAGACCCAACAACTCCCTTTTACAATAAATATTTTGTAATGCCCCTTTCACTACTCTGAAGTCAAATCCACAGATGATCTAACCTTCTTGTTGTTCGTAAGATGGAGTTATGTGCTCGACCCAGATGACGGTAATGGGTTTTTCACCTACATCAGTGACCAAGGAGACTTACGTAAGTTGGGTAGGATTTTGAAAAGTTATATAGAACATGGGTCAGTACTTTATGCCATAGTGTCTCATACATGGCAAGGCAGGGTGCATTCCAAACCCTTTCCATTATACCAGTAGTGCCCCAATCGTGGTCACTCTCAAATTTTCAAAACTGACCCCCAAGGTGACATTGCATTTCACATCGAAGTTCCTTCCTTTTGAAAATTAGCATATTTGATCTATGGAAGAAAGCTGGATCGTTTACATTTAACCCCTTGTAAGGGGTTAATTGTTGCTCCCCAAAATAAACATCTGGCTCCCTTCCTCTAGAACCTGTGAATGTGAGCTTTTTTGGGGAGAACTCAAGATAGCAGAGGAGTAGGGGACCCTAATTTCTTCTGGTCCCTGGAATGCAGCTAGATAGTTAGCAAATCATTCTGAACACCTGCAAAATTAACCCGAGATTTGAGAAAAGAACTGCTGTTCTACAAATAGAAAACCAACCATTTTTTGCAAGCTGCTTTCTTATTTTATCAATTCTAATTTTAATTCTTTTTAAATTTTTATTTTTACATTATGTTATATATATATTTTTCATTTTGGGTAGCCTTTCATTGTATTCAATCTTATTTTTGTATATACATGTTTTTCTTTATTTCCTATTTTGGGATCTAGTTTCTTGTAGAATGAACAGACCAAAATACACCCAGGATCCAGTGTATTGTTGTGTTCTGTTCTACTTCTGGTTTCACCTCTCTCTCTCTCTCTTTTGTTTGCTTCTGTTATCTTCTGATTTGTTTAATGGTCATTTTCCTGGTATTGTTGTGAGATTATTTGGAAAAAGGATCTTTGCAGGTCCAATTAAGTTAAAGAATTTGAGCCAAGATCATTCTGGATCATAAAAGTGGGACCCCACATCCAATGACAAATGTTCTTATAAGAGACAAAAGAGAAGACACAATTAAGAAGAAAAAGGCCATGTAATAACAGGCAGAGATTGGAGTTATGCTGGCCTAAGCCAAGAAATATGTAGACCCACCAGAAGTCTGGAAGGGGTAAAGAAGGATTCAACCTCAGAGCCTTTAGAGGAAACATAACCTTGTTGACACATCAATTTTGGACTTCTGGTCTCTAGAACCATGAAGACACATCAAGAGCCCTCAGCTCTCAGCTGTCTCTGATACCAGCCCTCTGCTGAAAAGAGCTACCTCAACCCAGCTCACAGCATTTCTACAGTCTACAGTCAAAGGCAGATTGGCATAGGATTTAAGGTCTGGCTCCCTTTCTCCAGCTTGGACAACTCTGAAGGGTCATCTGAATTTGGAGCCCTGTGGAATTGGCTCTGGCCTTTCTTGAATCTGAATCACACTCTTCCAACTTCTCCCTCTGCTTAATCCTCCTTTCTTCCTTTCTCTCAACAATTATTGATCCCCAAAGAACTCCCTAAGGAAGAAGAAGAAGAAGAAGAAGAAGAAGAAGAAGAAGAAGAAGAAGAAGAAGAAGAAGGAGAAGAAGAAGAAGAAGAAAAGGAAGAAGAGGAAGAAGAAGGAGGAGGAAGAGGAGGAGAGGAGGGGGGGAAGAAGAAGAATAAGGAAGAAACACACACACACAGAACTGTACAGCATCTTAGATCTGAACTTCAGAGAATGACAACTGCATCACAGGCATAAAGGATACACAAAGATTAGTGGGTAGAGCCAGGATTGAAAGAATATAAAATGAACTGATTTCTCAAGTTCTTTTTTTGCTACGAAGTAATGGATTTTAGACTGAGATCTCCCTACTACAACAAATGAAACAATCATAATGCTGAACATACATTTACAATGTATTAGACACAGTAGTGATTTTCAGTCAAAGGCTGTACCATACTTATGAGGAGCCTTGGAAATTTATAAGAGCATTTTTGTGGTCACCATGACTTACAGATGCTACTGGTATTTAGTGTTGAGTTTCAGGGACGCTAAATGTCCACGAATGATAAAAACAGTCCCAACAGTGGATGAATCTTCTTTGCTGAAGAGGACATAAAGAGTTATAAGATATAGTCTTTTCTATTAGCCCCTATGGGGCTTATTTTTTCATCATGGGAAAAAGGAAAATATGATAAGTATACCAACAGTATATACATTATGTGATGATTAATTTTATGGTCAATTTGGCTGGACCACAAGGATGCCAGATATTTGGCGACACATTATTTCTGGATATATCTGTGAGGGTATTTCCAGATCAAATTATTTCAATCATTATCTGAATCAGCAGACTCAATAAGCTGGTCCCCTCCTCAGGGCAAGTGGGCATCACACAATCTGTTGAGAACATGAACAAAACAAAAAGGCAGAGGAAGGAAGAATCTGGTTTTTCCTGCCTGATTGCTTGAGCGACAACATCAGTCTTCTTTGGTCCTTGGTTCCCTTGGTTTTCAGGCCTTGGTGGTCAAACTGAATTTCACCACTGGCTTTCCTAGGCCTCTGGTTTGCAGAGTATAGATTGTGGAACTTCTCAGCCAATTACCTTATAATAAATCTTCCTATATATATATCTAGGCTGGTTCTGTCTCTCTAGAGAATCCTTACTAATTTGTATGAAGAGTCAAATGGTTTGTGTAGATGCTAAATACAAAAATGATTTAAAGGTTGAAAATATTAACAATGGGTTGGTGGGCGCAGGAAGAGCTATGACATTTTAGAAATTGATGGAAGAGTGAATTCTTAGGGATTTCACTTGGTGAAAATTTTGTGTCTCAAAATTTGTGTCTCATAATTTTGTGACAAATTATATATGATGCTGCTAGTTATTGGGAAGTCTAGCTTTAAACTCAGGGCTGTCTGATTCCAAAGCCTATTCATGTCCTCTCTACTCCACTCTGCTGCCTTTATTTATGATACTTCAGTCTTGAAAATGCCCACATTCATTTAACAGTGAACCTGTCCCCCTTCCAAATTGAGAAGTGACTGTTCTTCAGAATTGACCCCATTCATTTCTGTTGACCACCACAGAGAATGTCAGAGGCCAGCTCTCCCTAGAATGCACTGGCAGAAATTGTCCAGCTGTCAGCTTGGATGCTTGCCATGTCCTGCCTCCATGATCTCTGTAGTTTTTTCCTGTCCCCATAGATATCAAGATGCTGGAGGGATGGCCACAAGAGCATGTTCTTCCTCACAGCAAGAAATCAAAGTCACTATGGTTATTCTAGACTCCAGCTTCCCACACTGCTATCCACCTGAATTTAAGAAAAAGAAGTTGTTGGAATAACAGGAAGAGCAAAGATGTCTGAGAGTGGGAGTACAGCATACCATTATGCCATATTTTTAGGTTGTTAACTTAATGCCAGAAAGGTTATTTCCTCTTGAGCTATGTTGCTTACTGAAGGTTTCTAGACACCAAGAAAACAGTCATGGGTTTGGTTAAGCTCCTGGAGAAACAGGAATCTTTTTGCCATGGACGTGGTTTGCTCGAGTTGGAAATTTTGGCATAAATAAAATAAAAACAGAACTGCATATAAAAATAGCTAACTCCATCAAGTGTTACTAAACTATACTAAGTCTGTCAACAAGGGATTAGGAATAGAAACAAATATTTTGTCTTTTCTTCAAGCATTCTTACTAAATTCTTGTGATCCTAAATCATTTTCCTTTGGTCCACTTTTCTTCTTAGATTCCAAAGAGAAACAGTTAACCCTTTGTTCTCCCTCATTTGACTTGATTCTCAGAATTTTTCTCAGTTCATTACTCAACTCTGTGGAATTCTGGGGAGTAAAGACTCAGATTCTCCAGAGCCTTTGCAATGAGCTAGCCCTCAGTTTCTCCCTCCCTTCCTGGCAGTAGATTCGCTGGGATAAAGATATTTCCTCTCATTGCTGGAGTGGAAGGGGGTAGGGAGGATGGGGTGGCTGGGTGATGGACATTGGGGAGGGTATGTTTGGGGAGGGCTGTGTATTGTGTAAGAGTGATGAATCACAGACCTGTCCCCTAGAACAAATAATACGTTATATGTTAATAATACTAAAAAAATAAAATAGACATTGCCTCTCTTCTGTGACTCTCTCTTAGACCTTTCTTAGTCTTCCTTTTCATGACAGAAGCTAACAGGCACATGGTACACAGAAGTACGGGACACTCAGGCACAGAAGAAATTAGATTACCTTCCCTTTCCACGGATTTCCTGACAGTGTGCCACCTTGGAAAGGATCAAATGACTTCTCATCTTGGTTTCTAGATGCCATTAAGAGCCCTGCATTGAGCTGAATGCTCAGTGTGGAGAGTGCTTCTCCCTCTCCTGCCGCCCCCCTCCCTTCAGGAGCACGCGCTCTCTCTCTCTCTCTCTCTCAAATGAATAAATAAAATCTTTTTTTTAAAAAAAGAGTTTATTGGTCATGTAAATACTGTTTTTTTCCCCTCTGATGACAAGATTAGGCCTAGCAACCTGTTTTCACATATTAACAGATACAGTTACTGTTTGAGGCAACTTGTCCTTAGGACCAAAATCAAGCAAACACCATAACATAGCCTTTTACAAGACTGTTGAAGTAAAGTTTAACAAAGTGCCTTTTTTTTTTTTTTGACAGATGTCTGGGGTTTCTCATACTTTGCTGCCAAGCAGTTATCTTGTTAATTTGTTTTAAATTCTAAATCTGCATACTTAGGCAAGTACCACGTAATATTTCTACCCATTCCCTGAGTTAATTCAATCAACCACCATGCACCTGAATGTGCTGTCAGGTTACAGAATGTCTAGCTCTTTAGAAGTTCTACATGGTGTCTCATTTGGTTAAGTGTCTAACTCTTGATCTCAGCTCAGGTCGTGATCTCAGGGCCCTGAGTTCAAGCCCCACACTGGGCTCCAGAGAGCCTATTTAAAAAAAAAAAAAAATTTTTTTTTTCCATTCACACCAAAGCATCTTGTGACTTCATAAACTATAGGCAATGCCTCATCATGAACTGGCCAACTTCTATCAAGGCATATGCCATTCTTGAACACTCTCCCCACCATTCTCCTAGCTCTTCAGCCCTGGAGCGATAGGTACACTTTCCTCCTGTTTTCTGCAGAATAGTGCTTTATTCAGCTTCTGGAGGTTCATCTTCATTTAGGGAGTGGCTTTAATCTAGCATCCTCCCAACAATGGCAGATTTCACCCTATAAGGAAACCTGCACCACCTACTATAAAGCTACTGTAAAAATAAAGATCCTCCAACTCACTGTAAAAAGTAGAGAGGTTCCATGATGGGAGGGTCTGGATCTCTCTGTGCGAAGTAGAACCAGCAGGCTCTTTTGTGTAAGACTGGATTACACAAATGTAAGGTGTGTCCTCTTTGGGGGTGTAAAACATTTCTTCCACTGCTCTGCCACAACATCTGTAGATCCCAACTCTATGTTAAAAATAATAATAATTATTAAGTTATTAAACTTAATAACTAAGGTTATAGTTAAGCCTCTGCCTTCTGCTCAGGTCATGATCTCAGGGTCCTAGGATCCAGCCCTGCCAGGGGCTTTCTGCTCAGCAGAAAGCCTGCTTCCCCCTCTCTCTCTGCCTGCCTCTCTGCCTACTTGTGATCCCTGTCTGTCAAATAAATAAATAAAATCTTTTTTAAAATAAATTAAAAAATAATAATAATATATAAATATATATGACAAATATATAATATATTAAATATATATTATATAAAATGTATCTTCTTAATATCGTATGTATATGTGTATAAGCATGTTACTGGAAAAGACCAAGCTGTGAATCATTGTGATACTGTCTATCCCTTTGGAAAGAGGAGAGAAGAGCGCAGAAAAGGCACCAGGGGAGACCATGTCCTTTGAGGAAGGACTGGAAGAGAGTAAGAGAGAACTATTTGCCAACTGGACTCTTCACACCAAGGACAGGCAATGATGGGCCAGCTGAGTGAGGGATAACTCTATTAGCCAGGGCTCTGTAGGTCACAAAGACAGGCATCCAATTCAAACTAGTTTAAAGGGGGAAATAAAAAGGAAAGCTGTCGGTTCACTCCTTGGGAAAGGATACTTGGGGAAAGATACTAGGGCCATTCACATGCCTGAAGAGCCAGCCGAGCCGCAGAAACCAAGCCCCAGGAGAGAGGTACTCCCTAACGCCTGGACTCATTCTCTCTTCTTCCATCACCCAGCACGCACCCTGCTTGTTTCTCCACATAGGCTCGCTCTACCCTGTAGACTAAGACTGCTTCGGGGAGCCCTGTCCTCAGGGGTATACACACACACATACACACACACACACACACGCACACACACACACTTCTTTTCCACATCCCTTCGAGGAACTTCAGATAAAGCCCTGATTGGGCCTGCTTGGGTCACGTGACTGAGGGGGGCTCTCCAGGCTCACAGAGGGACTAAAGGGAACAATTCCCCAACAAGACGAGAACTAGACCCTGAAGGAGGAAAATGAGAAAGTCTGAGAGGCGGACAAAAAAATCGGTAGTCACCAACCCCCCAAGAGCTGAGAGTAGGCTCAAGACCAGGAGGCAGCCAGGAAGAGGGTGCGCTGAAAAGAGGGCGATTCTAGGAGCAACACGCCAAAGTCTTTGCAGAGCCGCAGCTCTCCTTGGCCAGACGTAGGATGACCGCAGGAAATCTGAAGGTGTGGCTTAGCTTCTTCGTGTCGCCCAGCACAGGAGCCGTGAGGTCGTTCACCGACAAAATCCTGAGCAGCCGAAGCTGGAGTGGGACTTTCACAGTGGGAAACAAACACTGGATGAAGCTGGAGACCCAGTCTGGAAACCACTGTTTTACAATCCAGAAGGTCTGGGACCTCCACAACTCCCTCCACCCTCGTTGTGCAGCCAGGACCGGCTCTGAGCTCACGGCAGGAGGAGCAGGCTGATTTCGCTTGCGTCCTCCTTTCTTCTCCTTTGCCTACCCTTGTGCATCTGTGAACCACACGCTGTGAGCTGGAGGTACTGTCCTGCCACTTACTATTTTCATTCAGCGCTCTGCTTTTGAGATTTACCCAAGATGGCCTAAACAGTTCCACGCCATTTCTTCTCATGGCTCTGTAGTCTAACAACACATGAATATACCACCGTTTATTATCCACTCCCTTATTGATGGTCACTTTGGTTAGGTGCAATTTTTTTTACTGTTTTACTATTTTTTACTGTTTTACTATTTTTTACTGTTTTACTATGCTTACTGTTTTTGTTATAAGGACGGCTAAACTGAGCATCTTTCAATGTTTTTCTCTCTGGGCACATGTTTCTCCTTAAGCATACATTTTTCCCAGGTACTCCCAGTTGGCTTCCAAAATGTTTGTACTTTATGTTCTTACACTTAGTCCCTGAGAACTCCAGAGAAAACTGTAAAACATTTACATTACACTTTCTAAAGAGACTCTCGTTCAAGTAGTACGAGGAGACAAAGCCCCAGACTCTTTGAAGGTAGAAAATGAGGCTTCAGTTAGCCCAGGAGGTTTCTAGGTTTGCTGTGTGAGACTAAGGAGGAATACAGTCATGGAAATTTGATTTCCAGAAGCTCTTTAAAGTATAGAAAATGGTAATAACATATTTAGTTTTCTTAAAAAGCACACAAAACTGTCTTAGATTATGTTCCAATGCTGTGAATGCATATGTATCTGAAAAATGGTAGAAGAACTAATAGCAGTGATAACAACAATAATCGTTTTCCTTTCTGGGTGATTTGTTTTTCTTCTCCATTATTCAGCCTCAGCTGGGAACATGTGCTTCAGGTGACTCAAAGTTTTCACCCTCTACACACATCTGTAAATGACTACAAAAGCCCTGTGAATATTGATTTGGGGGTTACAAATAAATTTTAGCAAATAAACTCAGAATCCATGAATAATGAAGATGAACTATATATACTTATGCAAATCAGTGACACAAATTATAAATGGCAACCATATCTGAACATGACCCTATAATTAAAACCCAATAATTTTGGGGTGTCCTTTCAAGGACAGACATCATCTGCCTTTAGTCCTGCTGAAACCCATTCTCGTCATGACATTTAACTTGATCATGTCCCTCAAAGACCCCATCTACTTAGCCGGTTGAGATTTTGCTCCTCTGTCTAGAGCACCCCAAGCCTCATGGGTCTCCCTTTTCTCTTTCAACATAAAATACAACCAGGATATTTTGTTTTCAGGAATCTTTTCCTACTTAGAGAAAGCAGGGATGTATAGGTTGGTCTTTGCATTGGTTATTAAATTTCCACTCTACTTATTTTTTGTTGTAAACAATCTCTGAATTTTAAAGTCCAGAAAGGATCCCATGTGTACACTTTTAATTGGTCTAATTCATCCCTGTGTAAGGGAGAGTAAATTTTAAGAGAAACATTTTTAAAATGAAACATTGAAAAAAGGAGTTAGCATACCAAAATCAAACCCACCAGTTTAAAAGCTTTAAGACCTCATGCTTAAATTTTCAGGTGTAGCCCTCAAAGATGGATTACTGCAAACACTATGCCAAGAATGTGAATGAAGAGAGATGATTTGGAAAAACCTGATCATTGCCTCACAGCAGACCCCGGTATACCTGCCAAGCTAATACCGAAACTTCAGACACTATACTTTCTGAAATTTTTTTAAAATTACAAAATGCTTGATGAACATTATCTTTAAAGCCAGCCTCATTTTTAATGATTTTAGTCATATCCTAGATGGGTAGCTCTTTCTTTTTTTTTTTCCTTCTATGATTACTCTCAGGTCCTAAATCATTCCAAGATAAAATTGCAAGAAAATGCTCCAAGAACCTTGTGGAAAATCTCCTAGAAACTCGTTGATATGGAAAGGATGAATATTGAACGCGATGAAAGCAATCACTTTGGTGGAGTCCCAGAAGATTTAAATGCATAAACATAAGCCTTGTGATGTTTGGGAACAACAATAGCCAATATAAATAAATCATCTGTAAAACGGTAACCTGAGGGGAAAAAATGCGAGAAGAGATAGGAAAATGAAAGAAATTACTTTTGCCAGTGTGTTTCTCAAATAATGGGAGGAAGGATGAGGAAATAAATAATAGATTGGGTGTTTTTAAGAAGGCTTAGTAACGGTTTAGCACATTGTTTTAAATTTCTGGGATTTTTACCACAGAGTTAGAGCTTATATAATCCATGTTGATGAATTGCCTGCCATTTGAATTAACACACATACACACGCACACGCACGCACGTACTTTTCAAGCCAGATCTTTTAAAATCTCCCCTTAAGAAGACCTCGGAAATGGAAAACAACATGAATTATTGGCTTACTTTACCCAAGTAATGAAAACCATGCAAAATGCTTAGCTTTCTGGTGCAGGCATATTTCTGGTGTCAAACCCTCATCTTTAGATTCAACGGCATCAGCACAGTTCTGTCTACAAAATCTCACATGGGACATGGACAATACAATTAAAGGAATGGTCTGCCTTTGACAGCAATATCAGAAACTGAAACACACAATGACAATTTCACTTTTTTAAAAAAGATTTTATTTATTTATTTATTTATTTATTTATTTGACAAAGAGAGAGAGATCACAAGTAGGCAGAGAGGCAGGCAGAGGGGGTGGGGGAAGCAGGCTCCCTGCTGAGCAGAGAGCCTGATTTGGGGGGAAATGGAGGGGCTCGATCCCAGGACCCCGAGATCATGACCTGAGCCGAAGGCAGAGGCTTAACCCACTGAGCCACCCAGGCTCCCCTGACAATTTTACTTTTAAATAGATACTGGGTACCTGGATGACTTAGTTCTTTAAGCATCACACTCTTGATTTCCAGCTCAGATCATGACCTTGGGGTCCTGGGATGGAACCCTGCATTACGCTCTGTGCTCAGCAGGGAGGCTGCCTGTCCCTCTTCCTTTGCTCCTACCCGCCCATCTCCCACTCTAACTCATAAATAAATAAATAAGATGTTTTTAAAATGAATAAATAGATACAATATGATTTAAAAGTGAGATCACTGCCATGTTTTTAGTTTGGGAGAGAATAGTAAGGTAGGAAATTGAGTGTAGTAAAAAGAGTATCCAAAGAAGCTAAGATCACACAAAGTTTAACTCTGAAAGAGTACAGGTCAAATGAGGGCCAGTAGTTATAGTGTAGAGTTGCAGGGTCAGATCTGGTTTGTAAAAGATGTAATCTGGAAGAATCATTGCAGAAGAACTAGAAGCTAAGGGGTCAGAAAGGTCAGACAATGTCTGGGATGCTCCATAGTTCTCCTTTCCCTGTGATTCCCTTAGCTCTGAAAACTGGTCTTATTAACCCAATTTCAGTCTAATCTCTTTTTTAATTCTTCAAATTTACTCTTGGCTAAGGTACACAAAAGCTTTAGTTTCTTTCTGAAATTACCTCATTTTTTTTAAGTGTCTTTAAAAGCTCAATGTCTTTAAAAGATCTGTGTGAACATCAAAATGTTTGTCTCTTTTGCAAATCTGCTAACAACCAGTGTTTGGAAATAGCCCCAAGTTTATAACCATCAATCGACCAGCATAAGCAAAGCACAAGTGCTTGGCCAAGTATTCCTAATGACATAAAAGGCCACCGGACACCAAGTCAGCATACACTTTGAAATGACGATCATATGTTGCATTTCGAAAGTATGCTTAGTATCTCTAGTGGCTACTTTTATTGACTGGGTTTTAACTGACGGTGTATGCTCATTTTAACAAATGAGGACGAGGGAGGCAACAGAATGGAAATCTTTGTGCATTTGTCCACTACATCACTGGCCTATAAATGCTTACATAAGTATGCTGTAAAAGTATAGCCAGTTTAATAATCTTTCTCCTCATCCCTTCCATTTCAACTCCCCCCCCCCCACCAACCAACACAGCCCACTCCCGCCTTCTTTTTTTCTTTTTTTTTAAGACTTTATTTATTTATTTGACAGACAGAGATCACAAGTAGGCAGAGAGGCAGGCAGGGGCGGCGGAGGGGGGAAGCAGGCTCCCTGCTGAGCAGTGAGCCAGATCCAGGGCTTGATCCACGGACCCTGGGATCATGACCCGAGCCGAAGGCAGAGGCTTAACCCACTGAGCCACCCAGGTACCCCACCTACTCCCACTTACATGCCGACACTTTGAAAGCCAATAATCCAAGTGCTCACAAGCCGCTAACTGCAAGTATCATTTAGCACAGGGTGAAACGCGGGTCAGGAAGGAAGCCATTATAAGGGCTCCTCCTTCTCTTCTATGGACAGATGAACTTGGGCTGGGTACAACTAGACACGGCATGGGGCTGTGCTCCAGAAGAGGGATTCCACCTCTGTAAATCTTCCATTTTATGGGGCAAGTATTGGGATGTGCTTGCAAATAGGGAAAAACAGCCTCCAGCTTGGGGACCCAAAGGATGAGTGTGGGTGCCTGCTTCGTGACGAGATTCTAGGACCATTATTTGCTAGCATCCAAGAGTCTTGGGGGAAATCGAGTGGGAGTGCCGATTCACCACGCATCCCTGGGGGAGGGATGATCCCTGGCCTAGTGAGCTTAGTGCCACTAATGAAAAGAGAGACTTAGAGGCCAAAGAGGTAAGCATTTGGTGAAAAATTTTCTTTGTCTTTATGCATGTATGTATATCTGTATCTTTATGTACTTCTAAACATACTATGTATAAATCTGTGTATTATATTCTTCATATATCTATATACTATATGTTTGTGACACTCACAACACAAATAAAAAAGGTTTGTTTTTTTATATTATCCAGGCAAAGAAGGAAATGGGATCCTGCTAGAAACATTATTTTGCAATTCATTTTCTCACTAAATGTATCATGACTTTCCCTGATCAAAGTAGAGGAAATTAAGGCCCAGAGATGAATCATTTAGTGACTGAGCAGAACTGAAATCCTTATGCCTTCATCCACTCCACCGCCTGGCCTACACTCTACCTCCCAGCAGTGCAGACCTTGGCACTGAGATGGGTTTGGCCCCTGGGAAACTCTTTCCCCGGTAATGTTTCACAACTTCCTGTCCCCTGCACAAGTGCAGTTTCATTCCAGACCCTGCAGAGCTAAAGCATCTGACAAGGCAAGTAGGCCTTTTGTTCCTGTTTAGCAAAAGGAAGACAAGTCCCAGGAAGGGTCCCTAGGCCTAAAAGTGTCAGACGTGCCAGAGGCAGAATCAGTAAGTTGTACCGAAGAATTGTCTCTCAAATTTCTATGCTCTCTAATCCTTGTCACATGAGTCTGTATGTATCTCATATAGATACCTATTTAACATAGTGGAAGATGGCAGCTTGGTTTCGTGAACCTCAAAGATGACAACACCATAAATTTGTCTCTTCTTAGCCCGGTGCTATTGCTCAGTTTAGGGGGATGTCTTCTCTGTGTTTTTATCTTGCTCTGTATAATGTAGACAAAAAAGTCAGAGGACAATTGTCAGATAGTCCATTGTATTTCTTGGCATTGTTTAAGAATAGAGAATGTGTATGCCCATAACGAACAACGAACTCCTGTTGCTTATCCTTAAATGGATTATGATATTAACAAAGGTACAAGATCTTCTAAATGGATGATAAACTATTATATTGCAACCATTGAGAAACAGCATTCTATCAATACTAGCCTGCTTGCTTCTTCTTTCACCTCCTTTCAATATATTTTCAACATGGTAGCCAGAACAATGCTGTTAAAACAGAAGACGAACTGACCCATTGACTCCCAACTATGCTTTAATGATGGCAATGCTTTGAAGAAAAAACAGAATAAGGGACTAGAGAGGCAAAGGCACCATTTCAGATAAAGTAGTCAGAGAAAGCCTCACTCAGTAGGCGCCACTGGAACAGAGTCTGAACAAGGTGGGAGAGTGAGATGTGGATAGAAAAGGAGCCAAAGGAAAGAGAAGATTTGAGTCCATGGTGGACAAACACCACCATCTCAATGCCCTACTTAGAGAAATGTACTTCTGCATCCATGGAAACTTGTTAGTTTTCTTTCCTACACAGTTAGCCACACCATTGCCTCCTTTATATCTTCTCACCAAAAATGAAAATTTCCTATATAACTGAAGCCATCAACTTCCAAAGTTCTTTCAATGATCTAAAAGTCCTCTCCCTCTGTCCTGCCTCCATCCCTCTCACCCCCTTGCCCAATTCCCTCTCTGACCTTACTTCCTCCTACCCTCCCCCTCCTCACTCAACTCAGCCTCTCTTGGCCTCCTTAGTGTTCCTGGAACTTTCTAGCTTCAGGATCTTCGCACTATGTTGTCATTGGTCATTGGTCATTGTTTAAGAATGCCCTTCTCCCACCTGTTTTTCATGACTTGTTCCCTCACCCCTTTCTGGTCTTGATTCAAATGTTGCCTTCTCAGGAGTCTTTCCCTGGCTAACCTTTCTAAAATTGCAGCCCCTCCCCACCACATACACTCCATTCCTTATCTCTTTCCCCTGCCTTATTTTTCTCCTTATGGCTTCATATCATCCATCCAGCATACTTTTTCTATAATAGTCATATCTAATTTTCTTATCTCTCCATGAGGCCAGGGATTTCTTTTTTGTGGGGTTTGGGTATCAGTTTGTTTCTGGTTTTTTTAGTTGTTTTTTTGTTTTGTTTTGTTTTCTGACTGCTTTATCACCAACACCTAGGACAGTACCCAGCAACATGTAAGGTACTCAGTAAATACTGGTAGGTTGAATGAATGAATGAGTGACAACCGTACTCAACAAAAGGATCAGCTTTTTGACACTGCTTAACATTTCAGGTAGTCACATCAGAGTCATGGAGACTGGAAGCTGGTTTTTCCAACCAAAAACACAGGCGACAGAAGAGTTAACCCAGGTTTAGTTTAGGACAGGTCAAATGCACTGTAAATAATCCTATATCAGAGATTGCCAGGGTCCAGGAAAGTTATAAGGTTTGGATATTAAGACAGCCGAATATGCCAACCGGAGCCAAGCTACAAATAGACAGAGCTCATGTACAGAGTAGCTCCAGCTGGAGGGCTGTGTAACTCACTAGGGGGAAAGACCTCCAGAATCTCAGTAGAGACTTGCTGAAGAGAGGGCTGGACATGGTTATGTTGGCTTCAGCAGGGCTGCTCTTCCAGACTTCCATCCAAGAACTCCCACTGTAGTGGGTTCACATCTGGCCTTTTCCCTCCTCCTCTGTGCTTTTCAACCAGAGTCCTCTCAGCTATGCTCCCCCTCAGGATCTTGCTGCTGCCCTCCAGTGGAAGGGTAGGTAAGACTTGTTTGTCGTCATTGCAAATGCTATGGCTTTCCCACAACCAGATGGAAAAATGGCCCCACCCAGCCACTAGGAGAACCCTTTGAAGATCTTCAGCCCCTTCCTACCATCCTGTGGGATATCTAACACTCTTTGGTTTCAGTAAATGCTGGTTCATGCATTAATGATCTTTTACTTATATCTCTGGTCAATACAGAGCACTTCTTCCAGAGTTCTCTGCAAGACTACGGGCATTATACCTTGTCAGTAATGAGATCATGCTCTAGGGATCTGTGGATAAAAGTAAGCCTGTCTCAGATGTCATGTTTCAGAATCCCAAGTATGAAAATCCGTAATTGGCTGCCTCCTTAAGAACAAAGAGAATGATGGCTTGTCTGCTCCAAGAAAGATATGCAAGAGGAACACAAACAAAGAATTGTTGCTGTAGGGAAATGAGATTTTAAAATGACCTGAGAAAACCTGATGGTAGGGTGCCCTGGGGTGAAGGCTGCCAATGTACAAACCAAGCTGGGAGCATGGCTAATCAATGCTTATGCAAATGTTCTCTGCGCCTGTCAGGTCCCTCAGGACGCTGGAGAATTTTGAAGATAATCACCTGTGACACTCAGCCTTTCCTTGAGACACAATTTTAAACAACTGACCTTTTTTCTGAGCTGAGTGGATGCCAAAATTGAATTTCTGCTCAGTTGGAACCAAATTCATTCCTAGCCATCTCTCAAGTGAGTTGGCAAGCATTGCTTTGAATTCTTTGTCCCACTTATGCAAAATTCATTTGGAGTCATTTTGAAATCTTTCGCCTTTGGACTGGGAAGTGGCAAGGAAGCCCCATGGGTGTGTCAGGTCTCACGTCAACCTCTCTGACTACACATCTGCTTGGCTTTCTGTTTCCTTAGAAGCCTTGCTCACTTGATATGGGGAGCAAGTCTTCATCGGGATTCACCTCAGTTCCGTGAGTGTTTGTTGAATTATGACAAACTCTGTGACACTCGAGAGCAGGGGGGCTGGGGTTTACGGAGGGTGTGATGCAGGAAAGATTCCAAGCTCTGGGATCAGACTGGCTTCTAATTCTGGCTCCGCTACAGAGCAGCAGGGGGGCTTGGGCAAGTTATATATGCACCACGAGAGGGGCGCCTGGCTGGCTCCATCAGGGGAACATGCGACTCTTGATCTCAGGGTCATGAATTCAAGTCCCATGTTAGGTGTGGAGATTACTTTAAAAATAATAAAATAATAAAAACAACAACAACCCTTTTAAAAAATATGTGTGTGACATGAGCCTTTGTCCCCTCAACTGTAAAATTGGGATAATAATCCCAAACCTGAAGACGTTGTAAACAAATTCAAAAGAGCATAAAATAGAACAGTGAACAACCTCACAGGCAATACGTAATAAGTCATTACACTATTTTCAATGTATTGTTCATCCCGAATCTTTAGAATTTAGAATCTTTAGACAGCTGAAAAAGGAAAATCAGCCTCACACACTCAAAACAAGTAGAGGATAGCAGAGGCCAAATGATTGAATTCATATAGCCAGTGTAGGAAGGAGCAGAAGGAAAGCAGGCACCAGTTTCAAAATGTATATTAAAGGAAGTAAGTGCTGTGAGCACTGGGAAAGCACATCACGGTTCCTGCCTGGAGGTTTCCTTCCCATCATCTATCATCCAAGCCTCAGTGCTCACATAATTAGAAAATGCAGGCTGTTTCGTTCTCTCCATGGTGAGGATGCCTAATTGAAATTCCATTGCATTCCAGTCCAATCACATGAGATCAACCTATAAATTAAAGGCGCTTTGAATCTCTGAGACGAGATGTAACTTTTGACTTTTCCACTTGAAGGAACAGAATATTATCATTGCTGGTCTAGTGAATAACCCCTCTCCTAAAAAAAAGCTTTTCTCCACCCTCACCACACTCCCATGGTCTGCAAAACAAAAAAGACAGGGAAAATCCTGCCTAAAGTTTGACAGAGGAGTAGTCTGATTTATTAATATAATTTCTCCCAGTATGTATGATTTTATGATGTACGATGAGTCTCTCTTTCTTTAAATATATATATAATATATATGTAATAGTCATATATATGTGTACTAATGTATATGCATGCATATGTAAAAGTAATCTGTGTATGTAATAAAGTATATATGTATGCATATATATGTAATTGTATAATATTGTAGCAACTATTGTCAGTGGACACTCCATTTAACCTCTACAGAAGTCTTTTGCCCACATGAAGTCCCTTAAGGTCAGTGACCTTCTAAATATAAACCCAGTCCATGCGAAACCCTATTTTCAGTTGTTCAGAGCTCCAGGAAACAGGTGACATGTGAGTGAAGCAGATATTTAAGGCTTCGACTATCCTCCATAAGTGAGCATTTCTGGTTTTCTGACTTGAAGATGTAGATATTTTCAACCTTTTAATTCTAAGCTGCCTTCTGCTTGGTCTTCTCTGCTGGGGCACACACCCTGGGAATGGTGCCTGTCTCGTCCAAGAAAAACAGTCTGAGCAGTAGGCCACTTCCTCATACCTCACCTGGGGCAAACCTGTTTGCCGATCTTTGCCTGACATCCACACGTGGAAATGTACAGCCATGGTCACTTTACTGAAGCTCCTAAAATGTTCATTAAAAACCATTTCTCTCTTAGTCTAGTAACACCCCTCTCTCTTTAAAAACTAATTTCTGGTCAATAAAATGCTTGAGTCAAATGATTGTGTAATCAAATTCTTTCCATATCCCACTGACACAGCTTGATGATTTTAATGAGTGATTGCTTGTAACTCTTTCATGCAATTTTTTTTTTTCTTAAAGCATTTACGATGCCAGTATTTCAAATAGGAATTTCCCCTCTGGGCAACTTTGGCAGACCATATGTTTTCTTTCTTTTTTCCTTCCAAGGTGAGCTTATATTGATTGTGATTTTATAATATCACTGATATGGTGTTCCCTTTTTTAAGGAATTGGATTAGTTGAAGGTGGGAAGAGTGCAGGTGCGTAAAGGAGAAAACACTCTCTTTTTATATACTTACTGAGTAATCCGCAGAAACCATCTACATGTGTTCTGTAAGATGATGGGGCTGAATTGAATGTCATTTCTGTCTCCCTCAGCTTCAGCATTCTGTGAGTCTAACACCCACTTGACTTTGAATTCCTGGGGAGCAGTCAACAGGTATTAATCATCTCATGAAAATTAATCATTTCCAAAGCCTCTCTCAAGGTCTGGCACCCAGTAGGGCCTTCTGTGTTAATAAATGAGTTAATCTCCTTACCTTTTTATATGCTTCACTCCAGTTCCTTCTGAACATGACAAGAATCATATGTTGCTATTAATGGCTCACAGTTCTATTCTAAGGACCACAGAATCTTGAATATAAAATTTTCCTAGTTGGTGTTTTATTCTGTTGCTAGAGGGCACACACCCATACACTAAGGACAAACGTTGCACACACCCATACACTAAAGACAAACGCTTTTGCTCGAGGTGACCCTGTTCATTGGCTGACACAATAAATATTTGCAGAACACCTGCCAGGCAGTGGTATTACAATGCTGAACTACACATAGTTTTTTCTATCAAGGATCTTCCAGTATAAGGAAGAAGTCAGACGAGTGAATATAAAAGAAATATTATGAAGGGTAAGCTCAGGTACCCTGGGAACTGTGAAGCTGACCCACTCTGAGAACTTCAGGGAAGGTTTCCCAAAGGAAATTTAAAAAAAAAAAAACAAAAAACTCGGAACTTAGAGCTAACTAGGAGTTAACAAAGTCCAAGTGGGGAGGAAGGGTTTGGCATTGAAGGCAGTGAGTGCTACAGGTTGCTGAGTTGGTATTTATTTACAGGTCAGCAAAGGACCCTGGGAGGAAGTTCAAGCAAGGAAGTGACATGATCTAAATTCTATTTTAGAACTGTCTCTCTAGCTGAAGTTAGACAATTGGAAAGGGACAAAACCAGAGGCTAGAAGTAAAGGAAGGCTTTTTGAGGGACACTAAGGATGAAGATGGGGGCAGCAGCCATGAAGAAAATTAGGTGGATTCTAGGTATATAGAGAAAGATAATGAATGGTTTATGTGTGCATGTTGGAGAGTGATCAGGAAAAGACAAGTCTGAGTTTTGCTTGGAGAAACTGGGTGGATGGTGTGTCATTCACTCTGATAGGAAGCATCTTCTAAATCAGTGGTACTTTGGGAGGGGAGAGAAGTGATGATGAATTCCATAGGGTAGCCAAGAGATATCCAAGAGGAGATGCCCAACGGTCGGTGGATCGGGTGGGTCTGGATCTCAGGAGAGAGCTTGGGGTTGAAAATGTAGAGTTGATAGCCATCAACACAGTGATGGAACCTGAAGCTGTTAGAATGTCTGGAGGAGGAGAAGAGGGCTGAGGAACCCTAAGAAATGCGAGTCTTTAAAGTCAAATACTTTGCTTGCTGATTAATATCACCTGCTCAGTCCCTAGGGCTAAGAACCGGATTGACTCTAGGTCTTAAAGGATCCGCAAGTCATTTGCCAAAGCCAAGCCCAAGGCACTTAAGGATGTCTCGAATACATTATCAATTATTCAACCAAAAGAATTTGCGAATATGTCTTGGTCATATGAGTGTGGAGAATAGGAAATATTAGTATGAAATACATGGGAGCTAAAGCATGTTCTTGATCTTAATGTGAGAACGTTTTTGTTGATTTCATCAAACATTACAGATAGAAGGTACAATATCAAAAAAATCCATCTGGGGCAGAGATCCCTTGTTTGTCACTAAGCTGTTACTGGGGTGGGGTAGGAGAGGTAGCAAAATTCTCTGCTTTTACCAACTTCCCAAGTCACAGGCACAATTTAATTCAGGAGGAGGAGGAGATGACAGCTGTGGTACATCAGCAAAGAAGAGCCAGGACCAAAAAGAGCACTTAGATCCCCGATAACAAACTGAAATCAAGAGCTTTTGGCATCATACTTGGGTAGTAGATGTATGATATCTCAATAGCCATAAATGCTCATCTTGGAAGCATTTTAGTAAGCACAGTGAGGCAGAAATTCATAACTAACAGATAATAACTCTTTTTATAATTTTATAAAACCCTGAGAAGATTAGAGTTTTTTTTTTTTAGTTTGTTTTGTTTCACATAATCTGAAGTATTCCAGAACCATTTAAGATCCCATCTGTTGAGAATTCCCAAGCTCTTGTCAACTTTAGAACAAATATTTTGATGTATGAAGGAGCTTAAATCAGATAAGAGACCTGGGGGGAATGCAGAACCATCCAAAAATTATCTTAAAAGACTCCGTTGTTTTCTTAATCATGCATCTGCTACAAACTCACATTTTTAAACAGCTAACTTTTTGTAGGCACTCCAGTTCTGAGGATATAATGAATCCCTAAGATTAGACATCTCGGTAAAAATAGACATGTGGATTAGTGGCAAATAATAGGGTACCAAAAGTGGAATCATATATCCTGCTTAAAAACCTCTCACAGTTTTGAACTCTTTGAACTTTAACAGGAATCTGGACATTAAACATTGGCCCAATGATTTTGTAAATAAAAATCATTCACTTTTAATTTTCTTTGCGGAGGGATGTTCTAATGGAAATGAAGCTCTATTTTTTTTTATTGAAAATGGAGTGTTTGTTATATTTCAAACACTTTACATTTATCAACTCATCAATCCTCACAGCCTTACAAAGTGGGCACTATTATCAACCACATTTTCCAGGTAAGTAAACTGAGACCCAGAAACGCCAACCAACTTCCCAAAAGCTGCATAGGTAATAATAGTAGTATTTAGAATCTGGGTTCAAAGTCTTCATGCTTAGTCACTATCATCTTGGAGGTAAGATTTCCCCCATGTTGTGCACAGAACCACTTGGAGAACTTGTTTAAATATCCCTGTTCCAGGTGCCTGGGTGGATCAGTTAGTCAAGCAACTGCCTTCTGCTCAGGTCATGATCCTGGAGTCCCAGGATCCAGTCCCACATTGGGCTCCCTGCTCATCAGGGGACTGGCTTCTCCCTCTGACCCTCCCCCTTCTTATGCTCTCTCTCTCTCATTCTCTGTCTCTCAAATAAATAAAAATTTAATTTAATTTAAAAATAATAAATAAAAAAATAAAAATCCCAGTTCCCAAGGGAAACTCTTTCTCATGCTCTGTCTCACAGGTGAACCCATCCTTCCCATCACCTTCTAAAGCCTGTGGATCTCCTACTCCATTATGTTTCAGACTCAGGGCTCATCAGAATCATCTTTAGAGCTTGTTAAAAATGTGGGTTCTAGATATTAATTTTTTTAAGTTTATTTTCTTATTTTAAGTCATCTCTACCCCCAGCATGGGGCTCAGACTCACAACCTGGAAATGAAGAGTCACATGCTCTTGTCACTGAACAAGTCAGGAGGCCCCGAGATTCTAATTTTTTGAAACCTTTGTGATTAACGCAATGGGGAGCTTCCAAAGTTTTCCTGTTTCTTCAACCTTTCTGTATTTTGAGAAAAGAGGTTTATTGGATCTTTGTAGTATATGTGATGTATCAAGAGGCCAGGTCTGGAGGATGGGACAGAGGCTCCAAGCTGCTGCTTGCAGCTCTGCAGATCTGTTTTTTATGGAGGTGTGGAATGAGGTCAAACAAAGGAACCATCAGGAGTTCTGATTTCTCCATAAGTGAGTCATGTTCAAGTATATTTCTGCTGAAGAAAGACACACTGAACCCTGCAACACCGCAGCAGAATTTTAAGGAGGGGGACAGTCCAGGGGCACCTGGGTAGCTCAGTGGGTTAAAGCCTCTGCCTTCAGCTCAGGTCATGATCCCAGGGTCCTGAGATCAAGACCTGCATCGGGTTCTCTGCTCAGCAGGGAGCCTGCTTCCCCCTCTGTCTCTGCCTGCCTCTCTGCCTACTTGTGATGTCTGTCAAATAAATAAATAAAATCCTTAAAAAACACACACACACACATGGGGGGATACAGTCCATAGAGACCTCAGGCAGATGTCTGGTTGGTAGATTCTGGAAGAATTATAACCACCATCTCGTTTTATGGTGACTCATCTCTGTAATTGGCTTATTAGTTACATTGTTTTACAAAACGATTTTAGTGGTTGGCCTTACAGTTTGCCTTCAATAGTATAGGACCACTTCATGTATAGTGTGAGAACCTTACAAAACGTTCCTCCAGTTGCTTTTCCTCTCCTTTGTGCTCACGTTTCCACACATTCTGCTTTTTCATATATTATAAACTCCTTTATACACTGTTGGCATTTTTACTCTCAACAATCACTTTAAAAAGTCATTAAAACTAAAGGGGGGGAAGCCTTTTAAAAAAATCTCCATTTTTACCATTTTGGTGTTATTTCTTTGTGTGAATTCAGGTTCCGTCTGACATTATACTCCTTCTGCCTGAGGATCTTCTTTAACATTTCTACAGCACCAGTCAGCTGGCTCTCAGTTCCCTCTGCTTTTGTTTGTCTGAAACTTTTGCTTTCATTTTTGAAAGTTGTTTTTACCAAGTATATCATTTCAGGTCGGCAGTTTTTCTCTTAGTTTATTGAAAGATGTTTTGCCTTTAGCTTTGAGTTTGCTTAGTTTCTGAATGAGATGACTCTTGTTGAATTTTTTTGTTTGTTTGTTTTAAAGATTTTATTTATTTATTTGACAGAAGGAAAAAGAGCTCAGAAACAGGGGGAGTGGCAGGCAGAAGGAGAGAGAGAAGCACGCTCCCCACTGAGCAGGGAGCCCAATGCAGGGCTCCATCCCAGGACCCTGGAATCATGACCTGAACCACTCAGGCACCCCTGATGAAGACTTTTTTAAAAGCTCTTTAAAAAAAAAAAAAAGATTTTAGGGGCACCTGGGTGGCTCAGTGGGTTAAAGCCTCTGCCTTCGGCTCAGGTCATGATCTCAGGGTCCTGGGATCGAGCCCCGCATAGGGCTCTCTGCTCAGTGGGGAGCCTGCTTCCTCCTCTCTCTCTCTGCCTACTTGTGATCTCTGTCTGTCAGATAAATGAATAAAATCTTTAAAAAAAAAAGATTTTATTTATTTATCTGACAGACAGAGATCACAAGTAGGCAGAGAGAAAAGCAGAGAGAGAGGAAGGGAAGCAGGCTCCCTGCTGAGCAGAGAACCCGATGCAGGTCTTGATCCCAGGACCCTGGGATCTTGACCTGAGCTTAAGGCAGAGGCTTTAACCCGCTGAGCCACCCAGGTACCCCAAAAGCTCTTTGATTATAACTTTTTAACATTTGATGAGTTATTTGGGCTTTCCTGGAAATTCAAGGAAACACTTTAATCACTAAACACATCAAGTCTAAACTCCTTGCCCTGGCGTTTTTCTTGCTAGTATCATATTGTTAGTATCTGGCAGGCCTTAAGACAGCCCTATGCTTGGGGCACCTGGGTGTCTCAGTGGGTTAAGCCTCTGCCTTCGGCTCAGGTCGTGATCTCAGGATCCTGGGATCGAGCCCCGCATTGGGCTCTCTGCTCAGCGGGAGCCTGCTTCCCTCCCCCTCTCTGCCTGCCTCTCTGCCTACTTGTGATCTCTCTCTCTCTCTCTGTCAAATAAATCAATAAAATCTTCAAAAAAAAAAAAAAAAGTCCTATGCTTGTTTTGTTCTGTACTCAACCAGGGTGATATGGCTCTTTCAATTATAATATATAATTCATACTTATTGAATGAATCTCACTTTTCCAATCACTGAGGAGAAGAATTCCCGCTTGGTCTAACAATTGGCATTTTATGGAGAGTGCTCAGAAGAAGGCTGTATGAGGTGCAGCGTTCTGAATGTTCTTACTTCATACAGTTGTATCCAAACTGTAGCAGGTGATAGGACTGGGGGCTGATGACTCCCTCTCTCATCTGTTCTGTCTGGGCTTCTGGGAAGGCAAGAGTCAGGACTGTTAAAGAGGAGGGAAGTTTATGCGTATGAAGCTTGGGAAATGATGTGGAAAAAAATAGAAGAGGGGCGCCTGGGTGGCTCAGTGGGTTAAGCCTCTGTCTTCAGCTCAGGTCATGATCTCAGGGTCCTGGGATCGAGCCCCACATTGGGCTCTCTGCTCAGCAGGGAGCCTGCTTCCTCCTCTCTCTCTCTCTGCCTGCCTCTCCACCTACTTGTGATCTTTCTCTCTCTGTCAAATAAATAAATAAAATCTTAAAAAAAAAAACTAGAAAAAGAAGTAGGTGACGCATCATCTGTCCCTCCTATACAACATCTTTGATATATCTTTCTACAGACTGTGAGCCCCTGTCTCCTTGCACTTTCTACAGTTACATTTGTGCAGAGGTATTTGATTAGTGCTTGAATTCTCCAGGTATAAGCCCTGGGAGTTTGAGTTCACTGTTTATTCTTCATCTGAAGTAGTGCCTGGTATAGAATAAACAATTAGCAGGTACTTGTTAGATGAATGAATGAATGAATGAATGACCTCATCACTCATTCCTGCTAGAATCAGATTCCAAGGAAAGATACATAAAACTGCAAATAGGGCAATGTTGATAATGCAGGAGGTTATACATGTGGGGCCCGTGGGCATGTGAGAAATCTCTGTACTTGATTTTGCTGTGAACCTGAATCTGCTCTAAAAACTAAAGTCTATTTTAAAAACTGCAAATCATCATGTTATTTTAATTGTTTTTCTCACTAGATGATGGAGATGAATAATTTCCAGCTACTGTTACACATAGTGTGGCTTTATAATACGAATACAGTTTTGAGCAGTAGAAGACTTTTGCTATAATGAGTCTCTGCTCTAAAAATATCATGATCTATCTGGGGCACCAGGCTGATCAGTCAGTAGAGCATGTGATGCTTAATCTCAGGGTCGTGAGTTCAAGCCCCACATGGGGTACGCTACCTACTTAAAAAAAAAAAAGAAACTGTATTATGTCATGATATTCTGCTACTGACAGATACTGCTACTAATATTATAACCTGTCCTTCATGCAATAGAGATTAAGCAGCAGCCTGGGGGTGGGGAGGGGAGGCAGGACTCCATAAGGCACCGTCTACATGGGTCACAAGTATGTTTTCCCTTGGAGCTGCGCAGTAAGATCATCCTGCTTAGGGTCCTAGGTAAAACTACCTGGCTGATGATGGACTTTGTGAGACTTCGGGGCTAGGATTGAAAATAAGGAGTTTTCCTTTTCTGGGTGGCTCAGTCCGCTAAAGGTCTGCCTCCAGCTCAGGTCATAATCCCAGGGTCCTTGTATGGAGTCCCACATGGGGCTCCTGGCTCAGTGGGGAGCCTGCTTCTCCCTCTACCTGATGCTCCCCCTGCTTGCGCACACACTCTCTCTCGCTCTCTCTCTGTCACAAATAAATAAATAAAATCTTAAAAAAAAAAAAAAGGAAATGAGGAGCTACTTCAAATAAGGGCAAAATTTCTTTGGAAGCTAAGGGAAATGTTCTAAGACTGAATTGTTCTTGGGGTGCCTGGCTGGTTCAGTTAGTAGAGTAAATGACTCTTGATCTCAGGGTCATGAGTTCAAGTACCATGTTTGGCAGAGATTACTTTAAAATTGGATTATTGCGATGGTTGCATAACTTTGTAAATCTACTAAAAGTCATTAAATTGTATACTTAAAGATGAGTGAATTTTATGTTGTATAAATTATACTTCAATTAAGCTGCTTTTTTTAAACAAACATTGTGTTCAAGGAAGTCTCTTCTATTCCTGCATTCAACCCTGTTCTCTCCCACCCCCTACAGGAAATTATCTTTATTAGTTCTTGATATATCCTACCAGTTTTCCTTTAACAAATCAGCAAATACCTATGTATTAAGTGATACCTTAAGTGATTTTAAAATGTTGCCTTATGCCTGAGCGGCTCAGTTGGTTGGACGGCCAACTCTTGATTTCAGTTGGAGTCATTAATCTTAGGGTCTTGAGATGGAGCCCTGCGTGGGCTTCTCTCCCTCTTCCTCTGCTCCTCCTCACACTGGCATGCAGGCACCTGCTCTCTCTCTCTCTCTCTCAAATAAATAAATAAAAACTTTTTTTTAAAAATGTTGACTTAAATACTGGTGATTGAGAAAAAATTGATCTAACTGAGAAACGAGGAGAAAACCCCTATAAACTTTATGAGGAAAGACGAGCAATTCTGAGGAACACAAAAGTTTTAAAATTTATAACATTGGTTTCAACGTGCCTCATTGTATGTGAAACATATGGTTTCCATTAACTTGAGTGAGGGAAGTTACAAATTAAGAAAAAGAAGAAGGATAGAGAGGGAAATAACAAAATTGCCTAGCAGAAGAGCAGGAAGAAATAATTTGCAGCAGTGGGGAGGGAAGGTTGTAAGAGGAGTTTGGGGTGTGTGTGTGTGTGTGCATCTTTAGTGTGATTTGCTGAGCTGGAACAGTGACTATCAAAAAGAAAATCTGGTATATTACAAGTTCACCGTGCTTCTGAAGGAGAAAGAAGGCGGGCAGGCATTGGACCGTTCCCCATATTGGCCACGAGGTGGTGACATCCACTCAAGACCGTCCTCTTCTCAAACCCAGGAAAGAGGAGGTATGGCTGTAAGTACACAATAGCTGAACGTAGAGTACACTCTTTCTTATTAACAGACTTTATTTTTCCAGCAGTTTTAGGTTTGCAGCAATGTTGAGCAGAAGGTACACAGATTTCCCATGGACCCTCTGCCCTCCCCTACATACATTGCCCATTATTAAGATCCCCCACCAGAGCGTGGCCTCCATTATAATTGGTGAACCTCTGTTCACACATTATTATTAGCCAAAGTCTTCCTTTTACATTAGGGCTCATTCTTGCTGTTGTACATTCTGTGGGTTTGGACAAATGTTTAATAACATGTACGCACCATGAGAGCATCCTAGTGCACAGTTCCACAGCTGAAAATGTCCTGTGCTCTGCCTTTTCATCCCTCCCTTCCCAACCCCTGATATTTTTACTGTCTCCATAATTTGCCTTTTCCAAAATGTCAGATAGTTGGAATCATACGGCATTTAGCCTTTCAGATTGGCTTCTTTCACTTAGTAACATGTATTTAAAGTTTCTCTGTGTCTTGTCATGGCTTACAAGCTCATATATGTATAAATCTAAGAACACAAGCCAGACAGGTAAATGAAAAGCAAGAACTCCTCCATGGTTAACATTAACTTTTCCTCTCACTAAATCTTCCAGTTGAGGAGTTTCCTGACATGAAAATGGGTTTTGGGGGTGCCTGGGTGGCTCAGGCATTAAGCATCTGCCTTCGGCTCAGGTCATGCCTGGGATCGAGCCCGACATCTGGTTCCCTGCTCCGTGGGAAGCCTGCTTCTCCCTCTCCCTCTCCCACTGCCTATGTTCCCTCTCTCACTGTATCTCTCTGTCAAATAAATAAAAAATCTTAAAAGGAAGGAAGGAAGGAAGGAAGGAAAAATGGGTTTGGTCTCCAAAGTGAGAAATGGTAAGACATTTTGTCTTCAAGGCAAAACCTAGTTAAACTGTAGTTTTGTTGTCAGTACTTAAGAAATTAATCATCACACTTTGCAGTGTTTCCATGGGGAAGGTTTTGATACAATGAAGCATGCCAAGAGACTATGGTCTCATCTACCCACTCCACCCCGTGGTGGAGATTCCTTCAGCTTCAAGACAGAGTGACAAATTGTAGTATGCCGTGGGTAAAAGGTAAGGTGGGCTCCTTTTTTTCTTCCCACTTCATGAGGCAGGAACCATCAGCTTTCATTTTCAACGGCGTCTCCAGGAGGATTTTAGTCCTCCCCATGTCCCCTGCATTGAAAAAAATGTATGTGACTCCATGATGGCCTTAACATCCCGTAACCTTTTTAAGGTTTTCCAAGGGCTTTTTGTTTGGTTAAGTTTGGGTTTTTTGTTGATTATAACAGGAAATGGGTAAAATACCAAAGAGAAAGTTGCAAAGTTTCAAACAATGCTACAATAAATAGTCTCCCAAAGCGAGTTGTCCCTGGTATTTGTTAGGAATGTAAATGAATTTAGCTTTGATCTTTCTCCTTCTTTTATAGCCCCTCTTAGCTTCGTTCTTGGATGCCCTCCCCAGCTCCTATCCTCTGAGAGATTTCTTCATCCTGGCCTCCCCTTCGACCTCACCTCCTTCTTTTATTTAATTACAGGAAAAGCTGTAGATATTTATAGAGGTTTTGGGATATAAAAATAACTAAATGAGCTCTAATTACATTCAGAAGAAAACAAATTTTTGGCCCAAGTTTTCCTTCACGAGGAAGGGAGTTATCGGGGGCTTTTCCTTACTGGAGCAGGAGATAGGATCAGACTGGGGAGTGAAAAACTTGGGCCAAAACCACAAGATACTACAGAGTAGACAGTTCAAGGTCCCACAGTCACAGGATGGGGGTGATGGGGTGCTTAATATATGCTCCATGTCCCATAAACCCTATCCTATAGTATTGAAGTTCTGCCTCCTTGAGAAATCTCTTCCTATTTAATTATGCGATCCATTGGAATTGGGTTTTTATTTTAAGTCTGAATTAAATATATTGAGGCAGACCTTGTCAGTGCCTCGGCCTTTAGTATGTCCAGGTGACAGATAAGGATCCCTTTGCCGAAAGACTTTATCAAGCCACAGGTGTCCACTTTACTGCACCTGCTCAGGGGAATGAGTAGATGTTTAGGGAGTAGCCTTTTAAGAACGGCTAATAGGAACTGGTGGACCAGTTTTCCTTTTCCTTGACCCAACCAGGGAATTAGCTCTCAGTTTGTGCTATGCTGGATTCCAGAGTTCCCAACCAAATCACGTTTCATCTGTTCATGGTGGTGTCTGGCTTAGTAGCATAAACCGTCTTGCTTGCCTTCTCTTGACTTTCTTCCCCACTTGCTGACAATGGTTCTGGGGATCCCAAATAGACTACTCACTCTCAAACACTTGTCTCCCAGGATCTGCCATTAGAAAAGTCCAGATTAAGAACATATAGACAAATGTGTGTATTTTTTAATTGTGCTAAAATATGTATAACACAAAATTTACCACTTCAACTATTTTTCAGCATGTGGTTCATGGCATTAAGTACATCCACACTGTTGTGTAATCATCATGACAATCCAGCTCCAGAACTTTCTTATCATCCCAAACCGAAACTCTCTACCTGGTAAATAATAACTCCGCATCACCTCCTCCCAAGTCACTTTACTGCCCCTGCTTCTCAGCCCCGGAAACCTACTGTTCTACTTTCTTCTTCATAAATCTGACTACTCAGTTACCTCATAAAAGTGGATTTATGTCCTATGTGTCCTTTAATATCCAGCTCATTTCATTTAGCATAACGTCTTCCAGGTTCATCCATATTGTAAGCATGTGTCCTTTTTTTTTTTTTAAGATTTTATTCATTTATTTGACAGACAGAGATCACAAGTAGGCAGAGAGGCAGGCAGAGAGAGAGAGGAAAGCAGGCTCCCTGCTGAGCAGAGAACCCGATGCAGGTCTTGATCTCAGGACCTTGGGATCATGACCTGATCCCAAGGCAGAGGCCTAAACCACTGAGCCACCCAGGCGCCCCAGCTTGTAGCCTTTTTTAAAATTGAAAATATTTCATTGTATGCAGTACTATATCTGGTTTATCCATTCATCCATGGATGGACATTTGTTTCTACCTTTTGGTTATTGTGAATAATGCAGCTGTGAACATTAGTATACAAGCAGCTGTTCAGGTCCTTTCTATCAATTACTTTGGTATATAGCCAGAAGTGGAATTGCTGGATAGTATGCTAGTTCTACATTTAGTCTTTTGAGGAACCTATACTGTTTTCCATAGTGATTGCCCTATTTTGCATTCCCACCAGCTATGCATGAGGCTTCAATTTTTCCACCTCTTTGTCAAGACTGGTTATTTTCTGTTTATTTCTTTTTTGTAATGGCTATTCTAATGGGTGTGAGGTGGTATCTCATTGTGGTTTTGATTTGCCTTTCCCTAATGATTAGTGATTTGGAACTTTTTTTTTTCCAGGTACTTATTGGCCATTTGCATATCTTTTTGGGAGAAGGGTCAATTAAAGCCTTTGCCTGTTTTTTAGTCAGGTGATTTGTCTTATTGACATGTGGGACTGAGTTCTTTATATAGTCTACATATTAACCCTTTATCTGATGTATAGTTTGTAAATATTCTTTCCCATTCTGTGGGTTGGCTTTTCACTCTTGATAATGCCCTTTGATGCACGAAAGTTTTTAATTTTTATAAAGTCCAATTTGTCTATTTTTTTGTTGTTGCCTATGCTTCTGGTGTCATATCCAAGAAACCACTGCCAAATCCAATGCCATGAAGCTTTTCCCTGATGTTTTCTTTTGAGAGTTTTATAGTTAGAGGTCTTATGTTTAAATATTTGATCCATTTTGAGTTAAATTTTGTATATGGTATAAAGTAAGAATCCAGCCTCACTCTTTGGCAAATAATGTGGTCAGTAAGTTAATTTTTAAAATAAATAAAGCCTCGGGGCGCCTGGGTGGCTCAGTGGGTTAAAGCCTCTGCCTTCAGCTCAGGTCATGATCCCAGGGTCCTGGGATGGAGCCCCGCATCGGCATCGGCAGGCATCGGGCTCTCTGCTCAGCAGGGAGCCTGCTTCCTCCTCTCTCTCTGCCTGCCTCTCTGCCTACTTGTGATCTCTGTCTGTCAAATAAATAAATAAAATCTTTAATAAATAAATAAAGCCTCAACGATTATAAAATAACATGAATAGTTTTGTTAAAGACAAGGGGGAAGATCTACTATCTTTAGTAGTCCTCCTCCATTCTTATTTACATGGTGGATTTCTGGTCAATTATCCATGCCATTACAAAAGAGCTCATTCAAAGACAGGTAGAGAGTGATAATCCTGAAGTCTGTGGGGACTAAGTAATGAGGACTGCATGTACACAGATGAGTGGTTTTAACTTCAGTATCTCTTTCCTGACTTTGGAGGGGCAGATTATAACATTTAAGGGATGAAATTCTTCATAAAGGATATGAAGAGGGGCGCCTGGGTGGCTCAGTGGGGTAAAGCCTCTGCCTCCAGTTTAGGTCATGATCCTGTGGTCTTGGGATTGAGCCCGCCATCGGGCTCTCTGCTCAGCAGGGAGCCTGCTTCCCCCTCTCTCTCTGCCTGCCTCTCTGCATACTTGTGATCTCTATATATAAATAAATAAATAAATAAAATCTTAAAAAAAAAAAGGATATGAAGAAACAAAACATTGTTCAAAAATGTGAGCAAATGAGAGGTGTCTGGCTGGCTCAGTCAGTAGAATATGTGACCCTTGATCTTGGGGTCATGAGTTCAAAACCCATGTTGGTCATAGAGCTTATTTTTAAAAATATAGTAAATTAGGAAAAAAATTTTTAAAAAGAGAAAGAAAGAAAGAAAGAAAGAGCAAGTTTTGCTCTGAGGCCTTAACAGTAAACCTCCAAACATTTTCTTTTTAAGCTTCAAATCATTCCTAGGTTTTGTGAAAAATCTTTCTTTCAGATTTAATGTTTTATATCTCTGGGGAAACATTAGAAGATAAGTTTGGTTTAAAAAGTCATAAAGAAGAAAGAAACAAAAAGAGCTTAGAAAGCTCTTTTAATAAAGAACACTGGAAAGAGTTTTTAAAGCCTGGAGTTACCTAATGAAAAATTAGTGTTACAATAAGTCACTAAGAGGGAGATAACAATTTAGAAAGTAAAAATAAGTAGAAGGTCAGGAGTAAACATTTCAGAACCACACATTTCCTCTTTAACCAAAGTTGTCCTCCCATTGGCTTTTTTCTACACTCTAAAGTTTTAAAACGATAATATTTCCTGCAAAGGAAAAAACAAAGGGACAGGTACATAGTCAATCCACTTTCTAAATGTCTTCCCTACACTAAGTATGATTATGCTTTGCAACCAATTAAAGAAGAGGTATTTCCCTCAGTGATCAAGCCTGGCAAACCCTCCTTCCCTTGGATAATCATTAACCAGCATATCAAATCCCAGTCACTTACAATTAGATCATGTTGACTTTCCCTTCCAGAAGTACAGCAAGAGTGAAAAAGGAAGGAGGCAATTTAAAAGCAGGCTTCTGTTTCTTCTGACTTTCTAGAGCTGGATAACTTTGGCACACTTTCTTCATTTTTCCCAAGAAATAGCCCAAAGATTGTACAATTTGACATCATAGTATTTATAAACAGTTATGTTTCCCTTAGAGACCCTATGCCCCAAATGAATAACACCTTGATGAAAGGCAGGAAGACAAATAAAAAGGCAGCAAGAAGCCAAGATATATTTATTAAATACATTACTTATTTTTGTGCTTAGCAATGGTGCCAAATATAATGTTTATTTAGCTGAGTTTGGCTCGAAGTTTCTTATAGTAGAGTTCAACTTCCATATCTCCTACTTCTGATCTTGGCAAATATTTTATCAACATACTAAGAAAAAAAAAAGCAACCCCCTCCCCCAGCTCCATCTTTCTCATCTGTATTTTGGATGTTATTCTGTGTCCCCTTAAAGAGCAAGCAGGTGAGATTCCTGGCCCCTCCTTGCCCTCTCCTCCATCAGCTAGCTCCAAAGCTGCTGAACAGTTAGGAATGCAATGTGGCTTCGAGGGGGTTGTATCAGATGCTCAGTTAATCACGGCATCAGGGTTCAAATATTTAAGTGTCCAGAAGACAGCTTTGGGCGGCTGAAGCACAAGGCTTCTGAATTCTGAGTCATCTCCCTGGAATGAAAGACACACTGTGAACATGTTCGCACCCACCCAATCTATCTTGACTGCTAGAAGTTGTCTCAGACAAAGCTGGTATTGCACTGCCTTGGTCCTCAGGTTTTTCCTTCCCAAAAACAAACTCTTCTCACTGGGAAGACTCAGACCTAGTTGCTAAAAACTCTGAACCATCAGGAAGTTTAAAAAAAAAAAAAAAAAAAGCCTGTCCTTCTGTGGTCCACTTTTTTCAGCATACAAACACTAAAACTAAACTTGAACCTAGAGTCTACTTCAACCTATCCAGCTATATTGCAAAATGTAATAGATGGTTTTTTTAGTAATGAATTGAAACACTGGCAGTTGGCACTGATTGCTAATACTCCTTTGCTTATGTGCATAAACCTACTCTGAATTACCATAGACATTTGCCTTCCATGATGTCATCCCTCTACCATTTTGTTTCTGGATTGTCGTCCTGTGGCATAATTTATCTTGGGCTTCAGTAATAAAATGCATTAGAATTTAATATGGCTGGGTAAAATAACAAATAGTTAAAATTATATTGAAAGTGAAATATTTGCATTATTTATCATTATTTTAAAATTGTTTTCTCTATTGAAGTCATTGCCTGATAAATATTTACATATAGTTTAACTATCTGTGTGTACAATAGCCACTTTTTTTTTTTTTTTTTTGAGAGAGAGAGCGAGAGCACGAAAGAGAGTGAACACGAGTTCAGTGCAGGGGGAGAGGCAGAGGGAGAGAGAGAGAGAATCTGTAGCAGGCTCCACACCCCGCACAGGCTCAATCATGACCTGAGATCATGGCCTGAGCTGAAATCAAGGGTCAGACACCCAACTGACTGAGCCACCCAGGTGCCCCTACTTAGCAACCACTCTTACTAGTTATTACCCCTACTTTGGCCTTACAATCTCCACCCTAAGAGGTATTTGAAAGAGGAAAAAAAGTGTATGTGGGAAGGGTGTTGAACAGATCAATGAAACGATATAGATGATCAATGGTCGAACCAGGACTGGAGCATAGCTTTGTCCTTCAGTTTGCTTCTTAACATACCCTGACCGATCAAGGTAACCCATTACCCAAAGAAAAATAAAACCGAATACTCCATTCAAGGGGTATTTATTATTCTCCACTGCTGATTTTTTTTTAAAAGATTTATTTATTTATTTATTGAGAATGAGAGAGAGAGAGAGAGAGACTAGAGGGAAGGACAGAAGGAGAGGGAGAGAGAATCCCTAGCAAACTCCACCGTGAGCATAGAGGCCGAAGTTGGGCTCAATCCCACGAGCACAAGATCATGACCTGAGCCAAAACCAACAGCTGGACCTTTGACCAGCTGTACCATCGAGGCACCCCCTCACTGCTGATTTTTTTCCTCCCAGAATTCAGCATTATCCTCTGTATAATACATCAATGCCTTGCATTTGTTAACCAGGTCTAATTATCTTTGCACAGGGGTTTTGTTTATTTTTGTTTATCAGTTTGTTTTCAGGTCTATGCCTCAGGCAACTTGGCAAAAATACTTATTATTATTCCTATTAAACGTCACTGGAGCAGGTTTGAGTCTGGTGTGACTCTGTCCACCTTGTGCTCTGTACAAAGTTTCCCTGTGAGAAAACCTTATTACATCTGACTTGGTTTCACCAATAACATTTTCTCCAGCATGTGCCCAAAGACAATATGAAAGAGAGGTTCCCGAGACTACTTATACACTTGTTTTGAGAACTGCGTCTGACCTCCCCAAACCTCATCTAATCTTATCATGGAAAGGGAAGCAAAACTTGTCAAGGTTTAAGTTCCCTTATCTGTTACATAAGGGAACTAGGCGAAATGACATGAAGATCTTTTGAGCTCCATGAATGCTGATTTTTACTTTCTGTAATATTTTAAGACCATACAGCCACAGAAATGGGATGTATCTTTAGAGATTTATTTTGCATACTTGCTTCTAATGAGGTTTCTCCCTTTCAAAAGAGCTTATTTTCCTATCCCAAACTGCTTACTCAGGGTAGTTAGAGATGGCTTTATATATATCAAATAATCCACGGAACAGTTCATTTCTATGAAATAAAACAAGAACCCAGATCTGGAACCTAAGTGTCTTTCTTTGGGTTTCTGAAAAAGTTAGAATGAAGTCCAAATTTGCAATGTTTCCAAGTTCAGTCCTAAATATTATATTTTTATATAATGTTGGACAGACAGTGCTCCAATGATCATTCTCCCTCCTTTGTTTGGTGACCAGAGAACTAGATCTGATTTGTTATTTACATTTCTTGTCAATGTAATGCAAGATTTGTGTCCCCGGGTGAGTCAGTCTATGATGTTTACTGAGTGAATAATAGCTACAGCTTTCAAAGGTAGGTGTATGAGGAAAAAGAATGGACATAAAAGATATATATCCCCTTTGGGCAGCTTTCAATCTCAGCAAAAATAGACACAGATACTTTTGCTTTATCTAAACTGTTGAAATTCACAATTACATGCAGTAGTTAGTGACATTATACAAAATTAATACTGTGTGACCAGCTGTCGTTATTGAAACAACTGAGACGGGTTGAGTTGAAGAAAAAATCTTTTTTGGAGCAATTTGAGTTTTAAAGTGAGGGAGGGACTTGTGTAGGTGGGAGAAGGAGAGGCGGTCTGGGACAGAGGAATGGTATATGGTATGACTCTGAGACAGGTTGAGAGTATGCGGAGAATTATAGGTGATTCAATTTAGAAGGAATAGCAAATTGACTTTCAGTGTTTGATATCTTATTAACTCTCATTCATTTCCTCATACAGAAAATACTAAGTACCTACTATGTAACATTTATTGTGCTTGATGGCATGTAACTAGCTATAAATATCATTACTGCGAAGATGAATTCCAAAGAAACAGCATCCCTTTTTAACTCCATTTTTGTCATCTCCTACTGATGTGGTTTTGGAATATAGGTAAAGGTCGGTGGGGTGAGGCCCAGAGCCAATAACGAAGAAAGAAGTCTTGAGACATCTTTGGTGCAAAATGGTGGTTTATTAAAGCACAGGGACAGGAAACGGGCAGAAAGAGCGGCTGCCTGGAAGCTGTGAGGGATGGTTGATTATATATTATGGGGTTGGTGGGGTGGGTAAGGAAAAGGAGGTTTCAACAGAGCTCTCATATGCTAAAGAAGACCTGCCAGATACTGGAGGCCTTGCCATTGTCAAGTTAAGGTTGTTTTTCCCCTCTGGCAAAACATTAACATTAAGATAGTTGCAAGCGTGGAAGAAAGTCACATGTGTCCCACCCAGGAGTGGGGGTGGGGGAGGTTGCTGGGTGTCAGCTTATGCTCTGGCTTCAGCCAGCCTTCTGCTCCCTCATCAGTACCAAACACTGATGCCACTCTATCACGGAAGGAAGTCTTCCTTAATTTCAGTCTGCCATATATCAGTGTAACTGTTAGGTGGTCAGACCACCTCATATAATCCCAGAGAATGGCCAACAAAAACTCAACTAGAGTGATTTATTCAAATAGGGATTTGTTTACGTAAAGGAATAAGAATCCGAGGCTTTACTATGAGAAAGTAGGCATCCTTCGTTCCCCTGCTTCTTCATTCCTTAGTACTGACTGCTGCGGTTCCAAGCACTATATGCATTCCAAATATAAAGAAATAGAAAGCTGAGAATTTCTATTTATCTGTATCTCATCTGCCAAACTGAGTCACATGGCCAGCCTTAACCACTAGGCAGTCTGGGAAGGGAAGAATTTTGGTTGGGGAAATGGTAGGGAGAAGAAGGCTGGATGGATGTTGAGTGTGCCTCTGCCACAGGTTCCAACTCCAAAGTCCTACCTCCCCTTTCTTATTTCTCTGTATGAGTTGCGGTCATTCGTAAACACATCTACAACTGCAGGTGGATGGGCTGAGTATACATGTTTGGGAGTGAGGGTTGCTCCTGATCAAAGAAGAGCTTCATGCCACCTGGCTTCAGACAGAATAAACAAAAAATACTCCAACCTGTCCCTGGGAAGATTGACCTCTCCCTAGCATTTTTATGCTAAAATCCTGGTTGTTTTGTTAAAAATATATCTATTGCCTTTCCAGACTGAAGCTACATTGAGAAAAAGCTACTTTCTATTCTTTTGTTCTCCACAGACTGCAGACTACCAGAGAAGAAAGAGATTGGTAACAGGATCACTCTTCCAAGCCGGATATTTACATTTGGACAGATAATTATCCCATCAGACTCAACAGGTGTAAAGCTCACATCCTTATCTTATTCTTGCCCTTCTAGAACTACTTCCTAGCCCCTACAAATGCTTCCCTTATCTGGCTTCCCTATTTTTGTTACTGGCACTATTCAATCGCTCAACCCAAAAGCTCAGAGTCATATTGACAATTTCTCCATCGCATCCTTCCTTACAGTCCCTGGAAGTCCCAAAAGGAAAGAAGCAAGAGGATGGTGCTAAAAATATGTTTAAAGAGGGGCGCCTGGCTGGCTCAGTCAGAAAAACATGTGACTCTTGATTTCAGGGTCAAGAGTTGAAGCCCCACATTGAGCGTGGAACTTACTTTAAAAAAGTAATAAAAATAAAAATAAAAATATGTTTCAAGAAATAATGGCTGACACTTAACAAAAAAGATACATAAAAAGAACACTGGAAAAGATACTCAGTATGGTTAACCATTAGTGAAGTGAAAATTAGAACCATAACGGAATAGCATCTCACATCTATGCAAATGGCTTTAACAAATACTGACAGTACCAAGTGCTAAACTCTCTCCTACACTGCTGGTGGGAAAACAAAGTGGGGCGGCCATTTTGGAACGCCATTTGGCCATTACTTACAAAGTGAAACATAGCCCGGCCATTTGACCCAGCAATCCTCTCCAGCGGTACTCACCCTAGAAAAATAGAAGCTATGCTCACCCAAAAATCTGTACATGAATGTTTTTAGTCGCTCTACGCATAATAGCCACAAACTGGAAACAACTCAAATGTCCTTCAGTGGGCGACTAGCCCAACAAGCTGTGGTGCATTCATCCAATGAAATACTACCCAGCGATATAAAGAAACAAACGACTGAAACGGGCAGCAGCTTGGACGCATCTCAAAAGCGTTACGCTGAATGAAAGAAGACAGTCTCAAAAGCACATGCACCGTAGAAATGCATTTATATCATTCTCAAGAGGACAGAGCTATAGGGTTAAAGAACAGATCAGTGATTGCCATTGTAGGGATAGGGACATGGCATGACTATAGAAGAAGAGCCTGAGAGGCTTTGGCGCGGGGCAGGGTTGGGGGGTGTGTTTGTGGAACTTTTCTGTATCTTGATTGTGGTGGTAGTTATACTGATCTCTACAATTATGTCAATGTTCATACAACTGTACATCGAAAAAGTACTTCTTTATATATCCTAATTTCAGAAGGGGAGAACATATCATTGTTACTCTTCACACAAACAATTCAACAGATGGAAGTAGAAGAGAGCTATGCTAGTGAACTCTCAGTGGAGAGCTACTCTAGCAAACTGGCCATGGGCGGCTGCCAGAATGTTACAGAAAGAATGGAGAGGATTGTCTAATCTGGACATTTGGTTAAGTGGAAGTGTGTTAGGAGAGCCTCTGCTCCACTTCTATAATTTCACTCTTTTTTTAAAGATCTATTTATAATTTGAGAGAGAGAGAGAGAGCATGGGAGCAGGGGGAGGAGCAGAGGGAGACTCCCCATTGAACGTGTAGCATGATGAGAGAGCATGGCCCCTCAGATCATGACCTGAGCTGAAAGCAAGAGAGATGCCTAACCAACTGAACCACCCAGGTGCCTCTTTACACTCTTCCTTTACACACACACACACAATATTTTAATAGTTTTTTAAAAAAATCTGTAGAAATATCCTTCATCCTTCCTTTTAAAGATTTTATTCATTTATTTATTTGAGAGAGAGAGAGAGAGCATGCAAACACACAAGTAGGGGGAGGGGCAGAGGAAGAGGGAAAGCAGACTCCCCGCTGAGCAGGAACATGCTGCCCCCCCCCACCAACCCTCCGCAATGCAGAGCTTGATCCAGGAACCCAGGATCATGACCTGAGCTGAAGGCAGACATTTAACCAACTGAGCCACCCAGGCACCCCCTTCTTCATCTTTTGATTACTAAAAATCAGAAACACTTTTTTCAGTGCACACAAACTCCCAGATATGCTTTACTTTCTACACAGGGTGTTTCAAATTCTTTCCCAGTTCAAAGTCCTTGGTTCCTCTTCACGGCCTTCACTTAAACTTGATGACCCTTGTTACCCTCCTGTGGGGGTTCAGCTCATCTGGCTAAGCTCTCCATTGCCCAGAAGTAACCTACCAACTCTGTCACTCTTCCAGGGGCTCACCGTTTTCACACAATGCATGATGGGTGACAGAATGGAATAGTAACACCAGGGGAACATTTACTTGCACCTCAAAAACAGTTTTGAATATGAGCTCCTCTGAGGTCCAGCCTTGAGAGTGTTCCTTCTGGAGATAGATCAAGAGACATAGAAATTTGAGCAAACTTTCCACCTTCCTATTTCCTTGTGTCCATCATCTTTTCCCTCTCCAAAAGTCTCAGAAGGGCCCTTCTCATTGGTTAACAATCCTTTCACAGTTCCCACAGTCAAAATCTCTTCCTTTGTGCAACAGAGCACATTTTTCTATGCTCCAAAACCATTTAATCTTGTGTAGTCATTTCTGTGAACATTTAGAGATTTAAGAATGAATAGAGAGAGGGGGACATATTTTCATTCATTATCTGTGGACATTTGTTAAATCATTCTCCAACTGCTTCTTTCAGCATGAACAGATAATTTACCTTTTCTAAAGAGAATGATTTACCTTTTCTAAAGAGATTTATTTACTATTCCTTTACTATCATTATTGCCTTACTCAAAGACCTTTCTATCGGTATATAGAGATTCCATCTAGGGATAAAATGCTGTTAAGAGTGTTTCTGTCTGGGGTGCCTGGATGGCTCAGTGGGTTAAGCCTCTGCCTTCGGCTCAGGTCATGATCTCAGGGTCCTGGGATCGAGCCCCTCATTGGGCTCTCTGCTCAGTGGGGGGCCTGCTTTCCTCCCTCTCTCTGCCTGCCTCTCTACTTGTGATCTCTGTCTGTCAAATAAATAAATAAAGTCTTTAAAAAAAAAAAAAGAGTGTTTCTGTCTACGTAAGCCAACAGGTGGGAATCTGAAGCCATTTGAGGTATAGAGAACAGGAGCCCAAAGTCTGTAGAAGCAGCTATACAGGATGGAATGTCCTCAAAGATTCTCATACTGGAAGTTTTCCCACATGACCGTGAGCATGTAAGGCATAATGTTGAAGAGAAATCTGTCAGCATCTGATCATAACTATGGCATATATATTTTTTTGTTTTTCTACAGAATTCTTTGAGGTTCTGGCTTTTACTCCATGAGAGGAAGCTTTAGGACGAAGTCTTGGACAGGAGAAACAGGAAGAGACTGCAAGAAATGCCCACTGTCTCAACTATCTTCGGCTGTCCCAACGCTGACCTGAAAGAAACCCAATATTAGCCTGTTAGGAAGCAGGGCATGGGGACTGTCTGGCGAGGAATGGATACTAGGAAGTGGCTGAAAGCCTTTGGGCCTTTCTTCTCCCACACTTTACACCCACTCACAAGCCCTTCTTGGCAGTCAGGACTTTGAGCTCATCAGACCCAAGTCTGGCCTCGTGGAAGAAATAACAATACCTATACCAAGGACGTTGGGCAGAGCATAAGAATAAGGAGAAAGTTTTGGCTTAAATGCTGGGTGCCTATTTTTAGATGAAGTATTTAGCATGGAGAGATCTCAAAGTCAACACTGGCTAATTGTGACAGTGTAGCTTTCTGAAAAATGACCTCACTTCTGAGTTGAAACTTTATGAATGTACTCTTGCCCCACCCACCTAGCCACCTTTCTGGGGAGAAAAAACGATTTCCACTACATAATTTCCTTTCCCAAGTCTCCTCATCACTTTAAAAATTCTATTCGTTCATTCATTTATGTGTCTATTTATCTATTTAGAAAGCGCAAGAGAACACAAGTGGGTGAGGAGCAGAGGGAGAAGGAGAGAGACGATCTCAAGCAGCTCCTCCTACTTAGCAGGGCTCATCTCACAACCCTGAGATCATGACCTGGGTTGAAATTAAGAGTCTGATGTTTAACCAACTGAGCCACCCAGGTGCCCCTCTCCTTTCCACTTTAAAATAATGACAACACTGCATGAGATGTGATTTGCTGTGAGAACGGCAAATGAAGAGCTGATTCTGCAGAATACTTACTCTGCCCTTACTCCATGCAAAGCAATGCTAGTCACCTGGGCGGCAAGCTGCAAGGATTCTGCACACCTGCGTTTCTGAAACTTCACCCTTAGAATAGTCTTCGTATATCTTTTTACATTAACTTCCCTCCAAGGAAACATTTTAGATATATTATTTTCCCTAACCACCTCCATCATGAAATTTTACTACCATGAGATATATGTATCTGTTTGTTTGTTTGCTTTTTTAAGATCTTATTTATTTACTTGATGGAGAGAGAGATTACAAGTAGGCAGAGAGGACAGCAGAGAGAGAGAGGACAGCAGAGAGAGAGGGGCAAGCAGGCTCCCCGCTGAGCAGAGAGCCCTATGCAGGGCTCCATCCCAGGACCCTGAGATCATAACCTGAGCTGAAGGCAGATGCTTAAGCCACTGAGCCATCCAGGCACCCCTATCTGTTTTATATTGTGTCTACTCTCTGAGCTTTCTACATAGAAAGATTTTTTTTTTTTCCCTTCCAAGAAACAATTTTTACCTTTGGGTTGCTTTTATCCTTGTGAAAAATGCATGCTCTAGGGCAAAGAGGGATAATAAGCAAAGAAAGAAGAAAAGTAATAGTGATCAACATGGAGGAAATACAAGAAGCTAAACATTAAGGCATGGTTACTTTTTTAACTTTTTATTTAAATTCTTTTTTTTTTTTTTTTTTTTTTAAGATTTTACTTATTTGACAACCAGAGAGGGAACACAAGCAGGGGGAGTGAGAGAGGGAGATGCAGGCTTCCCACTGAGCAGGGACCCCCGCCCCCCCCGATGTAGGGCTCAATCCCAGGACCCTGTGATCATGACCTGAGCTGAAGGCAGATGCTTAATGACTGAGCCACCCAGCTGCCCCATAAATTCTCATTAGTTAACAGATAGTGCAATACTGGTTTCAAGACAGTATGGTTGATTTAGATAGAGATACCCAGTTGCTTTCACTGATGGAATGAGAAACTGGAAGCGGTTAATCAGCAGGCTTTCCTTACCTCTCTTGGTGGGGAATATTGGGCTGTTGAATTGTCCTGTGCTGCTCTGCACTTGTAGGCAAGCCCCAGGGAGGGAAGCCCACAGCTTTCTGGTCTCATTTTTCCTGGAGTCCAGTTACTTAAGTTCTTCATCTGAAACTTGAAAGGCAGAGAAAGACTGACTGAATGTAATTACTGAATGTAATGCACGATGTACAAATAATTTCCCTATTTTTGTTTTTCAAACAAACTCATGTTTGTTTGCCTCATGTTTGCCTCCCTTAACTACACCAAGTTACACCCCAAACAGCAGAGTCACCAAAGACAGTCATTCGAGGAATTCAATATTCTTGGTCATTTATTTCTGTGCAGGTGGGGAGGCCATCGTTCTTAGTAAGGATGTGAGGCTATCAGAGATAAATTTAACTTGTCATGATTGTGCTGGAACAAAGCATATATAATTGCATAGTGTTCTCTGCACATAGGTGTGCTCCAGAAAAATAATAAAGACGGGATGGTTGAATGCCGAAAAGCCATATAATGCTCTGATTATATGCCCTGGTATGGGTTTTAGAGTCCAGACCTCTGTTTGCGAATTGACAGGTAATGTAACCACTCTAAGACTCAGTTTATCCCTATGTAAAATGAGAATAATGATACTATCATACTCGGTTGTTATAAGGAATAATGAAAGTAATATATGTAATTATTTATTATAATACTTAGAATGTAGTAAGCCCTCTATAAACAGCTGCTGTTATTACAACTGTTTCTATAAGCCAACCATATTTTGTTTTGGTAATCCTTCCTAATTTTGCTATTTTTTTTTAAACTAAAAACATTAAAATTTGGTTGAAATCAAAACAGGGTCTCTGGTATTTAATCACGAGCATGGCATTTTGTCTAACATGTCTTGGTTACATTTACCCTTCAGTTACATTTGTTAATACTTTTTTTCTAAATTGATCTGTTACTGGGGCTCCTGGCTGGCTCAGTGGATAGAGAATGTGACTTCTCATCTCTGGGTTGTGAGTTCGGGCCCCACGCTGGGTGTAGAGAGGACTTAAAAATAAAAAATCTTTATAAAAAATAAAAATTAATTAATCTCTTACTTTATTTTCCTCCTTTGGCTGCTTAGTTACACTTTGTAAGTGAAATTTTTACTACCTTTCATCAGCGCTATGAGATGGTGAATTAAATACTAGATCTACTAACGTTAGTCCTTGAGGAGGCTTGCATAATTTGAGTCCTTGAACATTCAGTAGCAAGCCATCTGTCTTCCCAATTCCTCCCTGAATCTCTAATAGCTCTGAGATCCCGATCTGGCTTCGTAGCATCACCAACCTGATAATAGTCTATACCAATCCTCAGGGCTATCTCTTCGCACGCACAATCCAATTTCTCGTTGTGTCTGTATGGTGTTTCTGTTGTGTGTTCCTGCCTCACCATTCATTTCCCACACTTATTCAAGTGTATTTCCTGAAGAGGGGTTTCATTTCCACATGCCAGACATTTGTTTAAGCACAGTGGAATGGGCATCCATTGTGTTTGGGGCCACCTGGCATATTTAAACACCTTTCCTGTCTTTGCGATTAGCTCTTAGCCTGTTTAGTTAGGAGTCAGAAATTCAGTGAGAGCCAGATCTGGTTTTGTGGGGCATGAAGCCAATACAATTTAGGGGCCCTCCTTCAATAAAAAGCAACAAAATAATGAATTAAAATTCGGTTTAAAAATTAAATGCTTATTTCAAATTAGAAAAAAAATCAAAGCAAGTTACAAATTTTAAAAAACTGACCAGTACCGCAACTGTCGCAAATCCAGAAAAAATAATTCTTTTTGACTGCCTCTTCACACGACAGTGACTTTGTAATGCTTTTTCTACAAGAGAATAGAAAGTGTGGCACCTGGCTGGCTCGGTCAGTAGAGCGTGTGACTCTTAATCACAGGGTTATAAGTTTGAGCCCCATGTTGGGCGTAGAGATTACTTAAAAATAAAATCTTAAAAGAAATAGAATAGAAAGATATTTTAGTCTTTCTTTTAACAAGGTTGGTCAAGAAAAAATTTTATTGATGGTTTAGAAAGTTTCTTTAAATCATTTTATGTACATTTAGTAAGTGTGGTGGGGAAGACAGAGTTGCAGTTATGGTATCTTTCTTCTGCAAATTATCCAAACCTATGACATTTCCAGGACTCTCCCAGGGCCTTGGAGGGGCTCCGTGCTCGTGAGGGGTCCTAACATTCCAGCTTCATCCGCGCTATGTTCATACCATCTCTCCATGCATTGAGGCTTCAGCAATCAGCTATAATTATAAAGATTTCACCCCAGAAGCAAACAAAGGCAGGAACCAGGAGCCTTTCCAATCTTCCATTTCACAGGAATGACAACAGCGGCGTTGATCTTCCAGAACCTGCTTGGTGAAATTTCTTTGTTGGGTCCCTGGAATGACTGGCACAGACTATGGTGCCCTCTCCCCCGAGCAGCCTCATGATATGATGTGGGCATTGATCCTGGCTGCAGAGCCTCTAGAAAGCCTGCCTTTCTAGCCCTCTTGGGGATTCCATTAGGTACCAGACATACTTTGTTAGATTTAAATTATTCTCCAGGCACCTGGCTGGCTCAGTCAGGGGAGTATGATGCTCTTGATCTCGGGGTTGTGAGTTCAGGCCCCACATTTGGTGCAGAGATTCTTTAAAAATAAAATATTTTTAAAAAATTTTTAATAAATTTAATTTTTTCTGTCTGCACTTGCGAGAATAGTTTCTATTTGCAACTGCAAATCCTGACTGTTACATGTGAGACTGTGCTCTGCGGGGCAAAGTCTGGGGCTGAGGCATCACAAGCCCACCTGAGAGAATGGAATAATCCAGGGATAGAAAAATGAATCCGAGTAGAGTGCACAGGAAAAAACTAGCATCCAAATTCTAGAAGAGTAAGGATGAAGGTCAAATGCCTGGGTCTCCGAGTTGAAGGTAGAAGTCAGGGAGCCAATAATCTTGATTGGTGGAAAGAGATGAAAGCAAAGAAGATCGAGAAAAGGCAAGGAAAGGTAGGTCAAGACTTTGTTTGTTAGGCCTGTAGTTGGATGGTATATAGGAGGGTCGGGGAAGGGGGTTGCTTGAAAAGCAGTAGGAAGCTGGCTAATACTATAACTCAGACTTTGATTAGCTTGCACTTGGACACACAAAAGCCTTCTAACCTTTTTCCGCCTTGTTTACCATAAGTTGATTACATGAATCCACTTGGGGCCATGGTCATTGCCCTACTTAAAATCAACTGTGGCTCCACACTGCCCATAGAACACCACCAAACTCATTAGCCTGGCATTTCTGACCCTCTCTCATCTAGGTCAGTCCATTTCTCCAGCTTATTCCTCATGTATCTTCTCGTACTCCACACTAGAGCTATGCCTAACTGGTGTTTCCTAGACATGCATTTCATTTTGCCATGTGTGTGCTATTCCTTTTTCCAGGGAGCCCTCCCTGTCACTTCTCAGCACATCCAAACCCCCTTGTCTTTCAAAGCAGTTCAAATGCCACATTTTTAGTGGCAACATTTCTTCCCCTGGAGCTTAACGCCAATGATACTTCTCACGGTACTTTTGGCCTTCCTTTCTGCATTATAGTTATTTAGGCACATATTTTTATCTCTAAGAAGCCATGAAGTTACCTTGATCAGAATTCTTGGCACAGTACCTCTTGTAATAGAGGTGCCCCAAAAAGTGTCAAACAGAGAATCCAATGAAGCAACTCCTGACACACGATTCTCTGTAGAACCTAAAACAGGTGATGGTGGCTGAAGGTGTGATAGGAAAAGTGGAATGCAGTGATTACACGTATCTCTGTTAAGTGTTCACTAACTTATTTAAGATCAGAATTCTACCTTACCAAAACCACTTTCAGCCTTGGTTTTAATAATCTTTAAGAAAAGATATTGGGGGAGGAGTGGGGGAGGGACACTAAGCAATAACTTAAGAACATTCTCCTTACTCTTATTTAATTGCAAAATAAACACCTCCCACGGCAATTTGTAATGTAGGGAGCACTTGTGTCCTTGTGGGGGGAAAAATGAGTTTTGCTCTTTGCTTCTGCTGGACATAGTCACATAAGTAATTGCACTTCAACAAACCGAGTAATAGGAATGTATTTTTTTAAAGGTCACCTTAAGAAAAACGAAAAGAAAAAGATGACATTCCTTTAATATCTCAAATAGAATTATTTTTTGTTTTAATTAAATACATTGTTCTACCAGCAGCACTGCCCCCAAATTCTGATTAGCAACTGAAAATCATGTTCTATTATAAAAATCTAAGAAATTTTAGTTTCTCAGATTCTGTGCAAATAAAATTATATTTCTTTGACAACATGTTAAATAAGTGAAGCAATCTCAGATACCTGGGTAGGTCAGTCAGTTAAGTGTCTGCCTTGGGCTCAGTTCATGATGCCAAGGTCCTGGGACCAAGTCTTACATCAGGCTCCTTCCATAGCAGGGAGTCTGCTTCTCTTTTTGCCTGCCCTCCCCTCTGCTTGTGCACTCTCTCTAATGAATAAACAAAATCTTGAAAAAAAAAAAAAATGAAGCAGTCTAAATTTCAAATCTTTTATTGAGGTTCTTTTGCATGACTTCCCTATATAGCTGTTGGAGTGATGCTTTTCCTTATTAGAAATTTATAGGAAATATCCTTGGGATATTTCCCTTATCAGTGTAAATCCTACATATATCAAACATACTTTTAAAAGGAGGAATAGTGAATGATAAAGAGAAGCTTCTTCAACATAAAATGTCTATGAACGTGAAATAACTTTAGTGGAATAAAGAAGAAAAATTCTGATAATAAAGTGTTTCAATCTCTGCCTGTATTTGGGGGAAAGAAAATGAGATTAAAACCTAAACCCAAAGTTTTGGGAATTCATTTGTCTGGGGCCAAATTTTTCTTTTCCATTAACGCCTATCTGGGACACTTAATACATAACCTTAAAATATTTAAAAACAAATTCTAATGTGGGATCCAAACAAAGCAAATGAACCATTAAATAAATTTGGAGGCTTCAGTGTCAATAAAGTTAGAAGATAGGGAAGGTGAGTGGTGAGGTAGGAAGTGAAATCATTTTGCTACTATTTTTATAAAATTCAGAAAATTAATTTCCCCCACCTAAAGCAAGAGATTCAGTTACTTACTATAAACAGGGAAAAATATCTAAGATTTTTTAAAAATGCCACAATTTTTCTCTGTTTGAATACTTTCAGACGTATATATTCCCCAGATATAGAAAACACACTGTGTGAAATATAATTTAGCTTTCTGTCGATAAGTCAAGATTGTTATCATCCTTTTGTAATGTATCGTAAATGAAGTCTCTGGAGGCCATCAGGCTGAAAGTGAATTTATGCTCTAGGATCTATTTTCTTTCATAAATCCTTTGTATTTGCTGTTAGACTTTAGAGCACTTAAGGCCTATTGGGAAAGGTCTTTATTAGGTTGGTCCATGAAATGAATAATCTGTTCATCATTTTTAACCTATTAAACATCAGTTTCACCCAGCTTAACCTAACACAATCAAAAGTCAAAAGGTGAAAAGGTTTTTTTGGGCAGCTGTCTTTATCAGCATCCGGTGACATTTTCAGTGCTCTTACCATCTTCAAGGTAATGAGATACAGGCTTTGCCGAGCCACCTTTTCCTGTCCCACACACAGCTGAGGGATTCCTTATTTCCTTCACCCACTGTTGCCTGGAGCTCGTGGTCTTGTTTTCCATCGCCACTATCTCACTCAAGAAAATAGAGCCACACCTCTAAGAGAATGTCATCCTGCCCTGATGGCTTCCCTGGCAATATCATTTTTTGATCCCCTATTTCTGGTCCACTTTCATCAAAACTCCACCTGCTGCTTTGTATTGAATTAACTTGTAGTACATTAGGAGGAAAAATACTTGGGATTTTAAATCTCTGAGTTTTAGAGCGAGGAGAAATCTCAGCAATTACTTAGCCTGTTGTATAATGAATATGAGAATCAAGGGTTGCAGTTTCCCCCTTTTAGCCCAATTTTCACCTGGTCTTCCATCCTCCCCGATGCTGCCAGTGTGTTTTGGCAATGGGCTTGACCTAGCCACGGGGATGATCTCACTGGTTCAGAATCTCAGTCTAAGCCAATTTGTTCAGCTAGATCCTTGTTATTAGGATGGGTGTTGTGGGCTGAATTGTGTCCCTCCAGATTTTACATGTTGAAACACTAATCCCCAGTCCCTCAGAACATGACTGTATTTGGAGATAACTCCTTAAAAGAGGTAATTAAGTTAAAAGCAGTTCACCAAGGTGGGGCCTGGATCCAATATGACCAATGCCCTTATAAGAGAAACATTTGAATACAGACATGTACAGAGAAAAATGAGAAGAGAAGGAAATTGCCTTCACAACAGGGAGAAGTTCTATTTCTCACTGTGGTGAGGTGGAGATGTGAAGCTTGTAAAGTCTGCAGCAAGATTTTCATCAAGAGGGCTGCTACTCTGAAAACGAGGGAACACTCAAGAGATGAGCATAGCCAGGAAAATTGTGACAACAGTTGCTGGATTTACTTAATGAAGCAGACCTCAAAGCCTGCTCAATCTCTGACGTTCTGGTTACGTGAGCCAATAAATTTTCTCAGTTGTTCAAACAAGCGAAAACCAAGTTTTCTGTTACGGTCTCTGTCATGTTTGATAAGTTACCTACCCCTTCATTTTACAGGAAAAGCCTGAGGCTTCTTCGGTTCTAAGGGACCTCACTGATGTATCAGAAATTTCTTGTGTTGAGTTATTTAGTCTATCCTCGACAGAACCAGGTTAAAGAATGAGGGTACATACCTAAATGGTAGGAACTTTAAGAAGAGTACAAGTGAAGAGTTTCACAAACAGGATGAGGAAATCCTCACTCTTATATGATCAATCCAGAAAGGCTAAGGCAGAATTGGAATTATTGGAAAAGGAGAAAAATAATCGGAAAAGTAGCTTTGGGGGTCAGTAGGTCAACTCTTACGTCCCTGCCTCTAGCATCCTCCTGTCTTTAGAAGGCACTGTAGTAGGAATGTATTTTTTAGAGATCACCTTAAGAAAAACGAAAAGAAAAAGAAGACATTCTTTTAATTTCTCAAATAGAATCATTTTGTGTTACCCAACATGTAGCCCCTTTCTGCCTTTCAGTGCCTTCCTCCTGCATCTCAATGTTCCTGTGCTGCTCCAAACATTCTTCCACCTGGGAGTAGCCCACTTGCACTGCTGCCTAGTTTCAAACACCTGAATTCCTATATTTATGCTCTCTGTTTTGATCTGGAAGGCATAACTACATTTTCAAAGTAGCTTTCATATTTTTTTTTTAAGATTTTATTTATTTATTTGACAGAGAGAGAGATCACAAGTAGGCAGAGAGGCAGGCAGAGAGAGAGGAGGAAGCAGGCTCCCCGCTGAGCAGAGAGCCCGATGTGGGGCTCGATCCCAGGACCCTGAGATCATGACCTGAGCCGAAGGCAGAGGCTTTAACCCACTGAGCCACACAGGTGCCCCTCAGCTTTCTTTTCTTAATTTGGTGTATCAAGTGTTCCTTCTGCACAGATATTTGAAGACAACATGGAATAAAAAGAATGTGTCCTGTTTCTGAGTATACCTAGTAAGGATTGAAAACGGTGCCTTCTGGCAGCCAATCAACTGTAATTTTTTAAAAAAAGATTTTATTTATTTATTTGACAGAGAGAGAGAGAGATCACAAGTAGGCAGAGAGGCAGGCAAAGAGAGAAGAGGAAGCCGACTCCCTGCTGAGCAGAGCACCCCCCGCCCCCAGGGCTCGATCCCAGGACCCTGAGATTATGGCCTGAGCTGAAGGCAGAGGCTTAACCCACTGAGCCACCCAGGAGCACCCGTAATTTTTTTTTCTTTCATGCTCAGCATCGACATAACAAGGTCAATCTAATCTCCTAGCCAAGTTTTACTCACTGCAACTCCTGGGGGAGAAAGTTCTTTCTGATCTTTGCTGGTCTAAAAACTACAGCCATTGAATAATTTCCATATTACATTACATGGTAAACAAGTTATCTCCAGTTTTAGGCTATCAAGAAGACTTTGACAAAGCACTTTGTATTTCCATTTGTTCCCTAGGGCAATGGTTTTCTGCTCAAACCACCATTATCATTTCCAATCACTGAGCTCTAAGAAGTTAAATAAGACAAGGAAAGTATCGATGGCATTCTGGCATCCAACAAGAAGCCATTAAAAATCCCTGGAAGTGCACATAAACTTTCTCGCAGAGTCTAGGAAATACGGATCAAGTGAAATTTCAGTCTAAGGTCATGAAAAAACAACAAAAATCAACACACAAAACTAAACAGCAATAGTAAACAAAAATAATGCTTCATTTGTAGCCTCCTTCCTGGCTGCAGATTGGAGATCTTGTGCACATGCCAGAACCAGCCAGCCAGGTCTCATGACTCACAGGCACATGATGCTTCTGTCGGGAGCACGGACAGGTGGCTCCAGATTTGATCGGTTCACCAGCTTTGTTCTGGGATCTCAAATATATCACCCAGTGGTTGGTGGAAAAGGATGCCATTTGAATCTTTCAACAAATGCTTACAGATTCAAGGTAACTTTGAAAAAGGAAAGAAAATGAACTTTCTGAAATCAAGTAAGTTATGTGACAACAGGCTCAGTTTGAAAGAGTCACTTTTAGGGATGATCTAGATAAGATCTAGGTCAGTTTTCACCCTCTTTGTGCCTCAGAGTTACCATAAAGTGTTCCTACTGGGGCTGGGCCTCCATCCGTAGAGATTCTCAATTGTGACCCAGCAATTCCATTTCTAGATGGGACGCAGAAGAGACTTCTTTTTTCATTTTGTAACTTAATATCCAGTTTGAATTTTTCCATTTATATATATATATATTTTTTTTTTAAAGATTTTATTTATTTATTTATTTATTTGACAGACAGAGATCACAAGTAGGCAGAGAGGCAGGCAAAGAGAGAGAGAGGATGAAGCAGGCTTCCCTCCAAGCAGAGAGCCCGATGTGGGGGGCTCAATCCCAGGACTCCGGGATCATGACCTGAGCCGAAGACAGAGGCTTCAACCCACTGAGCCACCCAGGTGACCCTATATATTTGTTTTTAAAAATTAATTTGAAAAGCATTGGTCATGAATGTGGCCTTCCCTAGCCACTCGCCACTTGCTAGTGTTTATAGTTTTTCTAGGTAGTCAAAATATCAAAACATCAACATCAAACCAGAAACCGCTATGTAGTTTAAATATATGGAACTAGCGTTACAAAGTTTTATGATAAAATGGATTGGAAAGTCTCGGTCCACCAATATACAAATTAGCGATTTCTCTGACCTTTCAGAGCCTCAGACTCTTCAACTATGAAATGGGTACTTCGGTACTGTCCTTGTTTTTCAAGATTGAGTGGAAATTACATATGAGCTATATAAAGCACTTTTTTTTGCAGTGGGTGTTCAATAATGGTTTGTAGCCATTATCCCCCTTATCCCACCCCCACTCCCACCCCCACAGTAAGAGACAGTTTACGGTTTATTGCATTCATTTATGCATATCATCTTTTCATCCAAATGTATGACATTTTCATTTACAAATGTAGAAAATGAATATTTCCTTAACAAGTAACCCCATCTGAACCCAAAAGCAAATCAGAGTTAGTATATGAGATTTTTTTCTAGTTAACAAACTTCTCTGATGCTTTCCTGCCAGCTTTTCCTCATCACCTGCCATTTGTATACCTTCTTTTCTTCATTGGCTTTTGTTTATACATAACCACAGCTTTTGCTGCTTCGCAAAACTCAAATAATGGTTCAGTGGGTGGTATTTCTTTAGATAGAATGGGACGGATTTGGGGTAAGCATGAGTCTTTGTTGCCTATGATGGTGATGGTGTTTCATGCCTGCCAGGGAGATGTTACAGTCCGGGGACTGAAATAAACAAGGAAACAGATAGACTGTATCTAATATAATGAGTAGCTTGTGTTTGCGCTTTATGGCTTTCCCCTGAATAAGGTTAACATGATTCCTTAGCACTCTCCTGCCTCCTAGGAGAGGGCCTTGGAGTCCCCTGTGTCTGGACCAACAGGTCAGCATCGCTTGGAAACTTGTTAGAAATCCAGAATCTCAGCTGCCCCCTTCCCAACTGCTGAATCAGAATCTGCATTTCAGTAATACCTCCACGTGCTGTAGGTGTACAGTATAGTTCGAGAAGCTCTGACCTGGGGAAACTTGGAAGTGTTTTACTCACCAGTTGTCTAGAATTACTGATGGTTTCAAGACGTCTTTTATTTTTTTTTAAAGATTTTATTTATTTGACAGAGAGAGATCACAAGTAGAGAGAGAGAGAGAGAGGAGGAAGCAGGCTCCCTGCCTAGCAGAGAGCCCGATGTGGAACTTGATCCTAGGACCCTGAGATCATGACCTGAGCTGAAGGCAGAGGCTTAACCCACTGAGCCACCCAGGCAGCCCTTCAAGACATCTTTTAATTGAATTGAGATTTTATTCAAGACCGCAACATGCAGAATAAATTTACTACCTCTGCTCGGTGGTATAAAATGTTAGTTACCTTTCACTGACTCCGGAAGCACTAGGTTTACTGAATGAGAATAGACAGAGGTTATATTTTTCTTTTCACCATATTTGTTTCAAGATATTTAGGTTTTAACTTCTCCTTGAACCTCTCAGTCACGTGCAAAATTATGAAATGTTTCCCAACCAATAAGTAGCACAAGAGACCAGGTTGTTAAAGGCAGTGTCAGGATCTACTCTATGACTATTTCTTTAAAAGTTTACAGGATTTTGGTTAATGGTGTTGGGGTGTACTTGCTCATTACTCTGTCAGCTGGTTTATCACTCAAGCTGGGAACTGCTGCTCACTCTGAAGTTTTTGGTGGCTATATAGCTTTACATCATCCTCTTACTCTTATATTGTTATACTCATATTGCATGGTGAGCTAATAACTCAGAAGCAAAACAAATACTAATGACAAAGATTATCAACGATACTAATTCTCCAAGTCTCAGTCTGATCCTCTCCAGATATATTAGATAGAACCATCAAGTCGAAGTCTTAAGTAGTATATCCAAATGTATTGATTTCTTTTTAAAAAAAAAATCAGACTTAAATACAAAATGATTGCAAGGATTATAGCCACTACGACTTTTCATTTATTGAACATGACTATTCACACCTGTGTCATATGCAGGGAGGTGCTTACAACCTCTGTTACCTCATCATTTGTAAACAAAACATGAAAGAAAAAAGAGCAGTTGATTTTCTCTTATGTGGAAAGTGCAAAAATTCAAAACACCAATTTATGAGAGCATTGATCAATTTTTGATGCCATAACAATTAAATTTTTCCCCAAAGTAAATATATCTTTTAAAATTTATTTGTTGTTAAGTAAATATTCCTGATAAAATTAAAGTGATCTAATAATTATCCAATTATCTAATAATTATTTAATTTATTTAATTGTTAGATCATTAGATAATTCTTATTTGTCAAATAGGAAAAGACTGGATATCTTTACATATGATGACCATTATTAAGGAAAATATACAATGAGTTTCCGAATATAATATTGAATACTATGCTGACCTAAAATAAAATATTTTAAATTTAAAATCTCTTCTTTAGTACTTGAGTTTTGTTTCTTAAAAAGCTTGTAGATCTATGATTATGGGACCTAGATTCACTTGTTTATTACTTTGTCACTTTGTTTATCATTCATCTGAGTTCTGTATCATATCACAGAAAAAGGTGAGATTATTTTTAAATTCATACAAAAGTTTAGATAATCATATATTATTGTAGAAAGAGTTTCAGGGTCAAAAACATTGAGTAAGATGAAATAAGTAAAATTTATTGGGGCATTTCCAACCTTTTTTCACACTCCCTTATTTCTCACATACTCTGGGCCTTCCTGCTGTCTCTACTCTACTCCCTGTGAAAATCTGCTGTCCCAGAATTTGCTGATAAATTTACACTCAGATAAGACTGAAGGGTTTAGTGCTATTCGGTGCTAGTACATTTTATTTTATTTTTAATATTTATTTATTTATTTGAGAGAGAGCAAGAGTTCACTTGCTCTTCTTTTTCTTTTTTGTTTTCAAAGATTTTATTTATTTATTTGACACAGAGAGAGAGAGAGACAGCAAGAGAGGGACTATAAGCAGGGGGAGTGGGAGAGGGAGAAGCAGGCTTCCAGGGGAGCAGGGAGCGCAATACGGGGCTCGATCCCACGCCCCTGGGATCATGACCTGAGCTGAAGGTAGACGCTTAACTGAGCCACCCAGGCACTCCAGATGCTTGCTCATTTTAATAAGAAGAAAAATCTCAGACACTATTAGAACCAAAGGTACTGAGAATGAACTGGAGAGGCATTCTGGCAGGTTGGGAAAACTTGATGTCTTTGAAACCACTTGTCTGCTTTGGCTATTTGTGAGTTCTGTCTAGTTGCAAAATGCTGCCAATATTCAGATGATTAAGCCTACCAATGTGTGGTGCAGAGTTGTCTTTGTCTTTGACTCTACTAGACATTTTATATTAGTGAAGACCCATTTGTCAGATTTCCAGGTGGCATGAAACTCATGTAAATTACAATCTGAAATAAAAAGATCACTAGAAATTGAATTTAACTTTTACCAGGGATGAAGTGAATCACACTTGAAACCCCAAATCCTACTATACCACAGGAAAAGATGGGTAAGATTCAGTCACCAAAAGCAGTCATTGCTTCACTGATAGACGTAGAGCATTTGGAATGGTAGGTGGTAGATTTCTCTCTTCTGTACTAGTCAGGACATCAGCTGTATTTTAAAAGTCTGTTGAAAACCTGTAATGGAGATAATCAACCAGGAGGGGAAAGAGACGTAAAACACATCAGTTGGGAGGGGCTGAAGGAACTGAGGTGTCAAGCTAGAAGTAAAGACTCAGAAGTAAGAGACCATCTTTACATCTTTTAAAGTAATCTTTAAAGTAAATCTTTAAATCTTTTAAAGTAATCTTTGTGTCCCAACGTAGGACACAAACTCACGACCCAGAGATCAAGAGTCACATATCTCCCTGTGAGCTGCCCAGATGCCCCTCTTTTCACATTTTTTTTAAAAGATTTTATTTATTTATTTGACAGAGAGAGATCACACGTAGGCAGAGAGGCAGGCAGAGAGAGAGGAGGAAGCAGGCTCCCCGCTGAGCAGAGAGCCTGATGCGGGGCTCGATCCCAGGACCCTGAGATCATGACCTGAGCTGAAGGCAGAGGCTTTAACCCACTGAGACACACAAGTGGCCCCCCTCTCTTCACATTTTTAAAGGGACCAATGAGAAGAGGTTAGATTTATTCTGTTAGGCTCTATGAGGGCAGAGTGAAACACAGTACTATAAATAACTCTATTATTCAGAGATATCTGCAGAAAGGTTTCTTTGCCTCAAGGAGCAGTGAACTTCCAATTAAAGATAGGGTTGAAGGATAGACTGAATTCTACTTGGCAAGAATAGCTTCAAGAACCAGATAAGTAGTTGGACTAAATGCCTTTTATGGCCTATTTTAGCAGTGAAACTCTGTCCTTCCACATTTCTATTACAAAATTACAGGGATAAGGAAGTTAAAATCGTCAGAAGAATCTGAAATTGTATATCTAAATCTTGGGTAAATTTCTTGATCATCTGCTAGTACTTTGAAGTTTCTTTTCTATTAAATCATTTTCTATTTCCAGAACAAATGAATTGAATTTTTGCTTCATATTGGCAAACAGACTCCACTCAATAATTCTTTGCACTAGAATACTTTTTGGTGACAAACTTTTGCTTTTATTATGCAGATGAAAAAATTGTCATACTTTTTCCCCTCAAAATTTCTCATACATGGATATATCCTTTATAGTAGTTATCTCTGATGTCAAAGGTTATTGCTTTCTCTAGAACTGTATTGATAAAGATTACATACCAACTTTGATCACATTATTCTAAGGACTGTAAAAATACAATGATAGCTTTTAGTAATTGATTTACTGAGTGTCACAGTTAAGGCAGAGATACTTTTTAGTACTATGAATCCTGAGTCAAGACTAGTTGATTCCCATACTTACAGACTGTTTAGTATGTGTCAGTCAGTGTCCTCAGGTTTAAAAAATAACAATTCATTTGATATTCAGAACACTATAAGATATGTACTATTATTATGACCATGTTCTAAATGAGGAAACCAAGACATCATGAAGTCGAGTAACTTGCCCAAGGTCACACAGGCAATAATCAACCCAAGTGTCACTTAAGATTTCAGTAAGCCATGCCTCATGGTCACAGTATCCTAGTTTTTGTCTTTGCAATCAGAACCAGGCTCAAACCCCTCCTGAAACATGCCATTATGTCTATCCTAGCTCATAATGTCACATGCTTCAAAACTAAGTTTATTTTTCTTCTATTTCATTAAAATTAACAGTCTTCGGTGCATTTATTTCAGCCATTTATTAGGAAACACAGAAATCTGATTGAAATGAATTCACACTAAGGGGTATTAAACTATCAGTAGATAGATTCTGGCTTAACATAGTGTTGCATGGGTTTTTATATTTTAAAGGAGAACACTTGGAACTTTGCAATAGTTTTTAAAACTTAGAAGGCCTGGGGCGCCTGGGTTGCTCAGTGGGTTAAAGCCTCTGCCTTTGGCTCAGGTCATGATCCCAGGGTCCTGGGATAGAGCCCCGCCTCGGGCTCTCTGCTCTGCAGGGAGCCTGCTTCCTCCTCTCTGCCTGCCTCTCTGCCTACTTGTGATCTCTGTCAAATAAATAAAATCTTAAAAAAAAAAAACAACAACTTAGAAGGGCCAACTTTTGGGATCTAGCAGGAGGGACCAAAATCCCAACAGTCTGGCCCAAACAAAAAAGCTCTGCTTTTCTTTGTCAGGGTTGTACATAAAATTTTGTTTGGAAAAATAAAGGAGACTCCACTGCTTAAAATAATAATATATAGAACCCCTGCCCTAGTGAACTTTCTGGCTCTTTTTCCCCTCCTTTTCAGGCCATGGGATATATTCCACCCATTTCCTCCCCGATACGGAAGAACTTAGAGGCTCCCAAAACAGGGCATAGCACGTCTGTGTTCAATGAACTTCAGGAGTGGTTACAGGAACTAAGTTTTTTAAGTTTTTAAATTTTTTTTTGTTTTAATTCCGGTTAGTTAACATAGTGTTATACCATATGGCATTCATCTTTCTCTGTGACTTATTTTGCTTAACATAATACTCTGTAACTCCACCCATGTCATTTCAAATGGCAAGATTTCATTCTTTTTCTATGGCTTAATAATATTCCATTGTGTGTGTATATGTGTGTTTACCATATACCACATCTTTATCCATTCATCAGTCGATGGACACTTGGGCTGTTTCCCTATCTTGGCCATTTAAATAATGCTGCTATAGACATTGGGGTGCATGTATCTCTTTGAATTACTATTTGTATTCTTTGGGTAGATATCAACTAGTGCAATTGCTGGATCATAGGGTATTTCTATTTTTAACTTTTTGAGGAAACTTCATACTGTTTTCCAAAATGGCTGCACCAGCTTGCATTCCCACCAATAGTGCAAGAGGCTTCCCCTTTCTCCACATCCTCACTGACACCTGTTGTTTCTTGTGTTGTTGAGTTTAGCCATTCCGACAGGTGTGAGGTGATATCTCATTGTGGTTTTGATTTGCATTTCCCTGATGCTGAGTGATATTGAGCATCTTTAATGTGACTGCTGGCCATCTGTGTGTCTTTGGAAAAATATCTACTTATGTCTTCTGCTCATTTGTTAATTGGATTATTTGTTTTTTGGGCATTGAGTTTTATAAGTTCTTCGTATATCTTGGATACTAATGCTTTATCAGATAAGTCATCTGCAAATATTTTCTCCCATTCTGTAGGCTGCCTTCTAGTTTTGTTGATTGTTCCCTTCACTGTGCAGAAGCTTTTTATTTTGATGAAGTCCGAATAGCTTATTTTTGTTTTTGTTTCCCTAGCTTCAGGAGATCAGGAAGTAATTCTGAGCAGATGCTTTCAGCCTCTCAGCAAAGTGAAATCACACCACAGAGGTGAACATCTCGGCGACACGATTATTCTATTTGATACCTGATGCCAACAGCCACATTTCCCAGCATCCTGACCTTAAAAATTATTGACCAAGCAAAACTTTTAATACTGGGCAGAACAGGAAAGTCACCAGCCACCTCTATGCATAGTCCCACAGTAGCATTCCTCCCATCCACCTCAGAAAAAGCCTGAGTCATCTGGGGGCCTGGACACCTCAGCCCCAGGCAGGCGGCCCTGCCCCTCCTCCTGTTCACCAGCTGAGATTGCATCTGAGACTGTCTACAGCTTCTCCGGTGGAGTCAGATTTCTGGTCACAGGTCAGGTCACTGTTTGAAGCTGTTTCTTCCTCCACATCCAGTGAATTCTCCGAGGAATCATGAGTATACATGCAGGTTTCTAGGGTCACATCTTATAGTATTGAGAGCAGCCGAGAAATGTGTTTCTGTTCTAGTCAGTGATTAACTTTTGAAGGCAGCTCTTCAGCAGCTGGTTTAAGTGAATGTGGGGGTAGAGGGGGTTGGCGGGGGGACGTAAAGGACCTATTTTAAGTATTTTTACACAGAGTTCCATGATCCTTTTCCTGATCAAGTAATGGCCCGATTCCAAAGGTTTGTGACTTCTAGTGAGTTGGTAGTAATAAGTATGAAGCCCTATTTTCTTGGAAAGCTCTCGACTGCTATGGAAAGGAAATCAGTGTACCTTCTCCCAGATGCTGCACTGTGGTGTACAGCTGACTAGACCATTTTCCACTTACTCCTCTAGCCCCTGGGAGGCCACAGGCCAATTCAGTGACATCTGCCCAGAGGGATCAACAACTTAGATCACAGTTAGAGCTGTATGCCACATTTCCAGAGAGAAAGCCTCAGCTACCATTTCTACTCAATTCCCACTGACAGGTTTCATTTTATATTACTAAGAGTGAGACTTGTATCACTACATACACTGGAAACATGGACTGAGCCTGTGGTAAAGGAGATTGCATCAAGACCTTTATAGGAAAGGTTTCATGTGTGCTTGATGATTATTAGAAGTATATGCCCAGCAGATTTGCCCTCTCGTAAATTTCAGTTCCTCATTTTGACTGACTGATCAGACTCTGCTATTAGGAAGATCACCAGCCCCCTGTTGCATAAATCAACTTGCTATCTTCCCCAGCCAAAATACCACTTCCTCTGGATTCCCCATTTCTGTCCCCATTTCTTTAAATAAAGCCTTTATCTTGTCCCTCGGGCTCAGCATTATATTCCATTTACTCCTCAAAGTATTTTCATGGTTTAATAGGTTTGAGTTTTGTAAGATTATCCTACAGAACTGTTCCCTTTTTGGCACCATGCCTGCTATCCTTACAGATGCCAACAGGGGAAATGGGGTTTTTGGCTATGGAGTTCAGTCCAAACGATGACCTTCCCCAAGGTAATTGCAAGTCAGTGTTTTGTGTATGTATTAGTTAACTAGTCATGTTAAGAAATGAGAAAGTAACAAATAAGAGCAAAATGCAGGGTAAAGAAAATAAGTAACAGTAAAGATTAAATTTTTTTTACCCACAGATGATGTATATAATAAAATATAAATATATAAATATTCATATAAATATATAAATATGTAATATTTATAATATATAATATATAAATATAAATATAAAATAAAATCCAATAATTATCAGTTACTCTACAGCTAACTATGCTCTTCCTCAACCAGACCCAATAGAAAATACATTAATTTCAGCATGTATTTTTTTTTAAGATTTTTATTTATTTATTTGACAGACAGAGATCACAAGTAGGTAGAGAGGCAGGCAGAGAGAGAGGAAGGGAAGCAGGCTCCCCACCAAGCAGAGAGCCCGATATGGGGCTCGATCCCAGGACCCTGGAAACATGACCTGAGCTGAAGGCAGAGGCTTTAACCCACTGAGCCACCCAGGCATCTTTTCAGCAAGTATTAATTGATATGGTTACCCTGGTCTGTGTACTGGCTGTATTAGAATCATGGGAGATCTTTTTATTTTTATTTTAGTTTACTTGGTTTTATTTTGTCCCATGCTATTTAAAAATCATTTAGTTGTGAAAAAACAAATACATGTACAAAGAACCAATTTCAATAATTACAAAGAATGTACAGTGAAAATAAAGCGTCCCTCTTATCCTGGCCTCCAGCCACTCAAATGTCCCCTTCCCAGCTTCATCCACTGTAGTGGTTTCTTATATTTCCTTCCACAAACATGCCATGCATGCATCTAGCAGAGATCTTGGTTAATTTGTTTAATATTCATTCTTAACCTCTTGCTATCATGCTTTCCTGTGTTGCAGGAGCTAGAAAACTAAAATGACATCACCCAGACTCCATTATAATCAGAGTTCCTGATGTGATTTAGGTTCCTCTCATCAGATGCCCTTGCACGACACTTGATTTTGAAACTGAGCTAAGGAAGGACAGACAGCAAGAGGCATCCATTTTGCTGGTGTGAATAACGGCAAAGCCTGCACAATTCAGCAGTAGTACTGGATTTCCAATCTAGCAGAGGCAGCTTTCTGATTGTAGTGGAAACGATGTAACTTTTACAGACAACAGCTTTACCTACAGCCTCCAGATTCCATGTATACACACCTGATTAGTCAGTATTGTCAGCTCTCTGGTAATCTAGTTTTGCACTGTGTTCTTTGGAAATGACTCCTGGAAGCTTAGCTGAAATCTAATTAGTCAGTCAACCATCAGTTGTGAGGCAACTGAAATAGATTTCCTTCTGCCTAAGATAGGTGGAGTAGACTATATTCTCTGCAATTGAATCTTGCCTTATAAATGTCTATAAATGTATATGCTGTAATAGGCTGGACAATGGCCCTCCAAAATGGTCATGTGCTAATCCTTGGAACCTGTGAATATGCTGCATTAAACAGAAAAAAAAAAAGATGTAATTAATGTGGCAAATCAACTGATTTTAAAATAGGGGGAGTACCCTAGATTATTCAGGTGGGCCCAATGTAATTACAAGGATCCATAAACGTGGAGGAGAGGGGCAGAAGAAGAGTCAACTAGAGGAATATATATGACAATTGAAGAAGGACTGGAGAGACGCAAAGTTGCCGAACTTGAAGACAGAGAAAGGAACTATAAGTCAAGAAGTATAGGTGGCTTTTAGATGCTGAAAATGCAATGAAATATAGTGAGTATAAAATAAATATTGGGGTGCTTGGGTGGCTCAGTCAGTTAAGCGTCTAACTCTTGATTTCAACTCAGGTCATGATCTCATGTGGTGGTGTGGAACCTGCTTAAGATTCTCTCCCTCTGGGGTATCTGAGTGGCTCAGTCCATTAAGCATCTGACTCTTGATTTTGGCTCAGGTCCTATCTCAGGGTCATGAGATAGAGCCCTGTGTCGGGAATGAAGCCTGGTTAGGATTCTCTCTCTTCCCCTGCCCCTCCCCCTCTAAAAAATTTCTTTAAAACATCATTACAAAAAGATTGACATGCAGTTAAACATGCAAGTTTAAATCTTCTGAATGGCATAAAAACTCTTTCAAAAGTAAAACAAAAGAAAACAAAACCCCCAACATAAAGCTGGGAAAACATCTATAACTTCCTTGTACAGACTCTATCAAGCAGGAAAAGAAATCTCTGAATATCCAAAACATAGAGAATCTAATACAAGAATTGTTTTTATTGCTGATGCAAGAGGCAAAAAGCCAAAAAGAGAATGGTAAGCTCCTCAAAGGTTACCAAGAGCAAGTAGCTTCTTGGTGCCTGAGCTGGAGAGGAAAATGGAAGATGTGGTACTCTCAGAGCTCAGGAGCCAAGGTCAACTAGCTGAAACCAAAATGTTGTAGGCCTCTCTCGTGGAAACAAGCCAGAGGGACATAGTGAATGCTAGACATGCTACTTCACCTAGGAGCTAGGGATGGATTATTTCTTCCTCTGGACCCCTGTGTTAGTTTCTTATTACTGCTATACCAAATCAACACAAATTATGTGGTTTTAAACAATAAACATTTATTGTTTCACAGTTTGGTATTTAGATGTCTGAAACAGGACTCAGGAGGCTAAAAACAGGATGTTAGTGGGGTTGCATTTCTTTCTGGAGGCTCTTGAGGAGTATTTGTTTCCTTGGTTTTTCCAGCTTCTAGAAGTCACCCACCTTCAGTCATGGCCCCTTCCAACTTCAAAGACAGCAACAACTGTTAAATTCTTCTCATAGTGCCACTTCTGATTCTTCCACTTCCAGCTACTTCTCCTAATTTTAAGAATCTTTGTGATTGCTCTGGACCCACCTGGATAACCCTGGAGGCTCTCCTTATTTTAAGGTCAGCTGATTTGCAGACATAATTCCATCTCAACTCAATTCCCTTTTGTCATGTAACGTAACATGTTCTTCAGAGATTATGACCTAGGCATCTTGGAGGGGCCATTATTTTGCCTTCCACACCTTCCAGTCTTCCATCAGGGACTCTCATTGTCCAAACTCAGCTGGAAGCCAACTGGGAAAGCAGTCTGCACTGGTCAGCATGCAATTATCTCCCCAGCACCCCATACACACCGATGGTAAAAGGAGAAATGTATCTAAGAGCAAATGAATACCAGAAAAATTACCCATATTCCTAGAAATCAGTTAGAAAATAATAAATAACAAACAGAGAAAAATGAACCGAGATTGTGGCTTGATGGGCTGGCAATTTTTAGACGAAGAAATAAATGTAGCTGATCTAAAAAGATTCTCAGCCTCCTTGATATAAATTGAAACAATAGGGAACAATATTTCTCCTACCATATAGACTAAATTTAAAAAGTTTCTAATTCTCAGTTTTGGTGGCTGTGTAAATTGTTGAAAAAGAGTAACCAGTACAACATTTTGGATGGCTTTTGATCTATCAGTTCCACATCTGTGAAAAACCTCACAGAAGTGTGCAAAAACAGACAAAAGATATTCACCGAGGCAGTATTTACAGTACCAAAAAAATAAAACAACCTGTAAATAATTCAAAAGGTCATTAATATAGACTTGGTCTCGGTCCGAAAAAAAAAAAAAAAGGAATGCATCACTTGGAGCAATGACTTGATATGGAAGCAAATGCACTGACATGGAAATATGCCTATGGATGGACTGAAAAAGTAGAGTTGCAGAGCAATATGTGTAGTATAATTATAAGCTATATACATGTGAGGACATGAACAAAAATTCCAGTTAATATAAATCAAACTGTTAATGGTGGTTCTTCTGAAATATGGGATTGAGACCTTTGCCTTTTATTTTACACATTTTTTGTATTGTTTGAGTTTTGTACAAGTATTTTTTTTTCATAATCTGAAAGAAAACCATAAGAATGTGGATGGGATTAAAATACAGATTTAAGAATAGGCTGATTTGGGGCGCCCGGGTGGCTCAGTGGGTTAAAGCCTCTGCCTTCGGCTCAGGTCGTGATCCTGGAGTCCTGGGATAGAGCCCCACATTGGGCTCTCTCTCAGCAGGGAGCCTGCTTCCCCCTCCCTCTCTGCCTGCCTCTCTGCCTACTTGTGATCTCTGCCTGTCAAATAAATAAATAAAATCTTAAAAAAAAAAAAAGATGGGAGGCTGGGGGAACCAGGTGGTGGGTATTGGAGAGGGCATGGATTGCATGGAGCACTGGGTGTGGTGCAAAAACAATGAATACTGTTACGCTGAAAAGAAATTAAAGAAAAAAAAAAGAATAGACTGATTTGGGGCGCCTGGGTGGCTCAGTGGGTTAAAGCCTCTGCCTTCGGCTCAGGTCATGATCTCAGGGTCCTGGGATCGAGCCCCGCATCAGGCTGTCTGCTCACCAGGGAGTCTGCTTCCTCCTCTCTCTCTGCCGCCTCTCTGCCTACTTGTAATCTCTGTCTGTCAAATAAATAGATAAAATCTTAAAAAAAAAAAGAATAGGATGATTTTTAAATTTATACTGATATATTTGATTTCAATTTATTACTTCATAAAAAAATGTCATCCTGAGTCACAGTTAAAACATTCTCCTCCTGGGACCCCTGGGTGGCTCCGTCAGTTAAGTGACTTCAGCTCAGGTCATGATCTCCATATCCTAGGATCAAGCCCCACATTAGGCTCCCTGCTCGGCAGGACATCTACTTGTCCCTCTCCGTCTCTTTCTGCCTCTCCCCCGACTTGTGATGCCTCTCTCTCAAATAAATAAAAAAATAAAATCTTAAATAAAACAAAAAACTCATTCTCCTCTCAACATGAATCAATGAATCAATAAATCAATGAATGAGATAGCGTCCCTCTCAGGCCTCTTATTATCTGAAATTTCTCTCAATAAATTTGTTTAGAGAGTTCCTCTTTCTCAGGGTTCTTCCCCCACAAAGGAAACCGTCCTCAAGCGCTTTCAATTCCTGTCTCTACAAAGTGTCTGCCATGAAGTTCCTTTCCCTTTCATTTTGTTTTAAACAATATTCAAAGAGACCCATTAACTAACACTATCATTTGGGGAAGAGAGATCCGAATGTGGACTTACATAAGAAATGGGAATTCTTACAAGGCTGTTTCCCTTGGCATAGTTGTTGCTTTGTATTGCAACAAAACTCTGCTGCATGGCGATCACAGCATCTTTCTGCTTTGTAAATGCTCTGTTTAACCGGATTCTGAAACACTAAGCCTGTCTCCAAATTCTGGGTTCTCCTTTCTAACCTGATCTGAGGTAAAACCGCACACGGGTAGTGGGTCAGTAATCAGCAGGTCATCACTCCTGAATGGGTTTTGTGCTCAACCTTGTAGTGTTATAACTACCTGGATTTCTTCATTCTCTGTATACTCTACAGTGGTGATAGCTAAGCCCTGAAGAATAAGGTGGTGAGTTCATGATGGAAAGAGAACACGCTTTCATGCAAAGAAATGCAACTACATGTCTGCGCAGAAGCTCGACTGATGGAACCCAGACTTTGCCTCTGGGAGTGCCTGCTCCGGGATGGACTATGGAGTAGATAAGGCTGTGCCAGCTTTTCTCTCACGCTATCAGCATGATTTATTTCACTACTCCCTTCAGTTCCATAATTCTTAGAAAAAAAGACGACCTTGTAATAAATGGAATGCATTTATTCTGAATATACTTCTTCAGGGTTTTTTGAGATAACATTTCTAATGTTTCAGGTATGCAAAAAATGAACTTAAAACGATTTCTAATTCTTTAACAGGGGTTGCCTTCACTAAAAAAGATAAGGGACCACTTGGTTAAGGATCTAGCTTAGGTAATCACATCTTGGCTAATCATCTCCAGGAACAGTTTGTTGAAGAGTGGTGAAATAACTCATTTATAAGACAGCATTCGTAAGAAGGAAAATCTGATATAATCACTGAAGTAATAGTTCCTTGATTTGAAATCTTGAGGACAAAGAGAAATAATTTTACAGTGTTTTTCTATTGTTAAATTTAGGGCATCATTATGGAGTACCTCCTGTGTGTTAACAGTTGATAAGAATGCAGAGCGTAGGTAAGGCATCGAGTCCCAGTCTTCAAGGACATCACCATCATCACAGGAAATGGAAGTTGTATTACAAAAGAAAACACACCAAATGTCTTAGGAGAAATAAAAGGACAGTGTTTATGAGGAAGGAGAGAACACATTTAAGAAAGTAGCGGGGCGCCTGGGTGGCTCAGTCTCTTAAGGTCTCTGCCTTCCGCTCAGGTTATGATCCAGCGTCCACCCTGCATTGGGCTCTCTGTTCAGCAGTCAGCCTGCTTCCCTTCCTCTCTCTCTCTCTGCCTGCTTGTGATCTCTGTCGAATAAAAAATAAATAAAATCTTAAAAAAAAAAAGAAAGCCATGTAGCAGGTGGCATGTGAGAATTAATATAGATGACTTATATTGTGTACTTGGGAAATGCAGCTTCTTTCCTTAGATCATAAGCTCCATGATGCCTCCTTTATCATTTCTCTACATCTATCTACTAATATCTACTAATCTACAATCTATCTACGTAAGCACCTTATACAGGTCAGAGTAGGTTTTCAATGAATGCTTAAAGATGGGAAAAGAAATTAGCATCAAGTATCTACTCTGTGCCATGCCCTTTCCTGGTTGATCTTTACAACAGATAATTGAAGAAAGATCCCTTTAGATCCTCCTCTTACCCTTTCTCTCTTTCCTCCACCTCTTTCAACAGAAGAAATCATGGCTCAAGGAACAAACTGACTTGAGCTAAGGTGCAACAATAGCTATGGAATTAGCTCAGGATCTGTCACTTAATATTTATGTGATCTTGGGCAAGGTAATTACTGGTCTTAGTTTCCTGCTCTTCTAGATGGAGATAGTAATAGTATGGTTCATAGCCTTGCAGTGGGTATCATGTCAGATGAGATATATGAAGTGTGTGGGTCATTGCCCAAGACTTAAAATGGTCAGACGGTGTTAGCTGTTATTAATGATGCTGTTGTTGCCAACACTGTGAAATAAGAAATAATATTTCCCACCTAACTGATTTATTATAAGGAACGCACTGAGATTAAATGCTCTTAATGTGTAAACAACTGTCATCTTGAAATAGTCTCAGTCTCAAGATTTTCTTTGAAAAGATATTTAATGGTGAGGGAAGGTTAGGAGGTCAAAGAGGCTACCTATGTCAGGTTCATTAGACTAGGCAGACTGGATTGACAACCCCAGAACAGTGTTAAAGAGTTAGAAAATATGTGGTATAAGGTAGATAGAAAGGGTGGGGAAGAATGGAAAAGGAGGAAGATATGCTCTGGGAAACTAGGGTGAAGAAAAGATAAGCCAAATACAAAATTGTGAAGCATCCCAATCAGAGATAAGACTGATGAAAGTAAAAAAGAAGACACAGCTCATGTCAAAGAAGAATCAATCCTGTAAAGAAGGTAGGCAGAGGGTGTAGGAAATCATTTAGAATGCTTCAGTTTCCCTGGTCGTAAAGTGGAGGTACTAGTATAAGCCTCAGGAGCAAGCAGGTGGAAGTATATCGTGTTTGACTTGAACTTGCCCTCAGAGACTTAAGGAGATGTGGGGAAAGGCAAAGCTGGGGAAGGAGGTTTGGGCTGACAAAGAGATGGAGGAGAGCTGCTAGGAGCCCCGTGAGACCTGATCCAGAAACCAGCAGAACAGAATGTGAATTCTCAGTAAGGTGCAGAGAGGAACGTCTTGGTTCATGAACTTCTTTTGCTTTGGTAGGCATTTAATTCTAGGCAGCAAAATAATACGAGAACAGGTTGTTTAACAGTTCCAGTGTCAGAGGGGGCATCCCCTGCATTATAAGGGATTTGAAATAAAATTTCCACATCTTGTTTTGGAAATAATTCTTGGCTAGGTGGGCAGAAGGACAGAAAAGTTACAGGTTATGAGTGCTTCTTTGTGTCACATTAGGGCCAGATGAAGAAAGGGTAATGCCCAAAGGATAATGATTATAGACAGAATCATCTATGGAGAGTGCCCTTGGGTTACTATTAAACAAACACACACAAAAAACTCTTCTGTCATTTTTATAAATGCACAAGGACTGAAAACATGGATGACTAATATTTTTGTTTTTCAAAAAGCTACCCTGGGGTGGAGGAACTTGGGATAAGTACAAATATCATTTCTGATTATTGGGCAAAGGTCATTTGTATTTACTGCTTAAAATTTGCAAAATGATCTAAATAAGAATACTTGCAAGTACATTACTGATATGAGAATGTGCCCTGTTTACTGGTCTGTGCTGTGATGATTCTAAACGCAGATTCTCTGCAATAAGGTGGATTTTACTTAAAAAAGCATACATTCAAAACAGTTAAGCGTATCTTAAGACTTTTAGCTGGAAATCACATTTCTTATAGGCCGAGTCTGTGTTTACTCTGTTACATCTCTTACAGTGCCCAAAATACACAGTGCCTTGTATATTATACTGACTTAGACATTATTATTCTTAAAATGTTTAAAAGATTTTACTTATTTATTTGACAGAGAGAAAGAGAGAACACAAGTTGGGGGAGAAGCAGAGGGATAGGGAGAAGCAGGCTCCGTGCTGAGCAGGGAGCCCCAATGTGGGGCTCCATCCCAGGACCCTGGGACTACAACCCAAGCTGAAGGCAGACACTTAACCAACTGAGCCACCCAGAGGCTCCTGACTTAGACATTTTTTTATATTAGAAGAAAACATAATTGATCAAGGGTAGTGGATACCTAATCAATGCTTATTGAACCAAATGTTTTATATTAAATTTTTTGAGATGTGTCCATCTTTTGTGTGTGACCATAGATATGTATGGAAAAGCAAATCAATTATCCACTTAGAATCCTTCATTAAGTACCTGTAATTTCTAGGATAAGACCTTAAATCATTTCTATGATACATGGAGCACTTTGTTGAATCTGTTTTCCTGAGTCTTGCCTCCAAAAGGCATCCCAGGGTTTCAACTGTATACTTGCCTGTTGACTTGGCGCTCTGAATACTCTTCTTTGTCCTTCTTACCAGGCAACTTCAATGTACCTCTAAAGACTCCCCAATACTTCCTCTTTTGAGGGCACATAATACATTTTCTATCTCTGTATTTAAGACAGAGCAGTAATGGGTGTTGTAATGGGTATAATGGGTGACAGAGTTGTAATGGGTGATCAATAAATGTTGAGTTGAACGAATGAGTATTCATGACTGGAAATTCTTGACATAATATTTTGTGAATAACTGAATTGCCTGATACTTGAAAAATGCAAGTGTATTTGTCATTGGGACTACTAAAAAGATCTGGTCCTTCAAGAGACACTAGCTTTGCCATTTTGAAAAAGTAAGGCTTCTTGAAAGAGACCGAGTTTGAGAGCCTACAAGGCTCTGTGACTTACCTATCATACACCAGCTCTGTGATGACACTCCTATCTGAATAAAGTATAAATAACATTATTTAAAAGGATGTTTCAGTTGGCAAAGTGGTGACTCATTTGAATGGGCTCACCATGTATTTAATTAAACTTCTTAAAAAAAAAAGATTATATTTGCATATTTGAGGGAGAGAGAGAGAGATACCAACAGAGATGGTAAGAAAGCACAGGCAGGGAGGAGAGGGAGAAGCAGGGTCCCTGCTGAGCAAGGAGTCCAATGAGGGGCTTGATTCCAGGACCCTGGAATCATGACCTGAGCTGGAGGCAGATGCTTAACCAACTGAGCCTCCCAGGTGCCCCTAAACTTCTTCTTAATGTGCAACAGTGAAAGGTGCTTAGAATGGTCATACATTTGAGCACATCCCCAAAACTGCTAACAGAGTAGAAGGATTTTGTTGCAAGCTGATGGGACACAAATTGGAGCAGGGAGGTCTTCTAGCTTCAGTGACCTCATAGTATAAGCATTGTGTTTGAGATTATTATTTTCTGCAACTGTTTTCTAAAGAATGACTTTTAAGATTCAGGTTATACATTGATGTAATTTTTGCTTAAGTATACACTAAACTAGCCAAACCAAAACAAGATAACAATACAAAACTGGCCAGGAAATCTAGTACTGTGGAACTAAGAAGAAACAAAATTAGTTGCCTGTAAGATTTGAGCTAAGTGAATGCTTTAAACATCACACAATCGAGTTAATATTTAATTTCCTTCAGAATAAGCTTCCTTATTCTGTTAGAACAGTTTTGACCAGAAGGAAAGAAGGTAGATGATTTTTTTCAATACAGATATCTTTTGATAAATTTCTAAGAAAAAATTAGGTAAGAATGATAGCAGTTGAGTGAATTACATTGGTCTGAAGTTATGTTTTCACTGAGATTATAATATTCTTTTTGATACCAGATCAACATACTCAGTATTCAGCAGAAATAAAAAAGTGAATGATTATTGTGGTACTAGTCCATTTGTCTAGGAATACAAAGAAGTGTGAAGACAGATGGATAGAAAAAACCTAATTCATTATAAGGTTAACAATAAAGAAAATAAACATAGAAAGATTATATGTTTTTAGCTAAAAGGTATTTGAGGTTAGATCTGAATACATGGTAAGTATGAGATTATCTTTTCACCATATTTTCCATCTTCCAGTTAAGAGTGATTGCTGAGGAAAGCAAGGTTTTGAGCTGAGTGCCAGCTTAAAATGTGTGTGTGTGTGTGTGTGTGTGTGTGTGTGTATGTGTGTCTGTTTTGATTCATAAAAGTATAAAATATAGTGCCTTACTTTGAAGGTCTCATTGGGGGAGTGAGACTCACAAGATGAAGAGAACTCCATGTAGTGATTAATGACAAACATATGCTTTGTACTTGAAAGTTTAGAACATAGTTTAACATGCCATTTTGTTAAGTTTAAAAAATTAATTTCTAGATTTCATTCTTCTGTTGGGATTTCCTCTGGCTTTACCTTTGGAAGATGGCATCAACTCTGGGATAGTGATTACTTCTTAACCTTTCTTACAGGTCCTGTTCCCTTCTCATTTCTTTTATGATTCAAGACCTCAACAATTACCTCAATGTGATATTGCCCTCTGAATTTGCAAACTGATTTGTGTATTCTTATTTTCAAACTTGTAAAGTACATGGTTCATTATGGAAATAAAACAGATCCTGAAATTTCTAGGATAGAACTGATTGTAAATGTTTTTATCTTGTTGGCAGATCATGTGACTTGACTCCTGGTTAAGAAAATATGTTTGATCTCCTTATCTTCCTGTGGTCTCCACGTTCTTACCAATCATTTAGCCACTGAAACCTTTAACTGACTTTTAACTTTACTGTTGTATATATTCTGAATACATATAGTTATATCTATCTTATATTGTTACATGTATATCCTGAAATTATACCTTTGAAGATATTATTACCAAATCCAATCTCCTTTTGTTTTCCTTAACCTCTCTTTAGTTCTATTCATTGGTCTTTCTTCTTGAATGTCTGGCATCCTAGAGACCTAAGAATTTTGTTCTCTTCCTATGTATTATATTTCTCTTTGTCTCCTTTCATTAATTCTTTTTTGCCTCTCACCGGCCTTATTCTTTCAAATTTTAAATTGTTTACTTTCTTATGGGCTACTGGAGACACACAGACTTCTTTAAACTCAGGAATAGTCTGTTTGCATATCTGTCTCCACTCCTTACCTCTAAGACTCCTCCAGGCTGAAATTATTGCCTTCCTCCAAGCTTTAGGTCCATTCATACCATCCCTCTGAAGCTTGCCTTGGTTACAGTAATTTATTTTCCTTTAAATTCTCAGGCACTTCACCTTCACTACCTCATACTTTTAACAAATGATGTGTTCATGTCTTACTTCCCAGATAAAATACAAATCTTTCAGTATAAGGGCTGTACATCACCTTGTGTTTGTTTGCTTGGTAGGGGACAGTGAACATAATACTCAACAAGTATTTGTTGGAGGAGGGGATCAAGACAGTGGTATATGGAGATCCTGAGTTTACCTCCTTCCATAAACACACCAAAAGGCACACTACACATAGGACAACTATCTCTGAGAATGAACTGAAGGCTAACAGAATAGATCTTACACAAGTGAGGATATAAAAAAAGCCACAAGGAGATGAGTAGAAGGGGTAGAAATGTAGTCCAGTCAGGACTCACAGCCTGGTGCAGTAACCCACAAGTGGGAGGTATTTCATAACCAAAGAGGCCCTGAGGGGCGAGGGGTCCAAATCCCACATTGGGCTCCACAGTTCGGAAAACCTGCACTGGGAATACAAGCACCCATAAAGTCTGGCTTTGAAAACCAGTGGGCTTATGATGGCTTATATCTGACAGGTGAGTCAGAGGGCAAGTAGAAAACTGGGACTTTGCTCTTAAAGGGCCCACACACGATCTCACTCACTGCATGACAACAGTTTGAAAGGCCCCTGGGTATTATGTGAAGGAGAACCATTGACTAATTTTAGGGCATGTGTGGGAGAGGCAGGGATCTGTTAGGATGTTCTTCAGAAATGGAAGCACCATTTTCTTTTCACTTCCCTTCTACCTAGTTGGCCCAGCACTAGGTGGGTGCCATTTCTGACTCTGTCTGTCTCTTGTGCTAGCACCACTTGCCAGCCCCAGTGTTCCCCTATGGACTTGCTTCACCCAACCTACCTAACCCAGATCAGCACTCCTCCCAAGTGGCCCCCCATCCCCCTATACCCAGAGAGCAAGCTCAGCTGGCACTGGAGCCCCTCTCAAGCAGCTCCCTTGCCCCACCACATCCTGTGGGAGGCCTTGGCCAGAATCAGTGGTCCCTCCAAGTGCTCCCACACTTGGGTCCCAGCCCTGCACACTAGAGTGCCTGCGACAGTCATACCTGGACCTTGCAGCCAGTCACACTGGAGGTGTGCCCTGCCTTCCAGCAAGCCCAGGGCTGTCACAGTTGGGCCTCACAGGCAGACAGGCAGGGAGCCAACCTTGCACAACAGTGCACTTGCAGAAGTCATGGCTAAAATAGTTTCCATTATAGGTATCTCAGCCAAACGGGCTCAGGGCTAGCTGTACTTAACAGCATGTGTGTAGCAGTCATGGCTGGGCCTACCATATAGCCACAGCAAGGGAAAGCCTCACATGACAGTAAGTCCACACCAGTCATGATCCAGCCACAATAGGAGGGTGCATACAGCCCACACAGGGGACACTTCTGGGACACTGGCTCAGATGACCAAGGGTGTTTGTGCTACTGGATCCCACAGGGCACATTCTGCATAAAGCCACTCCTTCAAGACATGGAGATGTAACTGACCTACCTAATGCATACAAATGAACATAGAGAGTTAGGCAAAATGAAGAGACAGATAAATCTGTTCCACATGAAAGAACAAGACAAAAGTTTCAAAAAAACAAAACAAAAACCTAAAACAAAACCCAAAACCACAAACAAAATGGAGATACATAATCTGTCAGATAAAGTCCAATGTAATGGTCATAAAAATGTTCATTGAACTGGGGAGATGAATGGATGAATACAGTGAGAACTTCAACAAAGAGACTGAAAATATAAAGAACCAGTTAGTGTTGAAGAATACAATAACTGAAATGAAAAACACGCTAGAGAATCAACAAACAGATTAGATGATACACAAGAATGGGCTGCAATGTAGAAGACAGGGCAGTGGAAATCGTCCAATCAGACATAGAAAATAACAAAGAAAAAAAAATGAGGCTAGGTTAAGGGGCCACTGGGACATCAAGAGCACTAACATTCATTATAGGAGTCCCAAGGAGAAAGGAGAGAGAAAGGGAACAAAAAACCTGTGGGAAGAAATATGGCTGAAAATGTCCCTAACCTGTCAAAGCAAACAGACATCCAGGTCCAGAAAGCATAGAGAGTTCCCAATAAGATGAACCCAAAGTGAACCACATTAAGACACACAATAATCAAACTGTTAACAGTTGAAGAATCTTAAAAGTAGCAAGAGAAAAACCACTGGTTATGTACAAGGGAACACCCATAAGAGTATTAGCTGTTTTATTAGCAGAAACTTTACAGGCCAAAAGAAGGCAGCACAATCAGAGGGCTGAAAGGAAATAACTTAACAACCAAAAATGCTCTACCCAGCAGGAATATCACTCAGAATAGGAGAGATAAGGAGTTTTCTAGGCAAGGCTAACAGAGTTCATGAACACCAAACACCTCACAAGAAATGTTAACGAGACTTCATTAAATAGTAAAGAAAAGGCCATAACTAGAAATTTTAAAATTATGAAAGAAAAAAATCTAACTGGTAAAGGTAAACATATAGTAAAGGTAGTGGATCAATAACCTACATAGTTAGTATGAAGGATAAAAGACTAAAGCAGTAAATTATCTTAATCTACAATAATTAGTCAAGGGATACTCAAAATAATAAGATGTAAAATATGTCAAAAACTTAAAACATGGCAAGGAGAGTAAAAATGTGGTATTTTTAGAATAGGCTTGAACTTAAGCAGCCAACCATATTAAAAAGACTGCTATATATATAGTATATTATATATGAACCTATGGTAACCACAAACCAAATACTTACAATAGAAACAGAAAAAAAATAAAGGGACAGGAATATAAATATAACACCATGGACTGTCATCAAATTGCTGGGGGGAAAGAGCAAGAGAAGAAAAGAAAAACAGAGAAGAATTACAAGACAACCAGAATAATCAACAAAATGACAATAAGCAGGTATCTATCAATAATTACTTTAAATGGACTAAATTCTCCAATCAAAAGACATAGGGTAGCTAAATGAATAAGAAAACAAGACCAATATATATGTTGCCTACAACAGATTCACTTCAGAACTAAAGATACACAAAGACTGAAAGTGAAGGAATGGAAAAAAGATATTCCATGTAAATGGAAATGAAAAGAAAGCTGTGGTAGCAATTCTGATATCAAACACAATAGGCTTTAAACCAAAGACTGTGACAAGACACAAAGGAGAACATTAATAATGATAAAGAGATTATCCAACAAGAGGATTTAACTCTTGTAAATATCTACACACATGACATAGGGACACCTAAATACATAAAGCAAATATTAAGAGACATAAAGGGAGAAAATGACAGTAATATAATAATAGTATGGAATTGTAACACCCCACTTACAGCAAGGGACAGAGCATCCCGACAGAAAATCAATACAGAAACACTGCCTTGTAGGATACATAGACCGGATGGACTTAATAGATATATACAGAGTATACCACCCAAAACCAGCAGAATACACATTCTTTTCAAGCTCATACAGAACATTCTCTGGGATAGATCACATGTTAGGCCACAAAACAACTCTCAATACATTTAAGAAGATTTGAAAACCCATCAGGCTTCTTCTCCAACCATAGAAGTATACATGTAGCAATCAATTAGAAGAAAAAGGAATAAAACACAAACTCCTGGGGCGCTTAGGTGGGCCAGCTGGTTAAGCATCAGACTCTTGATTTCGGCTCAGGTCAGGATCTCAGGGTCATTAGATAGAGCTCCTTGTCAGGCTCTGTGCTCAGTGGGTCCCCTTGAGATTCACTCCTTCTGCCCCTCCCCCAACTCCCTTGTGCGCTCTCTCTCTTTCTCTCTCAAATAAATAAATCTTAAAAAGAAACAAAACAAAACAAAACAACCCCCCCCAACTCCTGGAAGTTAAACAACCTATGGATCAACAAAGAAATCAAAGAGAGAATAAAAAGGGAATTTACCTTGAGGAAAATGACAATTGAATCACAACAACCAAAACCTATGGGACATAACAAAAGCAGTTTTATATTAAAAAAAAAAAAAAAGCTGTTCTGGGAGGGAAGTTCATAGTGATACAGGCCTAGCTCAAGAAACAAGAAAACTCCCAAATAAACAATCTAACTTTATACCTGAAGAAACTAGAAAAAGAAGAACAAAATCCAAAATTAATAGAGGGAAAAAATAATAAAGACTAGAGCAGAAATAATAGAAATAGAGATTTAAAAATATATGAAGAGATCAATGAAACTAAGAGCTGTTTTTTTTTTTTTTTTTTTAAAGATTTTGTTTGTTTATTTGACAGAGAGAGAGACAGCGAGATAGAGAGTGGGAGAGATAGAGAGTGGGAGAAACAGGCTCCGCCCTGAGCAGAGAGCCCAATGCAGGGCTTGATTCCAGGACCCTGGGATCATGACCTGAGCCCAAGGCAAACGTTTTAACAACTGAGACACCCAGGCACCCAAGAGCTGGTTTTTTAAAAAAAAAAAAAAAAAAAAAAAAATTAATATACTTTAGCCAGACTCAAAGAAAAAAGAGAAGGCTCAAATAAATAAAATCAGAAATGAAGTTCAACAGATACCACAGAAATACAAAGGATCATTAAGAGATTTCCACAAAAATTATATGTCAATGAATGAAGCAATCTAGAAGAAATGGATAAATTCCTAGAAACACACAACTTTCCAAGACTGAATTACAAAGAAATAGAAAATCTGAACAGACTGATTACTAGCAGTAAAATTGAATCAGTATTCAAAAACTCCCAACAAACAGAAGTCTGGGACCAGACAGCTTTACAGGTGAATTTCACCAAACATTTAAAGAAGAATTAATAACTATCCTTTTCAAACTATTTCAAAAAATAAAGAACAAGGAACACTTTCAAACTTATTCTATAGGTCCAGCATCACCCTGAAACCAAAACCAAAGATCCCACAAAAAAAGAAAATTATAGGCCAATACATCTGATGAACACCGATGCAAATATCAGTAGCAAACAATCTTAAAACTTGTATGGGACCACAAAAGGATCTGAATAACCAAAGTGATCTAAAGAAAAAAGAACAAAGATGGCATTATCACAATCTCAGATTTCTAACTATACTACAAAGCTCTAGTAATCAAAACGGTATGTTACTCTCACAAAAATAGGCACTTAGATCAATTAAACAGAACAGAGAGTCCTGGAATAAACCCATGCTTACACAGTCTATTAATCTGTGACTAAGGAGGGAAGAATATACAATGGGGGAAAACATAGTCTCTTCAATAAATGATGCTCAAAACTGGACAGCAATATGCAGAAGAATGAACTCAGACCACTTTCTTACACCATGTACAAAAGTAACCCTAAATGGATTAAAGACCTAAATGTTAAGACTGGAAAACATAAAGCTCCTAGGAGGACACATATACAGCATTCTTGGACATCAGTCTTAGCAATATCTGTTTTAGATTTATTTCCTCTGGCAAGGGCAACAAAAGCAAATAAATGGGACTACATAATAACCAAAAAATTTGCATGGCAAAGAAAACCATCAGCATAGTGAAAAAACAACTTATTGTATAAGCGAAGATATACACAAATGATATAATTGTTAAAGGGTTAATATTCAAAATATATAAAGAACTCACACAACTCACTATAACAAAAAACCAAAATAATCAATTTAAAAAATGGTCAGAGGACCCGAACAGACATTTCTACAAAAAAAAACACCAAATACAGATGGCCAACAGATACATGGTAAGATATGCAACATTACTAATCATTAGGGAAATGCAAATCAAAACCACAATGAGATATGGCTTTATACATGTCAGAATGGCTAGTATAAACAAAAAAAGGCAAAAATTAACAAGTGTTGAGGAGGATATGGAGAAAAAAGAAACCTTGGACACTTGGTAGAATGAAAAATGGTATAGCCACCATGGAAAACATTATGGAGGTTCCTGAAAAAATTCATCATCATGTGATCACCATGTGATCCAGCACTTCCACTTCTGGGTATTTATCTGAAGAAAGCAAAAACACTAATTTGAAAAGATATTTTGCCTCTATGTACATTGTAGCAGTATTTATAATAGTCAAGATACAGATATAACCTGTGTCTATCATAAATGAATGGATAAAGAATATGTGGGGTGTATATATATATATAATCTATATATATACATATATATATACATATATACACATATATATACACATCTATATACATAAAGAAGATGTGGCATACAAATCTTCTTTATATATATAGATATGTATTTTTATATGTGTGTATATATATGTATATATGTGTGTGTGTGTGTATACACACACAGGTATACAACCTGTGTCTATCATAAGTGAATGGATAAAGAATATGTGGGGGTGTGTATATGTAGGGTGTGTATATATATATGTATATATATACACACACACATATATAAAAATATATATAAAGAACATGTGGTACACACACATACACACACACACACACACACCCTGGAATATTATTCAGCCATAAAAAGAATAAAATTTTACCATTTGTGACAACATGAATGGACCTGAAGGGTATTATGCTAAGTGAAATAAGCCAGATAGAGAAAGACAGATATTGTATGATTTTACTTGTATGTAGAATCCAAAAAACAAACAAAACAAAACAGATTAACAGACACAGGGAAGAATCTGGTAGTTGTCAGAGGGAAGAGGGTGAAGGGTAGGAAAAGTACATGAAGGGGAATAAAATGTACAAGCTTCCAGTTATGAAATAAATGAGACATGGGGATGCAATTTACAACATAGAGAATATAGTTAATAATATTGTAACAACTTTGTATGGTGAATGAGAGTAGTTTATCTTGGTGTTCACTTTGATAAAGGACAGGTGGGGCTAGGTAGGGAGAGATAGGTAGGGGGCTATTGATCAGGCTCACAAAAATCCCAGATGAGGAGAAATGTTATAGATGAGGTATTTTCATGAAAGTTACAAACAAAACTAGAGCTAAGGGAACAGAAAGAGACCACCTTGTTTGTTTTAAATGTTATACCCAAGAAACTTTCATGAAAGTTACAAACTGGCCACTGAAATTTATCAAACTTGAAGGGGAAGTAAACTTGGTGCTACCAGTGGTGAGGTCAAGTTCTCTGGTCAGTTTTCTATAAAAGATCCACCATAAAAGCCCTCAGTGGCAACCCTTAGGGACCCCCTCTCATCCTAGAGAGTTTTTTCCTTTCCTTTCTGTTCTCACCTTCACTTAATACACTTTCACTTCACTTCACCCTTTTGTGCCCAGGAGAGTCATTCTTCGACTCTGTGAGACAAGTACCCTGCAACCCTGCAACACCTTAATAATGTATATATGTTGAATCACCATATTGTATGCCTCAAATTCCTACAATATTTCACACCGTGCTAAAAAATATTGGTTGACTGAGAAAGGGCACATGTGCTGTAGTTTTAATACAATACCACCAACATGTACACCTCATTTACATATGTATGTTAAAATGTTTTTCTCTTGTCCTTTTCAGCTCTGATTATGATTGACAATTGTTATAAAGTTATAAAGGTACTGTATGCAAACTTTTTGTAAGAAAAAATATTAAAAGATGGCAAAAGCAGGTGTGTAATAGTGGGAATAAATATTTATAAGATTGCTATTATGTGACAGATGATTTACAGTAAATGATTTCCAGTAAAGATTTCTTTCAACAGATTCAAGAAACTGAAGTTCAGCCAGGTTTAGTTAATCTACCCAAGATCCAACAAAAAAGCAAATGGCTGTGCAGTTTCAGAAACCCAGTTCTGCTTGAACCCAAACAGCAAGACAGTTTTAGTTTTTAGATTGATAATTCTTACAATTCATAGTTTTGAAAATTAAATGACATAATTTCTTTGAAAAGCATTAGGCACAGTAGTTGGCAGTCAACAAATGTTGCTCTTACACATCTGTCTGGAATTGGGTCTATTTAAACAGCAGGGGGAAGAAGCTGGCTGAATTATACTTGTTTCCAACTTCTCTAAGAAATGCTCGTTTGATTACAGTAATCCCATGTCCTTCCTCATACTGAGGCTCGAAAAAATGCCTGGCAATATTTCAAATCATGATTATTTCTCCCCCTGCTCAAGTAAAGGGATTTAGATGTTGTAGTCAGCTGACAGAGGCTAAATGAAACAAGTTTATTTCTGTAAAATATAATATTTGTGTGCGTGTGCCTAGGGTTTTGCTTCGTTTTTCCCACGAACAAATGCTTGTGATTCGTTAAGAACTCTGCAAGGTAAACTACGGGGTCCCAGGAAAAGCTGGGCCTCTGAGGGTTGAAAGCAAGAGGTCTCGGTCTCTCTGCCTGTTTTTCGCCATCTGTTTTGTTAGATTCCCCAGAAACTGCCGCTCTGCACAGAGCAACACTGCATCGGCCCCGCGGAAAGTGGGGCAACATAGGCTCACTTTGCGTATGAGCAAAAACTTTGTATCCATCTGGGGCGACAAACCAAACAAAACGGCCGTCCCAGCTGCGCCGAACTTCAAGGCGAAGGACTAGCCGCAGTTCTTCCGGATTCCTTCCTCTTCAGCTTGCTGCACCTGGACGCGGGTGGCGTGCGACTCCTCGGCCCTGACGTCACCGCACCTGGCACCAGCTGGGGCGCGGGGTAAAGAGCCGAGACGCGTAGGGGGCGGGGCAGGGACAACGAGGGGTTCTCGCGAGACTTCCCTCCTCCCGAGTCCAGCTCCCGGCACCTTCCTGGCCTCTGTGGGGTCTCCTCCTCAGTTTTCCGTGTCGCGTTCTAGAACGGCGGTTGTCGAAGGGAGCGGAGGGAGGCGGGCTCCGGAGCTCGGCCGACGCTCCTTGCGGGAGCCGGCGGCGGGGACGCAGCGGCAGGTTCCCCCCACTGCTTGCTGCGGTAGCGACCGGGGTTTGGGAAAACCGCCGGGAGGGGGCTCTCCCGCCGCCGCGGCTTCGGCGGAGGCCAGGCGCGAGGAGCCGCGGCTGTCGCTTCTTGCTCGCGGGCCGCGCTGACGGGACTGTCCGGGGAGTGCCGCGGGCGTATGGAGGCGCCTCTTCGCCCCGTCTGAGCTCAGAAGGCGCAGGAGCGGAGCGCGGGGCCCGCCTCCCGCCGCAAGTGCGGCCGCGCGATCAACCGGAGGAGGAGCAGAGGGCGCTGGGCTTCTCCCCGCGGGAGCCCCCAGCATGGGTAAGAGACTAGCGGGCGTTTCCCGCCGCACGGCTGGACTTTCCCGATTCGGGCAGGCGGTTCCCCTTCTAGGTCTCCGCAGGGAGGGACCGGGATCAGCCCCTTCGCGGCAACTCCGCACCCTCCCACCGCCCCTCCTCGCCCTGCCTTCCACCTTGCTCTTCTCGCGTAGAAATTGGTCGGAGGGCTTGCGGGTGCTTTCTCCTGCGCTCCTCTCCCCACCTCTTCCTGCTGTCGGGAAAGGTGAGGGAGTGGGGGAGGGGGCACCCAGTCTCCTTTCCTCGCCCACTGCCCGGCTAACCTTAGCCCAAACTTCCCTCCCTTCCCCAGCCTCCACCTTCACTCCCCCCGTTCTGGTCGGTTGGGGGAGGGTGATGGAAAAACTTGACAAAGTAGCACTATTAACTTCTTTATCTTCTGCTAGGCATTGTATAGATTGGCCATTAATAAGGTTTTCGTTTGTCCGGAAAGGTGATTTTTTTTTTTTTCTCTGCTGAAACTTTCAAGGGAATTATGTCCCAAGGATAGGGAAGCTTTGAGTATTTACTTTGTTTTTACCTAGGCAAGTGTGTTGGCACTTAAATATTAAATCTCTTCCTGAGGACTTTGTTAGGGTTTGATAGGATTTCAGTGTTGAATCCTTTGAGAAGCTGTTTCCTGTTTGGAGTTAGACTTCCTTGAGAGAGGAGAGAAAAGTACAAGGCCTTATATGTTATTTACTATGTGCTTTAAAGGTTTGTTTGGAGCTAGAAAAAGCAGAATGTGTTGCAGCCTGGTTTGAAAGGGAGTTTTGTTGAGTAGTGTAACAGTTCTTTTGATAACACATTTCAGTGTGGGCTAGGCACTCTCTTAATCCTTTAAAAATTAAAAACAATCTAGAAGAAGTGTGTGCCATTATAAAACATAAATTGGTGCCACCGACGAGCATAAATAAGCATGTTCCCTAAGAATAATCCCAACTCTGGTTTTGTAGAGTAAATCAGGAGGACTCTATCATTTTTTGTAGTTGGGAGTTGGTGCTCTTCATATCAACACACTGTTAACCGAAATTAATAATCCATGCAACTAACAAATGATTTAGAAGTAGGACAAATACAGACTACTGCTGATGTGGCACCTTCTGCCCACACAATGTTTTGTGGGAAATGCCTTAAGCACAGTGTTTACAGATCCTCGCTTAGCTCTTCTTATTTTGCTAGACTTTGTACTTTTATGTCTTTCAGGTAACTTCTGTACACAAAGTGCTCTTAAACCTCCAGACAGTAAAAGCTTTGCTGTTTGGAACTTTCATATGAATTCCTTTCTAATTGATGAGTTGAGTTTACTGAGTATTTGAGGGTTTATTCCTTTAAATCTCAAATTATAAAACCACTTTAACCGATTCGGATGAAAATCATACTAAAATATGTAATTCTTCTTTGTCTTAAATAGGCTGCAGGATGTAATTAAGCATCTTGATGGCCTAGGGTCATCATTTGTGACCGTCAGTTACTGTGATGCCTTGAGGGATGTGTTGGATTGTATATATGACTATTGATTAGATTCCTTTGCATTTTGAAGTTACTTAAATATTTTTCTGCTTTCGAATTGGTTGTTTGTCACTGTGATTAGTGCCCCCTTCACCCTCCCTTCTGTAATTTTTCTGCAAGAGTGGGAATCATATTCAAATTTGTAATTCTGCATAAGGGGAAAATAAGTATACCCTTACTTAGTGTGTAAATGTTACCTTGATGAAAATTAGCATCAATATTTGGATATCGGAGTATCTATTTTAATTGTTAAGAGGCCTTTTTTTAGTGACTTCTTTGCTGTGTTCTGGTTAGGCAAGTTGCCATATTTCTAGGTAAAGTGTGATGTTTGTATGCTCTCAACTTGACTACCTAGTATGTGTTTTGAAGGTTGATTACTTGGGGGCATTTGTAGTTAATTTCTGAAAGGTATTTGTCAGACATTTCCATATGAATGTATACTTAAATTTATTGGTCATGTAATATTTTATGTTAAAGTTATCAAAATCATTTAAAAGGAGTTTCTCTTTAGTATAAATCTCATTTGCTTGGTTTTGTTATCAGCAGTCTTTATTTCTTATGATTTAAGATGGCAGCTTAAAATATTTATATGTTATTTTATCTGGTGTGTCACAGAATGAAAAAAATCTTCAATTTCTTTGTTTTGAAATAACTTGGGTACCTATTAAGTGATGGTTCCTACCATGTGTACTATTTAGGTAATATAGCAAGAGAGTGAAGAGCAGGGTTCTGGACGGGGACAGCTCAAGGTCAGATCCTGGCTTTTCCACCTGTTAGCTGTTGTGACTGAGGAGGTTACTTTAATCTGTCTCTGCTTCAGTTTCTTCTGTTAATGGGGTAAAAATAACCTCATAGATTGTTGTGGGGATTGGATGAGCATTTAATATTTGTAAAGTGTTTGGAACATGGCCAGTGTTGATTGCTTTTATTTTCATTTTCAAATGATTTCCCTAATTCTTGCACCAGCTTATAAAAACAGTTCTCAATTTTTGACCTTTGTTAGAAGCTCATATTGCATTTATAGGATTGGTGGGTTAGGTGTTTTGTAGTAATGCAGAAATTCATTTTTTTTTCCCAGAAATTTTAATTTTATGTATCCTTATAAAAATTATGTAGGAAGATTTTTTTTTTCCAGTATTGATTATATTTTGAAAGTCCATTATTGATAGTGAATTTAGTAGTTTTGGGAAAAGTAAATAAGATAGGTACTAGGAGAGACTAGGTTCTTTGAATTTTATGTTAAAGCACTGCTTTTAGTTTCTTTGTTAAATATAGAAGAATACTTAACATAGAAATTTGAGATACTCTGAAGGAATTTGGGGAGAATTTAGAGATATAGAAGGGCAAAATTTAACTTTTCTTATTTCAGAAATACAGATCTGCATTTTGGAGGGGAAAAAGACATCAAATGACAGTGTTACAATGTGTGAATTTTTATTTTTGAGAAAGTAAGTGGATTTTAAGGACTTAATTTCTGTTAATTTTAAGTAAGGTTATAAACGTCTTAGTTTATTTTTTTTTAAATTTTTTAAAATTTTTTAAATTTTTAAGCTCATATATGACCAGTTAACATGTTTAAATTATGAGGCAGTTTTAATGGACAGAAAAGTGCAGTTGGTTTAGAGATTATCTATGCACTATTATAATAGTGTGATTTATTTCCTTACTTTATTTTATTGCACTATCTAGAGAAAATCTTGATTCATGCAGGTAAGTAGTGGCAAATGGAAATTGCCTGCTAAGGGCTCACCTTTCAGTCTCAGGATTTATTTCAGTTAAACTAATCCAGAGCATGAAGTGTAGTAGTAGTAGGAAATTTTTGTTTCAAATTTGGATCACTAACAAAACTAATAATAAGCTGTGTTTCTTAATTAGTAAGTACTCGTGATCAGGTTTTTCTATGTGTTTCAAACTTCGAATAGTTATAGTTCCATAAAATCCCATTAAGGGTAGAGATTCACAGTGATAATATTTTATATTTTCCTATGGAAACTAGCCTGACGTATGCCATATACTTCTCTAAATGAGGAGTTCAGAGTAAAATGATGTCACGTTAACTTAATAAGATCTAGTAATTTCAAGGCATTTGAGATAAAATCAAAGTTATAAAATATGAAGTGCTTTTGGTTCATTCCATTTGCTAATCAAAAATACCTCCAAATTTTATTTGTACCTCATCCAGATCTGTGATTTTTTTTTTTTTTTTTTTTTTTTGGGCTTCTCTTCTGTGATGGAATTTCCTTCTCTATGAAATGTATTTTAATTGCAAATCAGTGTGCTATAGCGCATCAATAAAAGAAAGGATAAGAACCATATCATACCATTTCAACAGATGGAGAAAAAGCATTTCACAAAGTACTGCATCTATTCATGATAAAAACCTTCCACAAAGTAGGTTTAACAGGAACATACGTGAACGTAATAAAAGCCATCTATGAAAAAACCACAGCTAACATCATCCTGAATGGGGGAGAACTGAGAGCTCCTACCTTAAGGTGAGGAACAAGCAAAGGAAGGGTCTCACCACTTTTATTCAACATAGTACTGGAAGTCGTAGCCACAGCAATCCCACAACCAAAAGAAATAAAAGGTATCCAAATTTGTAATGAATAAGTAAGACTTTCCCTATTTGCAGGTGACATGATACTATATATAGAAAACCTGGCTCTACCAAAAAACTGCTGGAACTGATAAGTGAATTCAGTAAAGTCGCAGGATAGAAAATCAATGTACAGAAATCTGTTGCATTTTTATACACCAATAAGGAAGCAGCAGAAAGTGAAATTTAGAAAATAATGCTATTTACAGTTGCACCAGAAATAATAAAATACCTGGGAATGAACCTAACCAAAGAGGTGAAAGACCTATAGTTTGAAAACTTTAAAACACTGATAGAAGAAATTGAAGATGACACAAAGAAATGGAAAGGCGTTCTATGATCGTGGATTAGAAGAATAAACATTCAAAAATGTCTGTACTGCCTAAAGCAGTCTACACATGTAATGGCAATCCCTATCCAAACAAGCTGTTTGAAAATTTGTGTGGAACACAAAAGACCCTGAATAGCGAAAACAGTCTTGAAAAAGGAAGGTGAAGCTGGAGCCGTCACAATTCTGGACTTCAGATTACATTAAAAAGCTTTAGTAATCAAAACAGTATGGTACCGGTACAAAAATAGACACAAAAATCTATGAAACAGAATAGAAAATCCAGAAATAAACCTACAATTACAAACCTACAGTCATCCGGTCAGTTAATCTTTGACAAAGCAGAAAAGAATATCCAGTGTGAGAAAGACAATCTCTTCAACAAATGGTGTTGGGAAAAGTGGGTTAATATGCAAAAGAATGAAACTGGGCCACTTTTTTACACCATACACAAAAATAAATTCAAAATGGATTAAAGACCTAAATGTGAGACCTGTAACCATAAAAATCCTAGGAGAAATCACAGGTAGTAACTTCTTTGACATCAGCCATAGCAACTTCTTTCTAGATATATCTCCTGAGGCAGGGGAAAACAAAAACAAAAATAAACTATTGGGACTACATCGAAATAAAAAGTTTCTGCATAGCAGAAGAATCAATAAAATTTGTATGCAACCTGCAGAATGGAGAAGATATTTGCAAATGATATATCTGATAAAGGGTTAGTATCCAAAATATATAAAGAACTTTTAAAACTCAACACCGAAAACCCAAATAATCCAATTAACCAATGGGCAGAATACATGAATAGGCACTTTTCCATAGAAGACACACAGATAGCTAACAGTGACATGAAAATAAGCTTAACATCACTTATTATCAGGCAAAGGCAAATCAGAACTATAATGAACTATCACCTCACACCTCTCAGAATGGCTAAAATCATTAACACAAGAAACAACAGGTGTTGGTGAGGATGTGGAAAGGGAGGAACATTCATGCACTGTTGGTGGGAATACAGACTTGGTTCAAGTGCTGTGGAAAACAGTATGGAGGTTTCTCAAAAGGTTAAAAATAGAACCACCTTATGGTCTAGCATTTGCACTACTAGGTATTTACCCAAAGAATACAAAAATACTAATTCAGAGGGCTACATGTACTTCTATACTTACTGATTGATTTGATTGATATGAGAGAGTGTAGTGGGGGGACAGAGGGAGAGAGAAATCCCAAGCAGTCTCCATACCCAGTGCAGAGCTCTAAGTGAGGTAGGCATTTTCCTTTTGGGGTCCTAAAAGTTTCCTCATTTGGACTGAATTTGACTTTTTTTTTTTTTGTTTTATTTGGGTTTTTGTTTGTATCTGAAGGTCTCTGGTACATGGACATTACACTCTCTCAGTGACCTTTTTCATTCAACCGAAAATGTATTTACTAATTGTTCGCATTTAAAGGAGCTTTTACTCTAAGAAGAAACTCTGCTTTTAAAAAATTCATGTTCCGATTTGATATGTAGCCTAAGTTGCTGACTTGTTGCCAGAAACAGCATTGTTACAGACTCTTTCTTTCCTACAACCTATTTATACCCTGTCAGTACTTTCCAGTGCCTCTAGGAGACTTGCATTTTATAATCTTTTAAATTCTATATCTGTTATTAAACTTCCCATCATGATCTCATTGTCTTTCCCAGCTAATTTACAAAACAGAGATGATTAATATGGGATCCTAAAATTCAGGATCTGTTTTAGTGTCTTGTAGCTCAGGTGGTTTTTGATGATTTGGTGTTCAGGTAATTCCAAGAGAGTGACTGTGTGGCACCTGGGAGTTTATAGTAGAAGAATACTTTAAGTATGGTAACAGTAACAGATAGGTACCACCTAAGAGAAAGATTCTATTGCAAGGTCTTACAGTCCTGGAAAGGAGCTTTATGTGAAAGTTTAATTAAGACGTATTTGCCTTAATGTGAAGAATGTGATTAATGCCATTCTAGGCACTAGGGGGATTAGGACAAATATGTTTTGGTACCTTAAGTAGTTTATAGCAGAGTTATGGGTTGGGCCCATGAGAATTATTAGAGTCACCTGGATTAAAAAAAAATTCCTCAGTCCCTATCGATTCTAACATAAATGTTCCTCTCTCTTCCTCCCTCCAGGGGTTGATGAGTGTCATGAATGTTTTGGCATGGCTTGTAGTGCTACGATGTGAATATGATATGAACATGATAGGAATAAAGCTTAATATTTGAGTCATCAGAAATCCAAATGAGAGGGAATGTAGCACATTTAGAGGATGTATTCCATTTTTAGAAATGTTAAAATGTTACAGGAGAAGCACAAGGAAGATCAGGATATAGATTCCTGTGTTGGAAGGCAAATGGGATTTGTTTATCTTTCCTTAGTTTGACCAGTGACATCGCAGTAGTCAAGGCGGTAAGGACATGGCAGTAGTAAAGATAGATAGATAAATAGATAGATAGATCCCCGCCCCCCCTTTTCCTGGCACTGAGTCTTTGGAGTAAGGTATACCTTCATTTGCGTTGATATTTTTAAGATCCTTATACCTGAAATATTAAAACTGTCTTAACATTGTTAGTATTTATCAGTGCCCATGTACTGAGGCCAGAAATTTACCTAACATCTAGACTGATTTTGATAACTAGAAGAGTGAAATTTCTAGAGCATTTATTTGTCGTGATTATTATAATTGCCAAGTTGTTTTGGGTTTTTAGTATAAAAGTTAATATATTTGTTTGTTTTTTAAGATTGTATTACTTAATTTTTGCAGCCATCAAAAGAAATGAAATCTTGCCATTTGCGACGATGTGGATGGAACTAGAGGGTATCATGCTTAGCGAAATAAGTCAATCGGAGAAAGACAACTATCATATGATCTCCCTGATATGAGGGAGAGGAGATGCAACATGGGGGGTTAAGGTGGTAGGAGAAGAGTTAATGAAACAAGATGGGATTGGGAGGGAGACAAACCATAAGTGACTCTTAATCTCACAAAACAAACTGAGGGTTGATGGTGAGAGGGGGGTTGGGAGAGGGGGGGTGGGATTATGGACATTGGGGAGGGTATGTGCTATGGTGAGTGCTGTGAAGTGTGTAAACCTGGCGATTCACAGACCTGTACCCCTGGGGATAAAAATATATGTTTATAAAAAAAAATTGTATTAATTTTATTTTACACCAGGTGGTGGGCACAAAGCAAGCCTTCTAATAAAGCTTGACAGCTTCGCTCAGAACACATTTTTTTTTTTTTTTAAAGATTTTATTTATTTATTTGACAGAGATCACAAGTAGGTAGAGAGGCAGGCAGAGAGAGAGGGGAAAGCAGGTTCCCTGCTGAACAGAGAGCCCTATGCGGGCTCGATTCCAGGACCCTGAGATCATGACCTGAGCCTAAGGCAGAGGCTTTAACCCACTGAGCCACCCAGGTGCCCCTCAGAACACTTTTAATAAGGCTATAAAAAATGTTCATCTTACAAATTGTTCTGAAGTCCAAATATACTACAGCTTGGAAAACAATGTTTAGAAAACAAAAGCCAATGTAAAAAGGCAAATTAAAACAACTAGAACCGTTACAGGTTTTATATGGCTCTGATTTTATAGTTCTCTTGCTTCATCGTTAATGTCAGAAATCTTTTCTTCAGCTGGCTCCATTGCTCGGAAATTAAAGGAATACCTTTTCTTTCAGGTTTCATTTCATCTTCTGATCCATCCAGTGTTCTTTAATATCAGTTAGAACTTTCCTTTAAAGTCCTTACCACGGACCTACCTCATTTTCTGGATCTGAAACATGTTATATTGTTTCTGTTGCTGTTCTGCTCAGGGGATGACAGGGCTCTTGAAGTTTCACCAGTTCTTTCTTGTTATTTTTCTGGAGCAACTTGCTTTTTCCTCTTTAGCTTTTTGTCAACCTCACTGTCAGAATTGCTGCCAGAAGAGTTTGAAGAAACAGGTTCCTTTGATTTAGACATTGCTCTTCTCGCAGTCGAACTGCCTTCTGCTCGCTCACTTGCAACATAGAAATTGACATATTTGTAAAATTGAGACCATCAGTCCTGGCTAAAGCAGAGTATAATGTTTTTAGGAAATATTAAAGTTGATCTTAAAAATGTATACTCTCCTACATGATTTTTATTTATTCTTTAGAGTAAGAAACAACTAACTTTAAGTTATTTAGAAATGTGTTCTCCGAATATCAGTTTTGTGTTAGACTTTTAATTCCTACTCTGTTGCAATTCCTAACTCTTCCTCTGAGAGGTGTCATTGGGGTTACAGATAATAGGCATTCCTGATCCTCCTTATCCTGTCCTACTTTTTTTTTTTAATCCATTCTTTCCACATTGTAACTTACTTTGTATTTTCCTTATTTACATGTTTATTGCTTATTTGTCTTACCGTTTTATAATATAACTGTAGAGGGGCGCCTGGGTGGCTCAATTGGTTAAGTGACTGCCTTCGGCTCAGGTCATGATCCTGGAGTTACAGGATCGAGTCCCACATCAGGCTCCCTGCTTGACAGGGAGTTTGCTTCTCCTGCTGACCTCTCTCCTCTCGTACTCTCTCTCCCTCTCATTCTTTCTCTCTCTCTCAAATAATAGATAAATTAAAAAAAAAATCTTAAAAAAATAATATAATTATAGAGTATAACCTTCAGGAGTGCAGAGCTTTCTTTTTTTTTTCTTTTTTTTTTTTTTTTCCTTAGAGATACCTGGAACAAGTGGCTACCTTCCAGTAGCAGCCACTCAAAAATTTGGTGACTGAGTATTAAGTATGTGTTTCATTTCAGTGCTACAGATAGCTGTTGGGTACATTTGGCATGTTAGGCAATCTGATGGGGGTTGGGAATACAAAGAGAAATAAAAGAGAAATACAAAGAGAAATAAAACAAGAGTCCCCTGCTCTCAGCCCTGGCCAGATAATGTTTTTTGGTAACTTGAATTAACATCTCTTTGAGTGTAAGGATTTAGGTTTATTTTTTATTTTTATTTTTTTTTTAATTAAAAAAAATTTTTTTTTTAATTTGATAGAGATTACAAGTAGGCAGAAAGGCAGGCAGAGAGAGAGAGGAGGAAACAGGCTCCCTGCTGAGCAGAGAGCCCAGTGTGGGGCTCGATCCCAGGACCCTGGAATCATGACCTGAGCCGAAGGCAGAGGCTTAACCCACTGAGTCACCCAGGCGCTCCTAGGTTTATTTTTTAATGCACATATTTACTTCTGGTGTTTGCTCGGAAACATGGAGAAAATAAAATGATTTCATGATTCTGATTTTCTTATAGGTTCTTGCAGTTATATAACTTCATTACACTTTTTTTTTTTTTAAAACACATTTAAGGTCAACTTAGAGTGAAATTGTCTTTTGAAGCAACTTTCCATTTTTTGATAACTTTAAAATTTCTTTTTAATTGATATTTTGCTCATTATAAGCACTTAGGGAATGCTTACAATGCTAGGTATTTTGTTCAGAATTTAATTTCACTGGAGCATTCTGGGGTAAAACATCATTGTTTCCATTTTCAAAATTAGAAATTGAAGTTAAAGACATTGTTACTCACCCAAGGTCAGGGAAAGGATGTGGGGAAGGCTGGATCAAATTTTTATTGCTCGGATCTTAAAGCATGTTCTCTTAATTGTGTTTTTAAGATTTATTTGAGAGAGAGTGCATGCACGCTTGGCGGGGGGTGTAGAGGGAGAGAAGCAGAGTGCAGAGCTTGATGTGGGCCTTAATCCTATGACGTTGAGATCATGTCTTGAGCTGAAATCTAGAGTTGGACATTTAATTGACTGAGTCACCCAGGTGTCCCCTCTTAATTATTTCCTAAGACATTGTGGGGAGAAAGTTGAGCTAAATAGAGCAAGTAATACATATTGAAATGACTATCCTAATGTGATTTAAGAATAAAGAAATTTAAATCCTATCACCCTAAAGTTGTGGATTGGTATTACACATTATACCTGTATTTAGGTAATTATTTTCTTTTAAAAGATTTTTAACTAATTTTAACTGTGTGTTACACTTTGGTCTTTTACTTACGTGCCCAGTAGACTATCATAAGACTTTTTTGCTGAATTCTATAAAATTTTATGACAAATACATGGTATTTTATATGGTTTGAAATGTGCTTAAAACTGATAATCTGTAGTGTTTTCTCAAGGTTAATAGTGGGAATAAAAATCTGAATGAGGAATTTTTAGTTCAGTTTTCCAACTTCTTTGCTCTTCAGATGGATTTGTATATTTGTTGTTAGGATTTGTTATTTTGGAAGGAGCCATTAGTCACCTGTGCATGGTAGTTTATTTATTTTCAACTAATTATTAAGTAATTGGCCTTTGCGAGATTAAAATACTTTTTTTAAAAAAAGATTTTATTTATTTATTTGACAGAGATCACAAGTAGGCAGAGAGGCAGGCAGAGAGAGAGGTGGGGGAAGCAGGCTCCCTGTTGAGCAGAGTGCCCAATGTGGGGCTCCATCCCAGAATCCTGGGATTATGACCTGAACTAAAGGCAGAGGTTTTAACCCAGTGAGCCACCCAGGCACCAAGTACTTTCGTTTTTTAAATTTAGATTATTTTTGTAGACATCTGTCACTTACAGATCTGATTTAATAATATTAAAAGGAATGTAATACTGTATAAAAATTTTCTTGTACCACGAATTCTCTTCTCTTTGAATACCCTTTGAATGAGTACCTGATATGCAAACTTTTGTGCACTCTTTGAGATACAAAAAGGAGGGGTGGGTTTTGTGTATGCTATCTTTAGAGTGCTTTACTTACCTCTGTTGAAAAAAATGTAAGAAATGCTGTTTATCAGTTCTATTTTAATGGATTTGAGGAAATTTTCTTTATTAGTATTCTGACATTCTGGATGACTTTAGGGAACCTAATAATGAAGTGTCACTGGTTAATGACATTAAGCAATGCTCATCAATTTTGCATTTCTGCATTTACATAAAGATAGTCCTGGAAAGAAGTTTCTGGTAAAGACTTTTGGTCTGGTGAAAAATAAGTATTTAATCCTGGGAATAAAAACTAAAAGTATTTTTCATCTTTTATTTTTTTAATAGGAAATAACAGGTGGAACCATTAAAGTGTTTCTATTATATTACAGTTTCTTTGGAATAAAGCTTATACTTGTTTTTGAATTTACAGTGGATTATGTTTTTATACAGAGAGAGTAGAGGAGAGGGGTAGGGGGAGAGGAAGTCTTAAGCAGACTTTGTGCTGGGCACAGAGTCCTGAGTGGGGCTGAATCCTGTAACTCAGATCTTGACCTGAGCCAAAACCAGGAGTCAAAAGCAGTAATTGACTGCACCACCCAGGTGCCCCAATGTTTTGTTAATTTTTTTTATTAACTTCTTGTATTTTGCCCTTTGCAAAATAAATAAAATAAAGGTTAATGTTTAGTGATATAACCAGTGGTGTAATATAGAGTACATTTAATTTGACAGACCTAATTAGATATTATGATATCTATCTGTATTGTATTGATTAGGACCAAAGTAAATATTCGCTAGTGAATACAACTCAAACCTGTTTGAAATTTGTGTAAATTGCTCATATTATCCTTTTTATGAAGTGGTTTTTCATTACCAGAAGGATACATGTTTATTAGGGCAGAAGAGTTGGTGAACTTATAATACCAGTGATATTTTGTGCATAATTTAAAAAAAAATTCTTGATTTTAAGAATTTTAACCTTGTTTTTCAGGCTTTCCTTTGTTTTTAAAAAATCACTTTTTTATTCTTTTTTTTTAAAAATCACTAAAAAATAAAATATAGACTCTTTAAAAATAGTACCAGCAATCCCCCTGCATGCCGCTACCCCCCGCCTGCCATGCAGCAAAGTTAAGAAAATATGTTTCTTTCCTTTTTTTTTTTTTTTTTTAAAGCAAGGATTAAATTCTTAGGCTATTGAGGTACTTCATCTTAAATATTATATTTTCTTTTGCTTGTTTTTCAACCTTGGTTGTATTTTCTTTTTTTTTCTTTTTGGTTCTTAGAAATGCTTTTAATTCTTTGGTTTGCTGCAAGTATTTATTCCTAGTTTCCAATTTGTTTGCTCTTAAATTTTGATTGTTTTGTTTGCTTGAAGTTTAGAAGCTTCTCACCACAATTTTGGTATTTACTTCCATTCCCTCCTCTCCCTTCTTTGCATTTCCCCTTACCCTCTTCCTTTTCCTTTCCTGTGTGTGTGTGTGTGTGTGTGTGTGTGTGTGTGTGTGAGAGAGAGAGAGAGAGAATTAAAAAAAAAAAATTTAAGCTGAATTTTATAGTAATCTCTATACCCAGTGAGGGTCTCGAACCTACAACCCTGAGATCAAGAGTTGCACTCTCTTCTGATTGAGCTAGCCAGGTGCCTTGAGAAAAGTTCTTTTTCACTCAACTAGAATTTATGGGATATGGTATGAAATGAAAATTGGTATGTGGCATATTTCTCCTTATATAAAATTTTTCAACCTTAGCAGTTTTGGGCCATAAATTAATTTGTTGAGCGGGACTGTCCTATGCATTGATGGATGCTTAGCAGCATCCTGGCCTCTTCTTACTAGATACCAATAGCATTCCCTGAGCTATAGCAACCAAAAATGTCTCCAGACATTGCCAAATGTCCCATGTGGGGACAAAATTATCCTGGTTGAGAACTGCTGCCTTAATGTAAATTAGGTATGAATGTACATGTTATAAATCTGGTTATCCTGAGAAGAACTGAATTGCTGATTTGGCCCTGAAGCTTGTTTTCTGAGGCAAAGCTTGAGGTTAAGACCGCATGTTAGGAGTTTTTTTACTGGGACAAGAGGGATTGAGTTCACACAAAATACACTAATGCTCAAGTTTATTGAATGCTACTTAGAATCTTTGGATCATGTGGTTTTTTTATTTTATCAGTTTATATGATAAATCAGATTTTCCAAGATTTAGTTATTATGTTTTCAAAATAAGCTTTACATCCAATGTGGAGCTTGAACTCATGACCCCAAGATCAAGAATTGCATGCTCTACTGACTGAGCCAGCCAGTTTCCCCAGATTTTCCAAGATTAAACCTCTATCCCCTGCTTATTCTGTGGGTTATTTTCTATGCATTTGCATTCCCTTTATTGGCATTTTATTTAGAACCTTATGTGTTTTAGACAGTGTATTTGTGGGAGCAATTTTGGTCTTAATATCACTTAAATTGTTTTTAAATAATGATTATTTTAAGATCGTGAAGCTTTGTATGCTTATTTTATGTCTTTGGTAGTTTTGAAAGAATTAACCTTTAAAACAAATCATCTGTTTTTTGGGAACTGTTTTTGAGGCTATTTTTAGGCCATTTTCTGATTTTATTCCTCGATTATGGCTGTTGATTTTATTTTTAGTCTCTTGAGTAATTTGTGTTTTTGTTGTTGTTGTTTTTTTTTTTTTTTTTAAATAGAAATGTATCCATTTAATTGAGATTTTTAGGGTTGGAAATTTATAGCCTAACCAAGAACCAGCCCAGTTTCATAGGTTGTCACATGCCTCTGAGCCTGTGAATCTGACCCCAACTCTGCAGTATCCCATTCTAGAGTGTTGAATTGACAAATCTCTTTGTGTATTCTGTAATCTCTTGTGGCTCTAGTTTATTTTTCATTGCTCATCCTGATAGGCTCCTTTGAAGTATTTAATCTTTTGAGATGTTTTAGAGGTGGATTGTAGAGTGAGCTAATAACTATATGAGTGCTATTGTTGTTTATTGGTTAGTTAAATAATCCCAACTTAAGTCTGGTGTTAGAATGGCTATTTTTATATTGTCAGAAATATCCCCCCAAGTCTAGGATGAATTTATTTTGAAGTTTACTGACTTTAGGAAGATCTGGTTCATTTAGCTCTACTAAATAAGAAGTTAGTGTTTTTGGTTGTAGTTTATATGAAAAAAATTAAAAATAGAATGCTACTTGAGCTATGTATAAAATAGCTTTTACAACAAACTAATTTTTTTGTTTAAAGATTTTTATTTATTTATTTGACAGACAGAGATCACAAACAGGCAGAGAGGCAGGCCGAGAGGCAGGCCGAGAGGGAGGAAGGGAAGCAGGCTTCCTGCCGAGGGGAGAGCCCAACGCGGGGCTCTATCCCAGTACCCTTGGATCACGACCTGAGCTGAAGGCAGAGGTTTTAACCCACTGAGCCACCCAGGTGCCCCACAACAAACTAATTTTTAAGGAATAAGTAGATTTCACTGGGACATGAACTGTTGAAAGTTGAACTTTTGAGTAGAGATTTTGTTAAAGTGGATAAAATATTTGAAAGTCAATTCAGTATAATTCTCCTACAGGATGACACAAATAATTTAGAGTAATTCAGCATAATTTAAAGAGCAGTTCATTGTTTTGCTGACTTTTTTTGCCACACTTCATGACTCACTATTACAGTATTTTGAAAGACCTTGTGTATGTGTGTGTGTGTATATATATATATATATAGTGTATATGTATATACATTTTATATGTAAGAATATCATTAGAGAAATTTAACAATTCTCATATCCAAATATAGGCGTTATAATTAAGTAGATGGCTAAGATCAGATTGCACTATCAAATTGAGTAAATAGACAAGAACTTGAAAAACAGTGCATTTGTAAGTCAGGAACATTTCTTGTTCCATATGATGTATACTGTAGAACTTGTGAAGTGATGTTGGAAGATTGGGATTAACCTTTTTGTATTGAGTTTAGTCTTGGTAACTAAATTGTAGGAGAATTAATTAGAGTAGGGTGGTTGGGATTTACAGCTTTTAATGATTCCTTCAGGTTTGAAACATATCTCAGTTTGGCTCTAACTAGCTCTACTTCTGGGTGAAAGGTTTTGATGTATACTGTGGGGCATGATATCAGATACCCTCTTGTATCGCCTTGGAATGACTCCTAGCTGGAAAAGAGTGACATGACCATAAGGAGCACTTGCATAATTGGGGTTCTGCCACACTAACATTCTGTAAATACAGTATATTATGAATTACCAACATTAGTATCATCTTTGATTGTTAAACTGATCATTTTAGGCAGTTTAGAAAACACAGAATAAAGGAGGAGGAAAAGACCTGTAAATTTCTACAGAGTAAAGTTATTTTGATATATTTCAGATCCTAAAAAATAGATATATTTTACAGATTTGGTTTGTACTTTACATTTAGTTTGGTCTCTAACTATAAATATATAAATATATATATATATATTTACACACACACACACACAACATATTATATATAATATATGTAATATATACTCTTTAATCATTTGAAATTTCATTGTGTTTTTCTATACTATATCATTTTTTGATGGTTTCCTTTGCTGTGCAAAAGCTTTTTATTTTAGTGCAGTCCGCATAGTTTATTTTTGTTTTTATTTCCCTTACCTGAGTAGACATGTCTATAAATATGTTGTTAAGGCCAATGTCAAAGTCTACAGCCTTTTTTTTTTTTTTAAAGGAATATTATGGCTTCAGGTCTCACATTTAGGTGTTTAATCCATTTTGAGTTATTTTTCTACTTAGTGTAATAAAGTGGTCTGACAGTTTTATTCTTTTGCATGTAGCAGTCCAGTTTTCCCAACACTATTTATTGAAGAAACTGTCTTTTCCACATTGTACATTCTTCCTTTGTTTTAGATTAATTCATCATATAAGTGTGGTTTATTTCTAGGTTCTCAATCCTGTTTCATTGATCTGAATGTCTGTTTTTGTGTGAATAACACTGTTTTGATTATTATGATTTTGTAGTATATCTTGAAATCTGGGATTGTCATACCTCCAGCTTTGCTTTTCTTTGTCAGGATTGTTTTGGCTATTCAGTGTCTTTTGTGGTTTCATACAGGTGCTGGGATTATTTGTTCTAGTTCTGTGGAAAATACTTTTCAGTATTTTGATAGGGATTGCATTGAATTTATAGGTTGCTTTGAGTAATATGGACATTTTAACAATATTAATTATTCTGGGAGCGTGGTATAACTTTCCATTTGTGTCTTCATTTTCTTTCTTCAGTGTCTTATAATTGTCACAGTATAGGTTTTTTACCTCCTTGGTTAAGTTTATTCCTAGCTATTTTATTCTGTTATTTTGTTATTAGTGTACAGAAATACAACCAATTTCTGGGTGTTCATTTTGTATTCTGCAATTTTACTGACTTCATTTATTCTCACATCTTCTGGTGGAGTCTTTAGGCTTTTCTAAATACAGGGCCATGTCATTTGGAAATAGTGACAGTTTTACTTCTTTCTTACCAATTTAGATACCTTTTATTACTTTTTCTTGTCTGTTTGCTGTGGCTAGGATTTCTAGTACTGTTTTGAATAAAAATGGCAAGAGTAGCCATCCTTGTCTTGTTCCTGATTCTTTTGTGGCGTGGTGGGTTCCTAATCTTAAAGGAAAATCTTCAGTTTTTCACCAATGAGTATGACATTAGCTATAGGTTCATTATATATGGCCCTGATTATGTTGAGGTGTGTTTCTTCAAGTCCACTTTGATGAGAGTTTTTATCATGTATGGATGTTGAATTTTATCAGATGCTTTTTCTGCATCTATTAAGTTGATCATATGGGTGTTATCCTTTATTTTGTTAACGTGATATATCATGTTGATTGATTTGTGGATATGAATCATGCTTGCATCTCTGGAATAAGATTCTATTTGATAGCAGTGAACGATTCTTTTAGTGTATTTTTGAATGCAGTTTGCTAATATTTTGTTGAGGATATCTGCATCTCTGTCCATCAGAGATAATTGGTCTGTAGTTTTCTTTTTTTGTATGTTACTGGTTCAAGTATTAGGATAATGCTGGCCTTGTAGAATAAAATTTGGGCTCTTTCCTTCCTCTATTTTTTTGAATAGTTTGAGAAGAAAAGGTACTAACTCTTTAAGTGTTTGGTAGAATTCAACTGGGAAGGCATCTGGTCCTGGCCTTTTGTTTGTTTAATTCATTACTGGTCATCAGTCCATTCAGATTTTCTTTTTCCTCCTGATTCAGTTTTGGAAGATTACATGTTTCTAGGAATTTATCCATATCTTTTAGTTTGGCCAATTTGTTGGCATATAATTTTCCATAGTAGTATTTTAATAATCCTTTGTTTTTCTGTAGTCTTAGTTGTTACTTCTTTGATTTCTGATTTTATTTATTTAAGTTCTTTTTTCCTTGATGAATCTGACTAAAGTTTTATCAATTTAATTTATCTTTTCAAAAAGCAGCTCTTGGTTTTATTGATCATTTCTATTTTTAAAAAATCTCTGTCATTTATTTCTGCTGTGATTTTTATTATTTTCTTTCTCCTTTTAACTTTGAATTTTGTATGTGTTTTTTCTAGTTCCTTTAGATATAAAGTTAGATTATTTATTTGAGATTTTTCTTATTTCTTAAGGTTGACCTGTTATCTTTGTAAACTTCCCTCTCTTAGTAGTTTTTTTCTAAGTTGGTAGTTTTTTTCTTTCAGTACTTTGAATAGTTTACTCCCCTCTCTTAAGTGTTCTGAAGAGAGGTCTGCTGTAATTCTTATGCTTGTTCTTCTATTTGTAAGGTGGTTTTTTTCCTTATGGCTTCTTTCAAGAATTTCTGTGTTTGTTTTTCTGCAGTGTGAGTAGGGTATGCTTAGGTGTAGACTTTTCTCACATTTTCCTGCTTTGTATTATCTGAGCTTCCCAGGTGTGTTGTTTGGTGTATGATATTAATTTTAGAAGTTCGTTGTTATCTTCCTTTTTTTTTTATAAACTGCCAAATATTATTGTTTTTATTGATTTTATTAATATCCTCAAATTAAGGATATATTCATTATTCCAGAAGTGACGGTACCCTTTCTCCAAGCTAAAGTTGAGAACTGGATACACACCTGGATTTCTCCTTAAAAAGTTCTTCGGAATTGTGTGGTTCAGTAACATCTAAGATTTCTCACTTTCTTCTGAAAGCATCACCTCTTTCAGACTGCATGTTTTTGGCCAAAATTTTAGCAGTCCTGTGATCACTGGTTATGTTAGTGTTGTATCTTTCTCTAGAAGCTATTCAGCACAGTAGACTAGCTGAGCATGAGACAAAGCCAATCCTTTTGCAGTATGCATAAGAATAAAAGCCTTCATTAGAAATTATTTATGTTCTGCTTTCAGTGGTATGGCATAGGGCCATTGATAAAACTTACTAATATTTCAAGGAGTTCAGCAACCCCTTGGAAATGTTTCATATATAAACGTGAGGAGAGTGTCGGTAATTTGTTTTTTAATGAAATTTCCAAGAAATTTCCTATAAATTCAGTGCAGAACAGTCTTCAGGTGTTCATGTTCTCCGAGATACCTTCACTGTTGAAAAGGTCAGAAACTGGTGCAAGTGGTGGCTCAGTTGTTGAGTGTTTGCCTTTGGGTCAGGTCCTGGTCCCAGGGTCCCAGGATGGAGCCCTTCATCGGGCTCTCTGCTTGGCGGCAGGCCTGCTTCTCCCTCTCCCACTCTCTCTCTCTCTCTCTCTGACAAATAAAAAAATAAATAAAAAAAAAAAAAAAAAGAAAAAAGGTCAGAAACTATCTTACAAATTTCTGGCCCATACATCACTTTCCAGTGCTCTCCAAACCAGAACTCTCCAAATATCTTAAGAACTCTGACACCAATTGTATGTGAAGCCAAGAGGCCTCAAATTCATCCCTTTCTGGATCAAAATCAAGATTATCACTTGGAGGAGGAGTATGGAAGATGCCAGCATTTTTGATTTATCACAATATACTGATTCGACAAATTACCCCACAGTGAATTGAAGCATACTCAATTAGTTCATTCAGTGTTGTTCTTTTAGTTTTGTTGGTCTTAAATCTGAAGCCATCTGTGAAATCAAACAGTATATGCAACACATGCAACTTCTGACAGAAAAGCTCTTGTTTATTTGAATGTCATCTTTGAGCAGGTGTAAGGATTGCTCCTTTGCTTATTGCCCCTGCTGTGGAACCCTCAGGAGCCCTGGGAGCATTTCTGCCAGTGTACTGTGCATATTGATTCCCGGGTAAAGCTGACCACTTTCTTTAAGGCCCAGATGGTGGTGCTGGCTACTTCCACTCATAATTACCAGGACACCTCCAAGGCCCTGGTTCTTAGGAGAGCTGCTTCCACAGAATGGGCCATGGCAGAGAGAAGAGGTGGGGATAGGTGTAGAAAGCTCACACCCTTTTGCCCAGTCCCTTCCCCCTTTTCCTGCCACAGTTCCTTCCTCCTGGTCACCAGGGACCTATTGTTCAACCCCTCAGGGCCATATCAGTGCTGGAAGTTTCTCTTCATTGCCCCACATGGAGCTCCAGGAGATGGGGGAGGAGAGGGTTGAAAAAGTTGTTGATTCTGGGCATAAGGGTCTGGCGGAAGGGAGCCCGAAGTTTAGAAAACTGAGGCAAGGCCTCAGGGCTGTGCATGCCAAGCATGCCACTTGTCCCTTCAGTTTAGGTCACCAGCCAACTGGTCAACATCTCAGTGGCTGCTGCCAGTGTATCCTACCATGCCTGGAACCTCCTTCTGAGGTGCTGCCATTGAGGATCCCCTCTGAGATACCACCTTTGCTGTGGTGCCTACTTTCAGCATCGACCCATCATTTCCTGGGGCAGTGACCTGCCACCCGAACCTCCTTTATTTCATTATATATAACTTTATTTAGTTAGTATTTATTTCTTTCACTTCCTTTTGATTTTAGAGTTTCCGTCTGTCTGCTTACCTTACCCATCTGCTCTTGTTGTCTTTTTTTCCCTATTACCGCCCTTAACATATTAATCATAATTATTTTAAATCCCTGTCTGATTCCAAAATATGTATTATATTTGAGTCTGGGTCTGATGCTTGCTTTGTCTTTTTGTTTTTCCTTGCCTTTTAAAAGCATGATGTATAGTTTTTTGTTGAAAGTTGGACACTATGTATTAGGGAATAGGAGCTCAGATAAACAGATACTGAGTGAGAGATTTTATATTCGTCTGTCCAAGAGTTGTATTGTGTTTAATATTTGCTCTAAGTATAGGTGCCAGAGGCTTCACATTTCTTTAGAGTCCTTTTTTGTCTTCCTGGCTGCCTTTGGGTTTTTCTAAGAACTCTTCCTCAGATGGAATCTATACCACGCAAAACTTTTTTAGCAGTGATTAGCTTTTATTATACTTGAACCTCACTTGTGTGGTGGAAAGGTGTAGGAGAGCGGAAGCCTCCTATAATCTTATAATTAAATCTCAAACTCTTAGTGGGTTTGTGTTGTGGGACTGTAATCTTGATTAGTCTGAGAGAAGGGGAAGTGGGGACTGGAATCAGAGAAACCCATACCTTACTGCATATGGGATATGGCCTGGTAAAGTCTTTTCTGTGGAAATTAAGTCTTTGTTATGGTGAATGCTCTGGTTTCTCCTTACTTTAGGGTGACCTCTTTTACCTTCTCCTTGTGAGAAGCACAAGGAGATTTTTATGGGTTCTTAACTCTGAGAATCTGGTGGGGTTCCTGGAAATAAAACCATAACAATGGGTGACTCTCCTGAGACTGTGGTTCCCAGAAGTTTCCTACTGTGATGCTATTCCACGTTCAGCCTCTAGTAGTTCATCAAAAGTACCATTTAGGTGTTTGCAGTGGCTTAACTTTCTTCCACCGAAATGATATGTTCAAGTTCTAAGCCTTGGTATAGATGAATTTGGTGCTATTTGGAAATGAAATCTTTGCATATGTAACCAAGCATCTTAAGAGATAATACTGTCCTGGATTTAGGACTGACCACAAATCCAGTGAGTGGTGTTCTTACTGAAGTAAGGGGAGAGAGGGATTCCTGGGTGGCTCCTCTGCCTTCTGCTTAGGTCATGATCTGGGAGCCCTGGGATCCAGTCCCACATTGGGCTCCTTGCTCAGCAGGAAGCCTGCTTCTCCCTCTGCCTGTTCTGCCTCCAGCTCTCCGTGCTTCTGCTCTCTCTCTCTGACAAATAAATAAAATCTTTAAAAAAAAAAAAAAAAGAGTAAGGGGAGGGAGATTTGAGACATACAGAAGGGCAAGGTCATGTGCAGATGGAGGCAGAGGTTGGAATTATGCAAACTAAGGAATGCCAGAGATGTTTGGCAGCCTCCAGAAGCCAAGGCAGAATGTGAAGCAATTCTTTTCTGTGAGCCTTCAGGAGGACCCAGTCCTGCTGATACTTTGATTTTCTACTCTGGCCTTCAGAATTATAGAGTGAAAGAATATAAAGTTTTCCTGTTTTAAGTCACCTAGTTTGTGATTGTTATGACAGCCCTGGGAATGGTTCCACTTGTTTGTATTTGAGGTGATTTAGTAGTTCTTGGCTTTGATATCCTGGATATGTCTGTCTCTGTATCTTGAGTTGGCAATTTGCCTTGTATCTTCATTTTTCTGATGGGTCCAGGGAAAGTCGGTGACTTTCAGTTTAGTTTTTTTCTTGTTGTAGGGGTGGGAGTGACAGCTTCTAATTTTTTTCACATATTGGAGCTGAAACTGCAAGTCCAGTGTTTTTTGTTTGGCATTTTATACTCTTACTATGTTAGTGATTACTACATGTATTATTAGCTTTTAAAAATCTAAAGTTGATTAAAGAACAGTCTATTCCTCATTCCTCCTTTCCCCCAAATACCTTCTAGAACTTTTTGTCTCCTGCTTACTCTAGACTGTTTTAGATTTGTTGCACAGTTGCCATTTTAGCACTTTACTTACTCTCTGAGATTGGCCTCACTATTTCTTGCATTTCATGTCTTCTCTTTTGTTTCATATTTTTTATTTTACTGGGTAACATGTAAGGTCATATGTAGGAGTTAATTTCCTTTTCCTTGCCTGTGTGAAAATGTTACACCCTGTACTAGCCTGCTGATTTGGCTGAGTGTGGAATTCATTTTCCTTTAATACTTAAGTGGCCTTGCCTTTTTATTTCTCCAGTAGAATCTGGTGTCCTAGATGAGAAGTCTTTTGATGATTCTCTCTATTGTAGATGAACTATTTCTTTTCAGAGAGCTTTTAGGGAAGTATTTATCTTTGTTAAATTTCATCTAGATGTGAGTACTTACTTTTCTGTTATTATACTTTTCATAGACCTCTTTCATAGATTGTCATAGACCTCTTTGCATTTGAAGATTGTTTCATTTAGCTTTGGAGTATTTTCTTGTGTTATTGGTCAATTCTCTATTTTCTCTATCTCTTTTTTCTAGAACTTTTAATTGGATGTTGAGTTGTCTGGATTGATCATCTTTCTTTTATATTTTCTTTATGTCTTTTTGCTTTACTTTTTCTGGAAAAATTTCTTGGATTTGTCTCCACCTCTCCAAAAGAAAAAAAAAAAAAGTTAATGAGACATGTTGGAAGAGACAGATTTTTTAAAAAAGATTTTATTTATTTATTTATTTACTTGATGGGGTGGGGGGAGAGAGAGAGTATAAGCAGGGGGAGCCGCAGAGGGAGGGGAGAAGAAGGCCCCTGCTGAGCAGGGAGAGCCTGATGCAGGGCTGCATCCCAGGACCCTGGGATCATAACCCAAGGGGAAGGCAGATGCTTAACTGACTGAGCCACCTAGGCATCCTGGAAAATACAGGTTTCTCAACCCTTTTTATTTTCTCTCTCTCTCTTTTTTTTTTTATAGCATTCTGTTCTGATTTTATGAACTTTATTGTATCTCTTGAGAATACAAATTTATACATAGTTACAATTTTTATTTTGAAGTAGTAAATTGTAGAAATAAGTACAGAAGTACAATACAAAGACATTTTTCCTGACTGATAATCTTTGTCCTGAATATTTTATTTATTTATTTATGCATTCATTTGTTCATTCATTCATTTATTTTTAAAGATTTTTAAAATTTATTTGACAGAGAGAGAGAGATCACAAGTAGGCAGAGAGGCAGGTAGAGAGAGAGGGGGAAGCAGGCTCTCTGCTGAACAGAGAGCCCAATGCAGTGCTCGATCCCAGGACCCTGAGATCATGACCGAGCCAAAGGCAGAGGCTTAACCTACTGAGCCACCCAGGCGGCACCTCACTTCTGAATATTTTATTGTGTATTTTCTACAAGCCAGGTCTTCTGCTTAATCACAATCCAACCATAGAATTAAAAAAATAACATTTATTTATACATGCATGGAGTCATGATTTCTTACATTATTCAGTGAGATACATATTCTTTTACTTTCATTGTTCATTTTGATGCTCAAATTGTCCTGATTTGGGTAGTAGGAGCCTTTTTGTATCACTTCTTTCTGTCCTTTGGCATCACCTTATCTTTTTTTAACTTCCTTGCTTTGTGGCGCATTATTGTGTCCCAGGCTTATCTTTTACTTTTCCTGCCTTAGTGGTGGAATTGCCTGTCTTCCAAGGGATTCCTAGTTCTTTTTAGTAGAAAGTGGTGTTTTTAAGATCTCAGCATTAGGTTTGCTGATTGCCATTAGAGTGTTGCTAGTTTCAGGCCCTTTCAGTGGTACAGAGCTGGTATGTGTGTGTATATCGATGTATTGAAAACTGTTAGTTCATGGTGATACTTCTCATTTAGTATCACATTATTGAATCTAGCTTTTTCTCCTTTGTGTGCAGCTCCCTTCTCTGACACAGTGAAATTTGGCTTCCATTATCCTTAGTATTTTTACTAATTTGATCAATCCCCTGGATGTAGCTAGTCTTCCATCTCAGCTGTTACTCTTCACTCTCTCCTTGAGCTATTAGTCCTCATTTTAGGTTGCCTTTACCCTTCTATAACTTCATGGAAATCTGTCACCCACCCCCAACACATTTGGCCTTTGATACTCCTTAGCAAGCTAGCTCTCAGCTTGGATGCCCTCTCCACTGTGCTTGGGGTCTGATACACCATGTCAGGTTGCCCCTACATGGATGTCCTCCTCACCTTGCGTTAGAGTGCTGATATGATGTACTAGGGAAACCCCCATATGTGGATGTGCTCTGACTCTGATAGCTGGACTCCGGCCTTTACCCCCATCCCAATTTTGGATACCTCTTTTACTCTTCTTGGTCTTTAACTTCTCACATCAGGACCCCCCCACCCACCCCCTGCCTCCAACTTCTTCACCCTTTCTCCCTCTGTGCTCTTCTATACCTAAATGGCTTTAGGACTCATTTGTTTTGGAGGGTAAAAGCGGGGAGGTAGGTGTATGTTTCATCCAGGAGTAATTTTTCATTTTATTATGGTTTTTTCATGATAGTCTATTCATATTTATGAATGAATAATAAGCTGGGGACACTATGTAGGTAGGACTTAGTGTTTTATTTTACACTTATCAGGCGGGGAGCTGCACATTGATTTGGAAACCTCTAAATTCTGGAAATCAGTAGTCATTTCTGTAAGAAACCAACACTCATCCATAGGAGCTGTACTAGTTTCCACAAACTGTGTGTGTGTTGGGGTGGGGGGGAGTTTGAGGGTGGGGTAGAGATAAACCCTTTAGTTTATGGCGGTCAGAGAAAAATGCCTGTCTATTTAGCTTTATTGTCTTGGAACTATTGTGATTGATAGTGAGTGTTAGCTCTTCCATGTAGAGATAATTCCCCTATTTTCAGTTTTGCATTTCCCATAAGCCCTCCTTTTTTGAATTTCTAGCTTCTGTGGGATTCTGCAGAGCAATTTGGTATCTGTTATAGTTTCCTGAAATTCTATGGGCTTTCTATTCCTGGCTTTATTAGTTATGGATCCATTTTCATAAATTGGAAAATTTTGGTTTTGGGCTTTCTTCTCAGGTAGGGATTTTCAGCCATAAGTAGAAATTCTGTCTAAAATTTACTTAAAAGTTAAGAAAAAAAAACTGGGGCCCTTGGGTGGTGTAGTCAGTTAGGTGTCTGACTCTTGGTTTCAGCTCAGGTCCTGATCTTAGGGTTGTGAGATAGAGCCCCAAATTGGGCTCTGTGCTCAGTGTGGAGTCTGCTTCACATTCTCTCTCCCTCTCTCTCTGACCCTCCTGCTCAGGTGTGTGCTTTCTCTCTCTCTCTAAAATAAATAAATCTTAAAAAAAAAAAAGTTAAGAAAAAACTACTTCTGTAACAAGAAAACTAATAGTATTGTAACTTAGGGATTGCTTAATATAGCAGTTTGATGAATCTAGTAAAGATCTAGGTCATTTTCATCTTTCTTCTCTTCCATTGTAATCTTTTCTTGTCTTAAGGGAATGAGACAATCTCTTCATCTTTTTCTTGTCTTAAATAGTTACAGCAGTTCGAGGCATTACATTCTTACAGAGGAATATCTAAGGTCTTTAGGAAGACATCTTTTTCCTTCTGTTTGGTTTTTAAGATTGGATAAAACTTTCCCTGAAACCTTGCTCGTATTCTTATTGGTAGAATCCATCCATCACACGTGTATTTGAAAACCAGTCTGTGCATGCATGTATGTGTGCATGTGTGTTTGTGTGTGTGAATTTGTTATAAATAAATTGTGTTTAGTAAATAAATTGTCTTTAGATCATTTCCTCTTTGACCAGCAGCATTAGATATCCAGGGCCTTTTCAGAGTACACTTTTAATAAAAGCAAGATTGAATAAGATGACTTCTGCAAGTCAACAAGATGACGTGATTATACATCATTATTTGAAAAGCCCAGGTCTGGACTAGAAAAGATTTAACTCTCTCTCGGAATGAGGAAAGTCACATTTGTAAAAGTACATGATCTCAAAATACCTGAACAAAATCAGGTTTCAATAAGAAAGGAAGAGGAGGTGGGGAGTCTGTGTAGGAATGGCTGTTGGTTTGGCAATCAACAATGTCTGCCCATACTCCTTTTCCCTTTATTTTGGTTGTAACTCTGTGTGTGTGTGTGTTCTTCTTTAAAAATTATAGGAGAAAGAGAAGATGAATTGGAGGTATGGCTAGTCTGCCATCTTGAATAGGATCTGTTACTGCTTTTCTTGTATTGAGCCCTGTAAAATATTAATAGTATGCATATATGATGTCCTATAATCTAAAATTCTGTACTTAAAGGTGGTAAAATAGATCCTTACTAATCTTTACTTCAGGGTGTATTCATTTTCTCTTATGTAGTAATAATATTGCCATAAACTTAGCCGCTTAAAACAACACACATTTTATTATCTCACAGTTATTTTGATTTAGTAAGTCTGGATGTGACTAACTGGGTACTGTGCAAGGCTGCAGTGAAGGTGTTGGCTAGATCTGGGCTATCAGCTGGGGAAGGATCTTCTTCCAAGGTTATATGGTGGTTGGCATCATTTAGTTCTCTGTGGGCTGTTGGACTGATGCCCTCAGTTTTTTGCTGGCTGTCATTCATAGACCTTCATCAGTTTCTTGATAGGCCAGCTTACAGCAAAGCCGCTTACAATTCAAAGACAGCAAGAGTGAGAGTTTCCGAGCAAGATGGACATTATAATGTTATATAGTCTTATACAGTGTATCTTCTTTGTCATTGTCTGTTGAAAGTCAGTCGTGAGTCATGTCCCCTGTGAAGGAGAAGAAATTGCGCAAAGCCATGAATATCAAGAGATGGGGATCATAGGGACCACTATAGAGATTATCTGTCACTAACAATATATACATCCGACCATAAGAACAACTGATGACATGAATTATATATTGTATTGAGGCTTCTACTGAAAATTTGTACAGTGTTTTATACTAAGGCAGTCAAGAAATTTGCAAATGTAGCCAAATACTTAAAATCGTCGAAGTAAACCTTGATAATGTCTTTGTAATATTGTTGTTAAACAGGCTTCTTAGTTTTAAGTTTCTTAATATGGTTAATTTTATTTCATGAATTAAGTTTTAGACATTTATTTTTCTTTTTTTAGTTGACTATATTGTGGAGTATGACTATGATGCTGTGCATGATGATGAATTAACTATTCGAGTTGGTGAAATCATCAGAAATGTGAAAAAACTGCAAGAGGAAGGATGGCTAGAAGGAGAATTAAATGGGAGAAGAGGAATGTTTCCTGATAATTTTGTTAAGGTAAGTACTCTCACTTAAATTTCTAGCTGTTAGTTCATAGGATTTAATCATTAAGAAATACATATATTTTATACATGTATTTATATACCCAAAAAAGGTAAATTTTTTACTCCACATCTGCGTGGTGTCTTGGTAGGTAATAATACTACACTGTATGTATGTGTGTTTATATGTGTCTGTATATATCTACCTGTCTCTCTTTTTAGAAAAATAAATGGTACTTTGCATTTGGGTAGCACTCTTTTATTTACAAAGCATTTTTGCTGTGTACATTCTCATTTGAACCTACAAGTCTTGTAAGTAGGGCAGATGATAACTCCATTTTAAATATGGCGACATATAGGTGAGAGGTTACATGGTTTACCTGGTGTTGACAGCTAAGAAGATCTAGAATTTGAACTGAAATCCAGGGTAGTTGACTCAAGTCTAATTGTATATTGTTACTTTTGCAGACTCTTTACAGATATCTTAGATTCCTCTGTTAAGTTTCAGCATTGCAGTATGTATTTATCAAAGTAACAGTTTACTCATTAACCATCAAACATTCCTTTTTTAGTAAATATTCTGGTCACCTCTGCCAGAAAACAATCAAGATTCTTAAATCATTTGCAAACAAAGTTCTCAGTAGTTTAGAGAAGGAAAAATATAAAGAATACCTATATATTTCTACTTCACTTATAATTGTCTTGTTTCCTATATTAGTTTTCTTATTCCTAGCTGTATCACTGGCCTCATTAGATTATAATTATGAGTTCTTTTGGGAAGGCTAGACTGTGTCTCATTTGTTTGTTCATCTTATGTAGTAATATCCACCTGCATAATGTGGATATTTAGTGAATATTTGTTCTCTGAATAATTTGTATTTAATTATGGTTTTACCTTTAAATATGAATTCATACTGTAATACTAATAGATTTCAGAAGTGAACTAACTGCACTTTACCCAACTATATTTTATCTCTTGAAACGACTAAGAAAAACTGTAATAGGGATTTGAACTTATAGGAGAAGGTCACTTTCATTTTTTACTTCTTGTTTTATAAACCGACTTATTTCTTATAACCTGAAATGGAGTGTAATGCAGATTCCTTGGTAATTGGAGTAGAATAAATGGATTTAAAACACAGTCAAGTTCCAGCTCTGTCCTTCCCTGGTGGTATGCTATAGGTCAAGCCACATAATTTCTCTGTTTTTTTTTATTCTTAAAATGGTACATTGATAATATATAGGAAGCCATCGCATTGACCTCTCATTTCATTTCTCTCTTTTTTTAAAAGGAAAGTGCCTTTTCAGAGATAACATACTGAAATAATAGAACGTTAGATAAAAAAAAAAATAAGTTAAAAGTTAAGTATTTATATAGTTCTCTTAATTGTGTTCTCAGTAGTGAAGATGACCTATCACAGGACTCCATTTTGAAATACATGTTACTTTCCTGTTTCAGTACAACTAATATTAGACCTTGACTTTAATGAATTGCCTGAGAACAGAGGATGCCGTTTGAGAATGCTAGATAGTAGAGGGAAGCATAATCTGGGAATAAAAAGTAACTACCAGGTACCAAATTAGAATTGGAGACAGCAGTATGAACTCATGTTTAGTTTAAAATATGTACCAATATATAACGATGTATTTATAAATTTGTGTGTTAATACTTGTGTTAATACACATACATGTATTTCTCAGCTGTCCACTGAGATAGCCTAGAAACAGTGACACACTAGTAGCAATGACTATACCCGGTGTCTCGATTTTGGTTTTTAAATATTGTTCTCCAATACAAGGAAGCAAGGCTCCTTAGACAAATAACTGATTCTAGGGCTGTGCTAAGGAAAATACATGATGGACCATGGAGCATCTCATAGTACCAGAAAGTAAGGAAGTGCTCAAAAAACCCCACAGAACGATGGCTCATGTCAAAACAGCATAGGGGCTAATCTAAAAGAGATTCCAGTGTCCAGAACTGGAACAATTTAAGCAATAAAATAGCCTAGTATTTGATTATTACCCCAAGTGAAGCATAAATATGTATAAGTTCAGATAAATGGTTGATAAAGATAAATGGTTGAATTAATAAATAAATGGGGAGAAGGGAGAAATCTCACAGAATTACTTCAAATATTTGTAGATACTTCCTTACCCTTCATCTCCTCTCCCCCCCTCCCCTCAAAAGCATCCCTCAGGAATGGGCTGGACTAAAAAATAGATGGAAGAGGAAAATAGTAACATTACAGTGGAGAAAGCTGGCAAGTACTACCATAATCAAGTGATCAAAGCTAACATAAGCAGTGATATATTAGGTTGATATCCTGTATCTTCTTCATCTCTGTGGTATTTATTCTACCCCCCAAGCCCATAATCCCAGTCTAAGTGTGAGAAAAACAGTAATACAAACCCAAATCTGAGACACTCTACAAAATACCTGACCAGGGCTGAAAAAAAAATTTCAAGGTCATGAAACCCAAGGGAAGATTGAGATACTGATGTTGGTTAGAGGAACCTAAGGAGACATGATGATCAAATGCATTGTGGTATCCTGGATTGGATTCTGGAACAAAAAAATAGATATTAATGAAAAAACTGATGAGTTCTTTATAAAGTCAATGGTTTAGTTAGTAGTAGTGATGTATTAGTGTTAATTTCTTAGTTTTGACAACTGCAATATGGTTATGCAAGACATAACATTAGGGGAACAGAAGAAAGGGGATATGGGAACTCTGTGCCTTTGTAAACTCTTCTGTATACCTAAAATTATTCTAAAGTAAAATTTTTATTGAAAAAATTAACCACAGGCAATCAATAGTGATAGACAAAAAATTGGCTTTATTACTTTCAGCTGTGTATATGAAGATTTAAGGAAAAGTTAGAATTTATAATTCACTGTCCCCTTGAAAATAAGCCTTTTATGCTTAATGTACTGTTACATTAAGGTACTTAGGTTATTTTGTATACATAAGACTATGGAGTGGATTGCAGAACTAACTTGGCTTCCTCTAAACCACTCACACCCCTGTTGTTATTTCAGATAGCTGTACTGAAGAGCATTCCAGTTGAGCTGGAAGATGGATAGAAAAGTCAAATAATTTTTGCAGCTTATTGAAAAAAACCTTCATGGACACTAAATTTGTTTTCTGACAGACTGTTCATTTCATTGTTCCTTTGCAGTGCTATTTCATCTTTATATGACTTAAAAAATAGTTTCAAAGACTATATAGAGCAGGGATCCATGAACTTATGTATAGAATGTTTTCATTTTGGCGTTTTTGCTTTAGAGTGTTGCTTTCATAATAGAATATTACAGAAAAAATTGAGTTTTGTTACCTCCTTATCATTTCCCTCTCCTCCCAAACTCCATATTCTGAAATTATATGTATCCCTGTAATACATAGTTTTATACATTTTTACCTTTGCATAAACAAATAGTATTTTGTGTGATTCAGACATTGGCATAATAATCAGGTTGCAACTTTTTAAAACTTAATATGTGTTTCATTGTGATACATTACATAGTCACTTAGGCTACAACATATTTTTATGACACCGTGTAGTTAACTCATAAATGATTGGTAAATGGGAGCATCTGAGTGGCTCAGTTGGTTGAGTGTCCGACTGTTGGTTTCTCCTCTGGTTATTATCTCATGGGTTGTGGGATCCAGTCCCAGGTGAGGCTCTGCACTCAGCAAGGAGTCAGCTTGAAGAGTTTTACCTCTGCCCCTTCCCCCACTTGCACACATGCTTGTATGCATGCTCTCCCTCTCAAATAAATAAATAAATCTTTAAAAAATGGTAAATAGAGGAATGATGTCAGGACAATGGGAAAGTTGTGTTAGTTTATTTTCTAGGTAAAAGGAGCTGTGATAAAGAGTGTAGAATTATAATTTCAGTAAGAACAGGAGAGACTCTCATCTTGGCTGTTTGGGTAAACAGGAGTTCTTTTAGGTTTTAAGTGAAACCTTTTTTTTTCCCCCTTGAGATTTTGTTTATTCCAGAGGGAGGAGGAGAGAGAGAGGCAGAGACCTTGCATGTGTGAGCATGTTAGGGGAGAAGTAGAGAGGGACCAGCAGACTCAAGGCTGAGCATCGAGCTGACACGGGGCTTGATCTCAGGATCCTGAGATTATGACCCGAGCTGAAACCAAGAGTCAGATGCTTAACTAACTGAGCCACCCAGGCACCCCAAGTGAAACTCCCCCCCCCACCTTTGTTAAGGTGATCATCTGGGTATTTTCCTCAGAGTTGACAGTCATAGCGTAAGAAGTTCCATCTTTTAGCTCCTGGTGCTTACTTCCTCTTTTCTCTGCATTATCTTAATATCTGTAAACCAACCTTTCTACTTTATTGTTTTTATACATTTTTAATAGCTATAGAGGAATCCATCTGTCATCTTCTTGGGCAATCTTAAGTTTTACCCACTTATTATCCATTTTCTAAGGTTTCAGTTATTGTTACTTACTTTTATTTCCATTTTTAGTGCTCAGGTTCCAAAGTTGCATAGGTCTAAATTGGTATGTTCTGAACCCTACACTTTTTTTTCCCCTTTGCATAATGACTGGTGTTTTTAGTATTTGATTTAGTTTTCACATAATCAGTAGTATTCTGGTGTGTATGATTTTTTAAAATAATTTTTTATTTTTTTATTAACATATAATGTATTATTAGCCCCAGGGGTACAGGTCTGTGAATTGCCAAGTTTACACACTTCACAGCACTCACCATAGCACATACCTTCCCCAATGTCCATAACCCCACCACCCTCTCCCTACCTCCCTCCCCCTGGCAACCCTCAGTTTGTTTTGTGAGATTAAGAGTCTCTTACGGTTTGTCTCCCTCCCGATCCCATCTTATTTCATTTATTCTTTTCCTACCGCCCAAACCCCTCACGTTGCCTCTCAACTTCTCATATCAGGGAGATCATATGATAATTGTCTTTCTCCAGTTGACTTATTTCGCTAAGCATAATACCCTCTAGTTCCATGCATGTCCTCGCAAGTGGCAAGATTTCATTTCTTTTGATGGCTGCATAGTATTCCATTGTATATATATACCGCATCTTCTTTATCCATTCATCAGTTGATGGACATCTAGGTTCTTTACATAGTTTGGCTATTGTGGACATTGTTTCTATAAACATTCGGGTGCACTTGCCCCTTCAGATCACTATGTTTGTATCGTTAAGGTAAATACCCAGTAGTGCAATTGTTGGGTCATAGGGTAGCTCTATTTTCAACTTTTGAGGAACCTCCATGCTGTTTTCCAGAGTGGTTGCACCAGCTTACATTCCCAACAACATTGTAGGAGGATTCCCCTTTCTCCGCATCTTTGCCAGCATCTGTCATTTCCTGACTTGTTAATTTTAGCCATTCTGAGTGGTGTGAGGTGATATCTCATTGTGGTTTTGATTTGTATTTCCCTGATGCCGAGTGATGTGGAGCACTTTTTCATGTGTTTGTTGGCCATCTGGCTGTCTTCTTTGCAGAAATGTCTGTTCATGTCCTCTGCCCATTTCTTGATTGGATTATTTGTTCTTTGGGTGTTGAGTTTGATAAGTTCTTTATAGATTTTAGGTACTAGCCCTTTATCTGATATGTCGTTTGCAAATATCTCCTCCCATTTTCTCAGTTGTCTTTTGGTTTTGTTAACTGTTTCCTTTGCTGTGCAAAAGCTTTTGATCTTGATGAAGTCCCAAGAGTTCATTTTTGCCCTAGCTTCCCTTGCCTTTGGCGATGTTTCTAGAAAGAAGTTGCTGTGGCTGAGGACGAAGAGGTAGCTGCCTGTGTTCTCCTAAAGGTTTTGATGGATTCCTTTGTCACATTGAGATCCTTCATCCATTTTGAGTCTATTTTTGTGTGTGGTATAAGGAAATGGCCGAGTTTCATTTTTCTGCATGTGGCTGTCCAATTTTCCCAACACCATGTGTTGAAGAGACTGTCTTTTTTCCATTAGACATTCTTTCCTGCTTTGTCGAAGATTAGTTGACCCATAGAGTTGAGGGTCTATTTCTGGGCTCTCTGTTCTGTTCCATCGATCTATGTGTCTGTTTTTTGCCAGTATCATACTGTCTTGATAATGACAGCTTTGTAATAGAGCTTGAAGTCTGGAATTGTGATGCCACCGACTATGGCTTTCTTTTTTAACATTGCTTTGGCTATTCAGGGTCTTTTCTGGTTCTGTATAAATTATAGGATTATTTGTTCCATTTCTTTGAAAAAAATGGATGGGATTTTGATAGGGATTGCATTAAATGTGTAGATTGCTTTAGGTAGCATAGACATTTTCACAATATTTGTTCTTCCAATCCATGAGCATGGAACATTTTTCCATTTCTTTGTGTCTTCCTCAATTTCTTTCATGAGTATTTTATAGTTTTCTGAGTATAGATTCTTTGCCTCTTTGGTTAGGTTTATTCCCAGGGATCTTATGGTTTTGGGTGCAGTTGTAAATGGGATCAACTCCTTAATTTCTCTTTCTTCTGTTTTGTTGTTGGTGTAAAGAAATGCAGTTGATTTCTATGCATTGATTTTATATCCTGACACTTTACTGAATTCCTGTACAAGTTCTAGCAGTTTTGGAGTGGAGTCTTTTGGGTTTTCCACATAATGTATCATATCATCTGCAAAGAGGGAGAGTTTGCAAATCTTCTTTGCAGATTCGGATATCTTTAATTTCTTTTTATTGTCTGATTGCTGAGTCTAGGACTTCTAGTACTATGTTGTAAACAGTGGTGATAATGGACATCCCTGCCGTGTTCCTGACCTTAGTGGAGAAGCTCTCAGTTTTTCCCCCATTGAGAATGATATTCGCGGTGGGTTTTTCATAGATGGCTTTGATGATATTGAGGTATGTACCCACTATCCCTACACTTTGAAGAGTTTTGATCAGGAAAGGATGCTGTACTTTGTCAAATGCTTTTTCAGCATCTATTGAGAGTATCATATGGTTCTTGTTCTTTCTCTTATTAATGTGTTATATCACATTGATTGATTTGCGGTTGTTGAACCAATCTTGCATCCTTGGAATAAATCCCACTTGGTCGTGTTGAATAATCCTTTTAATTTACTGTTGGATCCTGTTGGCTAGTATTTTGGTGAGAATTTTCGCATCTATGTTCATCAAGGATACTTGTCTGTAATTCTCTTTTGATGGGATCCTTGTCTGGTATTGGAATCAAGGTGATGCTGGCCTCATAAAATGAGTTTGGAAGTTTTCCTTCCATTTCTATTTTTTGGAACAGTTTCAGGAGAATGGGATTTAATTCTTCTTTAAATGTTTGGTAGAATTCCCCTGGGAAGCCGTCTGGCCCTGGACTCTTGTTTTTGGGAGATTTTTGATGACTGCTTCAATCTCCTTACTGGTTTTGGGTCTGTTCAGGTTTTCTGTTTCCTCCTGGTTCAGTTGTGGTAGTTTATATGTCTCTAGGAATGCATCCATTTCTTCCAGATTGTCAAATTTGCTGACATATAGTTGCTCATAATATGTTCTTATAATGGTTTTTATTTCTTTGGTGTTGGTTGTGATCTCTCCTCTTTCATTCATGATTTTATTTATTTGGGTGCTTTCTCTCTTTTTTTGATCAGCCTGGCTAGGGGTTTATCAATCTTATTAATTCTTTCAAAGAATGACTTCCTAGTTTCGTTGATTTGTTCTATTGTTTTTTTGGCTTCTATTTCATTGATTTCTGCTCTGATCATACGATTTCTCTTCTCCTCCTGGGTTTAGGCTTTCTTTGTTGTTCTTTCTCCAGCTCCTTTGGGTGTAGGGTTAGGTTGTGTACTTGAGACCTTTCCTGTTTCTTGAGAAAGGCTTGTATTGCTATATATTTTCCTCTCAGGACTGCCTTTGTTCTGTCGTACAGATTTTGAACTGTTGTGTTTTCATTATCATTTTTTTTCCATGAATTTTTTCAATTCTTCTTTAATTTCCTGGTTGACCCATTCATTCTTTAAAAGGATGCTCTTTAGTCTCCATGTATTTGGGTTCTTTCCAAATTTCCTCTTGTGATTGAGTTCTAGCTTCAGAGCATTGTGGCCTGAAAATACGCAGGGAATGATCCCAGTCTTTTGATACCGGTTGAGACCTGATTTGTGACCCAGGATGTGATCTATTCTGGATAATGTTCCATGTGCACTAGGAAGAATGTGTATCTGTTGCTTTGGGATGGAATGTTCTGAATATATCTGTGATTTCCATCTGGTCCAGTGCATCATTTAAGGCCTTTATTTCCTTGTTGATCTTTTGCTTGGAGGATGATCTGTCCATTTCAGTGAGGGAGTGTTAAAGTCCCCTACTTTTATTGTATTATTGTTGATGTGTTTCTTTGATTTTGTTATTAATTGGTTTATGTCATTGGCTGCTCCCATGTTAGGGGCATAGATATTTAAAATTGTTAGAACCTCTTGTTGGTTAGGCCCTTTAAGTATGATATAGTGTCCTTCCTCATCTCTTACTAGAGTCTTTGGCTTAAAATCTAATTGATCTGATATAAGGTTTGCCACCCCGGTTTTCTTCTGATGTCCATTTGCATGGTAAATTGTTTTCCATGCCCTCACTTTAAATCTGGAGCTGTCTTTGGGTCTAAAGTCAGTTTCTTGTAGACAGCATATTGATGGGTTTTGTTTTTTTATCCATTCTGATACCCTCTGTCTTTTGATTGGGGCATTTAGCCCATTTACATTCAGGGTAACTATGGAGAGACATGAATTTAGTGCCATTGTATTGCCTGTAAGGTGACTATTACTGTATATTGTCTCTGTTCCTTTCTGGTCTACTACTTTTAGGATCTCTCTTTGCTTAGAGGACTCCTTTCAATATTTCCTGTAGAGCTGGTTTGGTGTTTACAAATTCTTTTAGTTTTTGTTTGCCTGGAAGCTTTTTATCTCTCCTTCTATTTTTAACGATAGCCTAGCTGGATATAGTGTTCTTGGCTGCATGTTTTTATCATTTACTGCTCTGAATGTATCATGCCAGTTCTTTCTGGCCTGCCAGGACTCTGTGAGTCTGCTGCCAATCTAATATTTTTACCATTGCATATTACAGGCTTCTTGTCCTGGGCTGCTTTCAGGATTTTCTCTTTGTCACTACGACTTGTAAATTTTAGTATTAGATGACGGGGTGTGGACCTGTTCTTATTGTTCTTACTGTTCTTATTGATTTTTGCACCTCCTGGATTTTGATGCATGTTCCCTTTGCCATATTAGGGAAATTCTCTACAATAATTCTCTCGAATACACCTTCTGCTCCCCTCTCTCTTTCTTCTTCTTCTGGAATCGCAATTATTCTAAAATAGTTTCGTCTTATGGTATCACTTATATCTCAAATTCTCCCCTCATGGTTCAGTAGTTGTTTGCCTCTCTTTTGTTCAGCTTCTTTATTCTCTGTCATTTGGTCTTCCATATCACTAATTCTCTCTTCTGCCACATTTATCCTAGCAGTAAGAGCCTCCGTTTTTGATTGCGCCTAATTAATAGCTTTTTTGATTTCAGCATGGTTAGATTTTAGTTCTTTTATTTCTCCAGAAAGGGCTTTTATTTCTCCAGACAGGGTTTCTCTAATATCTTCCATGCCTTTTTCGAGCCTAGCTAACACCTTGAGAATCGTCATTCTGAACTCTAGATCTGACATATTACCAATGTCCGTATTGATTAGGTCCCTAGCCTTTGGTACTGCCTCTTGTTCTTTTTTTGTGGTGCGTTTTTCCACCTTGTCATTTTATCCAGATAAGAATATATGAAGGAGAGGATAAAATACTAAAAGGGTGGCAAAGACCCCAGGAAAATATGCTTTAACCAAATTAGAAGAGACCCCAAATCGTGGGGGGGGGGGGGGAGAAAGGCGGTAAAAAGAAGTTCAGGGAAAAAAAAAATAAAGAAAAAATAAAGAAAAAATATAAAAAAGGAAAAATATATATATTAGACTGGCGAATAGAACAGAGTCACCCACTTAATTTTGGGAGTATTTTGGTCTCTTAGAAGATACTACCTCCTAAAATTTTAAAGAAGGAAAAACACATATATACACAAAATAAGGGTAAACACGATGAAGGGATGGAATATGATTATAAAGATGAAAATTAAAAAATTTCTGAAAAAGGGGTTGATAAGATAAGTTGGTTGAGAGAATAAAGAGAAAGAAAGTGGAGAGAATTAGCTCAGGCTGGAGACTGGAACAAAGCCCTGTGCTAGATTTAGGGTATATTCTCATCTATTAGAAAAAGTTGTATCCCAGATTTCTTTAGAAGAAAAAACCCTATGTGCATATAAGAAATAATGTTAGATACACTGAAGGATAAAATATTATTACAATAATGAACGTTCAAAAAAATTTTTTATGAAAGGTATTGTTAAGATAAACTAGTTAAAAAACTTTAGAGGAAAGAGAAAAATTAAAAAAATTTTAGCATAAGAAAAAAATAACATTAAAAAAATTAACTTTGCAAGACTAAAGAATCATGGGGAGGAAGCCATGAATTCCATGCTTTGCTTTTTCCTCCTCTGGAATTATGCCGTTCTCCTTGGTAAGTCAACTTGGTCTTCGCTGGATTTCTTGTCGATCTTCTGGAGAAGGGGCCTGTTGTAGTGATTCTCAAGTGTCTTTGCCCGAGGCGGAATTGCACCGCTTTTACCAGGGGCTGGGCTATGTAATCTGCTGGGGTTCGCTTTTGTTCCCTGAACATTTTCGGTAGAGTTCTGGAGGATGGGAGTGAAAAATGTCGGCCTCCCAGTATCTGGCCTGGAGGAGCCAAGAGCTTGGGGCCCAACTCCTCAGTGCGCCCTTGGCAAAAAGCGGTCAGTCGCTCCTGTCTCCCTGGCCTCCGGCGCACTCTGAGCTCACCCAGCCTGTGATCAAGCATTTCTATTTTTGGCACACAGCCCTGCCTGGAGTCCCCAAACCCTACAGATCCCTATATTCTTCCTGGGGGGGCCTCCCCAGATCTTGTGGGGTCCCTGGTCAAAGAGCAGTGGCCTGACTGCGCCACGGATCATAGTTTA